>NW_022146304.1:2494124-3112218 GCF_002938485.1 Sitophilus oryzae | reverse complement strand
GTAATTGTTATATGATGTGGTGGAAAATTAGAAAGTCAGAAAGGGTCGTTTACTACTTTTAATATTTGATGAGAAAAAGGCACGCAACAGAAACCCAACATCGCACTCTAAATTGACTAAATTAGACCTAACGAGCAAACCTCTATCCTATCGTCGGTGTTATTAATTTCCGCTGTCTAGACGAGGGATGTTGTAAATCTATTACCTGCCCTTAAAAAGCAATCGGTAGGTGTAATTTATAAAATATTTAGTGAATTGATCAGGTTAGATTATACCCCTCCCACACGCGTCAATTTTTAACTTTAAATTAAGCATAAATATATTGATGAATTGTCTTTAATTGTGAGGAATTTCATTGAATTGAAAATTCATTCATTGATTTCATAGATGTTAACATCCACATTTTGTAAAATAAACTTTGAGAAATTAAAAAATACATGTTAAATTTTGGAAAAATTTTGGTATTTTTTTTTAGTGTTATTTTCCTTGAAATGTTGATAGTTTTACTCTTCTCTCTTTAAGCGAATAAATTCATGCATGTAAGAAACTGTTTGGAAGAAGATGGGGTCTGCAACCATACAATATACTGCTGTAGTTAGACCAATGGAGCACTAGTATGTGGACCAAGGACCAGAACCAAGGAACAACACAGCGCAAGCTGCGCTAGAAGTAATTCTGGACTTGCAATCAATTGACTGGCTCGTGAAGGATGTGGCCGCTAAAGGTGTCGTAAAATTAAGGGAATCCAATCTGTGAGACCAGACCAACTACGGTCACTAGAGGATATTGCCAGTGATACGGAAATTCATGGCGAACACGAATTCACATCTGTTAGACCAAAAAACCGACTATATGCTCACCAAACATGATTTTGGAGAAAAAATCCCCATAAGAGAAGAATGGGAAATCAACCTAGTAATGAACACTCAAGAGATAGCAGTCTACACAGATGCTTCCGTAACTTTAGGCGGCACAGGTATATCCATCTTCTCAGAAGAACTAGACAGCCGACGATCTTTAAGGCTATCGGATGGCTATAATGTTCTACAAGCAGAGGTTTACGCCATAAAGGAAGCGGCCAGTTGTATATGAGGAAAAATCGCCGACAGACCAATAGAAGATATCGTGATATACTTTAACAGCTTGGGCGCTTTAAGAATCATCACCATTCAATCAGTGAGTGCTGGATGCCAGGCCACAGCAATGCAGTGGGTAACCAAGGAGCAAGCAGACCCGCCAAAGGGGGGGCCAGCGCAGAGGCCGTGGCAGATGACCCACCACTTGAAGGAAGGACACACTGAAGGAAGCAATAGGAGCTACCAACAAGGCCAAGTAGCAGGAGATGTGGTAACATCGTGAAGACTGCGCTACAGCTCGAAGACTGTGACCAGTGGTAGATAGCAAGACAAAACAACTACAAGAGCACAAAAAGAATCTACTATGCATAATTGTAGGGCTTATCACTGGAAATTGTCCCATGGGGGTAAACCTCGTGAGATGGAAGCTTTTTAAAGACGACTACTGCAGAGAATGCGAAGAAGGAGAAGAAACTATAGAGCACCTGCTGTGACACTGTCCGGCACTGGAATACCAACGCTTTAAAACTTTAGGGCAAGGTTTTTTGGAGGGACTAGAGGAAGTAGCAGAATCCAACATCAGCGACATCGGCAAAGAGCTGGAAGTGCTTTGACGCAAAGAAAAAATGAGAGAAAGGTTTGGTAGAAAAATACAGGGTTATCGCAATGGTCCCAAAGCCTCCGAGCGAGGGATCAAACATGATCCCAAACTCCAGCAACCTAACCTTACTCTCCTCTCCTATATTTAGTACATTATAAATGCATTGTACTCTTCTTACATATGGAAATCGAGACCCAAACCGAAGTCTTGCCAGGACTGTTTAACCAAACCAAACCAAAAACACAACTCTTGTATGTGATTAATACCGTATGATCGAAAAAAAACGGCGTCCAGTTGGCTTGGAAATGACGATCGATGACATTTCCCATATAAATCTACATATAAAATGACAGCGATCTTCATTTCATAGCCAACGCTGACGCCGTTTTTTCTCGATCATACGGTACATGTACCTAGTGCTACGTGTAGTAACTAATATACCTAATTTCCCTGAGTTACCTACAAATAACATATACATATTTTTAAAATTTATGAATCCCAAACAAGTGAAACCCCAGATACCAAAATTATGTAACGATTAAAATTACTGAATAGGCCAAGAGCCAAGAGCTATTCAGTTCAGGTATAAAAATAACACCCAAAGCACTACGCAGACAAAACAGGTAAAATGTTTACACCATCCGATCACCTACGATATTAAAGAGCACTATAAAAGATCTTATCAAAATAATCCCGCGGCAAAAATAGGCCGGGCCCGCACAGGAAACAATAACAATGAAACCTTGTCGTTGCTTTGAACGATCCAAAGCCGAAACCATGTCAAGTTGAACGGAGTTTTTGGACGAATTCCAAATCGCATGTGGCGTTACGAACCATTTTTTTACTCTTTTTGTGTCCCCAAGATGACTATTCGCAATGAAACATACACGGGGAGAACTTATTGATTCATGATTCATCAAATAATAATAGCTATGTTTTTTTTATCTAAGACTTCAATAGATTTGACTTAATTTCAGTTCAAGCAAATCAATTTTAAGTTAGAGATTGATCAGGCATGTTGTAGCATGTTTTTTTAAGTTATGCTACCTTTTTCAATAAGAGCCTTATCTATTTTTATTATTATAATAGTAGAAGGAAAAGAGTAGTTGCACTCTCCCAAATATTTTCTGCCAGTTTTTACAATCTATCGAATATCGGCAGATTGCAGAGCGTTTCAGTTGAGTTCCGTCCGTCGACCTGCGAGGTTCGAGCGTTGCGTGTTGCGTCCCATGACGGATTGACAAAAAATGAGTGCCTTACTTAAACCTCAATTTTTTTATCGATTTTGCTTTTGGCAACCATTCCTTGCTTGCTGTTTAACGAACTGCACCATCATTGAACAAAAATTTGCTAGCATCGAAAGTACCGAGAAAAAAACTGGAAATCCCGGTTCCTTAGAGGCATGGTACCAAAATTACCGGTTCCGAAAAACAGCTCCGGTTCCGGAAACGCTATAACGTACCATAACCGTGAATCACCCTATACAGGATGAGTCTTAAATAAGTGCAAATATTTTTACGGGTAGTATATTTTGGCCCCAGAATATGAGGATTTTTCTGCGCATTTTTTTTTTAAATCTAGAATTTTTTTTTTTTAGTTTTTAGTTAAAAGCATAATTTCTTGATAATATGGTAAATTTACTTAGGGTTCAGAACCGGAAATTCCCGGTTCTTTTGAGATATTTTTTTCTTCTCCTTATACTATGTTATTATTATTAAAAAGTATATGTTGGTTATTATAATTTCTTCTATTATAGCCTTTTCCTTTAAGATTATTTATCTTAGATTATTAAGAAATTACTAACAATTATTAGTGTCAAAAGTAACTGTATCAGAATTTTGTTTGGTTATTACGGTATGTCATGTGTAAGTTAGCTTAATCTCGTTTTCCTACACACAATTTGCATTACCTATTCTTCCAATAATTTTCATTACATCATTTGGACATTTTTGGATGGTATCCACTAATTGTTATTAATCCAACTAATAACAATTTGCTGAATCTTTTATGTTGTGTACCTAACTATTAGGTAAATTCAGTAGCGCTCACTTGAATACAAACCTTACTCACCCTATAATGCTCTCCAGACGAACAGCACCGTGCGTCGTCGCTGTAATGTTTAACTAATCAATGTCTAGATTAAAAAATAATGAATTGTATAACATTAATTTTTGTGTATCAATGCACAGTTCAAATAAAAATCAAAGTTTATGATACAACTATGAAGCATAAAAGGTTGATACTCTACCTTCCGTGTCAGCTCTCTACCGTTCCCCTTCTTTCGTAAAATATTATATCATGTAAATGAATAGGACAATGCACACTATCCGTTCCATTTCCCTTCCGTTCCAGATCCTTACCTTCCATACATATTTTTGGATCGGAAACAGCGTTGTAAGTTCTTACATTTGTACCAGAGCTCTGTTCTATACCAGAGCACTCTTCTTTCACCTCCTAATTTATTCTATAACCTTTTTCAAGAGATGCAAATTTAAAAAAAAAGTTCATAGGCCAAAGTATCGAAATTTAAGATTCTTTACAATAATGTTTCATTGATTTCGGATATAATAAATATTAAATATATCTTTTGATAGCGTATGAAAGATGGTAATAAGATGATAAATATTTAGATATAAAACTTGTACGATCCACTTTTTACCGTGTAGAAACATATTATACGCTAAATTTAAACCGCCCGCGGTCTGGTAAATGGAATAAGGGCAAAAAGGCGTTGCAGCATGACGGTTGACGTACTGATTCACGTAAATGATATCAATATAACTCCCATTTGTAAGTAGCACCACCTACATGTATTTTAACTGTTTTTGAAGAGTAATAACTTTTTTTGTCGGTACCTGTATAAAACTACTGAGTAAAAAAAATAATACATTTAGGACTTTTTACATAAAAAAGGTCTCTTGGTAAAAATCGCTACAGTAATGGTTCTCGAGATATTTGGAATCGGAAATATCAATACCCAAAATGTCATCATTGACATAAATTAAACATGTTGACTAAATAGTTTATTAGACTGAAATCATAAATTTGAAATCTTTTGTGTCAAAGTTCAAAAAGAAACTTTGTTCTAGTCTCAATTTTTCACAGCATGATTAATTTAAAAAATAAAATTTATTATTTCAGTCAAATAACTATACTCAAGGTGTGCTTATTTTTTTTGATATTAATGTATGTATTGACTGTTTCCATTCTAAACATCTTGAGAACGGTTGCTCGTAGCGATTTTTACCAAGAGACACTTTTTACATAAAAAGTCATGGAAATGTATATTTTTTTAGACAGTTGTTTTATACAAGTACGGTCGAAAAGTGATTACTCTTCAAAACAGTTAAAACACATGTAGGTGGCGCCTCCTACAAATGGGAGTAATTTTGACATCAAAATCAAATTTCTCGTGTCACAAAACTCCCAGATACCAATTTTCATCCAAATATTGACGTTACTTCAGAAATTATTTGGAAAAAATCGAAATAAAAATGAAACTTCTACACCCTGTATCTCTGACACTAAGCATTTTAGAATATACATTTATACGAACTTTTTTACTTATTTTGATCTGTAGAATATGCTGCCGAAGTTTCCGGAATACAGTTCGGACCACCCTGTATAAACCTTTTTTAATACATACAAAACATTTTTTTCTAAATAATGGTGATTCATATACGCTGAAATTATGTTCATAAATTAAATTAAAATCTTATCTTGGACCTGTGAACTAATTTGATGTAATTTGTACGGTATATACCAGAGGTTAGACAGACTATATAATATGAGAAAAAAGTGTTTTCTTTACATTTGTTACCCTTAATATTTTCTCGAAATACTTATGTGCAAGTGTACACAAAATAAAAGCAGCTGTGAATTGAAACATCACAGTAGGTGTAGTTTACAAACTCGTTATTCTAAAAATATATTTAATTGAAATAATCAAATTTTGAATACTTATTAAATAGCAAAAACATTTGCGTATAAAAATAAAGAACAAATTGTTAGACTTACCTAAAATAATATACAGGGTCGCTTTTATGTATGGAAACGGTCGATTATTAGGTAAAATATAGGAGGTACCGCAAAAAGTTAAATACAAAAGTTATATAAGATTTTTAAATATCTATTAGCGAGTAATAAATTTAAGCATACAGGGTCGTTTATAAAGTCGTGGCACATCAAACTTTCATTTTTTTTTAAATAGAACCGTCTGTATATTATTACATATTTCAATTCTTCCTTCAATTCTAAGCAAAAATCGAAATACACACAATCTATCTCAAAGCAACCGTTTCCGAGTTATTTACTTTTGAAAATATCACTTAAACAATTCGATTTAATTCATTTCGATGTGTTTGGTTTGATTTAATGATGCCATTCTGACAAAACTGTGATACTGTTGTAATGGATTTTTAAATTCCTCTTAGCTACTAGTAAATTTAAGTATACAGGGTCGGTCACAAAGTTGTGTCACATCAAACTTTATTTTTTTTAAATGAAACCCCCTGTATATTATTGCATATTTCAATTCTTCCTTCAATTTTAAGCAATAATCGTAATACACTGTGTACATAAATTGAAGAATTTAAATGTTAAACAAAAATTTTGTAATTTCCACACTTGCTATATACTCTCATTTGATACATCTATAAATGCTAACTTGAGAACTAATGTCAAATATTATTAAGTATCCAGTTTCGGCAAAATGGCATCGTTAAATGAAACTGAACATATCGAAATTAATTAAATCATATTGTTTAAGTGATATTTTCAAAAGCCAATAACTCGGAAACGGTTGGTATGAGGTACATTGTGTAATTTCAATTTTTGCTTAGAATTGAAGGAAGAACCGAAATATGAAATAATATACAGGGGGTTCCATTTTAAAAAATGAAACTTTGATGTGTCACGACTTTATGACCGCCTCTGTATACTTAAATTTATTACCCATTTATAAACCCTATAACTTTTATATTTAACTTTTTGCAGTACCTCCAATATTTTACCTAATAATCGATCGTTTCCATACATAACAGCGACCCTGTATATTTATTATAATGTTTAAACCGTAAATAAATAATATATTGCATTTCTGATTGCAAACTACAAATATTATTGACTATTAAAATAAATAATTAATATAGAGAATGAGGACTTCAATAAAAATACCTAATAAATTTTGCGTGTGTCTTTATTGTTCAATATCACTACTAACATATACATACATTCCCATATGTGTTTGTCGCTATGTCTCAAAAAAGAAAATATAGGTACCCATAATATATAAATGGATATTATGGACAGGAAATTATTATCTATGGTATGTGCAATGTAATATTTGCTGACTAAAAATGAATCAATAAAAACCTAATATCAATTTATTCTTCTATAGGTATGCAATAATGTGATTAATAAAAATTTTATACCCACATTTAAGGACGCAATAAACACATACCTACATGATAAACATGACGAGAAAACAGAAAAGCGTAGCACTTAACGAATTAAAAATACGTAGTGTAAATATAAACGTGCATTTAGTGATGAAAAATTAACGGTTTTTAGTCACTATTTAACTTCATAAAGAAAGTCCATTAAGCTTTATAAATAATGCCGTTGTATCTCCCACCAGTTGATATAATATTTAAATGACAGCTTTGCGCAACTTGTTTGTGTTTATATAAATACTTCCACCCGCAAATCCAGCAAATTGATTTTTTACAGTATATTTAATTCATTTAACCTAATTCCAACGTTTATATAAAGCGTAAACATTACTTATCCCACTTGCTATTAAGGTTATTTGAAAGTACTTTATAAAAATATATAGAGTTCTAAAAGTTACGAATCAAAGTTAGTTTTTTTGTAATGGAACACCCTATACAGGGTTGTTCACCACATACGACACGGAGTATTGTAGCTAAAAGATTAGATTTTTACAAATTCTAAGTTTTGGGTTCTTTGAAGAACTATTAGAGCTACAATTTAAAAATATTTTTGCAAGATACGGAGTGTCCCAAATAAATAAAAAATATCAAAGTTGTTTTTTTTAATGGAACACCCTGTATATTATTACATTTTTAGTTACTACGATTAAAATAAAGGTAAATTCGATTAAGGTTTACCGCACTTTAATCTTACCGTTTTAGAAATATTTTCAATTTTGTGAAATTGCAGTCAAAATTTTAAGGCTTCATTTCTCCAAGGGTATCAGAGCTTTTAATACTAAATATTTACTGAAGTTTACTTATTGATCAGTTATTGTGTTGCAATATTAAAATTTTACTACCTTATACAGAGTGTCTAAAATTTTATTTTAAATAATTAATAGCTTTAAACGGCAATAACTTATTTAATTTAAATGGAACACCCTGTATATTTTATGAGAATCAGCGCAATGTAATTGGCTATCAAATTGTATTATACCATTTATTACCTGTCTCTTCAAGTTTCCGTAGAAAATGCATTTTCTTGTTATTTAAAACTCATTTATCAATATACCCATGGAATACTGACATTTTAGATTATTTTTAAAGATGTACCAAATTTTTAAAGAGTACAGATACTAATATTGTCGATATAGTTTGTTTATTTCATTAAGAAATAAAAAAATTGTTTAAATATTTGTTAATGAGGATCAATTAATATGATTCCAGTATTCAAACTACATTAATTGACTGTTTGCGTTGATTAATAATAATTGCGCCAAATATTAAAAAACTGAATTTTGTATGTGTATTAGACAGTGTGGTAAAAAGTAACACCTTAAAAATTATATTTCATTTTTTGACAAATGCTCTTATAACAACAGAGACATTCATTTTCACAACTTATTATTATATTAATTTCTGATGCAAATCCACATTTATTTAGAATAATTTATTAACGAACATAATTAAGTATGTAATTAGTATTTGGGCGGAAATAATGGTGGTATATTTAATTAATGGTATACTCTTTTATAAAGATTTAAATAGTTTTCTTTTTGCATACAAATGGGCTAGTAATATTATCATTTTGCTAAAAACGATAATATTACTTGCCTGTACATTTTGTACATTTGTTATTTTAAAAACAATCTAAAATATAAATATTCCATGGGTATATTGATAAATGAGGTGTAAATTATAAGAAAATGCATTTTCTACGAAAACTTGGAGGAATAGGTAAGAAGTGGTATAATACAATTTGATAGACAATTAAATTGTGCATCTGATTCTCATAAAATATACAGGGTGTTCTATTTAAAGTAAATAAGTTATTGCCGTTTAAAGCTTGTAATTATTTAAAATAAATTTTTCGACACTCTGTATAAGGTAGTATAATTTTTATTATTGCAACACAATAACTGATCAATAAATAACCTTCAGTAAATATTTAGTATTAAAAACTTTGATATCCTCGGAGAAATGAAGCCTTAAAATTTATACTGCAATTTCGCAAAATTGAAAATATTTCAAAAACGGTAAGGTTTAAGTGTAATAACCTTAATAAAACTTACCTTTATTTCAATCGTAGAATCTAAAAATCGAATAATATACAGGGTGTTCCATTTAAAAAAATACAACTATAGCATTTTTTATTATTTGGGACACTCTGTATCTTGTAACAAAAACTACCCAGGAATTGCCAGCTCTAAGTCTTCCAACGAACCCAAAACTTACAATTTGTAAAAATCTAATCATTTAGCTACAATACTCCGTGTCGTATGTGGTGAACAACCCTGTATATTAGTTGATTTTCGGATTCTATGAAAAAAATAGAGGTGAGTTTCATTAAAGAAGCATATGGCTAAATTGTAAGGATTTTGACATATTTCACATTTTGTAAAAATGAAAAATAAATTTTAAATTTCAGTAACGGCTACCTACATTGTAATTTACCCTGTATATCCTGATATTTAATTACAATAACCTTTGTATGTTAAACCATATTAAAGTTTGTCCCGAAAAGTTATATAGAGTGAGACAAAATTAATGTAACACATAATAAACATTGGCCAGTTTTAAAAGCCAGTTACTCCTCTATTTTAAATGGAATACCCAGTATATTATACCAGTATTCAATGGATAATTCATATAGATTTAAAATACTATTAAGGTTGCCTATTCTTTAGACAAATATTTTCCTAGATATTTTCATTTTTATGATTTTGCCTCAGTAGATCTTTATTAATTGATAATTCTAGGTGGTTGTGATATACCTTTTGTTAATTTAGCAAAAATTGAAGGATGTAGAGAAAATACTCAACGGCACTGAAAATAATATACACGTTTAAAACATATTTTAATTATTACAGAATTAAAACCAGATTTAAGCGTAATTATAACACAAAAATTAGCTAGATGAAATCAAATGCCCAATATGTTTTTTTTCCTGTTCAGTTCACTGCATAAAATGATTCTCTTTTCAAAAGACCTTTTTATGTTAAAGGCATATATGAAGGCCTACTTCGAAAGTCAGTCACAATAATTTCTCTCATGTTGTCGACAATTAGTTGGTGGAGTTTTGTAAACACTCTCTTTAAAATACTCAAATAAAAAATGTAAGACAAGATAAACTAGGAACATTTAAGTATTCTATTAAATGGTGAATGCACACTGCAGTCACCAACTAATAGAATCATTACAATTCTCTCTCATGTAGAATAAGTTTCCATTTTTGGCAAATTTCTGAGAATAATAGTTGTTAAAGTTGAACTAATATCCCAGCTATGTTGAAGTAACGTCAGACTATCACAGCCACCTAGATTTTATCAAATAATAAAGGTCTACACTAAATCATAAACATGAAAATATCTATAAATTTTTTTATTTAAGGGGTAGGCCACCCCAATGGTACTTTGAAGAGACATTAGTTCCCCATTGAATATCGAAATAATATACTGGGTGTTTCATTTAAATAAAAGAGTAATTTGCTTTTAAAGGTAACCAAGGTTTAATATTAATTTTGTCTTACCCTATATAACTTTTTGGGCCAAGTTTTTGATTTAAAGTACAATCGTTATTTTAACTACGTGCTAAGCTAATAAAATTATGTAAATTCGAATTTAGGTAGCTTTTATTGAAATTTAAAAATTGTTCTTCATTTTTAGAAAATGTTAAATCTGCACAAAATCTTTACATTTTAGTCATAAACTTCTCTAATTAAACTCACTTTTATTTTTCTTCTAGAATCCTAAAATATATGTTGGGGGTTCTAGTACATAAAACTCCGTGTCGTATGAGAGGCGCCACCCTGTACATAGTGTTTGAAAACTTATCTAAACACAATAGTTTTGAGATTTAATTTAGTCTGTATTTGATAACGATCAGAGTGAAGATATATCATTGGCCTATTATTATTTGAATCATCTGAATACAATTAAATATTACCACAACCTTTTAAACTATGTATTTCATATATTTCATGAAGTAACCTTTCATGGGACCATACATAAATTACGCCATACGAATTTCATTATTTTTGACACCCCGCCTTCTTTGTCACATTTGTGAAAGTTCTCCTTCCGTAGTGTGACCGTCACATATTTTAGTATTTTACTTCTAGAAATTATTAATTTAAAAGAGCAGTTCCGAAATTACTTTTATTTCCCTTTAAATTATTTTTTAATAAAATCCACATCAAATCAAACATTTGAAAAAATTTAACAAAACAAATAGGGATTAGTTATAATAATGAAAGATACAAACTTAGTCATCTTGAGTCCATGCGCTTTGAACCCACTCTATTACTATATTTAAGTTTTCCGTTAATATTTTAAATTTTAATACTTTTAGGGTGCGTTCCGTTGCTTACCTTGGTTATGGTTTTATGTTCTATTTCTATCGGTTTCCTGAAAGCTTTCTTATTACGGAACACGGTTCCTGAAAAATTCGGTTATAGCTGTCACCAAACTAACCAGCGCGAGAAGGCTGGGTTTTCTGGTTTTGTTTGTCAATCAGTGTCATTTATGTGACAGAAATCAAGCAAATATTGGAAGTTCCAGTTTTGTATTTACATCCAAAATCAATGGAGGTAGGCAGTTAAGATAAATAAATTTAATTGACTAAATAGAATTACTTTTTAGGACCATTTAAACTTATCATGCAGCCATTGTTTCCTAAATCGAGGAACATTTAAAGAAAACATGAAAAACAAGACAACAAGTAATCGAATATGTTTTGTAAGCTATAAAAATATAAATATTGTTTAGATTTGTTTATTTATTATTGATCTGTTTTATATTGGACCTGCAAATCTTCACTGGAGCTGTCTAACGAGCTTAACAGTTTATTAATACAAAGTACTTTTCAATATTAAACTCCATTGAAAAAGAAGAAGAAAATTTTAATGATTGAATAGACCGAACTGAAATACCTAATCATAACGAATTTAATCTCCGACAAACCACACGCAGACGAAACTTCGGAACGAACTGAGTTCGGTAAATTAGAGCGTTCTGTACGGAAATATTCACCGAAATATTTCGGGCCGATCTGGTCAGAAAAACCAGGCCTTTACCGGTCTGGTTCGCCTAGTTTTTCAACGGAATACAGCCTTAGTTTTAAAATACGACGTCATGAAATTTAGCTCCCCTTCCACCCCTTGTCACACAATTACTCACTTCATCGCCTCCTCCCCCCTTAAGGTGTGACGTTATTTATAGATGGCCCCTAAAAACCGGGGTCGATCATTATCTTTTACCAAAACTTTTCCAATAATCTATATAATAAAAATTCTAAATTAACTCGGTAATGTACCAAAAATAATTTGAATATTTAATTTGCATTTCCAAGCAAAGTTCTTCCATGATATCTTTTTATTTCTTTGCTATCGTTGAAATAAAACGTCTAAATTGCTCTGGGCCTTCTGTTATGGTTTTATGAGCAATTCTCTATCACGTATTTAACGGCAAATCACAAGCTTCATGGCCTTTTACCTGTAAACTGCACATAAAATTTCCGATGACTATTGTCGTTATCGTGCTTGATTAAAATGGGATTTATTGACAATCAGGGATAAATAAATAGGTTATGTATGCAAATCGAAATATAAATTTTATTGGTATTTCTACGTGTATCGTCACAATTTCCTTTAACGTACATTTTATTACCGTAAGGTATACTTTTCTTTCTATATTTGATTCAAGTTGATTACTTTTAAGGTGGAATCATCTTGTAATAGTTTAATTGTTGCGTAATCAACCGAAACGAACAATTTTTAAACATCAAGAAGAAAATTAAGCGTTCTTCTAATTGTCCTGACTGTCTTATGTCGGTCCTACACGATGCTTCCAACGTTGGTTCCAACGTTGAAACCAACGTTGGAGGCATCATTTGGTATATGCTTCGACAATATTGCAATTCACGAGTGTGTCTCCTACACGATGTGACAAATGTTGATGTGTCCAACGTTGGAATGTGTTTGACACATCGTGTGGGACCAGCTTTATTAGGGTGTATAAGTTAAGTAAAAGTGTTATAAGTAGTGTATCTAAAGTGTTATAAGTAGCGAAGCAAAGAATATTATATTAATTTATGTAGGTGTTTATATTGGAGCAATGCGTAGAGACACTTGTCGTCGCTTTTATCATAGCTTTTATCGCTTATCGCAGCTCCAACATAAACGCACCCTTAGCTGTAAATACCAATATACGGTGTGATTTACGGTTGATGGTAGAATAGACATTTATTGAAAACAGGGTATTACGGAAGAGGTGAAACAACGATGTCAGATATTGCAAAACATGTGTGGTCCAAACACAATACAGTACGTATGCCATCCGGGGTTGTTTTACCAAGATATTATAATTTTTGATGAAAAACATCGGTATACAGCATTTCAGTTACAATCTATAATCTTAGTGTAATAATATAATCGAATTATCCCGCTATACAGGGTGGTCCGAACTGTATTCCGGAAACTTCTGCGGTATATTCTGCAGTAATATTTGTTGTTTAAACTATCCCTTTAAAAGCAACATTTTTCCAAAGCCTACGATCAATTCACTGAGTCGTCGTTTCTTGTTCACTGTCATTGATATCTTAATTTATTAGATATTAATACACCTAGTATTATGGTATTTTGGTACTTTGTCGATTTTTTGAATAAAATAATCTTTTTTTTCTTATTTTTATTAGAATAGTCATAATCAAGAGGGTTAGTGATACCGTTTTAGAAACATAAGGTAATTAAGGGCTTATTTTTTCGTATTTATTATAATTTTGCTAATATCTTCGGTTTGCAAAAATATATCAAGATGCGGTTTTTGCTAACTTTTTAAGCTTTTATTACTCTTTACTACCAGCTAAAATTACATATACTAGCGCATTTATTTTTTTTGAAAAAACGCACAATGTTCATTCAAAAGCTTATTATTATTATTTATACGGTATAATATTGAGTAAGAAACGCTCTTTTAAACGAGCCCCCGTTAGTTGGATTCCGTTCATCCAGTCCGGAGTTAACAATATTTAAATAAAAATAGATCTAACCTTCCCCCACCACTTTATTTTGACAGATAGGGGAAAATGGTTCTAAAAAATAAAGAATCAAATTTTACTGAAGATCACGAATCTATTATTTATAGTACCCGTTATCTTGGAAAAATTGTATAAAAACTCCATTTTCATATTTTTTTATAGCAGTTGCGCCCTCTAGCGGCCGTTCTACAAACTTGAAAATAATTTCCAGAAATTTCTCATAGCCTCTTTAGTTATAAATATTTTTCCCCATAGGCCCTACAGCTAATACTTTTCGAGATACAGCCGAGAGCTATTCTAAGTGGGACACCCTGTACAGGGTGAGTCAACGATAGAGTAAAGTCCATTATCTCATTTGTTTCGAGGTTTACAAAAAAATGTTAAATACAAAAGTTATAGGGAATGTTAAGATACACATTTTAAAATTATTATAGAGTATACAGGGTCCTTCAAAAATGTGTGGCGGATATAACATATGTTTTTTTAAATGCAACACCCTATTTTTTATTTTATTTTTAGATTCTGCGTAAAATTCTATAACTTTTTTATATATAATGTTATATACCTAAAATTAATGGTTTTTGTAATATTTAAATTTGTTTATACAAATGTTAAATTGCAGTGTGGTAAAAAATTGTCAGTTGTACCATTGTTTCTGAAGTTGGAATACCAAAATTTGGTATGAGAGTTCTATAGAGATTAAAAAGAAGATATATGTTAAGATATTTTAGTTAAATGCTACAGGGTGTTTAAAATATATTTATGAATTTCAACTACTTAAAATTAAAAAATCTCAAATTTTTTAAATGGTACACCCTATATATTTTCATTTTTTCTGATATATTTTGCAAAGCTCTTCAACTTTTATTAAGTATGTCATATACCTATTTTTAATAGTTTGCGACTTATTCCAATTTTTTCTATTTTTACCCTAATTTTTAATACAATTACGCTATAACATCATAGTTGCCGTGACAAAACAAACATATTTATTACTTATTTTTAACAAGTAGTTTAATAATAGTTACAATTGTTATTATTAGTCAAAATTAACTAACTTTACTCAAATAAACTAAAATCGTAGTCGTGAATTTCTTGGTGTATTTCTATATTATGAAAGATGACATTTGGATTTTCCGTCGGGCCGAATAGCCGCAGATTAGGGTAATACTAACTAGATTACCTAATTATTGACGACTACTGATATTGAAATTTTCTCCGACATACAGTAATTTTTTTTTCTCGTAGTAATTCTGGTTTATAATTCATTTCGTAAAACCAATATTACTACTGCCACAAAACCGTCCCATTACACACTGAAAATATTATAATATAATATACTATGAAAATGTTTTCTAGATAATCTACATCTATATTCTTATAGTACTTAGCAAAGTACTATATAATATATAGTACTGAACCAAAAAATATGTTTATTTTGGCTTGTTCGTGTATATCAGTCACATTGACTAATCCATTTTTAGGAAAATCTGAAACTATTACCTCTACCTCTACCATTTATACAAATTAAACTAAAATTCACTTTTTGTTCTTAACTTGCTTAACAGACATATGAAATTTTGATAATAATTATTTTTTTTGTCATGGTAACTATGATGTTATAGCGTAATTGTATTAAAGATATGGGTAAAAATAGAAAAAATTGGAATAAATCGCAAATTATTAAAAATAGGTATATGACATACTTAATAAAAGTTGAAGAGCTTTGCAAAATCTAGCAGAAAAAATCAAAATATATAGGGTGTACCGTTTAAAAAATTTTAGATTTTTTAATTTTAAATAGTTGAAATTTATAAATATATTTTAAACACCCTGTAGCATTTAACTAAAATATCTTAACATATATCTTCTTTTTAATCTCTATATAACTCTCATACCAAATTTTGATATTCCAACTTCAGAAACAATGGTACTACTGACAATTTTTTGCCACACTGCAATTTAACATTTGTATAAACAAATTTAAATATTACAAAAACTATTAATTTTAGGTATATAACGTTATGTATAAAAAAGTTATAGAATTTTACGCAGAATCTAAAAATAAAATAAAAAATAGGGTGTTGCCTTTAAAAAAACATATGTTATATCCGTCACACTTTTTGAAGCACCCTGTATACTCTATAATAATTTTAAAATGTGTATCTTAATCTTCCCTATAACTTTTGTATGTAACATTTTTTTGTAAACCTCGAAACAAATGAGATAATGGACTTTACTCTATCGTTGACTCACCCTGTACACTTCGCACTAAAAGAGGTTTTAAAAAGAACATTGTTCGACTGCAAGATCTGCTAGTAAAACTTTTTAAACTTAAAGTATCACAACACAATTCATTTAAACCAAAAACTCGTCATGCTAAAGTGTCAAAACGGATGACAATGTCAGGAAATAAATAAATAAATGTGGTAACTTGACATTTTTTACAGCAGAGCTACGACCTGAATCGCAGCGGAAAATTTAAATTCCTGTTAGTCAGCCCGGCGCCGAATATGTCCAAGGTTGGCAACAATGAATTTAAAAATCTCGTCCTCGATTACGTAACTAAAAGTTTAATTGGCATCGAATGTATTAAAATAGTTTCGTTTTAAGAAAACCGCTAACCATGACCACAAATTACCTATAACAGATGCGAAAGAACACCGAATTACGCGTTCAGGTTTCTGTGACCTTCAGAAAGAGTTCATAGACAATCCGCATCAATGTATAGTTTGGGTTATTATTTATTTGTGTGAAAATAATCTGCACCAATATGTTATCGAGGCATACAAAAAGGTCTACAGACTTCAAGACATACGAAAAATCAAGTCCATTTAGCGTGTGTCGCAATTTTCACACCTTAAAAAATTAGTTTTTTATAGCTATAGCAACTGCAGCGATTATGAAAAAAGCTGTGTGATTTTCATAGAAAATAAGGGCACCTGTAATTCATTTGAGAATGTTATAAATCGCTAAAAGAGGTTTCAAATCTCTTGGATTTCTATTAATATTAAATAAATTTTATTAAAAATTGAACTAAAATTGTTAGTATCATTAAAAACAATTCAAATTCAAAAATTGTATCAGTCAAATTCCCTTATTTAAAGTGAATATTAAAGTATAAATATAAATACAGCTCATTCTAAGCTCTACTTATCTTTAAGAAAAATTTAAATCATTGTTGCAATTGGGCCTTAATGCCATTTCGAATGAACAATAGTATTAATAATGTACATTATAATAATATTAAATTTTATATCATAGTGTGTATTAAAACTACTAAAACACTTTAAAATTGGTATTATATTAACAACTTTTGTTTTTTAATCCAAAAAAAAGTTACCAATTTTCTCAATCAAAATATTTGTGGTCTTGAAAAGGACCTTCGTTTTCCCATGTTCGTCAAGGTAGGTAATGGGTAAACAGTAAAAAAACGTAATTTAATAGATCACTCGTCATATTATATCAGCTCGTAGGAGATTAGGAAAAAAAGATATTTATAGTATAAAAAATTAATTTATTTAACAAAATTTAATTAAAGATGTGACAAAATAGTTACATTTCTATTGGTTCTATCGGACTTTTTTCGACTACATAAATCTTTATTTTTTGTAAACTTTAATGCATAAAATATTTTCAATCTAATAAATAATTTAATGATGTAAATAAGAGGAAGTTTCTCACATGGGTGGTCAAATTCTATAGTTTTCATTATATCAAACAGCCTCTGAATGTTTTCTTCAGTGCAAAACTCATCAAAATTTAATATAAATAATTTTTCCAGCCTGTAAATAAAATAAATTTTTCCACTTTCATGATCAAAGGCTTTTAAATGGGTAAATAATTTCGAGTTATCCAGAGATTCGGATTCTTTTGCAAATTTTAGGCAAATATCACATTGATGTATTTGAAGACTTTTAATGATTTTTTAATGATGTAGTCAAACATAATTAAAGGCATTTTGAGTTGAAAACATTTCTCAGAGGCTGTTTGATATAATGAAAACTATAAAATTTGATTACCCATGTGAGAAATTTCCTCTTATTTACATCATTAAATGATTTATTAGATTGAAAATATTTGATGTATTAAAGTTTACAAATAAAGATTTATATAGTCGAAAAAAGTCCGATAGAACCAATAGAAAGGTAACTATTTTGTCACATTTTTAATTAAATTTTGTTAAATAAATTAATTTTTTTTATACTATAAATATCTTTTTTTCCTTATGAATAAACACATTTGCATCCCATTTTAAATAAGATATACAAATTCCCAAAACTTAGAAATAACAGTTCAAAAGTTCAACAAAAATCCTACACGCGTTTTTAAAAAGAAACATATAACCACGCACTATGTCATTCCAGCAAGCGAATACGACACAGCATAGGTTTTCGGACTAAACGACTGGTGTATTTACACCACTCAATAGGCGTGTCGGGTTTGCCGAGCGGTTTCCGATGCAGTCGCTTTCTTTCGCATCTGTTATAGGTAATTTGTGCCATGACAATTTATTGCCTCCCTATGCTCACATAGTATCTCAGTATATGTATTACTCAAATGATAACTTAAAATTAATACCTATACACATGATGTACTAATAGTATTTAAGGTGTTCAAAAATTTCAAAAAAATAGCGCAAAAATGAAACAGTTATTTTGAAAATTGCATTTGTTTTTTTTGTCACAAATTACTTTCCTACTCATATAACAAGTTTGACTTTTTTATAATAAATACGAATGCAATGTATCTCCAAATATACACGTATAAAACACAAAACATCGGATTAGGGTTAAGGAAATTGCTCGGCCCGCAAAAACAAATCTACTTATCCGCCCCTTGCCTTTTTCCTAAACGGCTGTAGTAGGGCAAATCTAAAGGGATCTCGACAATGTATTTTTCCTTGGCTCGTTCTGGTGCCGGAAGCCGCAGCCGACGACGCCAGCGATAAAAGCTGCAAGCGGAGCGTTTCGTCCTTTCGAACTAATCAGGCACAATCACAATCAGTTTCGATTATTTCTCTGGTTTGAACGGGGCCAGCCAACCGATTTCGCTTTTCGA
Organism: Sitophilus oryzae; assembly: GCF_002938485.1. Classification (NCBI taxonomy): domain Eukaryota; kingdom Metazoa; phylum Arthropoda; class Insecta; order Coleoptera; family Curculionidae; genus Sitophilus; species Sitophilus oryzae. Next base: position 3,093,010 of record NW_022146304.1, on the reverse strand, counting down.
AGGGATAATGCGTAATTGTTCTCGTTTCGATCTAACATAAAAACTGGCTGACGATATAGAGTTGCTTTGTCGTATTAGTGTGCTTTCACGTCTCTTTGAGTTTATGTTTTTTTAAGTCATATACTGCTCAGTAGGGTGCACCAAAAAAAAATATATTTTTATCTTTTTTTTTCTATAGCAACTGTTAAAATTGCCTTGTATTTATCAAAAATAGTAGATAAAATAGTACTTTACCCGCAAGGGTAGATTAAATGCGCCTTTAACAGCGAGGATCGGTTAAAAACTTTATTTCTCGTACGTTTTTTAATTGCTTCCATTTTTGAAAATGTTTGTATTCCTTTTCATAAGTTATTCGGGATTTAAATGGAAGTGGTTTGAATATGGCGTTTGTCGCCTCAGCTTGAATATCTGTTGGTAATTTACTTATTTCGTTTTGAGCCATTTCTGGCTCCAATTCAATCAGTAATCGACACGAAAGAGAATTAGAAAATATTGACTCAAAACTGACAACTAAAGAGACAGCTTTATTTATTTGTCAAATTACATAGAAACCAACGCCAACCTAGCACAATATTTTTCTACTCGTAATAAATTCCTTGAAATAATAATTTTTGAATATTTTTTAAAACGTAACTCGCTATGGAAAAAATATTGTTTTATACACGACGATAAAATTTCATTATCGTCTCCCGAAATTAATTCACTCGCGATTTCATCGCTCCCGAGGGGTGCCTCATCGTGATTTTCTATTTCCCATTTAAATAATAGGGGGAAACATTTTTTTTCTTTGGAATTTTATTGCGGTCTAACAAATCAGCACTTCTAAAAAATCAATACATATTCTTGTAGGAAATTAAACTGTCTTAAAAAAAGGTCTGATATGAATTTTTGTTTAATCGACTCGTTTGAGAGTTATTGAAGGTTCTAATTTAATTTCAAATCGTATATGACACCTTCCACAAATAATATTCATAGGGTTCAATTTAAAATAGGAAAGATTTGAACCATTTTATAATAAACGGATTTTTTCTATGATCTTCCTGTGCGATATCCAATTGGTTGTTTTAGACCAGAATATCAAACTTTTTCCCCGTAGACTACTTTCAATACTTTACTGGTTTCGGCTACCATATTCCAAAAGCTCGCTAAAAATGTGAAGGTTAGATCTAACGATGGAAATTTGCGTCGTACCGTGGACACCATAGACTTAAAATAAAATCTAGACTAAATCTAGACTAGAGCATCTCATTCATAAATAGCTGGAACATGCGGTCAGACACTGTCTTGTTATTGTTGTGTTATTGTTTTAGGTTATAACGAGTGCGACACGAGCGATAGATAGGTTGTCTCTGTCGTAACGGTCGTTCCCTGACGACTCTGCCGAGAAACACAACACTGTCTTTCGTTTTTCAAGTACACCTGAACTCTCCGTATCATAGCCGGGTAATTTCTTTATTTTAATGAAGCTATAATTAAATTAAAAATATATCGTATTTAAACTTTTTTATATTTTATTAAGATTTAGGACAGGTTTTTTAAATAAAAGTTTAGAAAAAACAATTTAGAGTCCAAAAAGGATAAAAATAATAAAATACACGTTATAGAAGAAATTTTATAATCGAAATTAGGTAATTTTTGAAATTAATATAATAAATTATTAATTTTAGTCAAACATTTACAACCCCTAATATTAATCAAAACAGGATCTATTCCACAGATATAATAGAATCAGCGACAGGGAGAGAAAAAAAATATGATTGTTCTAATTTTTTTTCTGGTTAAGTGATGTCTTATTATGTAAATTAGAGAAAACATAAATCTGTTCCATTAAAGCAAGGAAGGTGATAGGAAGTGGATAAAATAAAAACTACATTTATTTAACTCGGTACTGTCTTTATTATACCGGGTGCGTCTCAAAAGTGGCTCATCCCCATAATTTTTTATATTTTCAAAATAAAAAACATGATTTAGTATGTTAGTATATGAAATAAATTAGGATTGATTGACGCATTCAATTGTTTTTGGTCACTTCCTGTTTCACCGGAAATGACTATAACTTTAATTTTTAAACGGCACCCTCGGTATATTTCTACTTTATTCGATAGAAAATGACACTCTGAATAGAATGACATATCATATGTCAACTTTTGACATTTTCGCATATGGTTTAATTGTAATTGTAACACGCGGTTCATAACGACAATTTGACTCGAAACACCAAGTGTGTGGTATCAATATATTCATAAAAAATGCTTTTCCAAATATACTAATGAGTCACCCTTGTTCCATTTGAAAAATTGACATATGTATGATTAAAAATACGATTTGTACATCTTTTAACCGGCTTAGACAAGGCTCCTTGATTAAAACTTAGTGGATTGAAAAAAAACTGGATTGAAATTTAAAATAGGATATGTTTTTAAGCGACAATGTCAAAAGTTGACATATGATATGTCATTCTATTCAGAGTGTCATTTTTTATCGAATAAAGTAGCAATATACCGAGGGTGCCTTTAAAAATCAAAAGATGTAATCATTTCGGTGAAACAGGAAGAGACCAAAAACAATTGAATACGTCAATAAATCCCAATTTATGTCATATACCTACTAACATACAAATCTGTTTTTTTATCTGAAAAAATAAAAAAAGTTATAGGTATATTAAAAAATATTGTTTCTTAATGTAATATCATTTTAAAATTCTTGTATGTTATTTTAGATTCTGAAGATAATTTTAGAAGAAACCGGAATATATTTTTAATAAAAACATTATTAATTATTAACAGGGTTATAATTATGATTTTGTTACAATGTAAGTCAGTAAATAATGTAATGTAAAAGAAAAAATTCAGATTTTACATTTTACTAAAATATTATCTAAATAAGCGCCTTTCTACAACAACGCCACTGACTGCCAATGGGTAAATTGAGAGTTGCCTACCGGTCAAAAGTCGTTTCAAGACTTAAATGGATTATTTAAGTCAAATTTCTTGCAAATTTGGCACCAACCATATTTTATAGTTTTTGAACAGAAAAAGTCAATAAAATAAACACTTAAGGACTACAAGCTAAGAAAATGCGTTAATACAGCCGGGGAGATAGCGGCAACAAAGCTTTACCGCACACGTGCGACACGTACTACAAGGTAATAAATGAATGAATAGGCTCCCTCGCCTCTAATCGGTGTTGTCATATTGTAAAGAACTTATCCTTATTAAACAGTATCCGACTTATAATTTAGTAGTATAGGGACTATTTAATACATCTATGGAATATTAAAACCTACTTTATTAAACTGTAGTATTAATATCTCAATATATGTGTATAACAAGAAAAAAAATATTGATAATGTTAAAGACGTGACAACATACAGTCGGTCGACTGTACCCAGAAGTAAACATGTGTACAAAAAAGGTTGTTTGTCCGCGTTGAGATGTAAATAGTGTAGTCTATATTTTATTTTAAGTCTATGGTGGACACCTAGGTGTCTACTTGGCCTACTTTGGTAAACATTGCCTTAGACAAATAGGAATATCTTGACATTCTTTAACCTATAACCTAATTTTTTTCTTTAAATATGCTCAATTCATGATTTTACCAATACTTATTCAGAATCATGTTTTTGTCAATTTTACACTTATTGTTTTATTTTTTTATCTCGAAAACTATTAGAGATAAATATAGGTTAGAATAATAGAAAAATTATGGGATATCAAAGTAGTTCTCAAAAATGTAATAATATACCGGGCGCTCCATTTAAAATAGCAAACATGTTACTAATTTTCAAATGAATCGCCAGCACTGTAACCTTGAAAATAATTTAGATAGATGGAACAGGTGTCTTTAGTAATGCAAATTTTCAAAAAAATCCTATCACCGTTTCTGCGACGGTAGGTTGGTTTCTCGGGAATCACCCTACATTTTAGAAGTAAATCGCATATACTTTAGAAGCAAACGTTATTATTAGGAAATTTCGTTTAGAATTTCTTCTAAAAATGTGTTACAAAAAAAAGAATTGCATAAAACTACTCAGTACAAAATTGTAACATAGAAAATCAAAAATTACGTTAAGCAGATATAGTAAAATAGGTTAAAATAGTTTTTTAAACAGGTGATTTTTAACGAGGCTGAATGCCAACAATGTTTAACGTATGACTCACCGAGAATGGGCCTTAACTGTTTTGTTACACCGTACATATTTATCAAGCATCTCAGTAATTTATCAGCGTCACTCGCTTTCATGACTTATAGTCGCGAACATACACACTAAAATAATTAGTAAATACAAAATTACTGCCTTGAAAAAAAAAGGAAATAATAATTTGTTGCGCGACAAATATTAAAATCACAATTTCTCCGAATTACGTATATGGAGGGTGCAAAGATTTAAATGAACTTGATTTAAATCGTAATTGTTTTATTTTAATCATTGATTTTAATAAAATAAATCAACTTGTTCAAAAACTTGTAATAGATCGAAAATTAACTGCAAAAACAACTTTTTCGATAAAGCTATAAAATATTATTGCTATGACAAATATACCCTATATCGATTTATCAAATAAAAAGTTACACTTGCTGTTGTAATGTATAAATACTTTTAGTAAAATGAAAAATAATTGTAAAAGATATAACACATATAGCTACTTAATACCTATTCATCTATTAAAATGTTTGATTAATTTTTGAAGTAATTTCGTGTGAATCCATTAGACTTCTAAATGGCAGAGATTTATTTTGAAATCGTGAAGTAACAGAAATCCGGTTCTCGAAAACATTTCATTTGCAAACTCTAGTGCAGAACTCGTTCCTTCTGATGTTAGGTTATATTTGTATTCTACAGTATCTATAATCAATGTCAAAAAGGTGCTGGTGTGAAGACTGTTTTATATCTTTTTTGAAACAGCTGTATGTTGATCTGCCTGCTTCAATTTATCTTTTAGTTTTTTCCAAATTTTTACCCGATAAATTTTTACCGACATTTTGTTCGGTAATAAGTACTTTGCAGTTTGAAAATTATTATAGATATTACTAATTTTATTCTCGGCTTAGACAGTTATGACTATTTCCAAATGAAATATCTTTGATCTAAGCGGGTGACTTTTTTGCGGGAATAGAGACATCGCCAAAGTTTACAGAATAAAATATATCGGTAACTGATGTGGAAAAACGACACGCGCCGTAGAAATGTTAATATTGTCGATATCGGGCAGAGTTACGAAGATTTAGCCATTTAGGATAGGATTGTAACTGGAAGTAAGTCTTTAATTAATTGGAAATCTGATTTAAATAGAAAGTTGAAAATCCAAAAATCGGATTAAAATAAAAAATCATTTTTTTTATTATCTTTTTTAAATCACAGTTTTTTGCACCCTGTGTATACAAATTGTTTCAAAATACATGTGCCATCTCTTATGGGGAGATTCCTCACGTAAAAATAAGATTTATTTTTCATATCAACATAGGTCCGGTTCTGCTTTGTTTTGTAGCTACAGGGTGTTAAAGTTTAAATATTTTTTCGATTTATTATAATTTTCTTCTGAGTACTTTTAGCGTTTTGAATGAAATTTTAAGGGTAAAAGTTACTATAAATGCGACATATATTAAAGCTAAAAAAGTGTCGACATATTCACCAGGGACGTGCATATGGGTTATCACTGGAATATTTTTCTAAGAAAGGCATGTATGCCACTGACTTTTTTTCTCTTGTTACCGAAATAGTGTAAGCAGTTTAATGCCGATTAGAAGTTGTCTCTTAATATTTTGTCGATTTCGGTCTCCTTGGTGAGATAAACGTAATTTTATTGATTTGTCTTGATCCAAGTCAAATAGCAAACCTTTAAAACATGTTAATATCATTAACTTGCGAATGTTAAAAATTATAAGTACTCGTCAAATATAAAAATATAAACGGGATTTGGTTTAAGTATTTAATACTCATTTCCAACTACAGCCTATTGCTGCCTTCCCGTTACCCTACGCCACACATCTCGATTTAGAGCGTCATCAGCTTCTAGGTTACGAGCTTCCATTGCTTCCGTAACCGTTCCGTTCCAGGATTTTCTAGGTCTACCTCTCTTTCTTCTGCCCTGGGGAGCCCATTGAAAAACTCTTTGGCCACCTGTTCTCCGGCATACGCAGAACATGTCCAAACCATTTTAAGCTGGATTTTTCGATTCGATCCAGTACTGTCTCCTCCGATGCATTCATGATACGTCTGACCTCGATGTTTGTCTTTTTTTCCATCCTAGACATACCTGCACTTCATCTAAGGTAGTCCATTTCAACAACTTGGATTTTGCGCTTCGCGTCTGCACTCAGAGTCCACAGCTCTGAACCATAGCAAAGAACTGACTCCACCAATGTTCTTCCAAGTCTCTTTTTAGTTGTTGCAGATAAGTTTCGGTCCCACCAGAGGCTGTCAAGACATCCAATAACTTGTTTGCTCTTCTGAATTCGGGTTTGTATTTCTTCTTTGCCCAAACCCTCGTTGTTGATAGTAGCACCCAGGTATTTAAATTTGTCTACTTGTTGAATCTGGACGTTATCATTAATGAAGACTTCAAAACAAGTGTTGGAATTGACAGCTAAGTATTCGGTCTTCTTTAGACTAACCTGAAGTCCCCATTTGTTGTATACTTGATAAAGCCTCTTAGTCATGAACTCTAGATCGTATGAGTCCTGCGCAATCACGACCTGATCGTCTGCAAAGCTCAGGGTAAATAGTGTGTTGTCCCCAATGGGTATTCCCATACCTTGATATTTCGTCTTCCATTCCCTAAGGGCTAATTCGACGTAAGCGTTGAAGATCAGAGGAGATAAGCTGCATCCTTGTCGCAACCCTTTTGTGGTGTTAATTGGATTAGATAGCCTGTGTCCTATCTTAACGTACGATTCATTTTCTTTATATAGCTATTTTATTATCTTAAGCAAAGGTCTATCTACTTCTAAGATATTCAATACTTCCCATATCTTGCTGCGGGGAATAGAGTCGTACGCTTTCTCCAAATCAATAAATGCTAGATGGACTTCTTGATCTACTGCTATCTTTTTTTCCATCACCTGCTGCAGGACAAAAAGGTTATCTGTGAAAGATTTCCCCGGTGTGAATCCGCTTTGGTCTTCCGAGATTTGTCACCAATACTGTCCCTGAGCCTACCCTGTAGCACATTTCCAAAATGTCTGCTGACCGAACTGTTAATGCTTAGGCCTCTATAACAAGTGGGTCGTTACGATTTCCCTTTTAAAGATGGACACTATGTGAGCCACTCGCCATTCTCGGGGTTGTTTACTTTGCAGGCAGCACTGGTTAAATAGCTCTGCCAGACGCCAGCGCAGTCTTTGGGTTCCACACTTTAACAATTCGGCTACAATATTACCAGGACCTGGTGACCGTCCATTTTTCATTCTTTTGAGACTTTAATGTACTTCTCTTTCGCTTATCATTAAAGTGCCTGCAAGGTTGTTCTCATCTTCTACTGCTTGGAATTCTGGTCGGTTTTCTGTCAGTAATTCTGCATAGTAGTTGCGCCATTTTTCTATATCCATTCTATTCAAGTACTCGTCAAAAAACATGAAAAAAAGTTCCTATAAACATGGGTATAGAAATGCATAGTTTTAGATTTAAAGGATGTTAAACATTTTAAAATTAGATTTTTTGTAATTATCTTAAATACCATTATTTTTTATTTGAAATTGCTGTAGGTTGGCTAATAGTAATAATAATTAATAGTAATAATATTTAATAATAAATTAGGTAAAATATATAATTTATTAATAATTTTATTTTAATTTTATTAATTGTGATTAATAAAATTGCGTTTAGCTTATCAAGGTGGCCGAGTTCGACAAAATATCAAGAGATAACTTTTAAATGGCATTAAACGGCCTACACAATTTTTATAGAAAAAGAGAAAAGTCAGTGACGCACATGTTTTTTTTTAAATATTCCAGTGATAACCCATATGCACGTCCCTGGTGAATTTATCGACACTTTTTTAGCATTAAAATATGTAGCACATGTAGTAACTTTTACCCCCAAAATTCCATTTGAATCGCTAAAAGTACTTGGAAGAAAATTATAATAAGTCGAAAGATTATTAAGACTTTAACATTACAGTTGAGGGTTGGAACCTTTGGTGTTACACAGCAAAATAAAAACACTAAATCACCACAATACACCAAAACACTTTTACTTTTACACTACAGCAACAGTGTAAAAGTAAAAGTGTTTTGGTGTATTGTGGTGATTTAGTGTTTTTATTTTGAAGACTTTAACACACTGTAGCTACGAAACAAAGCTAATGTTGATATGAAAAATAAATCCTATTTTTACGTGAGGAATCTCTCCACGAGAGATTGCACATGTTTTTTCGAAACACCCTGTATGTAAGTTAGGCCTGTTCACCTCCAAGCCGACAAATCAGTATTGATATTCTCAATAAAAATAGAAATAATAAATATAAATGTGTCAAATTACAATAAATAACGAAACATAACCCTCGTTGGATTAATTTTATTGTTCACAAACAGAATGTTACTAAATTTATTACAAAGGGGTCTCTAGAGAAATATGAGAGTTAAGCGTCCTCGATAACAAAAATTGTTCTGGTCTCAAATTTTATTGACGTTCCAGATATATGGCCTAACACCCCCCGTTTTAGGTTTCAAATGGCCGTTGGTAATACCACTACAAAGTATCAATTTATTAATAGGTCAATTTACAGAAAATGTGAAATAAATGAAGTATTACATACCGGGTGTTTTTTAAGAGTAGCTCAGCTTTATAACTATTTTATTTTCTTAGATAAAAAAAAGAAATTTGGTATGTTAGTATATGACATAAATCGAGATTGATTGACTTGCTCAATTGAGGGATTCCTCAAAAACCCCATTAGTCAGATATTTCGAAATTTGGAAAAACTAAAAAAAAACGTATATCTTGCTCCCATTTAAATTTAAATTGTCGTTTTTTTTGTGTGAGCTCTGGTTATAATCTGAAATTACAGAAGACTACTTTTCTTTATTTTTTTCTTATTTTTAAGTTAGGAAGGGCGTGAATTTGTTTGACTTGTGGAGTTTTTGCTGGAGTTTTGGCAAAAACAACATACAGGGTGAGTTTCCTACGATGTTCTCTATGGGTATCTCGGAAACTACTGGAGATAGAGAGTCGGTTAAATGGGGAAAGAATTGCAGTTTTGTGGGGTCATAAATATGCGCCTTTCAGATTTTTGAAAAAGTTCATGGCTTACTAGATATTTTGAAAAAAACAAACTTCGGCTGTTTTAAAAATGGTCCCTAAATCCATTATAAGCTATTTTAGGCAAAAAGTTTTCAGATAAAAGTTGTAGATAATCACATTCGTAATGAGACTGTGTCCTCCGCTTTTTTCTAAAGCCTGTTATTTTTGACATATGACACAAACATAGGTTTTTTTAAATGGAAACCATAGTTGGCCATGGCTTCATAAAAAGCGCCATTTTTTAAGCTTTTTAGCGATATAAGCTATAATATGTTTTCTTCGAAAAATTACTGAGTTATAGCCAATTCTTATCATTTTTAAACAATTTCACTTAGTTAGCCATGGAAACAAGTTTAATCATCTTTGCTCTCAAAAATGTGTAGCTGTCACATCGAAACTTTGCAAATTAAAATAAATAAAAATTGTAAATATGAATTTTTCAAATGAAGAAAAGCGTGTAGGATTATTGGTTCAACTTTTCTTGACCATACGTTTTCGAGGATACGTTGACCGGTGAATGTTACGTTTTTTAGAGAACGGGTTTCAAGACATGCTAGAGAAGTTAAATTTAGTTATAGCCAATTCTTAACTTTCTTGACTAATTTTACTTAAATTGCATGGTATTCTTATTCTGTTATGATTTATAACTTATAAAAGTCAGAATATATTACTAAACGGTTCTTTACAATTTACATTACACAAACTAAAACTTAAAAAAATAATATCACTACATACATTTTAAGTTATTTTAAAAAATGTTCAAAAAATCCGCCATTGTTTTGAGCTGCATGTTTTTAAAACTGAATTACTACCTACTACCTATTCTCACAGAAGGACCGGTCGACTTAATTAAACTTTTCTCGTACCGCCACTTCGAGTGCCTCTCTTAACTCATAAGTTCTTTTGCAAACCTTATTGTTAACTATACCTACCGCAAAAATTCTAAAATGGATAGGTCAGGTGATCGAGGAGGCCCATGCAACTGTTTCACCGGAAATAACTACAACTCTTGCTTTTTCAACGGTACTGTCGGTATTTTTTTTTAATTTATTTGATAGAAAGTGACATTTTTTCTCACATATGACATATCAACTTTTAAAATTTTCACTTAAAAAAAGAGTATTTTAAATTTCAAACTAGAGTGTCATGGCTGTGTTAGAACCACCAGCTTTTAATAAAGGAGCCTTGGAAAAATAGATTTGATCGTCTCATTTTTTTCGTGCCTGGTCGGTTAAAAGATGACCAAATCGTATTTTTAATCTAACAATCACTTTAATCGATTTTTTCTAACGAAACGGGGGGTTAAAGCAGTTTTTACGAATAATTTGGTTCCATATACTTGGTATTTCGAGTTAAAGTGTCGTTATACAGGGTTATTTTGCACTTAAATAAGTGCAAAATATTTTTAGGGGTATATACAAAGCTGTCACTTTCAATAAGATTTAAATATTTTTTTATGATTTAAATCCTTTTTGCGATTTAAATCATTTGATCTTAAGTATTTTGACGGAAAATGATGACTGAAAAAGAGAATCTTTGATTTTGAACTCAAAAATAACGGAGGATACATTGAAAATTTCCAAAAAAAAATGATTTTTTGCTAAAATGTTGAGAGACCAAACCACTGGATCTTTTCTGGATTTTCTTTCTTGTAAATTTAATCTAATGCCTATGTTGCCATATTATCAAGAAATTCTGTTTTTTAACTAAAAACTAATAAAATTTCCAAAAAATTTCTCAAAAAATTTCGAATTTTCAAAATTTTTTTTTCACGAAAAAAACCTCATAGGCGTTTTTCTGGGGTTGAACTATACTACCAGTTAAAATACTTGCACTTATTTCTGAGACACCCTGTATATGTAAATTCTTTTGCAGTATATGATTTTCTGTCTAATGAAGTAAAAAAATACCGAGGGTACCATTTAAAAATCAAAAGTTGTAGTCATTTCTGGTGAAACAGGAAGTGCCTGAAAGTAATTGGAAATATCAATCAATCCCGACTTATGGCCTCTGCCAAATCTTGTTTTTCATCTGAAAATATATAGGGATGAGCCACTTTTGAAAAACACCCGGTATATTATAGTATTAGTTTCTATCAGCTTGATCAAGAGGTACCCTTTAAAACTATTTCTATAAATTCGTAACTTTCTTTAAACTGTTTGTAGAGTGTGTTCGAAGTAGATAAATGAAAAATATTAACTAATAAACTTTAATTCACACTATACATGGTGAGCCTTAAATAAGTGCAAAGATTTTTAGGGGTAGCATGTCGAACCCAGAAACACGTCTATGAGGTTTTATTCGCGAAAAAAAAATTGAAAATTTGGAATTTTTAGAAAAAAAAATTGGATTTTTTTAAAATTTTTAGTTAAAAAACATAAAATCTTCATAATATGACAACATAGGTAGTAGATTAAATTTACAAGAAAGAAAACCCAGAAAAAAAACAGTGGTTCTCAAATTTTAAGGGAAAAATCATTTTTTTTAATTTGCAAATTAAAATATCTCGGTTATTTTGGACTTATTTGAAAAACGGTAAAGGGAAAATATGTTTCTTTTATCGAGATCTAATAAATATTAAGACTCACTCTGTATATCCCAATATATTGATAGGAAAACGCTAAAGCGAAAAATATAATATTATATGAAAAACTAATTTATTAATTTACACCCTGTATATTTCTCACTAATCGATCGAATCAATTAGTTCGACCAATTAGACCAATTAGTATTTATTAGTATTTATATTTGAAATTTCAGTAGCGGAACAATTCAAACATTTCCTATATCGACAAAGCATTTAGCCGTATTTCTCCAGAGACTTTTCGAACGTTCTAATAATCGTCATTATTTTCCTTTAATTGGTTTGTTTTTGGATATCGCAGTAATTTCGACTTTATTTCCTATCGAGAACCAGTTTAATATAATTAATGGAACGATGAAGTATATAGCGTTCGATCGCGAATTAATGGGTCAAATATAAAAGTCTGATTATAAGGAAATAGGCGCCTTAATAAATGAATTTGAGTGATTATTATGTGCTTTAATTAAAAGTAATGAAGAAAGGATTTTTCTAATTTGTAGCTCGAATACCGGGGAATATCTTTATAATTTTTTTTGAGATAAAAAAAACGAGATTTGGTATGTTAGTATTGACATAAATGTGGATTGATTGACGTAAATAATTATTATTTTCGGTCACTTCCTGTTTCACCGGAAATGACTACAACTTTTGATTTTTAAATACTACCCTCGATATTTTTACTTTATTTGATTTATTAGAATGACGTATCACATGTCAACTTTTGACATTTTCTCTTAATAAATGTATTTTAAATTTCAATCTAGAATGTCATAACAATAAATATAACCTATAACTACAATTTGACCAGAAATACCAAGTATGTGGTACCAAATTATTCGTAAAAATTTTTTGTTCAGAATATGCTAATGAGCCATCCTCGTTCCTTTTGAAAAAAAACGAGTTGTAATTAAAAATACAATAATTAAGCCATCTTTTAACCGGCCAGGAAAAGACACATAAAACATTAGACGATCGTGGTTTTAACAGTACTACTAGTAAAGACGCTAAGCGCAGTAACTTATAACTACTAGTAAAGACGCTAAGCGCGTCAGACGAGAATACCGAAATCGTTAATTAAGTGCGCGCTCAGCGAAAATTAACGTAAGAGTAAATTTTAAATTTCGATAACAGCTACCTAAATTTTAGTTGACCTTGTATAGCCTGATATTTAATTACAGTAACCATTGTATGTTAAACCAAATTGAAATTTGACCCGAAAAGTTATACAGGGTGAGACAAAATTAATATGGAACATTAGTCACTTTTAAACGCAAGATATTCCTTTATTTTAAATGGAACACCCAGTATATTATTCCCGTGTTCAATGGGGTATTTATATATCTTCAAAATATTATTAAGGTTGCCCAGGGGCGTAGATAGGTGTATGCTATGGGGGTGGTACTATGATTAAGTCGCAAAAAAAATCACCGTCGGAATTTCTTTGTCGAATTAAAACGACGGCGATCTTTTTGTCTTCAAAAAGATATAAAAACATAACACAAAAATTAAAATATAGATTTGTAAATAACATAAACAAAAATGAAACAACGACGTTTATTAGTTAATTTTCTATAAACTATAAAAAAAAACTCTAAACTATCAAAAAAACTATAAAAACTATAAACTATAAATAAAACTACAAAACAAAATCAAGTTTTCTAGTACGCTGTTTGGAAAACCTATCAATAACAGCATCAACATTTATTTCAATATCTTTATGGATATTGATTAGAGTTAATCCCACTAATCTGTCCTGGCCAATAAGAACACTTTGTGTGCTTTTAATTAGGTCGAACATATTATAAACGATAAATCAACATAATTAAAAGCATACAAAGTGTTCTTATGTCGGATTTTAATTAAAAAAAATCCTTTCATAGTCAATGACTATTTCAATTCTCGTATCTCGTCAAGCGTCAGGGGGGGGTACTGTCCCCCAGTACCCCCCCCCCTTATCTACGCCCTTGAGGTTGCCTACCCCTCAGACAAAGATTTTCCTAGATATTTTAATTTTTATGATTTTGCATCAGTAGATCTTTATTATTTAAAAAAATCTAATTGGCTGTGATATACCTTTTGTTAATTTAACAAAGATTGTAGAGTAAAATACTCAACGGTAATAAAAATATACACGTTTAAAACATATTTTAATTATTACAGAATTAGAACTAGATATATAAACATATAATAATGTGTCAAAGATTAGCTAGATGAAATCAAGTGCTCAAAATGCTTCCTTTCCTGTTAACTGCATAAAATAATTGTCTTTTCAAAAGGATCTTTTCATTTTAAAAGGCATATGTGGAGTTCTACCTCGAAAAAAAACAACAATAATTTCTCTCATGTTGTCGACAATAGTTGGTCGAGTTTTATAAACACTGTCTTTAACATATCTCCATAAAAAACAGACTAGACAGAATCAGGAGCATTTAAATAATTCGTGAATGCACACTGCATTCACAATCAAATTCTTTCATATCAATTCTTTCTGATGTAGAATAAGTTTGTATTTTCGGCAAATTTCTGAGAATTTTTTTGTTTTAACTGACACAAAATGATAACTAGTTATTAAAGTTGGACTAATTAGACAGCTATGTTGAAATAACGTCAGACATATCACCAGCCACCTAGATTTTATCAAATAATAAAGATCTACTCAGATCAAATCATGTAAATGAAAATATCTAGGAAAATATTTGTTTGAGGGGTAGGCAACCTTAATAGTATTTTGAAGAGACATTAATTTTCCATTGAATATCGGAATAATATACTGGGTGTTCCATTTAAAATAAAGGAGTAACATACTTTTGAAGGTGACCAATGTTCAATATTAATTTTGTCTCACCATGTGTAACTTTTTGGATCAAATTTTAATTTGATTTAAAGTACAATAGCTAATTTAACTACATATTAGGTTATACCGAGTAAAATCCCATTTAGTTAGCTTTAATTGTAATTTTAAAATTGTTTTTTTGTTTTTATTTTTAGAAAATGTTAAATATGTCAAAAACCTTACATTTTAGTCATATACATCTCTTATAAAACTCACCTTTATTTTTCCCCCAAAATCCTAAAATCAATTAATATATAGGGTTTTCCATTACAAAAAACACAACTTTGATATGTAACTTTTTTTGGGGACACCCTGCAAAACTCTCTATATTTCTAAAAAGCGCTCTGAATTAACCTACATATGCTCACAAAATTTAATTTCAATACCAACTGTCGTTCTCCTTGGAGCCCCCGCGGCGTATGAGAGGCGCCACCCTGTACATATAAATCACTTCTGGATTTTGCGGATTTTCACTAACACCACCAAATGCACCTACATTTTTAACTAGGTGCCAGGTTGCCAGGTGTTGTTAATCAGCCAACAATTTAAATTTATTTTGCACGTTGTTGAAGTCTATAAAATAGCATTTCGGAATTAGAACATTAAACGCTTTTCAAACGAAAAACGATGAGCAATGCCGGTGCATTTCTTCAATTATCTCCACTATTTATCCCAAACGTAAATAAAGCGGCTTTACTGCCCGACATAATGGTCGACCGGTTGAAAGCGTTTTATAAACATACACTTAATAATTACCTTGGCAGTAGATTTGAAGTTATTATGTGCAGTCTGTTATCTAAGAATTAGTGAATAAATAGTTATTTAAGTAGGCACTAAGTCTTGTATAAGTTACGAAGTCCAAAATAATAAATTGGCTCATAAGAAAAGTTGATTTACAAGTACCAACTAAGTTCTATTAATTACATTGTATTAAATATACCGGGTGCGTATCAAAAGTAGCTCACCCCTATAACATTTTTATTTTTTCAGATAAAACAACGAGATTTGGTATGTTAGTATATGACATAAATTAGGATTGATTGTTTTCGGCCACTTCCTGTTTCACTGGAAATGAATACAACTTTTGATTTTTAAATGCCACCTTCGGTATTTTTTTACTTTAATTTTTTTACTCGCAATTTGTTTACTTATTCAATTGAAAATGACACTCTGAATTCAATGACATATCATATGTCAACTCTTGACATATGCGCTCAAAAACAAATTGTATTTTAAATTTCAATCTAGAGTGCCATAGCTGTGTTAAAAACACTAATTTTTAATCAAGGACCCTTGGAAAAATACGTTTGATCATCTAATGTTTTTAGTGTCTTGTCTTGGGCGGTTAAAAAATGCCCAAATCGTATTTTTAATCATATCTCATTTTTTTCAAATGGAATGAGGGTTGTTCATTAGCATATTTGGAAAAAGCATTTTTTACGAATAATTTGATACCACACACTTTTATTTAGAGTCAAATTTTCGTTATGAACCGCATGTTGCAATTTCAAATAAACCATATGCGAAAATGTTAAAGTTGACATATGATAATAATATGTTATTCTATTCAGAGTGTTATTTTCTATCGAATAAAGTAAAAAATACAGAGGGTGTCATTTAAAAATCAAAAGTAGTACTGATTTCCGGTGAAACCGGAAGTGACCGAAAACAATTAAATACGTCAATCAATCCTAATAATCATATAGTCCAGTCATACATAACAAATCTCGTTTTGTTATCTGAACAAATAAAAAAGTTATAGGGGTGAGCCACTTTTGAGACATACTGTCTAAACTCACTTTAAAATAATCATTAACTAATCATTTTTTACGTAAAAAACGTCGTAAATGTATATGTTTTATTCAGAAGTTTTGTACAGGTACTCTACAAGTAGGAGTCATATTGACATCAAAATCAAATTTCTCATGTCAAAAAACTCCCAGATCCCAATTTTCATCTAAATGTTGACGTTACTTCAGAAATTATTTGGAAAAAATCGAAATAATAATTGAAGTTCTATACCCCTATCTCCGAAACTAAGCATTTTAGGACATATATTTATACGAACTTTTTTACTTATTTTTATCTGCAGAATATGCTGCAGAAGTTTCCGGAATGCAGTTCGGGCCACCCTGTTTACAGGGTGAGTCTTAAATAAGTGCAAATTACAATTAACCATTTCCAAAATTTTCCACCATTTTCCAGGTAAGTCCAAAATAACCGAGTTATTTAAGTTTGAAAATTTAAAAAAAAAAATATTTTTTTTTAAATTCAATCCCTTTTAGGGCCTTAACCGTAGAGTAAAGTCGTAACTATGGTAATATCAGAAAAAATTATACCGTGGGAAAATTTGCGGTGAACAGGCAGTTCTAAAAAGTATTCGAAAAATATACAGGGAAATTTAAAAGAAAATGCACGATTTTCAACATTTTTTTGCGAAAAAAACCTCATAGTGTTCCTGGGGTTGAAATATACTAGAAATATTTGCACTTATTTAAGACTCACCCTGTATAAAATATCAGATTTTTGCTATAAGTAATTCTCCATAAACGTCTAACAGGACATTTACCGTTAATAACCCTGTTTATAAACAAAGTGATTTTTCATTTTATTCCTATTTTTTTAATGTACCCATAATCAATAATTCTGGTTCAAAGCATCATAAATCAAAAATACGACGTATCTCTTACTAAAATACGCAAAATATTGTGTTGAATAAATTTTATTTCGATATTTCATTGCTACGAAAGCTCGAGATCGTAATTTCTTTTTGAGTGGAATCCTATTGTCGCTCCCATCAACTATCGATATTTTCTTTTTTATTATTTTCCAAAATCTGTGTCGTTAATTAATGATCGCTACGCTGCCGGCAAAAAATGAGGAGGCGGATATTTGGAGCAGCCTCCGCACAGGGGTTAAATTTCATAGTCATTACGTCTTTGTTGTCTGGTGTTTTTTTCATAATTTAATTACAATTTAATTGCTGTCAGGGCGTGAAAGGTTAGATCAAAAAATCGGTCGGATCGTTTGTCTTGATGAAGCGATTTATTTTTAACATTGAACGATGGGACTCTGGAATACTGTCGTAAATTATGGAAACTGTATTGGATCCTATTTTATAATTCAAAATATATATAATAACAGTAACACATTTTTATTATACAGGGTTGTTCACCACATACCACACGGTTGTAGCTAAACGATTTGATTTTAACAAATTGTAAGTTTTGGGCTCGTTGAAGGTGTATTAGAGCTACAATTTACAAATATTTTTACAAGATACAGAGTGTCCCAAACAGATAAAAAAATATCAAAACTGTATTTTTTAAATGAAATACCCTGTATATTATTACATTTTTTAGTTTCTACGATTAAGATAAAGGTAAATTTGATTAAGATTTATTACACTTAATCCGTTAACCGTTTTTGAAATATTTTCAATTTTGTGAAATTGCAGTAAAAAATTTAAGGATTTCATTTCCCCAAGGGTATCAAAGTTTTTAATACTAAATATTTACTGAAGTTTATTTATTGATCAGATATTGGTTTGCAATAATCAAATAATACTCCCTCATACAGAGTGTCTAAAATTTTATTTTAAATAATTTCTAGATTTAAACGGCAATAACTTGTTTAATTTAAATAGAACACCCTGTATATTTGAGGAGAATCAGATGCACAATTTAATTGTCTATCAAATTGTATTATACCATTTTTTACCTATATCTTCAAGTTTTCGTAGAAAATGCACTTTTTTATAATTTAGATCTCATTTATCAATACACCCATGCATGGAATATTGATATTTTAGATTGTTTTTAAAGCGACAAATGTACATGTACAGGTACTAAAAACGATAATGTTACTAGCTCATTTGTAAACAAAAACAAAACTATTTAAATCTTTATAAAAGAGTATACCATTAATTAAATATACCACCATCATTTCCGCCCAAATATTAATTAATGTGTTAGTTGATAAATTATTCCAAATAAATGTGGATTTGAAATCAATATAATAATAAGTTATGAAAATAAACATCTCTGTTGTTATAAATAAGCATTCGTCAAAAAATGAAATACAAAATTCAGTTTTTTAGTATTTGGAGCAATTATTATTAATCAACGCAAACAGTCAATTAATTTAGTTTGAATACTGGAATCATATTAATTGGTACTTTTTAAAAAGGCGTCTATTCTTCTCAAAGAGACCTGGTTTAAATTAAACAGAAGATGAAAAAAGACTCAAAGTCTCGGTTTCAACGTTTATATTAAGTTAAACAGTGATACCGTGTTTCGCTCATCATCAGACAAATACAGTTAAAGTCAATCGTATGAGTCAAACACGTGTCACTGTTTAACTCAATATAAACGCTGAGACCGAGACTGAGCCTTTTTTCGTCTTCTTTTTTATTGGTCCTCTTTAACAAATATTTAAACAGTTTTTTTAATGAAAAAAACGAACTTTATCGGCAATATTAGTATCTGTAGTCTGTAAAAATTTGTTACATCATAAAAATAATCAAAAATGTCAATATTCCATAGGTATATTGATAAATGAGGTCTAAATAATAAGAAAATGCATATTCTACGAAAACTTGAAAAGATAGGTTGAAAATTGTATAATACAATTTAATAGACAATTAAATTGTGCATCTGATTCTCATTCTACATACAGGGTGTTCCATTTAAATTAAACAAGTTATTGCCGTTTAAAGCTAGCAAATATTTTTTAATAATTTTTATTATAACTGCGTGATTTTTTGCCTATTCTTTGCAAGTGTAATCATAATTAAAATTAGTGAAGATAATTTATAATATTAGATTTTTGAGATGACTATCGGCCTATTCCAGCAGATGATTAAATATGTTAAAAAGTTAGTTTTAGTTTTAATCATCTGCTAATAATGCTAACATGGTGAGTGAAACGCGCGTCCAGTGCAAAAGTAAAGTGTTTTAGAGTATTGTAGTGAATTAGTGTTTTATTCAACTGTAATACTTTTTTTGAATAATATAAGCAACGCTGCTTTATTGATCTATGACAATCTACAGGAAAATGATTGATTTGGATGATCAGGTCATCATTGATTGATCAGGACAGTTTATTGTGGGAAAAATGCGAAATACAAATAAAAATTTGATCGTTTGCACTGTTATTTGTTTCCTGTGATTCGTCGCCATTTCCACACAGATAAGAATATAATTTGTCTAGACGAGGACGATCGGGAGATTTTCAGACGTTGATGGTGATGAATTAAACATGGAGTAGTGTATAAAAGAGAATTAAGTGATTTAGTATTGACCACGGGAAGTAGTATGTTTACTATGCAAAGTTCATTCATAAATTCCTGAATATTTCTTTAAACCAAGAGTGTATAGGTAGATAAATGTACAGAGATTCTGATGTATTCGTCGTTTGGCAATAGTAGCGTGGCGAAATAATGATTTCAAAAGAAGCTGGTATATCTCAATAGATTTTAGGATTGTAAGAATTACATTAACAAAACCCTGACGACAAAAAATCGGCGTTTATCAACCAGCATAATATATTTTTAAGTACCATATTATTTTTCTTTAAAACAGTTTTTTATAAGCATAAGTTTTCGAATAAATTTCTATTATCAACATGAAAGTCCTATATCGATCTGGTCATTGAAACTGTGTGGTCTGGATTTTAGCATGTAAGATAGTGATGTAGATAGCTTAGAAGTCTATTATGCTGTACTGTTCGGGTCGCTCTCAGTGGTCGGGTAAAGCGGGTGTGTGGCCGAAGGAAATATACAGGGTAGTCCGAATTGTTTTCCGGAAACTTCGGCACCATATTCTGCAGATAAAAATAAGTAAAAAAGTTCGTATAAATGTATGTCCTAAAATGCTTACTTTCAGAGATACAGGGTGTAGAAGTTTCATTTTTATTTCGATTTTCTCCAAATAATTTCTGAAGTAGCGTCAATATTTGGATGAAAATTGGTGTCTGGGAGTTTTTTGACATGAGAAATTTGATTTTGATGTCAATATGACCCCTACTTGTAGAGGGCGCCACCTACATGTGTTTTAACTGTTTTGAAGCGTAATAACTTTTTGTCCGTACCTGTATAAAACTACCGAGGAAAAAAATATACATTTCTGTGACTTTTCACGCAAAATATATCTCTTTGTAAAAATCGCTACGAGCAACCGTTTTCAAGATATTTAGAATGGAGATAGTCAATACATATTATTATTGACGAAAAATAAACACGTTGAGTAGATAGTTATTCCACTGAAAATAATAAATTTGGGAAATTTTTATTTTTTTTAATTAATGATACATTTTTCTGCAAAAAATGACGATAAAACAGTTTCTATTGAACTTTTGGCACAAAAACATTTCAACTTTCTAATTTCAGTCTAATAACTATTTAGTCAACATGTTTAATTTATGTCAATGATGACAGGTATTGATAATTTCGATTCCAAATACCTTGAAAACTATTACTAGTGGCGATTTTTACCAAGAGACCTTTTTTACGTAAAAAAACGTCGTAAATGTATATTTTTTACTCAGTAATTTTATACAGGTACGGACGAAAAGTTATTACTCTTCAAACCAGTTAAAAAATATGTAGGTGGCGCCTTCTACTAGACATCTACTAGTCATATTGACATCAAAATCAAATTTTTCATCCAAATATTGACGTTACTTCAGAAATTATTTGGAAAAAATAAAAATAAAAATAAAACTTCTACACCCTGTATCTACGAAACCAAGAATTTTAGGACATACATTTATACGAACTTTTTTACTTATTTTTATCTGCAGAATATGCTGCAGAAGTTTCTGGAATACAGTTCGGACCACCCTGTATATTATATTTCAGAAATCTGACTAAGGCTTAACCCGATCCTGTCGTGTTAAGCAACACCCAAAATTCCAAATACACGTGCTTTGATTAAGGTTTGCAGAGCTTCAGTATTTGTCATAAAACAGCGATCGATTTGTTACAAAACTATATAAATTACATAGCACTGTAATCACAAAACTTTAATCTATTTCCGTATTACAACGGAATTTTAAATTATGTCTTTATTTTCGAGAAAATTTAGTCCAATCATAAGGAATATTTCGTTGATGTAAACCTCTTAAACGCAATAATGACAGTGCAATTCATGTCCTGCTAAATGCAAAATTGTGTATCGAATAAATTAATTCCAGAATGATTGACAAATGCAAGAAAGACCCTAAATTATTTTTAAGTTCGTCAGTATTATTGATTCGATTCAGTGTCAACGTTATATCTCTTTTTTTATTAGCAAAAAATGGCATTTACTAATTAATCACTGTTGGAAAAATGAAAAGATTGTGGATATTTGGAACAGTCAACGCTCAGTTAAATTTCAGAGTCATTAAGTTTCATTACGTCTTTGTGAACTGATGACTTTTTTGATAAATTAATTAGAATTTAATTTTTGTCGAGGCGTGAAGAGTGGGATCAGAGAATCGTCTGGATCATTTATCTTGATAAAGAGTTGGTATAATTTTAAATGATTGAGCTAGCAAGCATTATAAATGGACAGAAACCTTTCTTTTGTCGAATTCGAGTATTACAAATAATAATTTTAGTCTCCTTTTTGCTGCTAGGGCTAATCTGGACGGGGCTTGCTTTGTTTACGGAGAATCTGAACCGCGATCCTCAGCCATATCATGGTCAATAGCCTACCGACTTGGCGAGTGTCTAAATAGACTTTAATTCACGAGATATCCGATCTCATTCCGCCTTTAACTGGCGTGAATGAACAGTGTGTGTAAAATTATGATTTTCGTTCATCTTGTACAAAGAAATCAATGCAAGAAAACGTAAAATTGAAAAAACAAATAGAAACTTAAAATATTAAAAACTTATTTAAAAAAACGCCTCCAGAATTTTTCCGCGCTGATTTATTTAGATCTTGTATATCTCGCTGAATTTTAAGTTTTTAATTATATAAAAATATCTTTCTTCAGAACTTGTTTGATACTTCAGAGGATATACAGGGCGAGGCTTAAATAAGTACAAATATTTTCAGGGCTGGTAGATCTCGATAAAGGAAACATATTTTCTCTCTACCGTTTTTCAAATAAGTCCAAAATAACCGAGTTATTTTACTTTGAAAATTAAAATAAAAATTGCTTAAATTTTGAGAACCATTAAATCTTTTCTGGGTTTTCTTTCTTGTAAATTTAATCTACTACCTATGTTGGCTTATTATCAAGAAATAATAATTTTTTACTTAAATTTAAAAAATTTACAAAAAAATCCAAATTTCCTAAATTTTTTGTTCGCCAAAAAAACCTAATAATCGTGTTTGTGAGGTCGAAATATACTACCCCTAAAACTATTTGCACTTATTTAAGACTCACCCTGTATAGTATTAATATAGCAAAAACGTATTACAGTGGGGTGCTCCTACCTCCGCAGCTGACCTGGACTAAGACCACAATCCTGAGCGACTCTGGATCTAGAGATCTATTTTTCTTTTTTTCTCTATCGCCAAAGTTGCAAACGGTCATGCATCATCGTATGCTTCTTGGTTCCTGTTTCTTGGGATCGACTATATCGTTGCTGATTCTTTACCGTACCGTACCGTTGATGTTGGAAGGCTATACACTAGTGCACACACTAGTGCACACACTAGTGTATACAGATGCGAGTTGTTTGAAAGCTTTGACGATAATTTTTCCTTCTTTTTTTGTATATTTTCCTTCACTATTTCATCTTTTATGTAGTACTAGCGTGTACCCGCTACGTCGATCACGTCGAATTAATCATTTGTAATGGTGATGATAATGCAAAGCAAGAATTTCCATTAACATACAAACTGGATAAAATTTTCTCACATTTATGTCAGCATGAGAAAAAACAAAAAGCCAAAAAGAAGCTTTTTACGTCAAACAGTTTAAGCAGAATCGTGGTTAATCAATTACCCAACTTTTTGGAACACCCTGTATGATTTTTTAAAGAAATTAATAACATGTAAAAAAACAAAATAAAATATACGTGTTTAAGCGTTTTTTCGGAAACTTGACCGTTTTTTAAATAAAAAATATTGTAATATTTGAGGGGTGGTTTCACTCCCTTGGAACTGAAATTTCGAAAAATCCCTTCTTATCGAACCTCTACACCCTAGAATCAACCTCTATGCCAAAATTGAGCTTCTTACGTTGAGTGGTTTGAGCAGGATCGTTATTAAACAGTGAGTCACACTTAAGGATTTTATATACAGATTAATTTTCAAAATAAATAGTTTTTAATATTATTTATCATTTCTGTCACAATATTCATTAGAATACCTAATCACACAAAATACCGTATGATAAAAAAAAACGGTTGGGGAATGACAATCGATGATAATTTGGCCCATACTTTTCTTTAGTTTTTAATGGCGCTTACACTCATTTGGCCTTAAGAACGTTGGAATTTATTTTCATATTCAGTAAAAATGATTTTTAAATGGGGCAGATTAAAATTCAAGAAAAAATCATTTTTTGGATTTAGATTTGTGTCTCTGGAAACTCCTTTTTTAACCTTTCTATAATTAGTGACAATTTTTGACAAGTTTTATGTAAACTTTTTGAAAATGAGCTCTAAAGATTTTCTTCGTTAAAATTATCTCTCTCATTCATATTATCATTCATTATATGATCATCGGTACGTGAATAGAAAAAATCCAATTATTCATTAATTATGCTTTTCGCGATTTAATGTCAGTAAAACTTTAATTCTTTAATTTTAATATACTAATTAAAAAATACCAGACAGCCAATTTGTAAGGACTAAAAAATTTAACTCCTATTTGAAAGCTGCTGAAAATATCAATCACTTCCCTATTTTTTCAAAAGCCATTAATTAACGGCACAGATTCTCGCAAACAAAAAAGGCAGTGTAATGTCGATAGTCGGTCGCATAGGCAACACTGTCGCACTCAAAAAGAAATTACGATCATCAGTGTCCCTTCTGTCGCCGAACACCGATTTAATTTATTCAACCTAAAATTTTGCATTTAGTATGAGGCCACGCCACATTGATTTATGACGCTTCGAACGGAAGTGATTGATTGTGGATGGTTTAATATGGAAAAAATTAGAGAGATAAAAATCCGATCGTTTACACTGTAACTTGATGTTGATGATCTCTATCGGTCTCTATCGCCACAGAACATAAGGATAAGTCTAGATCAGGACGATGACAAGATTGATAGTAATAAATTGAATACTTGCTTGTTAGGAATACAAAAAAAAAATTGTTTTGTCTATTATTTTTGTCTGTAATTTTTGTCTGTATTTGCCTGTTATTTTTGTCTGTATTTGCCTGGGATTTGTCGCTAGATGAGCATTTTGCTCATACTTTTTCCAATAATGCATATAGTTAATAGAGAGAAAGAGTTATGGTCGTGATACCTAGTGCTTACATCTAGTATTCTAAAATGTGTCCATTAGGTTCACGGTTGTGCCATTGTTAATGATATCGCGTTTAAATTTGCTAGTGATTGCTAAACATATTAACATTTCTTCGGTTTTAACGGCTTTGCGCCTTTTATTACTTACTAGTTGAAGCCTGGCGCATCCGCCACGACGCGACATCAGGAAAAAAAATACTTTTTATTTTTTGTTTAATTAAATGAAAAACAAAAAATCCGGCGGCGGCAGTTTTTAGAAGAGTCAATTAGTTATCTTTTAGTAAAAAAAGCAACTTTCTAGAGCAAGTAGTTACTTCAGTAGAGACGACACAGATAAACATTAGCATTTTATATATGTAGATAATTTAAGAATTCAAAAGCGTCTTTTAATCTAAATAACCAGGATAAAATATCAGAAGAGTCCTAACTTGATTCAGAAAGAGGACATTACTGTATTTTATTTTGTATATTATTTGTGTCTTCATAAAATTGAATATTTAACCCAAAACTGGTCGCTATATGAGCATTTTGCTCACATTTTTACGAAATTTCACATAATTAATAGAGAAAGTTACGGTGGTGATACTTAGTACTTACATCTAGAATAAATAGATGATCTAAAATATAGACTGAAAACAATACGGCGAAATAGCAGACACAGAGACGATTTACCCTTTGCTATTATTAAAAACTTTAGGATTTTTCAGTACACACTGAATATATAGCACATTCACCTGTCCAGTTGATATTTTCGACGCCAAGGAAGATAAAAAAAATGACAAAGTATTTTTGTTTAGTTAACAAGTTTAAGTTGAGTCTGAATTGTTAAAAAATTGTTATCATTTTATAGGTAGGCAATAAATAAAGAAGCTTAAATTTTGCATCAATATGTTAAATATAGTGCAAATTCTTTAATCGGAACAGAACAGCTCATGTATTAAAAAAATACCCAGGATTTATTCTAGATATAAACCGACCCCAATGGTTTAGACGTTATTTATTGAACTGTTTTGTAAACCTTTGCCACCCTTGTCACCTTTGGGATGCCAGAAAATCTCCCCTTTATGAATAGTTTTTGAAGTGCCTTCGCTTTTCCAATTTTTTTTTATTTCGTTTTTTAAGTCCAAAGTTACATGTTTTCGTTTCAACGTTACTAATCAACATTTCATTTGATTTCTAATAGAAATACCGATTCGCGAATCTGATATTCGCCAGGTGTAGATATTAAAGATAAGAAGTGAACTGATTTATTAATTTAAGTTCAAACGTATTGCCCAAAAATGGAGGAATGTGAAAGACAGATAAAGGAGACACCGTGCTGAAGATCGGTAAAGTATCATTTAAATAGATGAAAAGATGTTGTCAGATAAGACATGGAGAAAATGACAGTTGTACAATGGGAAATAAGGACACAGGACAAAAGTAAAAAGCAATACACAGTAAACACAACAAAAAACTTCTGAAGAGTTGTAGCGTCAATATAATAATACTGATTATCTGAGGTTAGGTTAGGTTAGGAACATTTTAGTTTAGGTTAGGTTACATAACCTAACCTGGTGGAAACTAAAAAATAAACATAGTAGCTGTGATATATAACCGTTCAGGTTTGAATTGTTCGTAAATCTATCTATTTGTTATTTTTCGGGTTTGTTATTCACAATTGACTTTTGAAAGCTGCACTTCACTATGTCCCTTTAATAATTTTTTACTTAGGGTACTATTACACTATAAAATTTCTTTGTCAAAGATCTTTTATAAAAGATATTTGATGAAAAATTTGACATTGTTAATACACAATATTTTATAAAATCACACATATTACCTCCAGAATTTAACTTCAGGCTCACTGAACTGAAGACACCAGATATATACAACAAAAAATATTGTAATATCTATAGTAGAAGATTCTTCTATTGATTCGATTGCTTTTGTTAGTTGTGAAGTATATTATAAAATTAATTTAATTCACTTCAAGTATATAGTTCAAAAAATTAGGCGAAAAATACCAAAATAAATTTAGATGAATAAAGTCCTTTGAATTAGTTGTATTAAATATCCTTTCGTTTTCACCTACACATAGAAACCGCTGAGAATGTTATGTTAGTAGCAATAATTAATTAAAAATAAAGCGTCGAAAATCTTATGTCATTATTTCCTCTCCATATATTTTTGATTTCTTTTAAGTGTTATTCTATAGATTATTTAATTGCTACAAATATCATTTTAATATTCTATACCGGGTGTTTCTCAAAAGTGGCTCATCTCTTTAACTTTTTTATTTTTTCAGATAAATAAACAAGATTTAGTACATTAGTATATAACATAAATCAGGATTGATTGACGTATTCAGTCGTTTTCGGTCACTTCCTGTATCACTGGAAATGACTAAAACTTTTCATTTTTAAAAGGCACCCTCGGTATTTCCTTACTTTATTCGATAGAAAATGACACTCTGAATAGAATGACATAAGGCATGTCAACTTTTGACACTCTCGCTTAAAAAAATCGTATTTTAAATTTCAATCTAGAGTGCCCCATGGCTATGTTAAAAACATTAATTTTTGAAAAAGGAGTCATCGTCTCATGTAATTCGTGTCTTGTCCTGGCCGGTTAGAAGTTGCCAAAATCGTATTTTTAATGATAACTCAATTTTTTCAAATGGAATGAGGGTTGCTCGTTAGCATATTGGGAAAAAACATTTTTTTTCTGTTAATAATTTGGTATCACACAGGTGGTATTTCGAATCAAATTGTAGTTACATTTATGGCCATGGGTGGCACTCTAAATTAAAATTTAAACTTTTTTTTTAATTCAAAATGTCAAAAGTTGACATATAATATGTCATTCTATTCAGAATATCATTTTCTATCAAATTAAATTAAAAAAAAATACAGAGGGTCTCATTTAAAAATCAAAAATTGTAGTCGTTTCCGGCGAAAGAAGAAATGATTGAAAACAGTTGAATATGTCAATCTATCCTTAATTTATATCATATACTAACTTATCAATTCTCGATTTTTTTTATTACAAAAACAAAAAAGTTATAGGGCTGAGTCACTTTTGAAAGAAACCGGTATATTATCACATTATATACAGAGGTCCATGTAACTATATTTATTTGCAATAGTTTTTCTTATCAAAACATTAGTAAAAAAGGAATGGTCCTCGTCCGAACAAACGTTATGTTCATAGAATAATTGTAAAATAATTTTTGATTATTTTTTTCTTATATCTAAACTATCTAAGTAAACACTAAACTAATACAAAAGCTACACCGAGCATTCCAGAAACTTACCTTCAATCTGTTTGCCCGCCGCGGCCAAAGCTGCCGCGCTCAACGTGGCGTTCGTGAACAGCGATCCGTACGCGCCCAGATCCGACGCGGCGGTACCCAAACCAGCAGGCAAACCTGCCGCCGTCATGGACCGCTCCACCGCCGCCCCTTTGCCCAGCAAATTGGCGACGCAGAGGGGAGCGGTCGCCGCGGCCGCCGGTTGCGACATAGCGGCTAACGTGACCAGGTTCTGGACGCCGATGGGCGCGAGCAGGTTCTCCGAGTTGGCCATGAGCTGTTGCTGGAGCAGCGCCGTGCCGCCCATCGCTTGCAAGAGCTGGAGGGAGGTGGCATCAGAGGACAGTACGGGCCCGCTGTACTGCTGGGGTGGCGAGGCTAACGTGGGGGCGGCCAGCGTTGGTCCTAAAGGGTGAGGGAAATAATATTAATCTTTCTTTGAGTGAAGTAGACAATGATTCAGTATTGAAACTAAAAGAATTTCGGACTTCCATTGTATTTATTTATTTTGATGTTGGCGATACTTTCTTAATCTGGAACGGAACCTATAAACAGTTGGATTCCTTTCTCAATCAACTCACAAAATTATTTCATCAAATTTATGATTGGTAAAGAGCTCTCTCTGCCGTTTTTGCATTGTTAGTAAAAATGAGTGATCTATTGGCACTTCTGTATTGGGAAATATTTAAGATATTAGTCAATCTATCTGAAGCAACTAAGAAAGGAATAGTTAAAACTTTCTGCCATTGAGCAAATACCATTTATATGCAGTGACCAAGCATCACTTAATGTTGAATTAAATATTTGGTGCACCGAATTGAAGTGGATCTCTCTCTCTCTCTCTCTCTCTCTCTCTCTCTCTCTCTGTCAGGTTCTTTCCGTGTATTGTATATTTTTACTAGGCATATACCATAGTATTTAACAACTTATTGCCCTGCAGAGTTTACTAATTCTGTAGGGACCAGTTAGACCTACTATAATATTTTAAAATTCCAAAATTAAGAAATTGGCGTTTATCAAGTTTTTCCGCTGGTCCCTTCATATGTAAAAGGAAAGTCAGAAATGATCAGGCGAATAGCCAAAAAGTATAACATTAAAACTGTTTTCAAATTTGGATCGAGTCTAAGAAGCGTCCTAACAAAAACAAGGCTGGAATCATCGAAACAAGAGAAAGTGCATTTACCAGGTACCTTGTGAATGCCCGTATATTGGACAGACTAAACGATCTCTAAATGTACGACTTAGTTAAACAATGAAGTATGCAATACTTCCGTACTAGGATTGCTAGAAATTTTCCGGGCCAAAATAGAACTTTTTTCACTTATTCCGACCTGAAACATTTTTGGGCGTGGATCGATGCAGATTGATTAGTTAAATTTCTTAGTATATAGAGTTTGTCAAAAAGTACATACAGGGTAAGACAAAAAATAAAACTCTATTTTTTCATTTTCGGCAATTTTTTT
The DNA here is from genome assembly GCF_002938485.1 of Sitophilus oryzae. NCBI lineage: Eukaryota > Metazoa > Arthropoda > Insecta > Coleoptera > Curculionidae > Sitophilus > Sitophilus oryzae. Next base: position 3,063,182 of record NW_022146304.1, on the reverse strand, counting down.
AAAATACAAGATTACCTAAAAATGGGGTCAAATTGCATTTAGAATTCTTACATTAACGTCTTGGAGACGTGGCCAGGTGACCAGGTGAAAAGTGGAAAAAGTTAATAAATAAAAAAATCGATTTTTTTGAATGAAATATCTCGGAAACTGTGTATTTTCGTAACATAGGTTAAATGGGGCGAATATAGAGCTCCACTAGCTCTATCCGTATAGAGGCTTCACTGGTCGGGTCAAGGTTTAGATTTAGTTATCGTTTCCTAGAGGAAACATCTTATTTTTATTTACACGTTTATTTTTTTTTCGGCTGGTATAAAATAATGTATCGACCAAACGCTAAAATTTTTTAAGTGTCTTTCACGCTTTATTTCAGCGTTAATACCTTAAAATTATTTAGAATCATAAAAAAACTCCTAAAAACTTACGGGATATTAAATCCCGTAAGTTTTCGACCGGACTATAATAGAGAGATTATAAAATTACCAGAAAGGTAATAAAATATGTAAGAAAGATAGATCATTAATGGAATGGTTTTCCCAACTTCGTCCTGATGGTGGAGTATAACTTCCAAACCAGTCGACGAATGGGTGGTGTCTTTGGCCTGGTAAGCTTTAAACAGAAAATTCGCACATAAAGCAGGTGAACGGCTGTTAAATGCCTTTCTCAAAAAACTAAATCAAGGATGAACATGGACAAATCGCAACTAAATGACATTAACATAAAACTAAAGCCTAATTTCAGTGCATCCGAAATTATGTTATTTTCTATATAAAACAATATGGCGGTACGAATTTGGTAAAAAAACTAAAAAAGTTATGATTATCCGAATATCGAACTTTTAGTATGACAATTACCTAAATAGAATAAACCAAGAATATCTTTCCGAGTAGTACGAAGTTAATTAGAGTCATTAGAGGTTAGGAAACATTGATTCCTTACCTAAAGTATTCCACATATTCGCCTGCATCTGTTGCTGCCTTTTCAGCTCCTTCTCCTTTTGCGTGTCCGCAAATTTCACCACCAGCGGCGCCGAACATCCCTCCATCGTTTGCGACTGGTGGAGGTTCTTGATGGCTAGGAGCGCGGCCTGCTTCGTGCTGAACGTGACGAAGGCGCAGCCGCGCGAATTACCGGAAGTGTCCCTGAGCACGGTGCACTCCTCGATCAAGCCGAGGCCGTTGAAGAGGGCGCGCACGTCGTTCTCGCAGTACTTCTTGCTCAGCATCCCCACGAAAAGTTTTCTCTCTGAAATCAAAATAAGAGTACGTTAGTTAAATAATGGCTGTTTTTTTTTTGTAAAATATTTATAATTGTAATGTACTAAACTAATCGAAGTCGAATTGTCTCTATTCCAGTGTACCGGGTTATAAACCCAAATCGTACAGTCGCTTTTTTATTTAAGTAAATATATCAAACTACCCTGAATATATTTGGCAAAAAATGCCATTTGGGGTCCGAGGTGAATTGTAGGTCCCATGTATTTGTAAAAAACTGATGGCATGCAACGCAATCACACTAACCTGCACGAAAAACAGATACCTTTAAATTTCATGATCTTTAAAGTTGAATATATTTTGTTCTAGTAAACCAATTTTGGTGATTTTTTAAGCAATTTATAGCTAAATTATTAGAGTTCCCACGTGTCTATTATACGAAATAAAAAAAGAGAAAATGTTGCTATTTTAGCGGAAGTTCAAAACACTCTTTGGAATGGATTTGGATCATTATTCCAAAGAATCCAACTATGCTGTTCTGAACTTTAAAATAAAAATAATAATAATAACACAACTTCGTAGCAAAGTTTCAGGTTTAACACTTTTGAAACATTCATAGCTGAAGAGGTTTTGTTTATTTTGTTAGTTAGCAGGCCCCCACATACAGGTACTGAGGTCCCTGGATTCGGGAGGCTACTCAACTATAGTTGATAGGTTGTGACCAATATCTTTAGACTATGAGTTATACCATTCTTTGGTTTTGACTGTTCACTTGTTTGCTAAGATATTCGTCCAGGCACGGTTGGAAATTATTAGTACACGCAACAAGGCCCATATTTTCACACTAAGTGATACCGAACCAAAATCTGGCACGGATGGACAGTAAACGGTTGCGTTGAGATTTAATTTTAAACTAGGAATTATTCATAGCATAAATTGAATCCATTAAATACGTACACATTTGTAATACCTTATACTATATAATACCTTGCTAAGATCAAATAAATAAGGAAAAGCTTTAACATAGAACATTTCCACAGGAAAATAAAATATATGCTTTAGTTAACATTATTATCACTTTACCTTTAATAACCTTCTTTATTACAATAACTAAAATTTACAAACCAAAATAACATCAATGCATCTCGAATGGTCGTCTAAAAGCTATTGAAGGCTATTACTTAACACCTATTATCTCTGTTTGTTTTTCTGGCAATTTTCCTAAATCCATTTATCATTAGAGTGCATATTTTCTTTTTTGATTCGTCTCTATATCTTTGTAATTATTCGACATTCTTTTCAAAGACGGGGTAACGATTTACAGTTTTAGCATTATAAGTATTTATAGCTCTGCTTTTGGTCATCATCAACAGACATGAAATATTTAAGTATTGTAATGTCAGTGTCTAAAACGTCATACTATTACTTTTGTTGGTAGAAAATCTAGTAGAGGTGGTTTTAAGTCCAGAAGTTGGATCGGCTCTTATTGTTTTTCTTGAAAATGGTAGAGATCAACTTCGAGCTTTAAATCAATGGCTGCTAACCAATCTGCTAACATCGTTAGCAGATATGCAAGCACATTAGGAATTAGGACCAAAAACAAATGCAAGTTTTTTATGATAAAAATGCTGTAAATCGTTACTACCTTTTTCAAAAGTGAATATCTCCAATAAAAATAAAGCTACTGAGATGAACCAAAAAACAATCTGACAAAAATACAATCTTTGACTCTAAAATATAGATATATTGCCAATGAGACAGCAACATATTTTTTTGTTGTGATTATTTTGCTAAAAAGGTGTAAACAATAAATTCAATGCCTTTAATTAAAAGTCTTTAGGATCAAACATCGATTCGAGTTTGCTCTTTCTCGATGCACAAACTCTCTCGGTCCTAACATAAACTTCGACTAGAATCCAGTCAACTCGATAATTTCCACTGTTGCTATTCAACATCCGAATGGACCGCTTCGTCTTATTATTTTGATTATAATGCAAGCAACTTTGCACAATAACGTTTATGGTCCCCTCGATGCTTAGATCATACTAAATAGACACGCCTATTGCAACCCTTACTTTGTAGCGAAATAAAGCAATCTCAAACTAACAAAATCACAATACTGACAGAAACAACATAAATTATATTAAATTATAGGTGTGCTACATAATTCTGTAAGGAGCTTATGTAGCATAAAATTTACTACAAATTGCGTTACTACAGCAAAATCCGTCTTATCCACCTGATATTTTGTGATATTGATTGATGATTTTTATTGTCATTGTTACAAATCCGGCATTTTTTCATAAGCTTTTTACACAAGTATAATATTACTACTGACTTCTTTTCAAATCCTTAGTCAATTTTAATGATACAAATACTGATGCAAATACTGTATGATCCAAAATAAAAAACAGCGTCGAGTTGGCCGAGAAATAACAATCGATGACATTTACCATAAAAATTACATATAAAATGACAATGCGTTCTTCATATCATAGCCAATATGCATCATACTGCAACAAAACCCGCCTTATCCGAATTATTTTTGTGATTTTTCTGTTTAAAAATTAAATATTAATTTTTATTTCTAGAAAAGCGAGATACAAAACAATGATTCCAGTCAATGGACACGTTTTTTTTTGTAAATTAACGCTTCAAACATTTGCCAAAACAGTTTTTGTTTATTATTTCGAAACAACGTTTGTGAGGTGAGACCGGTTTTGCAACTTGACGCCTCATATAATATAAACTAATCGAAAATAGTTAAAGATATGTTTTCGCTAGGAAGAAAAATTTGCAGAAAAAATGTGTTGTAGCTATTAATACCTATGTCGTTTGAATTAAAAAAAATACTGTTTGTAAACATAAAAAATTGTATCCAAACAAATAAAAAGCATTATTATTAAAAATGTAGGTACATTTAATTTTTGTTTAGAATAGAATTTGTTTGCGTGTTGCTAAGCGGCAGTTTGCGATATTGTGGTTATTCTGTCATCGATAATATGAGTAGACGTCATTTAACAGTAGAGGAAGCAAATCAAGCCATTGGGTTGCTTCTTGGCGGTGCGCGACAGATCGATGTGGCTGATCGATTTAAAGACACCTGAAGTGTAATTTCTAGACTTAAAAACCGATCTAATGAGACTGGATCTGTCATGGAGAGGCATAGGGAGGATAGACCAAGGTCGACAAATGCTAGGGAGGACCGAAGCTTAATGTGAGGAGCTAGGGTGGATCCTGTAAGAAATTACACGTTGCTCAGCCAGGACCTTTTGGCTACCAGCACGGTACGTATTACCTCTATTGCTGACTAAGTATCCGTAACCTGGAATGGGATCCTTCCAATGATCTAAGACACTAGAAGAAACTTATGAACGAGGCAAATCAAGGATTTTCCTTGATGTAAGTAAGAACAATCTTCGGGGTGTAATAGAACTTTGTCTTCTCAACGAACAGCTAATTATATTGAATGTAAGAAACAACGGCGAATGCAGATTCTGTGGAAAAAAATTAGGAAACAACAGAACATTACTAAGTGCGCCGAGACGACAACCATTCGTGCCAAAAACTTTGGTACGACTGATATCGGAGATGGAGAATTAACATGTGTAAAACCGTCTCGAAACTACTTTTGACAAAGACTTGAGACGATGTGTGATGAGTTATAACGCAAGAAAGGGAGAAACAATAGATTTATAAGGTCGCGGTGGTTAACTTCCCTCTACCATACAATTTACAATCTACATCAGCTACAACATTCCAACGATAGTTGGTGTCTATGCTTTAACATGGTTTAAGGCTTTATCTATTGGGAAGACGGTGGTATGGCGATTTCGCATAAATACGGACGAAACTATCGCGGGCTTAATGGCGTCGAATCGCGGCGGCTCCTGCAGGGCCAAAGTTTTCGCCAAACTTGTCGACGTACAATTGTCTCGACGACGCGACGGTTTAAATTAATAATAATTTCGAATTCCGGCTAACAGCAGTGGTGGAAGTGCCGCTGCATAATCCCCATTTAATGGCGATTAACGGAAATGGTATTGCGATTATCGTAAAAGAGAATATGTTTTGAACGTATTGACGATTTAGTATTGATAAGGCAAAGAGAAGAATGTCCTCCTACTCTGAAGGATAAAAGGTAATGAAAGGGATAGAAAGGATAGAAGGTAACTCTATCAGCTGAATGTACTCTAAGGGATAGAAGGTAATGAAAAAGTAAACGATCTAGATAGAAAAAGAGTGAATATTCCACTAACTGGGCAAGAACCATTCTGCTTTCAAAGTGGAAACCAACTTAAAGCTGAATTCAAGAACCTGGAAGTTTCCGTAACCTGAAAGTAGCCGTAACCTGAAATGGGAACTCTCCAACGATCTAAAACAATTGAAGACATTTTTCAGGATTAACGACCGAGGAAAATGAAAGATTTTTCTTGTTTTAAGTAAAAACAATCTTCGGATAATCACGGTTTTTTAACACGACACTGTCGAGGCAAATGAATGGTTTTATTTGATATGAGTAAGAACAATCTTCGGAATGTTACGGGATTTAACAGGACTCTATCTCCTCAACGAACACCTAATTAGATTGAAGGTAAGAAACAACGGCGAATGCAGATTCTTTGGGGAAAATGGGGAAACACCAGAATACCTCATTACCGAATGCGTCGAGACGACACTTCGTGCTATAAACTTTAGTGCGATTGATATTGGAGATTGAGAACTAACCTCTGTAATACCAACCGTCTCAGATACCAGTTTTTGACAAGGCCCTGAGATGCAATTCAAGAATGGGGAACACAATAGATCTATAAGTTCGTGATAATTAACTTCTCCCCTCCCATACAATCTACAATCTAGTATTGATAAAACTTCAGTCAAAAGACCAGTAGGTAATAATAATGAAAGCTAATAAATAGGATATTAAAATATTAAATGGGACATCTTCTAAAAATGTGTTCTTGTTTTTGTCAAGTTTGTTACAATCCTCTCAAAATTGTTGGAATAGCATGTGGTGGTATTGAGGATTGTGCAGAAAATTATGTTAAATATGGTCTAAAAACTACTCGGTATACAGGATGTTTTCAAAGTTGAGTCATTCCTTTTAACAGCTTGTAGAACTCGTCAAAAGAAGTCGATATACCAAAAATCACCTATATAGAATTTGCATATTAAAAGAAATAAAAAGGAATTTCAAAATTTTAAAACTAACACAAATACAAACTATTTATCCGCAGATGTTAATATTCCTGACCACTGCCAAATAAAAACGTAGCGTTGTTTGTTTACTACTAAATTTTACTTATCTAGGTATTGCTGATTTTTTTTTTCTTTTATGGTTTTGAGAACGATTTTCGGTTAGATATTGGTATGAAGCGTTTAGTGCGTATCACATTCATTTCTATGATATTTTGTACGGAAAAATGGCCCACGTTTATGGAAACAATGAACTAGTGGACATAATACTAACATACGGAGAGTGCCAACAAAATGCAGCCGCAGCATGTCGCCTTTACGCGGAAAGGTTTCCTTTAAGAAATCATCCGGCTCCACGGATGTTTGTAAATTTAGTTATTTGACTTCGTAAGATAGGATACTTCTTGAAAGAACAACGAGGGGGCACGCTAGAAGACCTGCTCCATCTGAAATGGTCGAAATTGAGGAAAATATTTTGGAAATGGTGGAAGATGACCCAATAATAAGTACCAGAGCCATAGCAACTAAAGTCGATGTTTCCCATAGTAAAGTGTGGAAAACAATACGACAGGAACAATATTATCCTTATCATTATCAACGGGTACAAGCATTACAACCTGAAGATCATTCTAGAAGAGTTGAATTTTGCCAGTGGTTTTTACAACAGTTGAATAGAAATGAATATTTTACGAAAATAATTTTAGCTACAGACGAAGCCACATTTACACGAAATGGTATACACAATGTTCACAACCATCATTTTTGGGTAGTAGAAAATCCACATGCCGTAAGAAGATCTAATTTCCAACATAGATTTTCATTAAATATTTGGGCTGGTGTAGTAAATGGCATGCTTATTGGACTATACTTTTTTCCACCTTGGCTAACCGGTGACATTTATTTAGATTTTCTTCGAAACCATCTGCCAGAATTATTAGAAGATGTTCCAATAAATGTTAGGCAGGATATGTGGTTTCTACATGACGGAGTTCCACCGCATTTCACAAGAGGAGTTCGTGAATATTTGAATGAATAGTTTCCGAATAGATGGATAGGGAGGAATGGGTCCGTTTCTTGGCCTGCACGCTCCCCGGACCTAACGCCTTGTGATTTTTTTTCTGTGGGGTTATTTAAAACAGTTGGTGTACCATGATGGAGAAGTATATACTGTGGAAGAACTTCAAGACCGCATTGTAAATGCTTGTGATGTTATTCGCGGACATGCGGATTTTATTTTTGGAGCCTGTCAGGAATCATGGGTACGCCGAGCAAGACTATGCATTAAAAGGACAAATGGTGACAATTTTGAACAATTTTTGTAAAAATGGAATACATTTTACCGATAATGAATGTTTTTAATTCAAAAAAATAATTATTACTAAACTACCTTATTATGCAACTTTTATATACTTAGGTGATTTTTGGCGTATCAATTTCTTTTGACGGGTTCTACATGCTGTTAAAATAAATGTCTCAACTTTGACACCCTGTAGATAACATTAAGTTATTTTAGGAAACAGAAAATTACTTAGCGAATAAAAGCTTTAAGTACCTTTCTTTATCTTTTTTAAATCTGCTCTATTTTTATCTGCATATCTCGTAAAAAAATAGACCACATTGTATATTATGAAAATAAAAATACAGGCCTGTCTTCGCTGGTCCTATATCAATTCACACTTCAGGCTGAATGAAAATATTAATCAAATTTGGAAATATTACTGTTACTAAATCAACCAGATGATATTTACAATCAACACATTTTTTTAAACTGTCAAAAAATTATTAGTCCATAACCCATTGTTAATGAAAAATTGTAAACAATATTAAAATGGTTTTTGGAACGTCTCTAACGGTTGTGAAATTTTATACCAATATTTACACGTCCTATCTTTGTCGCATAGTTAACTGTAGACCAAAGGCAAAAGAAAAAGCCTACATAGAGATTGTTTGCATTCAAATGTGTCTCCATAAATAACCATAACGAGGAGACGGGACGACATTATAAATATTTGTTAACACGGAGGAAAGTAAAATGGGTCGAGGTACGTAAACTACCTTGAACACATTAGTTTTTATTAAAAAAGTTTTTTACGTAAAATATACCTAAGCATGGTGTTGTTTGTTCTACCATAGAGCTGAGCAGGATAAGGAACTTAATAAGGAAGGATCCTGTAGTAAAATTAGGGTGGGTCAGAAAAGTCGACAATTTTTTTTCTAACATTCTGACGAGAAGATTGGTAGACACCAGAAAAAAAAACATTCTTAATTTTAATAGGAAGGTTTTCGCCTTTCGCCAATTTTCTATTTTTTCCTTATTATTAGAAAGAAAAATTCGTATCTCGGATTACTATTTGGAATATCATCAATTTTAGAAAATAACTTCTTGGAAAGTTATGGCGGTTCAAAAGTAACCAAGTAGTTATTATTAAATAATTAATTGGAAAATCAAAATTTCATGATTTTTAAAACATCTTTTTGCTTTAAAAACGAAATAAACTTGTTTGGTTTTAAAAAAATTTGGTTTGATCAGTGCCGATTAATACTGAAAAGCAACTACGGCAACGCATTATTGATTGTTCCAATCAAATTCGGACAACACCAATGATATTCCACAGGGTATCTACGCAGATCGTGGAGAAGAAGATCAGATGTCTACATTGAAATGAATGGTGGTCACTTTGAATATTTACTATGAATGAATTATTTTAATAAGGAATTTTGGTAATTGGATTATTTCGTTTTTTAAAGCAATAAGATGTTTTAAAAATCATGAAATTTTGATTTTTTAATTAATTATTTGAACCCCCTTTCAGTGCCCCTAACTCCCTTAATATGCATTTTCCGCCCTATACTTATAGGACCTTTTTTTACTACTTTTAGGAGTACTATCACCCTCCGATTTTTTACACCATTTCATTGACACCCTGTATACAGGGTCGTCGAAACTGTATTCCAGAAACTTCGGCAGCATGTTCTGCAGATAAAAATAAGTAAAAAAGTTTGTATAAATATATGTCCTAAAATACCTAGATTCGGAGATACAGGGTGTAGAAGTTTCATTTTTATTTCGATTTTTTCACCAAAATATTTAATGTTTTATGAAGTAACGTCAATATTTGGATGAAAATTGGTGACTGGGAGTTTTTTGACATGAGAAATTTGATTTGTCAATATGACTCCGATTTGTAGGGGGCGCCACCTACATGTGTTTTAACTGTGTTTAGTTTTTTTAACTGGAATAATAAATTATAATACAAGTTCGACCTTCTGAAGATATCGAAATATTTAATTTTTTATTTTTATTTTTAGAATTTTCGCAAATTATAGTTCCTAACACTTTTAGAATAATTAAATAATAAATTTTTCGTATTCTCGCTATTTAAACCCGTGTTTTTTGTTTACGATATTCTCCGATGGTGGCAGCACCGGCGGAGAATGAACCAAACCTATACAGTTTGCTAAAAACATCAAGGAAATATGGCTAAAAATAAAAAATATAACATTTTAAACAAGACCAAAAAATTTCCGATACGTTTTTTTTGCATCTGAATGTAGTGTAACAACAGAATATTTTCCAATTCAAAAAAAGCGAAGAAAGTTGGCTTAATAATAACATTTAAATATAGTCGTCTCATTATACGAAAATATTAACGAACAAAAAATAGATATGTATTCTTCGCGTTTTAACATAACAATACCTGAATAAATTACTGAAACCGTTGTCGCCGAACAATAGACTTTCGTTGTCGTCCCGCGATTCTTATCTGTCGCTTTATAATTTTCGTTAATTCCGGCGTCAAAGCCGACGAAAACTCAAAACTCCAGTCCAAACTCGACGGAAAAACCTCCGAAATAATGCTACGTTAGTTCAAATCCGATTTTAATTTTAGAAAACTGGTGGAGTTTTCGACGAGAGGGGAGAAAACTTCAGGATCTTTCTTTTAACTCGTCGTCATTTTTAATTCAAATTAATTTTAAAAAAGAAACAAACATTTCTTAGGAAAAATATCGTCTCGCTGTTGTTATTTAAAGTATCGTCATCATCATCATTCTCACCTTGTTAAACCATTTCCAATTATGGATCTTTATGTAATCCATGCTAACTTAATTTTTCGGTTGATTTCTGGCAGGTAGAGATCCCGAGCTGTGTATTAGTTGTCCCAAATATATGTATTCTTTTACTATTTCCAGTTTTGTGTTATTTATTCTTCTTCTTCTAGTGCAGATCTATTAATGGATGTTTGCGATAACATTTTCCATTGCTTCTCTGTTCCGGGCGGTGTGTATTAACGACTGAACATCGAGTAGCCCTGTCCACTGTCTAATATTCCTCAGCCAAGACATTTTCTTCCTTCCGATATCCCTCCGGCCTTCGATCTTACCTTTTATCAACAAATGCAAGAATTGATATTTGGGGCTAGGTTAGGTTAGGTGTTATTTATTAAGCATACCGCGCACTTATGCGCAGCGCGGCGCGGCTAAGCGCGGCGAAAAACCGTGCAACGGATTAAATTTGTGTTATATAATGCACGTCCGCTGACTCAAGCGAAGCAACCGCTTGCACCGCGCGCCGAAGCGCCGTTCGTTGCAGACCTAGAATCCAAAGCGAAGAAATTCTCTTGTGTGTTGTTTCAGGGCTATTGGCTATTGGGATTAAACAATCAACGAATCTTTTAGATAGTTAAATTATTCTCCATCTATTTTTAATCCTTTGTTGGTCCAGTCTAGTTGACGGAAGATTTCTTCTAGTGTTGCTGTAAACAGCTTAGGGGAAATTGCGCCTCTCTGTCATGTCGTACTCCTTTGCCAGTTGGGAACCCTGGGGTTGTTTTATATATCATTACTCTTGCTTTGGTTTCTTTGTATAATATTGGCGAGAGTTTCTACGTAAGGCCTGTCAATATCTTGACTCGCTAGGGTTTCTATTATTGCCTAAATAAAGTATAATTGTGGTATAATCTTTAACAGTTAGTTAATTTATTCATTTTCCATCTTTATAAGTATTAAATATCCCATTAAAAACATAAAATGTAAAGAGTCTCGCAAAGCTGTTCTTCCACTACAAAAAGTTGTCAGAGTTCATGTAAAACCGAGTGTGTAATTTTAGTTAGTGCCTATGGAAGTACCTATTCAATAATTTTGTTATAAATTCGTCGTCAATATCACGAAGTGGAGTAACTCATTTTTTTATATTTTTCGGAAGAGGCGGTTTTCAGCATGTGGAGACCTTTTAAGAAACGTATTTACGACGCTGTAAAATCGACAAGGGAGCCAATATTTGGACAATTCAAAATTTGCATGCGATTTCCTATGTTTCCAACGACGATGCACCCCCTAGTAGACAGTACCAAAATTCATGCATTGTCACAAATACTATCAATTTAAAATTAGTATGTATTAAATATCTTCTATTTACATATTATATATTGAGATCAATTTAATTTTATCACCGATCAAATAGAAAAAGATTAATTTTATCGCAACTAGGAAATATTAAAATACGATTTTAGCATTTACTAATAAATCGAAAATTATCTTCTCGATAAATCATATTAACATCGCTAGGTCTATTCTGTTTTCTTGGATGGAGAAAATTACATTCAATAGGTGTCAGTTGAAATATTTTTAATGAACGGGTTGTGTGACACATCCTATACATATACAGGGTGTCTCAGATTTTAATCGGGAAAATTTAATAGACGATAGAACTTGCAAAAATAAAACAAAAAGTTCATATCAACTTGTAAGATTTAAAGCTTCCTTTTCGAGATACAGGGTACCATTAGAATACCAATTATAATATTAATTACCAATTAGAATTTAATTTTCTTTCGCAAGAAGTAAGCAAGATAGACAAAAAAGTCAGGAGGCAAAAAAACTATATTCTTAATTACTAAATCCAAAAATAATATTACACTTCTAAAAAAGCAGAGGCATGCCTATTTTTTTCTTTAAAATAATTTAACAGTGACCGCCGCCCCTGGCCATTAAACTTAAATCTAATTACATCAAATTAAGTCTCATAGTAAGTATTATAAACGGGTCAAGTTATATCAAAATCGATTAAATAGTTTTTCAAATATGTTAAATGTTTTTTTTCTTTTTTTAAGTAACTTTAACACCCTGAATCTCGAAAAGGAAGCTTTAAATCTTACAAGGTGATATGAACTTTTTGTTTTATTTTTGCAAATTCTATCGTCTATTAAATTTTCCCGATTAAAATCTGAGATACCCTGTATGTTACAGTGAAAATCGGAAATCTAGTAAATTTTAATAATCACTAGAAAATGCTAACAATTACGCAAATAATTTTAAATAATATAATAATTTTGAAAATAAATATAGAGTGATATATAATTTTGAGACCGATCAAATAATTTTTAAATATATAGGGCGTTTGTTCTATTTAGGAAAACATAACTTTAGTTCATATTTAAAAAAAAAATATATTTTGGTAGAAAAACAGACTAGGTACGCCACTGTATTCTACGTAAAAGGTCTACAAGAAACAGTTTATCTTCCGTTTGACAAAATAAGTGGGATAGGTTTGTGCAAACCGCATTCAGTTTAGAGATGGGCGGTTATTGGTAAAAAACCGGTTATAGGTTAACCGGAATTATCTTTAAAAAATAATAACTTGACAAAATTAACCGACACAAATTAACCGGTTATTCAAATAACCTAACCTAGCAAAACTAAATATTTAGTTTTCCTATAGGTTTACTGACCTCTACACTCCATAGGTCTACTTCAAATTTAGATAATAAACTTAGTTAAATCGCATGATTAAATAGAGATTGTAGCAATGTAAGTATGTATATGTACAAAATGAATTTAAATAGAAATGCTAACCTCACTTTTTTGAGTAGACATGGATATGATATTAAATATTAAAACTAGTAATTACTTAACGTTCAAATAAACTACACAACTCACAAGTTCTACAATCTACAACCAAGTTATTTTAATCAAATACCAAAGAAAAATAAGGAGACTGAATGAATAGATATTGAAAGATTATCTTCATTCATTACTTGAACTTCAATTTTGTATTCTTTAGTCTAAGCTTCAAGAGAGACTTCAAAGTATAAATAAAATATATTTACGGTGAAACGTCGGTGAAACTGGGCGAAACCATGGAAACTTTTGAAGAACCGTTGAAAATCCGTTAAAGTCGGTTAAAATTTAAATATAGAATTTAGAGAATCTATTTGAAGTTAGGTTCGTATCACTTGGCTAGCTGGTGGCTAGTAGTAGTCTATGCCATTAGTACTTTGTTTTACGGCCTGACCTGTCAGGGCCATTCGGCCGTTGTTTTGATTATTATCATCAGGGTTCGCCTGATGCCTGATTTAATTTTGACATTTGATGTTTGATGTCATATATTTTCGTTTTGGGAGCAGGGCAGGATCTCCCGTTATCGTCGTAATATCTGGAAGATCCGTGCCGTTCGCTTCTTCGAAATTTACGATTCAAACAGCTAATATTTAATTGTTACTTGTTTTAAACAAGTACGATTTTTTAAAAAATAACCGGCTATAGGTTATTGAACGTAATGCAAGGTTATTAGGTTAACTGATGAAAAAAAAACTACCTTTAAATAACCGGTTATTTTAGAGGAAAATACCGGTTATTCAAAAAACCGGTTCCTTTTGCCCATCTCTAATTCAGTTCATTTTACTCCCAGCTCTTTGACTATCTAGTTTTTGTATGTAGCATTTCCAAAATAAACGAACCATATTAATTATAAAACAACAAAATGGTAAAGAACATTTTTTGCATTAGTAAAAATGCAAATAACTTATTAAGTTCAAAAAAACCGTCCGACATTTTGCGCAGTACATATTCCAAATTTAACCGTATTTCATAATTCGGAATTTACATATCGTTATTTCGCCGCAAAAACGGAATTCGTAAACCGTCTTGGACTCTGTGTTGTTGCGTCGGCCGTATTGACTTTTGCATTATTTATGTCCGCTTTATTTACCGACGATTATATTTTCATGGCAACCGGAGCACAGGGATGAATATTTCACAAGCAGGAACGAATCTATCAAGCGGACAAAGATTAGTGAGGTGTTAGGATGCCTAGCGATCGATATGGGATTTGTTTCATTCATCATCGGAGGAAAAACTCGGCCACAATTTTGAATATATTTACACGAGTGTATCCGGCGAATTTTTTTTCGATATAATAACGAAGAAAAAATTATAATATTACAAAAACTTCATGAAAAAATTGAAACGTTTATAACAAAAACAACCCCCATCAATTTTAAGAAAAGTATTCTGCTTTAGTTATCTCCTCTCTATAATGTATACCGGGTGCGTCTATATACAGATAAAAATACGAGCTTTGATATGTTAATATATGACATACCTAAATTAGGATTGATTGACGTATTCAATTGTTTTTGGTCACTTCCTGTTTCACCTTAAATGACTACAACTTTTAATTTTTAAATGGCACTCTCGGTATATTTTTACTTTAGTCGATAGAAAATGACACTCTGAATAGAATGATATATCATATATGTCGACTTTCGACATTTTTTTAAAAAATAAATCGTATTTTAAATTTCAATCTAGACTGTGTTAAAAACACTAGTTTCTAATCAAGGTGCCTTGGAAAAATAGATTTGTTCGTCTAATGTTTTTAGTGTCTTGTTCTGGCCTGTTAAAAGATGCTCAAATCGTATTTTTAATCATATCCCAATTTTTTTCAAATGGAACGAGGGTGGCTTATTAGCATATTTGGAAAAAGCATTTTTTTACGAATATTTTGATACCACACACTTGGTATTTCGAGTCAAATTGTCGCTATGATACGCATGTTACAATTTCAAATAAACCATATGTGAAAATGTCAAAAGTTAACATATGATATGTCATTCTATTTAGACCGTCATTTTCTATCGAATATAGTAAAAAAATACCGAGGGTGCCATTTAAAAATCAAAAGTTGCATTAATTTCCGGTGAAACCGGAAGTGACATAATATAATTGAATATGTCAATCAATCCTAATTATTGTCATATACTAACATATCAAATCTCGTTGTTTTATCTGAAAAAATAAAACGAATCACTAAAAGTATTTGGAAGAAAATTATAATAAATCGAAAGATTATTAAGACTTTAACATCCTGTAGCTACGAAACAAAGCAGAATCGGACCTATGTTGATATGAAAAATAAATCTTATTTTTACTTGAGGAATCTCCCCATAAGCAAACCCTCTTGAAACACCCTGTAGAGGTAAATTGTGTCGAATGAACTTATTTTGATTCCAAAAATACGTACTAGTTCTATGTCTACGGAATATTGGGACACCCTATATATTGAAAGTAACCATAATCACGACAGAGAAGTATGATATATATAAATAACAGTTCGTAATTCCTCGCGTAACAGAGCTACGCCCTTATATTATTCATCATATTGAATTTTACGTGCCTTCTTAATGAGCGCAAGGCAAATTAAAGGAGGGAAATTCGAGATCGGATTCTTTGTTCCGTATGTTAAGTGATTGACGTGTAGAAGTAAATATTTGAAAGCGTCTAGGTTTCGTACGACGCGCAGAGTTTTATAAAAGGGTCGATATAGATTTCAGGAGATCGTATTTCAATTAGGAACGCTACATTTTTTAAACATATTATATTTATTAATGGCATTCAAGTAAATGTAATGGCTTATCCATTTTATCACATACTAAACCAATGAATACAGAACAACAAACAAAAAATGTAATATACAAAATACTATGTGAATGCCATAAATTTTACATGGGTGAAACATCTAGACCCTTAAATGTTCGAATTAAAGAACATAAAGATTATTTAAGAAAGGGACATTTCACAAATCTAATATTTGGCAGCATTCCTGGGACCCAGGGTATAGAATAAATTTTAATAACGTCAAAATTATAATGAAAGAAGCGATAGCCTCTAAAAGAAAAATAAAAGAGGCTTTTTAATTCAATTTAATAAAAATAAATGTATTGCTCATGCATCTGTAGATGTTAGTAATGTATGGCAATCGTTTCTTTGATTTTAAAGAACATAACATAAATAAACATAACATATGTAAATCCACCACATGATAGACATTTTTTAATGGCTTATTTTGGGCTCGTTTTATATGTTCTTTATATGGAAAATCATCATCTTCATTTAGCTTATTCCGTCCACTGTTGAACAAAAGTCTCCCTCACTCTAGCCATGTGTTTCAATTTTGTGCCACTTGAATCCAATTTCCAGCTACACTCTTAATATCATCTGTCCATCGACTAGGAGGTCGTCTTCTGCTTCAATAGGTCTCGTGTCCGATCTCCATTCTACACATCTCTTTATCTACCGTCCATCTATCATCGTAGCCACATGTCCTGCCCAATTCCACTTAAGATGTAAAATAGATATCACCGCATTATTCCTGTTTGATTTCTTATGGTATGATTGGGATTTTTATATGAGCAGTTACTCTAGCAGATATGGTTTTAAGTCGAAAAGTTGATATCTACCATGATCAATTAAAGCAACAATAGCCGATACTTCAGAACATAATACCAACTCTACTAGAGCAAACGTCAATAATGTAGAACCACCAGACGAGTTCGCCGAATATCCAGTACCACCAACGGGAATCGACTTGGCGTCGCTCCAGTAAAAGCCAACCTGGTGAAATGGGGTATAGGTAAATAAGAATGGGGACAGCAAAATAAAACACCTAAATCACCACAATACTTTTACACTGGACGCGCGTTTTGCTAACCATGTTAGCATCATCAGCAGATGATTAAAACTACGAGTTTTCTTTATCTGCTCAATCACTCTGATAATGCTAACATTGTTAGCGAAACGCGCATTCAGTGTAAAAGTAAAAGTGTTTTGGTGTATTGTGGTGATTTAGTGTTTTATTTTACTGTTGTAAGACCAAAGGTTCCAACCCCCAACTGTAATAAGAATGGGGACACCAGACTATGGAGTATGTTACCAGATGCAGAAACCGAGCTTATACTTGCAGTTCTCAAGATTTACGGCTAGCAAATTAAAAGGCAATTAACGTGGCCCGGCATTGGGCGGAACTTATTTAATGTTAAGGTGTCCGGACTCGAAAAAGTAAGTTTTTCCCATTTCACTAGTCCGAAAACGTAGCAAAATAAGCGTTCGGCATTTAACGTTTTTTGTAAAACTGGCTAGGTATTTTTACACAAATGAAGAAGGAAATTAAAGATAAAGGATTATGCTATATCCGTTTTGTAGCACATTTTTAGAGAACTTCTTTATTTTTAAGATTTTGATGGTCAAACATCAACCTTGTTCCTTATGTTTGAACTAAAATAAAGACATAATTTAAAATTCCGTTACAATACGGAAATAGATTAAGTTTTGTGATTACAGATAATTTATATGACTGAATAAATTGCTCGCTATTTTATGGCAAATCCTGAAGCTCTGCAAACCTTAATCAAGCCTTAATTAAAGCACGTGTGTTTGGAATTTTGAGTGTGGCTTAACACGACAGGATCGGGCTAAGCCTTAGGCAGATTTCTGAAATATAATATATACTTCCTTCGGACACACACCCGCTTTACCCGACCCCTGAGACAGTTTAACCCGACCCGAACAGTACAGCATAATAGACTCTTAAAACTGACTCATTTTTCACAAACGATAAAACCTACGTATCCGTAACTTACATTTTCTGCTATCGGAGAATAATAGAAAACAGAACCAGCACGCGTACTTAAAATACCTTATGCTCTTGCCTAATGGATTCGAGAGATCCAACGAATGTTCGTCATAATAACGGCCACACATACATACATACGGGCAGACGTTCCTCAAAATGTATTTTTGTCGGCACTCTATTATCGTGCCGACCAAAATATGGGAATGTCATTAGTCTGGAAAAATCAATTGTGACACATTTCGGCGTGAAAATTATTTATAAACGTTTGTGTGTGGTTTGCTACAGACGGACGGACGAGGTGCGTCAATTAACTTATGTAGAAAAGGAACGAAACTTAGGTATTACTGAAAAAGAAAGGAAACTATTGTTTCTACATTTGGATCGGTACATTTGCATATTATAAAGCAAAAAGTACATCAAATTTGCAGCTGTCTTTTTTTTCCTCTGTCTGTCAACCGGTCATATATACAAGGTCGCTTTTATGTATGGAAACGGTCGATTATTAGGTAAAATATAGGAGGTACCACAAAAAGTTAAATACAATAGTTATAGGATTTTTAAATATCTATTAGCGAGTAATAAATTTAAATATACAGGGTCGTTCATAAAGTCGTGACACACCAAAGTTTCATTTTTTTAAATAGAACGCCCTGTATATTATTACATATTTCAATTTTTCCTTCAATTCTAAGCAAAAATCGAAATCCACACAATGTACCTCAAAGCAAACGTTTCCGAGTTATTGACTTTTGAATATATCACTTAAACAATTCGATTTAATTAATTTCGATGTGTTTAATTTGATTTAATGATGTCATTCTACCGAAACTGTGATACTGTTATAATGGATTTTTAAATTCCTATTAGCTACTAGTAAATTTAAGTATACAGGGTCGGTAACAAAGTTGTGCCACATCAAACTTTATTTTTTTTAAATGAAACCCCCTGTATTTTATTGCATATTTCAATTCTTCCTTCAATTTTAAGCAATAATCGTAATAAAATGTACATAAATTGAAGAATTGAAATGTTAAACGAAAATTTTGTAATTTCCAGACTTGCTATACTCTCATTTTATACATCTATAAATGCTAACTTGAGAACTAATGTCAAAAAGTATCACATTTTTGGCAAAATGGCATCGTTAAATGAAACTGAACATATCAAAATTAATTAAATCAATTTATTTAAGTGATATTTTTAAAAGTCAATAACTCGGAAACGGTTGGTATGAAGTACATTGTGTGTATTTCGATTTTTGCTTAGAATTGAAGAAAGAACCGAAATATGCAATAATATACAGGGGATTCCATTTAAAAAATGAAACTTTGATGTGCCACGACTTTATGACCGACCCTGTACGCTTAAATCTATTACCCGCTAATAGATATTTACAAACCTTTTAACTTTTATATTTAACTTTTTGCAGTACCTCCTATATTTTATCTAATAATGAACCGTTTCCATACATAACAGCGACCCTGTATTTATCTCTGTCACATGCATTAAAATACAGACCACGAAGTTAAAGTGTCCAGGACGGTATAAGCAAGGAGACACATATAGATATTTTATAAAATAATTAATTTTATTAAGTAACATTTCTATGTCTTATAAAACTTCTTCAAGTAATCTTAAAGACAAAAAATGTAGTAAAGTCCAGAAGGACCATTTTACGAAAAAAAAAATAGTCGTCGGTGGAGTTGGAAAATATTTATACTAAAATTTATGTAGGGGTGGGTGTAGTTTTCACCATTCCCATACTTTTTCTTCATTTTTGTGAAGTGAAATGTTACACCACTTAGCAAAACATAGACACCCAAAATCTCATTCAAATGGGAATAAGGGTTATCTTAAAATATCTTTAAAAATGTGTTTATTTTTTAAAGTTTGATGCCCTCTAACAGACAAACGAAGCAGTTTTGATAGAAGTGAATTGTGTCCAATGAACTGATTCTGATTCCAAAAATACGTACTAGCTTTTGGTCCAGGGAATGTTGGCACACCCTGTATTTGTCATATCTTGCTGGATAATACATTATAATAAGTAATATTAAATTGTTTCTAGGATGGTTAAAAAAATCAGCTGGACTTCATGTCTTCAATGCCATCTGTATTAACTTTAATACCCCAAGTGTCTCTACAATAAGTTATGCAGCTACAATTATTATAATTGCAGTAACCTTCAAGGAAAGAATGTCTATATTTGTAGTACACTACTTTATACTAAAAATTAAGTAAAAGAAATAATACACAAGATACCACTCTAAGCTGTTTCTGTAATACTTGCACTGCTTTCATAATTTTTAGTTAGCTTCTAATATATACCGGGTGCGTCTCAAAAGTGGGTCACCCCTATAACTTATTTTGAGTTTTGGTATGTTAGAATATGACACATTAGGATTGATTGACATATTATTCAATTGTTTTTGGTCACTTCCTTCTTTCCTCGGTATTTTTTTTACTTTATTCGATAGAAAATCACACTCTGAATATAATGACATATCATATGTCAACTTTTGACATTTTCGCTTTAGAAAAATTGTATTTTAAATTTCAATCTAGAGTACCATGGCACTCTAAAACACTAATTAAACGGTTTTATTTAGCTCGACCCGTACGGTATTTATTTATTTGGGTCAAAATTAGAAATTGAAATTTAAGTACCTTCCTGTTGTCAGATTGATCTAAAATTTGGTACACACCTTTAGTTTCGATGACAATACAATATAGTAATATCAATAACATTGTAAATCTAAGATGGCCGCCGGTACAAAATGGCGGATTTCATATTTTTCCACAACCCCCTCAATATGGGTATCAAATGAAAGGGCTACACTAGTAGAATACTGTGATTATGAGAAAATTTAAAATCCAAGATGGACGTCGTTACAAAATGGCGTATTAGGTGAGGGCATGATAGTCGTGTCCAGAACAGTTGTGTCCAAGATTGTGTGACGTTAGAAGGACAGATAAAAAAAAATAGGTGATGAATTTGTGAAAATGTTGCGGTCCAACATTGACGTTACAAAAGGATTGGTAAATGGTGCTATAGGCCACATTACAGAAATTCTTTGGCCTCAGTTCCGTCGAACCCAAATGTACGAAACAGATGTACCATCAGTTTGGATTGACTTTGGCAGAGACGGCATACACGTTATACACCCGAAAGCCATACAGTTTCCAGCAAAATTCAATTATGGTACGGCTAAAAGAAGGATGTTACCCTTAATTTTGTCATGGGCATCCACCGTCCATAAAATGCAGGGCAGCACAGTCGACCATGCAGTAGTGTATTTTGGCTCAAGAAGAGGCAAGCAAGCATACGTGGCTCTAAGTCGAGTCAAGTCTCTGGAAGGGCAATGTATTGAGGAATTAGATTGTAATACATTATCAGGTAAAAAACCATGTAATAATGATGCACTAAATGAATTAAATAGAATGAGGAATATTCAGTAGGCATTTCCGTTAAATACTAAAAACTAGAAAATAAAAAATAGGTAAAAAAAACTTTTAAGTTAAACGGTTTTATCTTATGTGCATTGAAAACTAGAAAATAATAATAACAATTAGGTATTTTGAACTTCTAGTTCAGAAATATTTTAGTACTAGGCAGAATAGCTTTTAGGCATATTAGACTAAAATAAAAACGTGGGGCCCTTCTGAAATCCTACCTATGGCAAAGCATATCTTTATACTTTGGTAGATCATGAGCTCGGCGTTCGTTGGTGAAGCCGCCACGGCTGGTTATTGATTGTCAAAATCTCCAGTTACGATTATAGTAAGTCGATGCAATCCACACTTAGTATAGAAGAAAGTATTACAGCAATAGTTAATGGGCCCCACGTTTTTATTTTAGTCTAATATTCCTAAAAGCTATTCTGCATAGTACTAAAATATTTCTGAACTAGAAGTTCAAAATACCTAATTGTTATTATTATTTTCTAGTTTTCAGTGCACATAAAATAAAACCGTTTAACTTAAAAGTTTTTTTACCGATTTTTTATTTTTAATCAAGGAGCTTTGGAAAAATAGATTTGATCGTCTAATGTTTTTGGTGCCCTATCCTGACCAGTTAAAAGATGCCCAAATCGAATTTTTAATGATACCTCAATTTTTCCAAATGGAACGGGGGTAGCTCATTAACATATTTGGAAAAGGCATTCTTTTAGGAATAATTTGTTACCACACACTTGGTATTTCGAGTCAAATTATCGTTATATGAACCACATGTGACAATTTCAAATAAACCATATGAGAAAATGACAAAAGTTGACATATGATATGTCATTCTATTCAGAGTGTAATTTTCTATGACACTCTGTCATTCATTATTAACTATTAACATTTTGAGAACTACTGGATTGTTTTCTGTTTTCGTTTCTCTAAATTTAATCTTCCACAGCTACTACCTATGTTGTCATATTATTAAGATTTGAGTTTTTTTAACTGAAAATTAAAAATATTTCCAAATAATTTTTCAAAAAATAAAAAAAAATTAAATTTTCTTTTGCAAAAAAACTCATAGGCCTGTCTCTGGAATCGAAATATATCAACCCTAAAAATATCTGCACTTATTTAAGAATTACCCTGTATAGACAGGTTAACATAAAATAGAAAATAATTTAAAATAGGTAAAAGATAAAGTATATAATTCATAGTAAAAAAATAAGCAAATAATTCAAAACAGTAAAATAACAAACTACTCCCTAGTTCTCTGTAATGTTTTATAGAACATATTTGGGATATATTTTCCAAAATAGTTTATTATTTGTAGTGTGTATTTATTAAATTTAAGGTTAATAACTCTGCATAATAATTAATGCTGGAAAATTTAGGCCAGTCGCAAATTAACATTTTTAACCGAATATAAATGTAGTTTTAAATTAGCAAACAATAAACTAATAATTCGGTATATTATGGATAATCGAGTTGAATATATTTGTTGGAATATGTATAGTTATTAATAATACAATT
The DNA here is from genome assembly GCF_002938485.1 of Sitophilus oryzae. NCBI lineage: Eukaryota > Metazoa > Arthropoda > Insecta > Coleoptera > Curculionidae > Sitophilus > Sitophilus oryzae. Next base: position 3,040,109 of record NW_022146304.1, on the reverse strand, counting down.
TAATTTAACTGTTCGCAAATGTATTTGGCCATGTTAACTAAACAACATATCGACTTAATTGTCATTGGTCGGTTATTCACCTAAATGCTATTTTGAAACCGTTCATTTAAAAGTTTTAATTTTATTTAATCATGATATTCTACAGGGTTGTTCATCACATACGACACGGAGTATTGTGGCTAAACGATTGGATTTTTACAAATTGTAAGTTTTGGGTTCGTTGAAGTTCTATTAGAGCTACAATTTAAAAATAATTTTACAAGATACAGAGTGTCCCAAATAAGTAAAAAGTATCATAGTTGTATTTTTTTAAATGGAACACACTGTATATTATTCTATTTTTATATTCTACGATTGAAATAAAGGTAAATTTGATTAAGGTTTATCACACTTAACCCTTACCGTTTTTGAAATATTTTCAATTTTGTGAAATTGCAGTAAAAAATTTAAGGCTTCATTTCTCCAAGGGTATCAAAGTTTTTAATACTAAATATTTACTAAAGATTACTTATTGATCAGATATTGTGTTACAATAATAAAAATTGTACTACCTTATACAGAGTGTCCAAAATTGATATTAAACAATTACTATCTTTAAACGGCAATAACTTGTTTAATTTAAATAGAACACCCTGTGTATTTTATGCGAATCAGATGCACAATTTAATTGTCTATCAAATTGTATTACACCATTTTTTACCTATCTCTTCAAGTTTTCGTAGAAAATGGATTTTCTTATAATTTAGACCTCATTTATCGCTATACCCATGGAATATTGACATTTTAGATTTTTTTTATAACAACATACTATGTACAAAATGTACAGGTGGTAAAAATAATAATATTGTAAGCCCATTTGTTTACAAAAAGAAAAGTATTCAAATTTTTGTAAAAGAGTATACCATTTAAATATACCATTATTATTTCTGCCCAAAAATTAGTTAATTACGTACCTAATTGTTTTAGTTAATACATTATTATTAATAAATTATCTAAATAAATGTGGATTTGACTGAGAAATCAATATAAAGTCTCTGTTGTTATAAATAAGCATTCGTCAAAAAATGAAATAAAATTTATAAGGTGTTACTTTTTACCACACTGTCTAATACACATACAAAATTCAGTTTTTTAGTGATTGCAGCAATTATTATTAATCAACGTAAACAGTCAATTAATGTAGTTTGAATACTGGGATCATATTAATTGGTCCTCTTTAACAAAAAGTATTAAAAGTTTTTTTTTTTACTTTTAAATGAAATAAGCAAACTTATATGGACAATATTAGTAACTGTACTGTTTGAAAATTTGTTACATCTTTAAAAATAATCTAGAATGTCAATATTCCATGGATATAGTGATAAATGGGTTCTAAATTGTAAGAAAATGCATTTTCTAAGTAAACTTTAAGAGATACGTAAAAAATAGTATAATACAATTTGATAGACAATTAAATTGTGCATCTGATTCTCGTAAAATATACAGTATGTTCTATTTAAATTAAACAAGTTATTGCCGTTTGAAGCGAGTAATTATTTAATATAATTTTTTAGACACTCTGTATAAGGTAGTATTTTCTTTATTATTGCAACACAATATCTGATCAATAAATAAACTTCAGGAAATATTTAATATTAAAAACTTTGACACCCTTGGAGAAATGAAGCCTTAAAATTTTTACTGAAATTTCATAAAATTGAAAATATTTCAAAAACGGCAAGGTTTAAGTGTGATAAACCTTAATCAAATTTTCCTTTATTTCAATCGTAGAATCTAAAAATAGAATAATATATAGGGTGTTCCATTTAAAAAAATAAAACTATAATATTTTTTACTTATTTGGGACACTCTGTATTTTGTAAAAATATTTTTAAATTGTAGCTCTAATAATCCTTCAATGAACCCAAAACTTACAATTTGTATAAATCTAATCGTTTAGCTACAATACTCCGTGTCGTATGTGGTGAACAACCCTGCACAAAAAATTAATTATTTAAAAAACAATTATTATATTAGAATTATTATGATTTAAAAGAAAACATATTTGTAAGAAGCTGGGAATATTTCGATATCAGAATATTCCATACCAAAAGCATAATTTTCCAAGTCAATAATTTATTTTTTTCTATAGCAACTGTTAAAATTGCCTTATATCTATCAAAAATAGTAGATATATATTACTTTAACCGCAAGGGTAGATTAAATGATACTTCAGCAGAGCGAGGATAGGTTAAAAACTTTATTTCTTCTCGCACGTTTTTTAATTGCTTCCATTTTTGAAAATTTTTGTATTCCTTTTCATAAGTTATTCGGGATTCAAATGGAAGTAGTTTGGATATGGCGTTTGTCGCCTCAGCCTGAATATCTGTTGGTAATTTACTTATTTCGTTTTGAGCCATTTCTGGCTCCAATTCAATCAGCGATCGACACGAAAGAGAATTAAAAAATATTGACTCAAAACTGACAACTAAAGAGACAACTTTATTTATTTGTCAAATTACATAGAAACCAACGCCAACCCAGCACAATATTTTTTCTACTCGTAATAAATTCCTTGAAATAATAATTTCTGAATATTTTTTAAAACGTAATTCGCTATGGAAAAAATATTGTTTTATACAAGACGATGAAATTATGGTCTCCCGAAATTAATTCACTCGGGATTTAATCGCTCGTGAATTAATCTTTCGGTCGACGCGACGATAGAATACCATTTTATCATCTTGTATAAAAATAACTAATAAAATTTCTAATCAAAAACACCTTTAACCAACCCTAATGATATTAAGTCATGCTTAATTTCTTAATGTAAGGGAAAACAAATTTATATAAAAAATACTTCTTTTTTGAGAAAAATTTTGAATTGATTTATAAACGACAAATTGTGCATTTGCAATTTATTTAGTAATTTATATTCAGCGCTGTTAGACGCCAATCCTGTCTGACATAACTAACTATTTCTGTGCAGTGTGACATTAACCATGTATTCTATTAAATTTTATATGAATTATGACTAACAAGAGAATATATTAAAATATGATGCATTATTATTTATCGTTATGCAAAAATATGAATTTGATTATATATTTCAGATCAAACAATAATTACTTATTTGCAATGCCATTCTTTTTACTTATTTTTTTGGTTCTAAAGAATCTTAAACTTATGCCGAAATAAATTTACCGTAAATATAGTCCTTATTGAATTTAAAACAATCAACAAGTATCAAATTGAATGACATTCGCCTTTAAGAGGTGCGTCAATATGATTCACTTGATAATTGTAAATAATTAATAATTTATAAGCCTTTCCAAATAAGTATGCATTGTGATTTCCTTACATGGATCGATGTAAGTACATTAAACTACTTAGTATTATACTTAGTATTATTGAAAAAGGGCGTCATATTTGGTTGATAATTAATTGAAGATCGCTGATATGTTAATTTATACGGTGAATTTAAAGCCAACATCAAGCCGGTCATTTCCAAGCCAACTATACGCGTTTTTTCGATCATATGATATAAATAATTTCAATCTGGAGTGGGCATATAAACAGAATGGCAGATGAAAAGCCAAAAAACATCATGAAAAAGGACACCAACTGGAAAATGAAAATGAGGATGATCTCGAGAAACATAGATAAAAGGGATATCAAAGGCTATGTTATGGAATTGACAAGCCGATGACTGGATGGATAGAAGACAATGGAGGTAAGGAACCGGAAGGCGAATCAGGCTGTAGAACTGGACGTTCTGTTAAAATGTCATTTTAACAGAACTAATTGCGGACCAATTGCATGAGCCTACTCGATCACCTGACCTATCTAATTTTAGATTTTTTTATGCGGTATATTTTTTGAATATTTTCTAAAAAATAAACTATAATATATTAGTAGAAATATTATTTTTTATGTTTTAGTTTATGTAATGTAAATAATTGTAATGAACTATTTAATAAAACATTCTGTCTTTTATAAGTTATAAATTATAATAATTAAATAAATAAAATAATAAGAATACCATGCCAACTAAGTGAAATTAGTCAAGAAAGAAAAGAATTAACTATAACTCAGTAATTTAATAAAAACATAGTATAGCTTATATCGCTGAAAAGCTTAAAAATTGCGCTTTTATGAAGTCATGGCCAAGTATGGTTTCCATTTAAAAAACATAAGTTTGTGTCAAATGACAGGCTTTAGAAAGAAACGGAGAACACAGTCTCATTAAGAATGTGATTATCTACAACTTTTATCTGAAAACTTTTTGTCTAAAATAGATTATAATATAATTAGAGACATTTTTTAAAATAGCCGAAATTGTTTTTTACGAAATATCTAGTAAACCAAGAACTTTTTCAAAAATCTTGGCGCATATTTATGACCCCACAAAACTGCAATTCTTTCCCCAGTTAACCGAGTCTTTTCTCCAGTACTTTCCGAGATACCCATAGAGAACATCGTAGAAGTTGTAGTACAGTAATTAGTACAGTTCAAAACAACGATGGATGTCAAGGTATCCGTTATACATTTTAAAATAAATGAAATTCGATGCGGAAAATCGCAATTAAACGAGTGTTTCACAATTATTATTATCGAAACCGTGCATTAACAAAATAAATGCATAGAATTCAACACTTGCGCAAAGCAAAAGGTACACCATAATTATTGAAGGTCGATCCCCCACAATTGCTATAAAAAGCAAATAGATATATTATGTACAGACAACGCAATTTGCTGGTTCCGGACAAAAGTGCATCTGGCAACGCTTGGTTACGTAAGAATCGTCTCTCACGACCAGGGTTGGGTTCATGAGTCATTATTTATATTACTGTAAAGAATAGTAAAGAATAGTGATAGACGCACATTGCAAATTAAACGATTGTTTTCATAAAATGAGTCTAACCGATAGAGCACTTTGCAGGAGATGTTAATAAAAAGACGAAATCTAGATGCTATACAATTGACCGGCCAATCAGTCCATTATAGATAAAATCTGGCTTACTATGGTAGATGTAAGATCTCTGACGAGCATCCCCGTCTTTGGAAACGATCTAGCTAGAAAAGGAGCGAACACTCCACTGACTGGACCAGAACCGTTCTGCTTCCCAAGTGGAACCCAACTTAGAGTAGAATTCAAGAACTTTGAAAACTCCATCCGTAACCTGGATTGGGAATCCTCCAATGATCCAAGACACTCGAAGAAATTTCTCAGAACTCACGACCGAGAAAAATCAAAGATTTCCTTTGATTTAAGTAAGAATAATTTTCGGATTGTTACAGGGTTTTTAATATGATACTGTGTCCTAAATGAAGACATCAGTAGATTGAAGCTAAGAAGAAAACGGCAAATGGAGATTCTGTGGGGATGATTGGGAAACACCAGAACACCTCATCACTGTGTGTGCCGAGATGACAACCATTCGTTCCATGAAGTTTAGTACGACTGATATCGGATATGGAGACTGCAAAACCGTCTCAGATACTGTTTTTTTTAAACCCTGAGACTATGATATGATTGCAGAAAACCTTGTCTTTTAATTTCCAGAATGCTCTTGAGGCGCTGCTGATCCTGTGCTGAATTTCAGAGTCGAATTAGCCTGTTCCGAAATCAAACTGCCGAGGTACTAATTGAATTCCGCTACATATTCCAATAGTTCTTCTCTGATTTTCATAGCATTGTTTTGATCTGCCGTGGGAGTGCACATGATTTTAGTTTTATCGATGTTCGGCTTAAGTCCCAAAGCCTCGTATGCCCAGGTATATGTGTTCAACATTTCTTGCAATTGCTGTAACGTACTTGCAACTAGAGCACAGTCATCAGCCATGGACGATATAGTATGAGTATGAAGGACAGAGGTAAGGAGAATCATATTTTATGGGACTTTGTTTGAAAAAGGGGTAACCTAATCATATTAAGAAATAAATGGCTAAATAAAAGATCGGTAAAAAAACTTTTAAGTTAAACGGTTTTATCTTATGTGCATTGAAAACTGGAAAATAATAATAACAATTAGGTATTTTGAACTTCTAGTTCAGAAATATTTTAGTACTAGGCAGAATAGCTTTTAGGCATATTAGACTAAAATAAAAACGTGGGGCCCATTAACTATTGCTGTAATACTTTCTTCTATACTAAGTGTGGATTGCATCGACTTACTATAATCGTAACTGGAGATTTTGACAATCAATAACCAGCCGTGGCGGCTTCACCAGCGAACGCCGAGCTCATGATCTACCACAGTATAAAGATATGCTTTGCCATAGGTAGGATTTCAGAAGGGCCCCACGTTTTTATTTTAGTCTAATATGCCTAAAAGCTATTCTGCCTAGTACTAAAATATTTCTGAACTAGAAGTTCAAAATACCTAATTGTTATTATTATTTTCTAGTTTTCAATGCACATAAGATAAAACCATTTAACTTAAAAGTTTTTTTATCGATCTTTTATTTTCTAGTTTTTAGTATTTAACGGAAATGCCTACCGAATATTCCTCATTCTATTTAATTAATTTATTTAGTGCATCATTATTACATGGTTTTTTACCTGATAATTTATTACAATCTAATTCCTCAATACATAGCCCTTCCAGAGACTTGACTCGACTTAGAGCCACGTATGCTTGCCCTTCTTCAAACAATTTTGAGCCCAAATACACTACTGCATGGTCGACTGTGCTGCCCTGCATTTTATCGACGGTGGATGCCCATGACAAAATTAAGTGTAACATGCTTCTTTCAGCCGTACCATAATTGAATTTTGCTGGAAACTGTATGGCTTTCGGTGTATAACGTGTATGCCGTCTCTGCCAAAGTCAATCCAAACTGATGGTATATCTGTTTCGTACATTTGGGTTTGACGGAACTGAGGCCAAACAATTTCTGTAATGTGGCCTATAGCACCATGTACCAATCCTTTTGTAACGTCAATGTTGGACCGCAACATTTTCGCAAATTCATCACCTATTTTTTTTTATCTGTCCTTCTAACGTCACACAATCTTGGACACAAGTGTTCTGGACACGACTATCATGCCCTCACCTAATACGCCATTTTGTAACGACGTCCATCTTGGATTTTAAATTTTGTCATAATCACAGTATTCTACTAGTGTAGCCCTTTCATTTGATACCCATATTGAGGGGGTTGTGGAAAAATATGAAATCCGCCATTTTGTACCGGCGGCCATCTTAGATTTACAATGTTATTGATATTACTATATCGTATTGTCATCGGAACTAAAGGTGTGTACCAAATTTCAGATCAATCTAACAACAAGAAGGTACTTAAATTTCAATTTCTAATTTTGACCCAGATAAATAAATACCGTACGGGTCGAGCTAAATAAAACCGTTTAAAAATGAGTTTCCTGAACGAATTTTGAAACATTTTATTTGATTTATACATATCGGCCATATAGAAAAAAAATTGTTCGTCATTTTTGACCAGTAGTAAGAGCCATAATAAGTAGATAATTTAAACACGAACTTTTAAGCAGCTTTAAGTCTTTACTACATTTCTTGTAATATCTTAAGCACACAATATTCTACTTAATTCAATGTCAACATTCTTAAAGTTCGTTGAATTTCTACGATGTAGTAAATGTAATAAAATTAAAACTTAATAACACTTACACATCCCTGTTCGTAACGCATCGTTACGTAAGGATCGTCTCTCGCGACAAAATAAAAAGTAATTTATTATCGTAATAAATTACGTCGAACGGAGGAGCATCAGACACGGCCAACATCACGACGCGGTTCTCGGTCAAGGATATGCGCTACTGTTTTGAATAAAACTGTGTAGGTAATATAACACAGGTCTACAAAGAAAAATTCTTTCGGTGCTGAAAATTCCATCTTATAATTTGGTTAACTAATCCCTAAGAAGTTATGTAGAGAGGCAAAAACAGTGAAACTACGTGCAGGTTCATAAACTATAGGTATTTACCAAAAACAGTTATTACATCGGGAACTTTGCAAAAGGCTTGAAGTGCTTGAACGCAAAGAAAGAATGAAAATAAGGTTTGGTACAATAATAGAGGAGTATCGCAATAGATTCAAGTGGCACAAAATAGATAGAAATGGCTAGAGTTGAGGGAGGCTTTTGTTCAGCAGTGGACGGAATAAGCTAAATGATGATGATGATGATGATCGCAATAGGCTCCGAGTGACGGATCAAACAGGATTCCAAACTCCAGCAACCTAACCTAACCTAGGTACTTTGAGCACATTTTCAGAAGAACAGATTAATGACAAATGACTAAAATGGAAGTCATCGAGCCCGTGTAGATATATTATAGTTTATTATTGCGAAATCCTGAAGTACTATGAAAATTACAAAAATTTATATTCATATGGCAATGAATAATTTTCCGTGTCCTTTTCTTAATAAGAATAACTAGTTAGTACAGTTAGCACATGTAAAACGTCACAAAAGTATTAATTTTTGCGACGTGATTGACAATATGAAAAAGTAATTTTAACAACTAGGCATAAAAGTAAAGCACTTTTACGCCTAAGCATAAAAGTACGAAAATATATTATTAAACTCACATAAAGTGTCAAATTCAACGAGCGTAACTATAGTTTCTCGATATATAATTACATACAAGGTATGACTTTTAAATATTTTTATATTATTTGGAACGTTTGAAATTGTTTAAAATCTTATTTGTGGCGTATGAAAAAAAAAATACCATGTTCTATTCGGAGTAAAAATAACTTTTTGTTCCTCGGCTGTATATCAACGTACAGTCAAACGTACCTCGCCACGAAAAGTGTCATTTTTACTCCTAATAAAACAATATACTATTATATTAACATATAGTTAATACAAAAATGAGTTCATGAAAACGTACACAAAACAAACTTTTCAACTGTCGACATTGATGCTTTAAAATATTACTAGGGCATATTATCTTGGAATATGTTAATTATTTATTACAGATATAAGGTGAAAATTTACATTGGTGTTAATAAAATTAATCATATTTCCTTTCGTCTGGCTCTCTGGCAGCATTCCAGGAAATAAATTATATCTATTAGACATGACCTAGGTATGTAAACAGTAAAATACACTGAATAAAACAGTTTAATACAGATTTTTTCCTATTTTTGTTGTCATGTTCCAAATATGATAAGTTAAAAAATGATATGTTGTAATAAACATTGCTAGGATATGAATAAGATTTCTGTGTGGTATTTTGCTCTCCACTAATTCCTATTCCCAAGACTCATTGAAAAGTAAAACTGTAATGCCCACTTGCCCCGTTTGTGTAAACTTTGTTTAAAGGCTAAACAATGATTATATAATATTTTATTTGCACAATTACATAAACGTTGTTTATCTAACTTGATTACTCTGTGATATGTTGTCATATTCTTTGGCGCTTGTGCTTTTAGAACTTTTTTATACATTATATTTATTTAAAAAGTATATAATATGGAATCTCGGAATTATCGATTATGGATTTCGTCGAAAAAATTATTTCAGGACTATAACTATTTTGACGAAATAGACGAAACTAAATTTTAGCACTTCACTTTTTTTTGATACAGACACGTGATCAGATTTCTTATTTTCCTAATATATCCTTACATCTGTCGTATGATCGATACCGTATGATCGAATAAAAACGGCGTCAGCGATGGCTATGAAATGACAATCGATGACATTTCCCATATCATTTTACATATAAAATGACAGCGATCTTCATTTCATAGCCATCGCTGACGCCGTATTTATTTGATCATACGGTATTTGCAATTAGAGTTTTTTCGTCTGGGCTAAAACAACCTAATAACACAACGGTCTCTATTCTATTTAATTTCATCGCAATCTATGTTCCGAACTTATTGTTAATTAAAAAGCATACAAAGAGTGTTACGAATTCATTTTCCCTTTTAAACAGAACTTATAATTTGAAAACTGTGAAAAAACTACCTGTCATTTAACATAAAAAAACGGATAAACAATGTTTGAAACCATGGAAAAAGTACAAATACGAATATGAAGTTCGCTACCGAGCAAAGATTTATGTTGTTGCCAAGAATATTCGCTGATTAACTAAACAAGCTCTCATTGTACATGGTGCAAATGTAAGAAAAATAATTATCGATTAAAATTAAAATATATCAGTGATTATTTGATATTACGCTGTTTAAATGCAAATTGGTGCAAACGGCCATAAAAGTACTAAAGTAACATGTAGTTACAAAAAAAAATATTTTTTTTAAATAAATTTAGTAAACAAAGTATAGTAGTTAAAAAGTGAGGAGAAAAATAATAAATAATTGTCAATCCATATTACACAAAATGTGGTTCTTTAGACTAAATACTATCTATTATGTAGTTATTCCACCGAAGTCGAATTCGAGTTAATTTAATTCGTATATTCAATTATGCAATTAGAAAAAACCTTTTCATAGAAAACATCATTCTATTTTGCTTCGTTTTTGTGCTATATTTAGATTACTGGCCTCGTATTCCAGATTTTACGAATATTCTCCCGAATAGAAATGTGCCACATATGTAAACCTTATTTTTTGGCATTTATATAGAACTGGATTAGGACCCGAATTCTGGAACTTCGACATAAAATTGTTACGCTTTCAAAGCGGTAAGTGAAAGTATTTTATTAGCGGAATGCCAAGCAGTCGATTTTGGTATTCTTGTTGCCGTGCGAATCGTTTTCTGGATACGCGTTGACCACATATTGGCAGCATCGCAATTTATCAAGTATCTAATAGTCAAATGTGATAAAAAACAATGAAAAATGTCAATATTACGTGAATTTCGTAATCTATTGTCGAGTTATGTCAACCTATCTTTCTAAGAATATGTCATTATTATTATACGAGGGAAATGTTGAAGACCGCTTCTCAGCATTTTCGATGTTTTGAACAATATTTATAGCTGCCAAGTCGTAAATTATCAATTATTTATTGAAGAATTTATAGAAGAAGTAGTTTTCACTAAAAAGCAAGGGAACGAAAAATTTTTTCTACTTTTACTGACAGTTCGACAAGCAAAACGATCCTTTAAGGTAGCCGTTTTCGAATCGCTTAGCGCAATCAGTAAAGACGCTAAGCGCGTCAGATATAATACCTAAATCGGTAGTTAAGTGCTATGCGGGCTAAGCGAAAATTAACGTTATAGGTACCTACGCTTAGAATCTAAAAGCGTTTAGTGTTTTCTAAGTTACAGAATTCGGGCCTAGTTGTTAAACTAATAACTTGTTTATTATTTATTTTTTGTTGATTTCATTGACCCTCTCTTATGTATATTTATGGTTAACTTTTTCTTGGTATTTGGTCTACTTTTAATACAATTCAATTAGAATTATAACACAATCTTTAATAGTTTTCCAACGTTTCGATCACATTTTGATCTTTTTCAAGGAACTACAATATAAAGGTGCCGTTACACGGCGCGTGGATCGCCGAGCCTGCAACAAAAAATTTCGCGGCGCGCTCCGTGTGATTGGGTCGGCAGACCGATCTTCGGGCCACGGCCGGGAATATGTGCAGTTACACGGCGCGTGGATCGCCGAGCCTGAAACAAAAAATACGCGCCACGCGCCGTGTGAATGGGTCGGCGCGTCCTTCCCGTCGACTGGCGGTAAATTTCAAAGCAAACGCGCCGTGCGAGGTCTTTACAAGTAATTCTTTTAAATTCAGTTAATTTTATTTGTTACATAATTTATTTAAATAACTCCATTTAATGCAAACATATATAATTTGATATTAGCTTAAAAAAATCTATAAATATCATATTAATTAGGTATAAAAATTACTGATAAATACAGGGTATACCAATATAATCTACCATGTTATTGTTTAAAATTATTATTTATTTTAAATACTGTATAAAGGATATACTCGTATTGATAGATATAGTTTATCAGTTCTAAGAATAATAATATAAGTTACATACAAAGACCCCGAAGGGTGTACAACATGTCAAAAATGGTGACTATTACTAGAAGGGTGAGAAGCACTATATAAATTTTGCTGAGGTGATTTATGTATGTGTAATAATTGTATTTGATACTTAATTTATACTTCAAAATTTTACAGCAGCTATAGAAATATTAATTCATAAAGTTTTGTGCAATTATGCTATTTAAAATTTGTATAGCTATACTAATTTATTGGCGGTAATTTGAGCGGTGGTAATTGCCCATAATTATAACAATATATTATAGGTACCAATTTACCCCTCACTGCGATTAGTTCAATCACAAATGAACTGATTTATAGCCGGTCAAATATTAACCGGTACGACGAAAAATTGTTTACTTTGAACACAGTAGGTATGTGATACATTTGATTACATAACCTACCATATCTATCGAAAAACGGTGATTCGAAGAATAATTGATATTTTACATATTTCGAGACAACATGTTTTGGTCGAACGAGACTATATCTGAGTTTTTACCCCTATATGAAAAAGAACAAATAATTTGGAACCCCAGAAATAATGCACATAAAAATAGAAATGAAATACAGGACGGCTGCCTGAGAACACATCAAAAGTTGAGTATCAATTATTGCACCATGAACGAATTAAAAAATTAATTAATTGAAGAAGAGCTGTTCTAGTCTTTTTAGTTCCTAAAATACAGGACGAATTTTAAAATGTTGCATTTTGAGATTCCATCGTATATCGGTTATCTTATAACTTATCGAAAAGGTGAAAACTCTGTCTCGTTTAGTTTTTTACGTAGAATCCAGTGATGTTAACTAGTTTCGCTGATGGTTCTCATTTTCGAAATCTGACTTCTATTTTTTTAAATGAGACACCCAGTATATTATTTTTTTTATATTATTTGCCTTGTTATGGGCTTTCTGAAAATATGATATACTCTAAAATTATATTTTCATAAATAAGGCAAAAAAAGATTATTTAACTTTTGAACATAAATAACCCTAGTTAAAAAAAGTATTATCTTATTTAATTTAATTTAACCAGATTATTTTGCTTTCCATCTTGTTATCTTAATAAACTGCACTGAAAATAAAGTTGCGGAATAAATTATTTGATTGTATGAATTTAAACCCAATTTAAACCGATAGTCTATGTTAAAAAGTTATATAATGTATTTTTTGTTCTCTGTCTCTCGGTCGGCCGTGAGATCGCAAGTGTGAAAACACGCATTGGCGCCTCCTGGCTCGGCGATTCGCGCGCCAAGCGCGTGGATCGGCAAGCCACACGCCGTGTAATGGAACCTTAACGATAGATACTTAAAAAAACTTTTTTAACTTGTTTATTTGATATCGGATTATATTCCTTTCAATAAAATTATCTATGGGTAGTAAATTTTACATTGTTAATATGAAAAATAATCAAATTTCAGACCAGCTAATAATAATAGTACCAGTTTGGTTTAGAAATTACTCCATAAAAATAACATTTATTTTACTTATACTATTCAAATAATAATTAGATATTATTATATTATTATTTAGTTTTTCTTAGAAAATTCGTTAAAGCATCTTTACAAATCATATGACCTTCACAATACGTTTTAAAAATACACATTTATTCTGTGACGTTTTTGTTCTATATGTAGCTTACTGGCCTCATATTTTTCAGGTTTCAGGAATATTCTCCCAAATAGAATTCTTCAAACACGTGTTCCGTTCTATTATAAATTAATTGAGTGGTCGGAAATCAGAGAGATATACTTTTATCTCTTTATGCTTTAAGTAGTGAAGTGTATATGACACATAATTAATGAGTGTTTAAGTTAAATAAAAACCTGTTCCGCATAATTTATATTTTAGTTATTTTTATTATTTAATTATTAAATTTAATAGCAAAAAATATTTATAGTTAAACTAGCGTGTACCCGCGACTTCGTTCGCGTCGAATTAATCATTTGTAATGGCGATGATAAAGCAAAGCAAGAATTTCCATTAACATACAAATTGGATAAAGTTTTCTCGCATTTATGTCAGCATGAGAAAAAACAATATGGCGATATTATTATATAGCTTGCTAATATTTGAAGGGTAGTTTCATTTCGTTGGACTTTGACGAAAAATCCGTTTGCCAAAAATAAGCGTAAATTTTACGTCAAGCAGTTTAAGCAGAATCGTAGGTAATCAATTACCCAACACTTTGGAACACCCTGTATGATTTTTTAAAAAAATTCAAAATATGTAAAAAAACAAAATAAATTATGCGTGTCCAAGCGTTTTCCTGAAAGACTAACCGTTTTTTAAATAACAAATATGTAATATTCGAGGGGCGTTTTCACCCTCTTGGAATTTGAGAATCTCTCAAATTGAGATTCGAGAAACCCCTTCTTATCGAACCTCTACACCCCACAGTCAATCCGTTTGTCTTAAATCATATATAAATTTTTAAAAAATCTTAAAATATGTAAAACAACAAATTAAAATATACGTGTTTAAGAGTTTTTCCGAAAAACTCACCGGTTTTTAAATAAAAAATCTAATATTTGAGGTGTGCTTTCGCCCCCTTAGAATTCGAATTTCGAAAAATCCCTTCTTATCGAACCTCTACACCCTAAAGTCAATCCGTTTTCCAAAAATCAGCTTTTTACGTCAAGCACTTTAAGCAGGATCGTGATTAATCAATGACCAGATTTTTCGAAACACCCTGTATACATTTTTAAAAAATCTTAAAATATGTAAAAAAACAAAATAAAATATACGTGTTTAAGCGTTTTTTCGGAAACTTGACCGTTTTTTATATAAAAAATATTGTAATATTTGAGGGGTGGTTTCACCCCCTTGGAATTTCGAAAAATCCTTTCTTATCGAACCTCTACACTCTAGAATCAACTTGTATGCCAAAATTGGGCTTCTTACGTTGAGTGATTTGAGCAGGATCGTGATTAATCAGTGAACCACTTAAAGATTTTATATATTAAGTATAGAAGTATAGATAAAGAATACTATTTAAAAGACAAAGACATTAATAAGAAAGTTTTTGCTAACTCTTGTGAATTATACTCTTTGCTAACACCAAAAGAAACATTTAAATCCCACTATTACAACTCAATTTTAGAAAAATTTTGATAAGGGTAGGTAGGTGGAAATTTTTATTTAAATAATATGACTCTATATTCAAATTATGTATTCATTTTGAAGAGGATTTTATTCTGTTTTCCGTCGTACGGTGCATGATTTGAAATCGAGCATAAGATATTTCACCTTTTTATTTCTCAAGTACCAAAGCAAATATTTTCTTACAACTCGGCGTAACACAACAAGACGATTGGAAAAATGCAATCACTATAGCAACGCACGTGGGTGTGCAGAGATGCATGATTCAAGACATTTAAGAGTCTCTGTCTATAGAGCGCTCCTTGAATATCCTTTGTACGAATCTCTATTCTAAATTTATTTCATATCTTTGTCGTTCACTGACACACATTGATTGCTGTTTGTAAACACTTGAAATACAAGCACAGACAAACATATTGCATATTTTACTTCAAGTAATTATTTTTAATGAATTTTTAATAAAGTTATATGGCTCTGAGGTATGGCAGTTAAAGCGAAAAACATAAAAAGAAGTTGTTGTCGACCGAAATGGACTTCTGGCGAAGATCAGCCCGAATCTCCCGTTTAGACAGAATTAGGAACGAGAGAATACGTGAAAAAATGAAGGTGGAGGGTAACATTGTACAAGATATACAAGAAAAACAACTGCAGTGGTACGGCCATGTACAACGAATGGCTGACGATAGAATACCAAAGCAAGTGTTGCAGTGGACCCCTATAGACAGACGTAAACGAGGCCGATCTAAACTTTCCTGGAATAAAGGAATCGACAGAGCCATCTCGGAAAGGAACCTACTACCAGGAGATTGGGACAATAGACGGAGGTGGCGCATGGAGACCGGAGGGCGACGAAGGACGCTGTAAAACCGGACATACATACATACAATTATTTTTAATTTTTGTTTAAAAGTTTTTTCTTTTTTTTATATGATCGTTGGACTGGAGTGTTTTACATATTATAGCAAAATTACTAAATGAAGCTTTATAATAGATTCGTAGAGGAATGAATAACACAGTCTGATTTTAGTTATAAGATTTAATTAGAAATAATAACAATAACGACAATATAACAATATTTTAAGGCAAGATAATAACTATTCAGTATTTAGTGTTTCCTCCTCTAGCTCGGGTGGTGCATAGCATCTAGTCTGCATTCTCCTAGGCATGCTACGCAGACCTTGGATACTTTCGTACGGAATTCTATTCTATTCTTCTCGTGTAGCAATTCTTAGTTCTGCAATTGAGTTAGTAGCTGGATTTCGTGCTCGTATATTTCTCTTCAGGATGTCCCATAGATGTTCTATAGGATTAGTATCAGGATTCGTTGGTAGCCAGTCTAGTGCCTCAATCCAATTTCAACATCCTCAAGGTATCGGTTCACTGTTCTTGCGGCATAGGCGCGGCCATTAGTTATCATCATGCATAGCATAAAGTCGTCGTACCCAATTAAGCCGGCATAAGTTAAAACATCATCTTCCAGGGTATTGAATAATGAAAAATATGCAATATTTTTGTCTGTAAGTGTATAATGCAACTTATGAATTGCAAAATAAAACACTAATTCACCACAATACACCAAAACACTTTTCTTTTAAACCATGTAAGCATCATCAGCAGGTAACTAAAATTCATTTAATCATTATTAAGTTCTAATCGTCTGCTGTTGATGCTCACTTGGCTTTTGTTCTACGACGTCTTTCGATTTCTAAACTCCAGTGTTGCCTATATTGCCAGATATTTCCATTTAGTAGTCTGTCTTCTATTTCTCGATCTATTCCCTCTCTCTAGCTCTTTCTTGGCCTTCTTCTTTTGCGCCTACCAGTGGGTGTTCAATTTAGAAGTTCTGGCAGTCTATTCTTGGTCATTCTTTGGACGTCCTGCACCATTTAAGTTGATTAAATTTTATATTCTCCACTATAGAATATTTGACGCCTATATTTTCTCTGATCTTTTCGTTTGTAATTTTTTCCATCCTTGATTTACCGGCTGATCGTCTCCAGAAGTCCATTTCTGTTGCTTCCAGCATCTTGTCTGTTTTCTGATTTAGTTGTCATACTTTACAGCTATAGGTTATAAAGCTTTTTACAATACTGTTATATATATTTCGTTTGTTGGTCTTGGATATGTTTTGGTCCCATAGAATGCTATTAAGTAAGCTAATAGCTCTTCGTCCTTGAGTATTTTTTTCTTGAATTAGTTGTTTCCGTTGCTCCGTTGTACCGTCCTCTACGATCGAGATTCATAGCCAAATATTTATATTGGTTGCATAGCTTTATTATTTGATGTTGTTCTTCAAGTATTAGATCTTGTTGTGTACCACCAACAAACATGTATTCCGTTTTAGTTAGGTTTACTTCAAGACCTCAATGTTTGTATTCTTCGATGAGTTTTTTTGACATATCTCGACTATATACGTCTGCGGAGCATAACGTATACCGGATGCGTCTCAAAAGTAGCTCACCCCTATAACTTTTTTATTTTATCTGTTAAAAAACGAGATTTGGTATGTTAGTATATGACATAAATTGGAATTGATTGACGTATTCAATTGTTTTCGGTCACTTCTAGTTTCACCGAAAATGACTTAAACTTTTGATTTTTAAAAGGCACCCTCGGTATTTTTTTACTTTATTCGATAGAAAATGACATTCTGAATAGAATGACATATCATATGTCAACTTTTGACATTTTCGCATATGGTTTATCTGAAATTATAGCTTGCGGTTCGTAACGAAAATTTGACTTGAAATACCAAGTGTGTGGTATCAAATTATTCCTTCACCCTCGTTCCATTTGAAAAAATTGAGATATGAGAAAAAATACGATTTGGGCATTTTCTAACTGTCCAGGACAAGACACTAAAAACATTAGACGATTAAATCTATTTTCCAAGGTTCCTTGATTAAGAATTGGTGTTTTTAACATAGCCATGACACTCTAGATTGAATTTTAAAATACGATTTTTTATTAAGCAAGAATGTATTATTATAATGTAAAGGTAAATTTATTATTTATAATAAAAACACTTCAGATAACTAAAAATTGTCTCTCTAATCTTACTAAGCTTTAAAATATCTTCTGATAGAGTCTGAAGGACAAAGAAACTTAGAGCTTTTAATTTACATTTTATTAGTCTCAAGCTTTGTTTTATTAATCGATCCTTGTAGACTCCCGAGGACAAAGGCTCTTAATAGTAATTGCTTATCGATTGACAGAACGTACTTATGCCAAGAGTGGGTGATTAATTTTATGACGTAACTAAAGAACTACGTACTGAGACGTGCCTTTTCCTCTACAATTTTGCCGTTCTTTTATTTTCCACTGTTGCATTTATGTGTATACTTAACGATATACAAAACAAATAGAGTCGAAGAACATTTTTATTTACACAATTAATAATATTCTGAGCGCACATGTGCCTATGTAGGTACTTTTGTGTGATGAAATATTGCCATGTTTGTGGGTTTTCCTTTATAGACTATAGACTATACAGGGTGACGATATACAAAGGTACCAGTCGGGAAATTTCTTAATTATCTTAATCTCTTTTAACCATTTTTAAATTCAAATACCGTGTGATAGAAAAAAACGGCGTCAGCGATGGCTATGAAATGAAGATCGCTGTCATTTTGTTTGTAAATTTATATGGCAAATGTCATCGATCGTCATTTCCCAGCCACCTGGATGCCGTTTTTTTTCGATCATGTCGGGGAAATTGAGAATAACAATGGTTTCATCGATGTGAATTTGCATTCGCTATATCATATTTTCAAGAGATAAAAGTGTATATACATATCTATGAAAACATATTTATTTATAAACAATTTTAACAATACCGGGTGTTTTGCAAAAGTGGCTCACCTCTATAAACTTTTTATTTTTTTCAGACAAAAAAACGAGATTTGATTAAGCATATGACATAAATCAGGATTGATTGATGTATTCAATTATTTTCGGTTACTTCCTGTTTCACTGGAAATAATTGCAGCTGTTGATTTTTAAATGACACTCTCGGTATTTTTTTAAATTTATTTGACAGAAAATAATATTCTGAATAGAATAACATATCATACGTCAACGTTTGACATTTTCGCTTAAAATATTAAACAGTATTTTAAATATTTCAATTTGAGAGCAATGGCTGTGTTCATAACGACAATTTGACTCGAAATATCAAGTATGTGTTACCAAGTTATTCGTTATCAAATTATTTTTCCAAATACGCTAAGAAGCCATTCTCGTATTATTTAAAAAAAATCAGTTATGGTTAAAAATACGATTGAGGCATATTTTAACCGGTCAGGAAACGTCATGAGAAACATTAATATATTTTTTCCAGTCTCCTTGATTAAAAATTAGTGGTTTAACACAGCCATGGCACTATAGATTGAAATTTAAAATACTATTTTTGAAGCAGAAATGTAAAAATTTGAAATATGCTATGTCATTCTATTCAAAATGTCATTTTATATCAAATAAATTTAAAAAATGTTAAAAATCAAAAGTTATAGTCATTTCCGGTGAAACAGGAAGTGACTGAAAACAACTGAATACGTCAATCAATCCTAATTTATGTCATATTACTAACATACCAAATCTAGTTTTTTTTATCTGAAAAAAAAATTTTGTATGGGTAGGTAAACCACTTTCATATATTTCATCTGAAAAATAGTAAAATTTGTTATTGCGTACCGAAATTTATTGAATAGATCTTGAAGGTTACGCAGAAAGGTGGAATTTAATTGTGAATTTCCACACATGTATTAGTTTAAACTGAAATATTTAAATTTGTAGCATATCAACTTGACCACGTAAAATACAGCAAATTAAATAACAAATAATAAAATTAAAGAAATGTTAGATTACCATTTCTAGATGTATTAGATATTAGAAAACTTCACTTTGTACCTATCAAATTGCCTACAATTTGATTGGGGAAGACCACTACATACAGTACAAACCAAACTTACCAATGAAATATGTAAAACAGAATGAAATTACATTAGGGACGAATTAGAATGTCAATTAAAAATTTGTTATTACCTACTGCAACTATTAGGTAATCCTAAAGATATAACACCTCCACTCTCCACTGGTCCAAACGTCGAGTATTTATGAAGTTTTATGTAAGGATTAATTTTAAATTATTAACATCTATACAATAATCTTTATCAAAAATAAATAAGATGAGCAACACAATATTTATCTGCTCTACCATATCTTAATTGAGCCATATATTCTTTAAATCTGTGTCAATGTCATCTACATGTAAATTTCATCCACATGCTCAAATCCCTCAAGTGGAAATGGGAAGGGCACCTGGCAAGAACGACGGACAACAGATGGACCACAAAAATTACAGCATGGTACCCACGAGGAATAAAGAGACCTAAAAGAAGACCAAACTTGACAGATGGGACACTGATATTAAGAAATTAGCAGGGATAACTTGGGCCCGTACAATAAACAACAATGGGCCTAACTATAAAGGGATTATCTAGATATGTGAGGGAGGCTACACCATATTTAGAAATGGTTGAATATAAGCTGAGAATGATGATAATGATAATGACTCTTTAAATCTAGTTATGAAAATCGATGATAATTTTTTGACACGGGTGATGTTTAACCCGTGTAAGTCTATCCTTGGGTTGTATAAAGTTTTCTGCGATTGCTCGAGCTGTGAGCACTTTGATTGGACAGTTCCAAATCATAGTTAATTTGAAATTGAGCTGCTATTTTGCAATGTTTATTTTATTTATATCTACTACAAAGTCATTTTTTTGCTGTAATATAATGATATATGTGTGCTTTATACCGTATGATCAAGAAAAAAACAGCGTCAAAGACGGCTAGGGAACGACAATCGATGACAATTTTCGCATTGTCAATCTCTAGACGGATTTACTAAAAATTGACACAATGTTTGGCAAAAGTTAACTTTATTTATTGAAGGATAGAATTTTTTCAGACAGACAAATCTACTAAAAAAAATTCTTGAATTTAAAACCATTTAAAAATAATTTTTACTCAATAAAAAATAAATTAGAACCTTCTTAGGAAAACTTACAGCAAGCGTCATTAAAAAATTAAGAAGGGCCAATAAAACAGGTCAAGTAATGACATCCCGGGCTTGACCTCGCCAAAATTATCAACGGTTGTCATTCCCCAGCTGTTTTTAGCCGACCATACCAACAGGTATGGTAGGCTATTAAGATCGACAAAAAAAACTTTTTTTAGTTTCACTCAAAATGAGTTATATGGGTCATAGATGACCTAAATACAAAATATTTTCATGGCGTCTGTCTTTTTCTCTGTCCGTCTGTCTGTAACACGATTATAATAAAAATTCTTTTACCTACTTTGAAACTAAAAGAACTGCCTACCAACTTTTTATTAACATATTTTAGTACTAGCGTTTACCAGCGACTTCGTTCGCGTCGAATTAATCATTTGTATTTGTGATGATAAAGCAAGGCAAGCATTTCCATTAACATACAAACTGGATAAAATTTTCTCACATTTATGTCAGCATGAGAAAAAAAAATATGGCGATACTATTATATAACTTGGTAATATTTGAGGGGTAGTTTCATCTCGTTGGAATTTGACTTTCGAAAAATCCGTTTGCCAAATATAACCTTTTTACGTCAAGCAGTTTAAGCAGAATCGTGGTTAAGAAATTACCCAACTTTTTTGAACACCCTGTATGATTTTTTAAAAAAATTCAATATATGTAAAAAAACCAAATAAATTATGCTTTTCCAGGCGTTTTCCCGAAAGACTAACCGTTCTTTAAATAACAAATATTGTAATATTTGAGGGGCGTTTTCACCCTCTTGGAATTTGAGATTCGAGAAACCCCGCCTTATCGAACCTCTACACCCCACAGTCAATCCGTTTACCAAAAATCAGCTTTAAACGTCAAGCAGTTTAAGCAGAATCGTGATTACTCAATGGTCATATTTTATGAAACACCCTGTATAAATTTATAAAAAATCTTAAAATATGTAAAACAACAAAATAAAATATTCGTGTTTAAGAGTTTTTCCGAAAAACTCACCGGTTTTTAAATAAAAAATATTTTAATATTTGAGGGATAGTTTCACCCCCTTAGAATTCGAGTTTTGAAAAATCCTTTCTTATCCAACCTCTACACCCTAAAGTCAATCTGTTTTCCAAAAATCAGCTTTTTACGTCAATCAATGTCCAGATTTTTCGAAACACCCTGTATACATTTTTAAATAATCTTAAAATATGTAAAAAAACAAAATAAAATATACGTGTTTAAGCGTTTTTTCGGAAACTTGACCGTTTTTTAAATAAAAAATATTGTAATAATTGAGGGGTGGTTTCACCCTCTTGGAAATGGAATTTCGAAAAATCCCTTCTTATCGAACCTCTACACCCTAGAAACAATCTGTATGCCAAAATTGAGCTTCTTACGTTGAGTGGTTTGAGCAGGATCGTGATTAATCAGTATGTCAGTCACTTAAGGATTTTATATAGGTATTAGTATAGATGGGCGACTATACGTGCCTCCCGGCGCCAATTTTTTTCGATCGTATGGTAGTTTTCCCATCATATTTTTGATTAAAAAAATGATGGGATTTTAAAACTCTTGTAAGACTTATTTGTAATTGTGCTCCAGCAGAAAATTTAAATTTTTAAGTTGAAATTTTATTTGACGGCACAGTCACTGTATCACGTACAGAGAGATCATCATAATAGGATATCGACGGATTACTCTAACAACACATGACGCTGCAGATTGTGACTTTGACGACTAGCGGAATTAATACGCGACATTTGCATTAACACCAACCCTCCCGATCAGAGACGCGTATCCCATTAAAACAAAACCTGGGATATTATTAATGAGCCGAAATTAATTCATAGTATGGCGTCGACCGATCGCATCTCTAGCCGATATTTATTTATTTAGTCGACAGTTCCAATAAAACGTATAATAATAATTTTCCATTAAATGGTTTCCAGTGGCGGAGTACAAGGTTTTGTCTTCTTCGTTCATATTAGTAGAAATAACAAACTCCAACAACGACTCTTTTATTTTTAGTAAAATGGTCCTTCTAGTATTTACTATATTTTTTGTCTCTTCTAAAAGAACGCCATATCGCATAGTTTTTGAGTGAAAAATTTGAGAGATTTTTTTTTAAAGCGGACTTATCAAAATATATAGGGAGTTCCAGTATTCCGTGGACATAGAACAACTACCTATTTTTGAATCAAAATAGGTTAACTGCATAGAATTTACTTTTATACAAAAGTGCTTCGTTTGTCCAGTAGGGGGCATCGATCAAAAATAAACCCGAACGTTAGATAATTTAAAATTTATGAAGCTTATTGTCAAAAATTATATTATTTGTGATACTAACATAATTTTTCCATATTTCCACCAACAGGATTATTAGCGAATACTAAATTTTATGCGCTACATAAGTTTGTGTGACAAGAAATATTTTTTATAACTGAACTTCGGAAATAATTTTTTTCTGAAAAAGTATGCACTCTGATGAGAGACAAAAAATATAGTGATTACTAGAAGGAAAATTTTACGAAAAAAAATCAGTCGTCGATGGAGTGAAGAAATATCTCTATTAAAATTTATGTAGACGTGGGTGTAGTAGATTGATTGACGTATTCAACTGCTTTTGGTGACTCCCTGTTTCACCGGAAATGACTACAACTTTTGATTTTTAATTGGCACCCTCGGTATTTTTTTACTTTATTCGATAGAACATGGCACTCTGAATAGAATGACATATCATATGTCAATGTTTGGACATTTTCGCTTTAAAAAAAATCGTATTATAAATTTCAATCTAGAAAGCCATGGCTGTGTTAAAAACACTAATGCCCACTTGCACCGTTTGTATAAACTTCGTTTAAAGGCTAAACACTGATTAACTATATAACATTTTATTATAGTTAATCGTTGTTTAGCCTTTAAACAAAGATTATACAAACGGTTCAAGTGGGCATTAGTGTTTTTAACCAAGGAGCCAATGTAAGGAGCTAAGGAGCCTAGTTTTGGTCGTCTTATATTCTTGATGTCTTGTCCTAGCCGGTTGTCTTGTCCAAATCGTATTTTTAATCATATCTCAATTTTTTAAAATGAAACGAGGGTGGTTCATTAGCACATTTGGAAAAAGCATTTTTTTACGAATAATTTGGTTTGGTTTGGTTTGGTTTGGTTGGTTTGGTTGGTTGGTTGTGTCATTTTCAATCGAATAAATTTAAAAAAAAACGAGGGAACTATTTAGAAATCAAAAGTTGTAGTAACTTCCGGTGAGAACTATTGAATACTAGTAAAAACTATTGAATACGTCAATAAATACTAATTTATGTCATATGCTAACATACCAAATCTAGTTTTTTTTTATCTGAAAAACTAAACAAATTATAGGGGTGAGTCAGTTTTGAGACGCACCCGGTATTGAAAAAAATAAGTCTAAAATATAAAAAAAAATATATCCATATTCAAGAAAAAAAATAGAGATAGCTAAGAGATAGTAAAAATACAAATTGGGAAATACCAAGTATGTGGTGCCAAATTATTATACGAAATACTTGACGAAGAGAACCAAGGTAATAGGTAACTACTAGTAAGACCTATTACAGTACAGAACCATTTCAATTGCAGGAAAATTATAAAAAAAAGATAAATACCTACTATTATTTTAATGCATATTCGATGTTTTTTATAATAAGTACCTACACAATTTTATTTTAAGTTATGATATTTTTGTTTCGTTTTTATTTTTGTACCCACCTCTAAACATTTAGCATAAATGTTGTATTGTATTAACTACAGTTCCGCCAATGAATTTAAATGCATACGAATTGAAACGCTTCACATCATTTTACAAAAGTACGAACGATAAATAATATTTTGCTCGAAAAATAATTAGTACGTCGGACGCGTCATCGAATGTGGTGGATAATTGAAACCTCTTTATGCGTTAGCAGTATAATAAAAACAGGTTTTGTTTAATATAATTAATATTCGCCGCTAAAAGCAAATAATAATTTCCTAAAGCTCTAAAATAAATATATGGTGCTATGTGACCAAATATATGGTGCGTAACCACTGATTGTCAAACTAAGTTAATTATTTTAAACCGTAGTTTGGTACAATGAAGGAAAATCTTTATATTTATTCTTTTATTTTGTTTTATTAATTAACTTTTTCTATTTAAGAAAAAGTATGAACAAGAAATGTAGAAAATACTAATATTGAACACTAGATCAATTTAAAGCTTTAATAAAATTACTAAAAATACAATTACCATATTGGCATCATCGGCAATAGTCTGTTGATGATCAAAGTATTATCATTAAGACTAAAAGGGTAATTCAATCTACATTGAATCTACTTGGGCTCCACCTTGGGATAATTACATAGCAGTAGTTATGAGCAAATGCAACACCATGACCAAGACTCTTGGTCTTGGTCTTAATCTTGCAGGACCCTGTTTTGGTCATGGTCTTGCTGCAAGACTCCTGTCTTTTGCACTAAAAAGTCTTGCACTTTTTTAATAGATTTTTGCTAGAGGTACTTTGGTTATGGTAAAAGGTAAAATTGATTGATGGGGTAAAAAATGACTGGTTAAGGTATATTATGCATATGTGTATAATCACCTTTGGGAATTTTTGTAATTTGACAAATTTTACGCCATTTAAAGTATTTTTCCGCAACCATATCATTTCTTTTTAATAATATCATATTTTAAAAATAAAAACTATTGTATCTAGCTGTAAGTTTCTCTACTTACCTGAACTTCATCAATATTTTTTAAGTTTGTGCATTATTCATAACAAGTGATGAGGGGCTTACCTGAAACAAAAAGAAATCAATATTAGTATTGTAGCGATCTATTTATAAAATAAATCAAATTAATAATTATATTAACAATAATGGCTAATAATTGTTTCAAAAATAAAATTTAAACTATAATTGTTTAAAACGAGAAAACAAAACATACAGTCCGCATTGAAAAAATAAAGGTAATTCACGAATAAAAAACTTAAAAGTTTACTACAACGTTTCACAGCATTCCAAACGTTATACCTATTTACTAAACTATTAAAAGCAGAGACAACAGAAAAATAGTTCCATTTAATCCAGATAGACTTAAATAAATGATTCCCAAACAATAAGAGACATTTTAATTGTGTCAACATGTACATCTAAAGATTACTGTAGGCTAAGGGATGCGATCTCTTTGCTAACTAATAAATAAAATTATTAGTATTAGTATTTACTATTAGTATTTTCTCCAGTGTTATGTTCAGTTGATAAGTAAGTTTATGAAGTTAGACCAAAAAAATAACTCAATAGCATAAACCACAGCAACAACACGTGACAAATCTTTTAGCAAAACCTAGTGACTCCATTAGATTAAAGCAGCAGAATACAAGTTTAATAGTATGTTCTGGGAAGAAAATCTAGGAGATCCAAACAGATCTATCCTTGTAGAACGATTGTGATCAAACAAATATAGAATGAAATAGGCTGCTATTTACGTATTTACTGCATTATTTGTGCTCATTGTTAGAAGACAGTTTGAAAGAGACATCTTACATCCAACATAAAAACAATTCGTTCAATCCTCAAAACGACTTAAACTATACTGACACCCTTTACTGCCAAGCGTTATTAACGTAAGAATTAAAACCAAGCAACAAATAGCACTTTTAGCTACAATATAATATAGTAACTAAGTGTAGTTTACTCAATGTGAGATGTCATTTGAATGTTCAATCATAGACGCGGTCTATGCC
The DNA here is from genome assembly GCF_002938485.1 of Sitophilus oryzae. NCBI lineage: Eukaryota > Metazoa > Arthropoda > Insecta > Coleoptera > Curculionidae > Sitophilus > Sitophilus oryzae. The sequence goes on along the minus strand of NW_022146304.1, from coordinate 3,013,263 downwards.
TAGGAGGCATAGACAAGGTCTATGCCTCCTGGAAAATATTCTCGAATATTTTCGAAAAAATATCTCTTAACTATATAAAGAATCACATAGAAAAAATACCGAGACGATAAGATAACTACTGTAATTTGAGAATCATGCCAAGAAATAGAAAAGGGTAGTTTCTGTTGTATTGTAGGTAATGTCCAAATTGGAGATATTACAAATAATGGATTAATGCGGTAGGTTAGAGAAAATATTTAAGTACTAGTAGAATGACAGCTAGGATGTATAAACTACCAGGATTTTAAAACATCATATGTATATTAAGGATGTTAAATGATAGTGGCCTGAGTGGGCTTCATAAATGGCAAGGTAGATGATCTTCTTAAGATAAATGTGACAGGATATATGATATATACAGTAGCTGTGTAGAATTAAGAATCAACAGGTCAATAGTTGTAGGATTTGTAATACCAGGGATGATCCAAAACTGATTCTGTTAAAAAAAGATTCTGATACGAAATGTGCCCTAACAATAACGACATGTAGCAATGCTGATTTCTGCTCAAAATTTAGAAAGCTTTTAGAGAATTGTGGTAAACATGCTGACCATTATTATAAAAGAAAAATCGGAACTTTAATTCAAATGAGGAATTGAGAGGTGGATATATAAGATTTAGGTCTGAATTTCTGAGTCAGAACCTTATTTGTGGTTCTAGGAGTGTCAGGATAGCGGTAAGTTTTATGAGCTATACATTTTTGTCAATCACAGAACGCAATATTGTGAAGCTTTTACCTTCGTAAAAAAAATAAGGGTACGTTAAAGCATGTTGTTTAGTTCTCAGTTGACAAATGCTAGTGATACTTATCTAACCAAACATTAAAAAAAAGTGAATTTAAATACAAAGAGTCAATATCTGCTATGTTACTAATACTAAAATAAAATACTTAACAATACTTAATTCTACGCTGAGACATAAACATTCTAACAACATTGGATATAAAAAAACTTTCTACCATATTCGTACGTGTTTCAGTAGCTCAACTTTTAAGCTTAATAATAATGATTTGCAACGCAAAATCATTCTATTCAATTGGACTTTCCGTTGCAGTTCGTCGCCGGCCGATACATGTAAATTTTAAAGTACGAAAAGCGCATGCATTCAGGTACGTACATACATACACTCGATAATTAATTTAACCTTTGTTGGTCGCCACTAATTAAGTGCTAATGGTCACGGCCGAGACTCGACCAACCGATAAACTGTACCCAACTATTTAGAACGCGTTTCGAAGATATTTGTCGAAAAATTATTCATAATTTAGCCGGGTTTTACGGTAATGGCTTGCGTACGAGTACGCTTATTGACGCGTTACACTCAAATAATTGCCATAGAAACGCTGGGCTGCGTATTGTTAGTAGCAGTTCTAGCGAACAATTATTACAATCGTTTACTTTTTTAATAGTTGCATCAATACTAAAGAGTTATTTGCGATGTATACATTTTATAAGTGTAATTACGACGATAATTATTGTTGGTTTAATATATTAACATCTGATCGTTATTATTGTCATTATACCTTGTCTTTTAAGTATCCAGGTCCACTTATAACGGACACCAAAAGGAAACTGCAGGTCGCACAACGTTCAATGGAACGAAATATGGTGGGAATAAGCAAGAGAGACCGCAAAAGAATAGAGTGGATACGACAAAAGATTCAGGTAATAGATGTCATCCACAGAGTCAAATCCCTCAAATGGCAATGGGCGGGAAACCTGGCAAGAAGAACGGATGACCACAAAACATACAGCATGGTACCCACAGGAATTAAGAGACCTAGAAGAAGACCGAACCTGAGATGGGACCATGATATTAGGAAATTAGCAGGGATAACTTGGGCCCGCATAGCCAACAGTAGACAACAATGGGCTCAACTACAAAGACAGTATGTGAGGGAGGCTACACCATGATTGGAAATGGTTGAATAAGCTGAAAATGATTATGATGATGATGATACCTTGTCTTAGGATTCGGGAAGATTTCGACAAACGATGACAGAAAAATAGGCCCACGTCCCACAGTGTTGCGCCCAATGCACAAAATGTAAAATAAAAACTTTGCTTTTAATAAACAAAATCCATTAAATTTTATCGAAGATAGTCGAAGGTACTAAAAATAAGCCGAATATTTCAAATTCCAATGCTAATAATAAGGAATCATTGCTTAGAACTGATAAGAAAAATAATTTGGTTTTGGTCAGTACATTAAGATTTGTGAGTACAGCAGATTAACTTTATTTTTTCTGCATTTATTAAATATTTAGTTAGAGTGCCTAACTATGGATTGTAGTTAGAGAGGTATGTATTTTATTCCGCCGGTTTTACGTAATTGCTGGTAACAAAATTTTTTATTTGCATATGTTTAATTTTTGTTTTTTATTTAATGTCCTCGTATGTCCTCCACGAATTTTCGTAATATACTACCTCCACCGGTGTTCTTTGTTAAGCAACTTTTTGTTTTTGCCCCAATCTGCCCCTTTGTTAGTTATTAAATTTTTTAGATGTCTTCTATGAAATACCCAAAAATATATTATTTGAAGAGTGGCTATTAAGTAGTTCAAAGGACAAAGAACACATGATTATTTTGAAAATAAAAACATTTTTAAATCTATAGGAAGACATTTTAGAGGAAAATATGAGTCGTTTAAGGGAAAAAAGTGATCTTTCTTGTATAAAACTTGAGGATATGTGGAAAAAATGCAGTCGAACACTTATTAACGAAATTTTAACTGGATTTTAAAAGTATATTTTTTTAATTTCTGGAAAACTAAACGTATCCAGAGTTTCCTAAGTATCCAGAAGTTTATTGAAGGGGTAAAATCGATCTTTATCAAATTAAATCTTGGCAGAAAACAAATTCCACCTGCTTTATTTCAATATTTTTCCAAAAAATCTGGAAAATACTCTATCCAGAAATTCAAGAACTCAATTTTGATATCAAATTCGTGATCCCCGACCTCAAAAACCCCCAGATACCAAATTTCAGTCGCATTTCGAGAACGTAATGCTTTTTGTACCATTATCCCATATGATGGAAACACTGTGCGTCCGTTCCAATCCATTTATTTCACTAAAAAAAGTTTCTAATATTTTATAAGTTAACTGTATGGATGTGTCTATATATAAATCCGTCATGCGTCGTCTCTTGCTGTTTTTAAGCAGTCTAAGGCCTAGTTGACACAGTCAAAGTGTACTGGGATCAAATACGCCACTTGGATCGTATCAAACTGATTTTAAATCAGTTGGTATGATCCAAACAGCGTCCAAGCGTATTTGATTCAAGTACACATCGTGTCAACCGGGCTTTATTGGTTTATTTCGTGTAGTCGCAAAAATTAATACTTTTATGACGTTTGAAAAGAAAATATTTTTATATTTTCAAATAAAATACGACTAGATTTTTTCAGTTTTTTAGTTTGTCTTTTTTGATAATATCCTTACTCATTCCTTACTAAAATTTTAAAATATATTAATTTTCCACTTTGCATTCTAATAATTGTACCAAGTTATTTCTTTGTAAGCACCAGCGCAACAAATTAAAATCTGTAAACACATTGATCTTTCCTATCGCTACTTATGCATCAGAGACCTGGACTCTGAAAACTACAAACAGACGAAAAACAGATGCTTTTGAAATGTGGGCCTACAGAAGAATGCTGCGAATTTCATACACAGAACATCGGACCAACGTATCAATTCTAAGGCAGTTGAAAGTTAGGTCAGGGGTACTTGCTGCGCAACAAAATTTGATCGTGTTTTCAGACTTCAAAAGAGAGCAGTTCGATATTTATTGGGACTGAACAGTAGAACTCACTGCCAGAATTTCTTTAAAAATTTGAAAATACTGACTCTTCCTTCTTTATTCATTTTTGAATCCGTTTGCTTAATCCGCAAGCACATATCTGCTATTCCCGAAAGGCCATCTCATAACTATCCACTTAGGAATGACGATTAGCACGATCTTTATCTGCCAACCCCGGGCTCAGAACTAGTTAAAGGTTCAATACTGTACAACGCCAAAAAAATGTACAATCATCTGCCTTTGAATATCAAGTCGTTTCCATTCTTTCCCGCATTTCGCAAAGTTCTAAAATCATACCTACTGGAGAGAGCCCTATATGCGGTAAACGACTTTTTTGTTGATGTTTAATTATGAACAATTTTGAATTTTAAAATTTTGATCATCTCACACACTGGTCAAAGGTCAAGTATTTAATATTTTATAACTCTAAAATTATATCTATTTACTGCGTACTGTTCTAAAATTGTTCATGTATATTCTTTTTGTAATAGACTTAAATTTTTTTGAATTGTATTATTTGTATTGTGTATTTTTTGTTGTTTGTATTTTTTTTGTGATTTTGTTGTTTGTGAGTGCTTTGTCGATGAAGCTGTTTGGGTTTTTTGTACAATAAAGCGTTCTTTGTTTGTTGTTTGTTGTTAACACAAGACTTTCAACCAAAATAAACCAGTCATACCTTAGGTACTTCGGGGATATTTCGAGAAGAACAGATGGACTGGAAAAAATTATAATCGAAGGGAAGATTAATGGCAAACGACCAAGAGGAAGATCTCCGACGCGCTGGGTGGACCAAACCAAAGAAATTATTAGTCACGGCCTGCAAGAAGCTTCTATAGCCGCTCAAGATAGAGAGGGATAGAGAACAACGATTCGAGCAATGGAGACATGATGTCACCATACTCTTTCGAGAGTTAATGGACGGGAAGAAGAAAATTTCTTTGTAAAGTAAAATAAAATACATTTAAATTTAAAAATGACAGACACATCTATCACTGTCAAGGATCTTGTCGTTGGACAGATCTTCAACTTTATACTACTTGTTAAATAACATTGTTGTATAACATAACAATCAAGCTGATGTCTCACTTGTATTCTATCATTTGCGTTCATGTATCGTGTATTTCCTTGCTGTTCTGTTCCATGTTAGATTAGAGCGTTTTTTTGTTTTTTTGAACACCAAATTTTGGAGATCCGGCTTTCGTGTGAGTACTTCTAGCTAGGGCGGAATAATAAAATATTCATATAATCTTATTTAAATTACGTATACATAAATATTACACCTCACATGGTTGCTTATTGTAAAGTGTGAATATTCAAGGTGAAACTTTTTAACAATATATTACAAAATACCGAATTTTAAAATAGATAAAAATTAACATGTAATTTCAGGTAAATATTATAACGTAAATAATTTCATCAAACACTACTACTGATTTCTTGTTTATTGATTTATTGGCTAATTAATAAACAAGAATTACACATACTTAAATAAGTTTTATTTCTATACAGGGTGAATTTTAAATAAGTGCAAATATTTTCAGAGCTGGTATATCTCCATAAAAGAAATATATTTTCTCTGTACCGTACAATATAACCCAGTTATTTTACTCTGAAAATATCTTTTACTTTGAAAAAAAAAATGATTATTTTTTGCTTAAATTTTGAGAACAACTGGATCTTTTCTAGGTTTACTTTCTTGTAAAATTAATCTATTACCTATCTATGAAAAAGAATCAAGAATATATCAAGAAATCATGTTTTTTAACTAAAAACGAAAAAAAGAAAATACAAAAAAATTTTCAAAAAATTCTAAATTTTCAATTTTTTTTTTCGCGAAAAAAACTCACAATCGTGATCTAATAGACCGACTAACAATAAAAAAAAAACAATCACACGGATAAAAATAAAATAATTTCTACTTTTACCCATTCAAAGCACACTTTGACCTAATTCCGACGTCAAAACCAATAGCCGTGTCTAATTAGACTTTACAATTGAATTTGAATCGGCCGATAAAACAGCGTCCTAGAATTTACGCCAGTAAACGATATAGAAATGGAAACATACCGATGGATTTAGCAATATATACAGAATGTTAATAAATGTGTTTAAATGATACTTCTCCCAAAATAATTGTCAACGTTAAACTATACCCTATACAGTATACCTAAAAAATTCCTACTTATAATACTAATTAATACTACCAATTAAGGTTCAGATCTTTTTGGCCATCACAGAACCGGGCCTCAGTAACAATAAATAAAAATTCACAGATTTTGCAACATGCGCAACCATCATAGGCGTATTGAAAATACCAGACACAAGTTGGCGGTTGTCGAAGAAAAACACTTTTTTTTACACACCCCTTAATTTTAAACGAACTTATTCGATACTTTACGGTCACCCTTATAATGTTTACTACTGAACTGTGATATTTATTTCTTGGTTACAGAAACGATGCAATGTAAGGTCGTGGGGGTAAGCAGCAAAAATTAATTACATTAATAAAAATTAATGTAGAAAATAATAATTTGGTCACAAAAGTTTTTATTATTTTTTCTAAAGTAATAACCATAAATATAAAATCTTGACACTTAGTGATGGTGGTTTCATTATGTTGTTTCTTGCATTGGACTTTATTAATTAAATATAAATCTGAAACAAAATTTCTGATTTTAACTGTAGGTACCTATAATTTTTAATATTAATTCTGAAAAATAAGAAAGTAAACGTATTAATAATTAATATCGGTTTAAAGGTCGAAACTACCAGTTTGATTAGATTATCAATGTATACATGTATACTCTGTTTTTTTTTCTCAGGTAAGACAGACGATGACAAGAAAAGCAGATGACATCCCATACCAATCTATTTATTTTACTAAAAAAAGTTTTCAATATTTTTTAAGTTAGCTATGGATGGGTTTAAATATAAATCCGTCATGCGTAGTCTCTTGTTGTTTTTAACTAGTTTTATTGGTTTATTTCAAAAATGACAGATAATATTTCAATTTTACTGGTTTGACGGAACGATGAACGACAAACGGACGCTGGATTAGTTTAATATCTTTGACATGTGTGCCTGTCCAGAGGCCTGTCATAAAATATTTTTGAAATGCTGCGAATAAGAAACTTCTTATATCTTATGAAAATCATTTTTATTATCTTGGCTCTCCGAGACGTTTTCCATATCCGTATATACATCAGTGGTAAGTCACGGTAATATTTATTAACCATATTCATATTAGGTATTATTACTTACCTTCCTGATTTATATTTCCTGTTGTCTCTGATGGTCCTTCAAAATCTTCCAAGGTCGAAAAAGAAGTACCGATTGTAGTTACTGATAAAACTTTAGCAATTTTCTTGCGATTTCTATAGGCTCGACAACGTTCGACGTTTAATTTAAGTAGCTTTTTTTCATCTTCTGTAGTATTTAAGATTTTTTTTAACGAAGATTCAGTTAATGAACGATGAACCGTTTCGCTTATCCGCCATTTTTTAAAAGGTACCACAGACCACTTGATTCGAGTCATCACGTGAACTATTGGATTTTATATTTATCTATTATATTTGCATTTTATATCCGATTCAACTTATGACTTCCGATCTGATTACTCCTACACTGATATAATCTGTATTACGACTTATGCTAGGTTAATTAAGGAAATTTGCGACCAATTTTGAATTAAGTTATACTGCAAAGACTAGGATAGCCTATGATTTGTCGTTGTCAATTATAATTTAAAAGGAAAAATACGTAAAAATATTATTTTTATAAAGCCACAAAGGAGGACAACAAATTGACAATGATTAAATAGACCATCCAAGAGATAATGAAATTAAAAAACAAATAAGTTTTAACTGTCATAATTTACTAGGAAAAAGCAGTTCTAGCATAATTCAATAGGTTCAAAATTTACACAACCATTAGTTTTTACCTTTTCGATAAGTTATGAGATCGTTGGGATACGAGAGGTGCTTAGACATTTTCATTTTCAAAAACGTCTTGTATTTCGAAAAGAAATCAAATTTAATTAACTAACCCAATCCCGTAAGGACGCAACTGAAATAAAAATAACAGAACTGTTTTTATATGACAAAATACATCTTGATACATGGAAGACGTGTACTAAATTTTAAAAAGATATTTAAAATAGTATCAGTGTTATTGTAAAAAAAACTGATTTTCCTGAAAACTTTACCGCCCTGTATAAAAATGGGAGGCAACATTACTTTTGATACTGTTAAATAATATGATAATTAAGAAATATATAAAAAAAATGTGTACAAATACATTAAACAGAGAATACAAAATTATATACCATACATATAAAATTAAGCATAAATACCATAATACACTGTAAAAAATCAGCCTGAGTGAACACATATTTCTCAGGGAGTGAATTTTTTGAGTGAAATAATTGAGTACATTTTTATCTAAAATAGAGTAAATTCATCATTTTACTCAAATATGATCTCTATTTAATCAATAGCTATTGAATAAGCTCATGTTCGAGTTATAACCCCTATCTTTGAGTAATGGAATAGAAAATTCACTTAAAAACTCATGTTATAGTTTTACACAATAAAAATTTGAGTGAAATCACCCAGTTTAGAGTATTTTCGCTCATTACTAATCATACGTCATACGCGCTTCTTCGATACCGAATAAGCTATTTCCCTGTTCCTCAGTTTTTAATTATCTGTTCGAGTCGTAGGTTGTCTTGTTCCTTCGAAGGTGCCCAGGTTACAAGTCCATAGTGTATGTGTGTGTGATGTAAAGTGTGACAGTGGCCGCGTGGCGTGGTGAAGCGAATACGAACTCATAACTCCTAAATATGTTTTATGTTAAGAACATTTTTTTTCACATCGCAGAAATCCGCCTAACATATATTCAAATTCGACTGCGTCTACTGATTGCCGCAATGCTCGGATGTTTCCTGGACTAATTAGCGTAGCGAAAATCTAGGTACTTTCCCTCAATCTGGAACTGGGAACTGGAACATTTGGCAGAATAACATTTTTTTTTAATTTTCAGGAGGAAAAGTATCTGGATTTTCCGGAGGATTTTCGTTATTAAAAGTTAGTTTAGAAATTAGAAATATTCGAGAATGTTGGTAGCCGAGCTGACGAATGCTCTTAATAAAGCGGATTTTTGCGATGTGATGCAACTTTTCTAGACATCTAGCTTAAAAAGTTCCTGTATTTTTTCCAAAAAGAGTTGAAAACTTTTTAAAATGTTTTTGATATTATAATAATAGTGTTATATTTGGTTTTATTTGTTTTTTTGTCAAATAAAAATGACAAATAAAAATATTTTTGAAGGTTCTACAGTTTTTTATTTGGTTTGTTAAAAAAAACGAAATATTCTAAATGATTTTTTTAAAAGCTATGTAAGCTAACTTGTTATTTTATTACAAGTGACCAGATGCCTCCCAAAAGTGAATTTTAGGAAATGGACATGTTCGAGACCATGTCCTAAACTGAAACTTACCTTTGAAAGGCACCTGCCCACCTGTTATAAAATAACAAGTTAGCTTACATATAGCTTTTAAAAAAATAATTTAGAATATATTTCTCAATACTGAGTGAAATTAATACTCAGATATGAGTACTAATCGAGTTAAGTGTAACACAAATTTGAGTAAAAGTCACTCAATAAAAGGTGTCTTGAACTCAACACTTAGTGAGTTCACTCATTTTAAAGTGAATAAATTATCAAAATCGATCAAAATCCTACTCAAGGTAAACAATAATGAGTAAAAGGAGTCTTTCGTCTAATCTCGATTGAGTGAAAACACTCAGTGCTTTTCACTCTGAGAATTGAAGATTCACTCGGTTCTGTAGAGTGGAAATTTCACTCAATCGGGTGTGGACAGAAATTGAGAAAGTATTGAGTGAAATCTGAGTGAAATTTCACTCATTTTTTTTTACAGTGTAAGGATAATACCCTATTGTTTACGAATACAGTGTGAGCTTACAAGACTCATAGTTACGAACAAAATAAAATGAAATATTCATGAAATATAACACACACCCTATTAGCTTCACGGCTTATACAATCGAATAAATCACTTAATATTTCTCTCACCTACATACTTGACTTAAAACTCAAAAAGTACTCACCAATATCTTAAACCTAACAGATTTTAATCAATTTTCAACACTTTTAACACTTCGAAGCGTATTTTACCATTATGGATCATTTTATTTACGACCTCTACCTCATTTCGGCCTTTGAACGACCTTGCCCTATCCCATATTCCTATAACGCCGGCTAAACTATCGACGTGTTGACAGGCAGGTTATCGAACCCATGCGGCTCTAGCATGTCGTTTTTTCAAAGATGGGTCCCATATAAACGCGGCCAGAAGTATTTTCAATACTAAAATTATTTTTTTGTTACATGAGAAAGTACTTTAATACTTTCTAGCCGTCGAGATCAAACTCTTCTAAATAAGTAATGATGTTATTTCTTATTGTTCTTGCTTCTTTTCTCTTTTGAAGTTCCTATAATATTTATGATGTTATGTTTTAATAGATATTTGCATTTTTAATTCATTATTTTAGGGCGTTTGTCTCAAATTCAGTTAAGTTGGTTTATGTTGTTTGATGTGAAATTTAAGTTACCTATTTTTTTTTCTTTACTTGTGTTCATGTGAATTTTTTCATGACTTAATTACTTAGTAATTTTCTATTATTTTCATTAAAAATCTCAATTTTTTATCCATTTTACTTTGAAAAACCATCCCTTTCTTTCTGATTGATGAACTGCACCACTATTGAACAAAAATTAGTTAGTACCGAGAGTACCAAAAAAAACCTAAGAGGCGCGGTACCGAAATTCCCGATTCCGAAGAACAATTCCGGTTCCGAAAACCCTACTAAAAATATCAATGTTCTGGAAACATACTATAGACAAACTATAGATCATTACTCGTCTCATATTCACCTTCTTCTTCTTCCTGTGCCTTGTGCTTAGCCGCACGTTGGCGATTGTCTGTACTCTTCATACAATGTGTAGAGTGCCGTTTTCGGCTCTTCGAAATATGGTGGCTGCGTCGCTGATGTGACACCAATCCCGTATGTTTCTTAGCCAGGAATGTTGTTTTCTTCCTGGGCCTCGTCGTCCCTCTATTTTTCCTTGTAGAATCAGCTTAGGAATGTAATACTTGTCTCCTCTAAGGATATGGCCGAGGTATGAGACTTTCCTTTCTTTAACTATATTAAGCATTTCTCGTTCATAGCCTGCAGTTCTTAAAACTTCTTCGTTGGTTGCATGTGCGGTCCATGGCACACGTAAGAGTCTCCGGAGAGTCCACATTTCGAAAGCCTCGATGCGGTTCAGGGTTCTAGCCTTGAGTGACCAGGTTTCTGCGCCGTATAGTAAGATGGGCCATATGTAGCATTTCACTACCCGTAGTCTAAGTGTTAGCGGGAGAATGCGTGTTAATAGGAAGTTTTTAAGTTTAAAAAATGTTGACTTTGCATAATTCGTTCTAAGTTTAACTTCCTCAACGCAGTACTCCATCGTTCATTGATCATGGCACCCAGATATTTAAATCGTGGAACTCGCTCTATAATATTTCCATCCACGGTCAATGCGGTGTTGATTGTAGGCTGGCGTCCTATTACCATAAGTTTGGTCTTGGCAGCGTTGATTTTAAGACCGAAACGATTTCCCATGTCCCATATCTTATTTATTATTTGCTGGAGATCCTCTAAAGTTCTTGCTAGTATTCCCGTATCATCTGCATATCTTATATTGTTAATTGGAACTCGGTTAATTGGAACTCGGTTAATCTTAATTCCTCCACTTTCTCCTTTCAGGGCCATTTGAAATATTTTTTCGACGTATATATTAAAAAGTATTGGTGACAGTATACAGCCCTGGCGGACTTCTTGACAGACATTGAAGGTGTCTGTCAAGGAAGGGTGTCTAAAGGTGTCACCTAGTAATGTTTAAATCACTATACAGAACGTTAAGATCATTGTCATGTTATGTTATCATCAATTGTGATATTCTTTTGTAAAGTGTATTATGACAAAATTAATATAATATCTAATATTCTTCGCTTTATTTAGTCAAAACTTACATAGAATTAGGTTGTTTCCAAAGTAGTGCACAAGAAAGTATTACAGGTATATTTTGTGCTAAAACATTTTTAACATAATCTTGAGAAAATATGAGACTTCAATAAACCCGCCAAGGAGATTTATTGACCTGCACGCATCCATTCATGCAACATATTTTAATTCCGTAAGACTTATAATCTGCTAAAACATAATAAACAGTGAAGCGGTTGCTTTGTTTTTAAACACTATGAAAATAAATTTAATCTAAACATAGAACGTTGTACTCTTAAAGGTGCTAATTTACTGCATCAATACAAATATCTTTAAGTTAAATATTTTTAATGGTCTAATTAAAACTAAATTATCTTAGTGGTCATTAAGACTAGGTCAATGTCTTTCGATGGATGAATAATTGGTTAAATATTAAAACAAATTCTCAAGAGCGATATAGAATGAATTGAATTTAATACATTTTATTATTTAAAATTTTTAGTAATTTAAATACCAAAATAAGACGTTAGGTATAATGGAAATTTTCAACACTAAAGGACATTTTTAAATGATTTCTTTAAATTAAATCTATATACCGGGTAAGTCTTAAATAAGTGCTAATACTTTCAGGGCTGGTAGATCTCGATAAAAGAAACATATTTTCTCTTTACCGTTTTTCAAGGAAGTTCAAAATAACGGAGTTATTTTATTTCCAAAAATTTCCAAAAAAAAAATTGCTTAAATTCTGAGAACCACTGGATCTTCTGTGGGTTTTCTTTCTTGTAAATTTAATCTACTAATTGCTATATTATCAAGAGATTGTGTTTATTAACTAAAAATATTTCCAAATTTTTTTTTTAAAAGATACCAAATTTTCCATTTTTTTTCGGGAAAAAACCTCATAATCGTGCTTCTGGGATTAAAATATACCACCCCTAAAAATATTTGCACTTATTTAAGGCACACCCTATATTATATATAAAAGCGATTTGGCACTCACTGACTTAGCACGATATCTCCAAACTGTGCGGCAGATTGAGCTGAAAATTGGTATAGCTACTCCTTACAGGATATAGACACTCACTAAGAACGGATTTTGATCAAATCGCATCCAAAGTATAGTTTTTTAATATTATTTGGAAAATGATGGAAAATTTCTTGTAGACCCGATATAAAATGCCAAAAAGATATCATTAAAAAATGTCTATACCCCTGTGGCGGATTCACCTCTCCAAAAAAGTCCTATGGGTATTTCGCCACTGTGAGAAAATCTACAAAATAAAATAGTTATTTTTTGTAAACACTGTACTGGTTAATCCAAAATATATTTTGTTTGTCCTCCAGTGTTCATTGGTTTAGTGTGTGTTAAAAAAATGTAATATACAAATTCAAAATACCATGCGAATGTGATAAGTTTTATATTGGTGAAACATCTAGACCCTTAAATGTTCGAATTAAAGAACTTAAAAATTATTTAAGAAAGGGCAACTTTCTAAGATTTGCGAAAATCTAAGATTTGTGAGCATTCATGGGACATAGGGCACAGGGTATATTTTAAAAAAGCAAAGAGTATATTGAAAGAAGCGATAGCCTCTGAAAGAAAAATAAAAGAGGCTTTTTTAATACAATCTAATAAAAATAAATGACCCAGTAGATGTTAGTAATGTATGGCAATCGCTTCTTTCATTTTAAAGAACATAACATAAATAAACATAACATACGTAATTTGGAAAAATTCGAAACAAATCAACTACATTTTCATGATTTTTTTTTAATTTTCTCTTAAACGGTATGGAAGTTTGGAAATATATAAACGGGATTAACCATTTTAGAACAAGCAATTTTTTTTATGAAGAATGCATTTTTCTCCAAATGTCCATAAAAAAAAGTTCTCTTGTAAAAACAATCCGGGGATTATATACTGTAAATATTATTCAAGATCACGTGACATACAGAGTAATGTAATATTCTATCTATTTTTCTTTTAAATGCAAATACATCGCAATAGCAACGCACCGATAGAAACGTGACCTATATTTCCGACATTTTCCGAAATCTATATACACAGCCACGACATTAAAGCGGAAAGAGAGGAATACAAAAAAGGAAACAACCGAGCATAAGAAAAATAACTCGAAGCGAAAAGTTATAGACGAACACGGAACCGTTTAAATCCGAACAAAATGAGAAACTCAATATGATCCAAGATTTAGTTCGCATATATGTATGCAAAACTGGTCGAAATCCAATAAAAGTCGGTTATAAATTTCGATAGAATGCAAAAGTAGGTAAACCCGGTGGTAAACCCGAATCCGATGGAAATGGCTGCGTGCCGCGAAAGAACCTAGAAAGAATAAACAGTTTTCTTTGGAGTTTGGCCGGAGATTTTCCATTAGAAATTTCCCTATTGGAAAAACAAACTCGTTCGATATTGGAGAGAGATCAAAAAATTGGAAGCTTATTGGCACACTTATGATAAAAAAGGTTCTTACAAGTGTCTTTTTGTATAAAATAATATTATTGTTTGTCTTTTTACAAACACCAAGAAGGTAATTACATGGTAAGGTATAAAAAAACATATACGATCGAAAAAAACGGCGTCAAAGACGTCTGGGGAATAATAATCGATGATCATTTTGGCGAGGTCAAGCTCTAGACGTCATTAGTAATGAGAAAAAATACGTTTTTGGAAATGTGTGTCTGGAAACGTTCTATCCTTTTTTAATTTCTCTATAATTAAAATTAATGTATCAAGTTTTATGTCAATGTTTAGTAAATTACATCTAGAGATTATCATGCCCTAGCTATCTTTAACGCCTTTTTTTCGATCATGAGGTATGCATAATACAAAACATAGCAAATAATAACAAGGTAACAAATAATATAACAAAATGACAATAAAATTCGATAATAATATGACAATTAAAACTATTACAGTTAAATCTGTCACGGTAAGTTTATATCCTGATACATATTAAGATGTTACTTTGAATGTAGTAGACAATGATTCAGTATTAAAACTAAAACAATGTTGGACATCTATTGTCTTTATTTTACTTACATAACGTTTCGGTCAGAGATATGACGGACTCGAGGGGCAAACCGCTGCCAAAAATTGTGTACAATAAATACCAATTTTGGGAAAAAAGTACCAAAAATACCAAATTATTTCCAAAAAAATACCAAATTAGAACCAAAAATACCAAATTAGCACCAAAGTCTGTCTTAAGCAACATGTTTTAAAATTTGTTTGCTGGCATTGATTCTGGCCTCGATTCTGGCTTATTCTCATCAGGTTCATTCTCGGGTTCATTTAGACAAACCATCATCGTTTCCCTAAAAGATTTCGATATTTCTCCATTTTCCTTAAGAGTAGAATTTATTTTCTCTAATATCGAAATTAAGTTGGTTATAATACGTTGATTATACTGAAACTTTTCAATTTTTCTTTTATTCCTTTGCGAGCGACTGTATTTTGTAGACTTCCAAATTCAATTATTGCTTGTTGACGGTAAGGTTGAAGCGACAGCTGATAATGGGTAGTAAAGGGGTAACATCGGAGAGATAATTATTATTGCTTGTGGATGGTATGGCTAAAGTGGCCGCTGATAAGGGTAGTTCCGAGGCTCGTTTAGTTGGGGGGATAATTACGCAGTCTAGTATTTTTACATTAGGATTTCTTTGATTACAGGGAGCTTCACATATTAGATTAGGGGGTACAATTTTACTACATGAGGGTTTGCATGCCTCTGTAATTTCCTCGGTATTTTCCGTAGAAGGCTCGGTAGAAGGATTTTTTAGAAATGAAGTTATTTTTGCTTGTGTCTCAGAGGTATTTGAAGAATTATTGCTTACCTCGGATTTAACACTGCGATTATTACTAATTTTTGGTATAAATAATTTATTTGTTATATCAAAATGCTTTATCAAGTTTGTTTGAAAATTTGAGCTTACCCAGCGTACCTTTGTAACTCTTGTTTTTGTGGTTTTTGTAGAAGAATGATATTTTATTTGTAAAGTTACTTGCTTTTTACAAAAGCAGGTTATTATGCATATTAAAGTCGATCCCGGTATCGAGTTTGTCTC
The DNA here is from genome assembly GCF_002938485.1 of Sitophilus oryzae. NCBI lineage: Eukaryota > Metazoa > Arthropoda > Insecta > Coleoptera > Curculionidae > Sitophilus > Sitophilus oryzae. The sequence goes on along the minus strand of NW_022146304.1, from coordinate 2,997,266 downwards.
GAAGTTTGCAGTAGAATTTGGAAGTAAAATTGATGTGCTAAAAATAATGTTATTAAATAGACTATTGCAGTTTAGAGTGCTCCAGAGTTCATCACCAATTTTTGACTTTAACCATTGCTTTAGTATTTTAGAAACTATATTATTTTCTTGGGTATGATCAGTTTTCAAAACATGTAGAGTGGTATCTTCTGAAAGACTTCCAGAACTAAACGATTTTGTCAAAGCACCTTTAGATTCCAGATATTTTTCAGTATTAGCTTTAGATGTACTTGGGGCTAGAACTTCGGCCTTAGATACAGAATGGTGAAGTGCTATGTCTGGTCCGTTTTGTTATATGGTGTGGAAGCATGGACACTGAAGGTAGCAACAATAAACCGAATTGAAGCCTCCGAAATGTGGACCCTACGACGAATGCTAAGAGTGCCCTGGGTCGACCGTGTTAGGAATGAAGACATTCTCAGAAGAGCTGGTCTGGAACAACGCGAACTCTTCGAAATCATCAAGAAGAGGAAAATAGCCTATTTGGGACACATACTACGTTGAGAACGCTATCACTTTCAGCGTCTGATTCTCCAGGGTAAAATAGAGGGGGGCAAAAGAGGGATAGGCTGAGAAATATTCATCATTGGACAGGCATACAGGACTTCCAAGCACTCCAAGTCGCGGCAGTTAACAGAACCATCTGATGAGGAAGAAAAAGATGAACGCCTACGCAGGAATCTGCACGGCACCTTAAGAAGAAGAAGGGGCTAGAAATATAGATATTTTTCAGTATTAGAGCGCGATGGCTGTGTTAAAAACACTCTTTGGAGCCCTTGAAAAATAAATTTGATCCTCTAATGTTTTTATTGTCTGTCCTGGCCGGTTAAAAGATGGCTAAATCATATTTTTAATCATATCTCAATTTTCTCAAATGGAACGAGGGTGGCTTATTAGCATAATTGGAAAAAACTTTTTTACGAATAATTGGTACCACATACATGGTATTTCGAGTCAAATTGTCGTTATGAATCGCATGTTGCAATTTCAAATAAACCATATGCGAAAATGTCAAAAGTTGACATATTATATGTCATTCTATTCAGAGTGTCATTTCCTATCGAATAAAGTAACAAAATGCCGAGGGTGCCATTTAAAAATTAAAAGTTGTAGTCATTTCCGATGAAACAGGAACTGACCGAAAACAATTGAATACGTCAATCAATCCTAATTTATGTCATATACTAACATAATAAATCTCAATTTTTTACCGGTATATAAAGAGTCCACCCGGTATATAAAGAGTCCAGACTATGATTTAATTGTCCAATCAAAAATAAATAGAATAAAATAAACTGATGAATATCTTCTTGCAATGGTTTACGTTAATTAGGAAACACTCTGTATAACATTGCCAATTTTGTCATTTTTTTTAAAGGAAAATAACATCAAATTAAATATCTAAATAAAAGATAGATAGATAGATATATATTGTAAATAAAACGTCATATGTTTTATATGGAAAAATTTATAATAGTAACAAAAAACAGAAATAATACAAAAACTAACTATAGTACGACTTCTACTAAATACCTCAAGGTTAGAAAATGCATCGATAATAATGGAAGAAGCCATTTGCACTGTACAAGAATGATAATTTACTTTAACATTTATCTCTTTTAACACATCTAATTTTATAAGTTGTTAATGCATTGTTTTGCTTGCATTTTCAATTTTAAACTAGAGACGCTAAATATTTTGCAACGTTTGAGTCGAATTCTTACATAAAATACAGAAAAAGTAAAAACTATTTTGTAATTCTGTCAATGTTGGCGAATGTGTGATTTTTTTCTGTCTGTTATAAACTAGGTCAGATTACCGTGAAATGCGTGTCTCTGAAGTAAAACAATCTTGAGCATTTGTACATTAAGTATTCTTTCTAGTACTTAGCAGTATTAAGTAAGAGAGAAGGTTGTTTATTTATAGAATAATAATAGATATGTATTACATATTAATTATTACGACAATAAGCTTATTTGTCAGCATGGGAACTTTTCTAATCACGCTGTATTATTTTGTTAATTTAAAAATTACCGGAACTCTGATTCACTTCTTTAAATTTTTAGAAATACTTAGTTATAACAAAAGTTTAGTTATTTTTTCAGATAAAAAACGAGATTTGGTAAGTTAGTATATGACATAAATCAGGATTGATTGACGTATTCAATTGTTTTCGGTCACTTCCTGTTTTACCGGAAATTATTATAACTTTCGATTTTAATCGTTATTTTTTTACTTTATTTGACAGAAAACGATCAGAGTGTCATGCTCTATAGAACGAATTATCATATGTCAACTTTCTACATTTTCGCATATTTTCACATGCAGTTGATAACGACAATTTGACTCACCAATTGAAAACCAAGTGTGTAGTACCAAATTATTCTTAAAAAATGCTTTTTCCAAATATGCTAATGGGCCACCCTCGTTTTGAAAAAAGTAATATATGATTAAAAATAACGATTTGGGCATTTTTTAACCGGCCAGGATAAAATACGAAAAACATTAGACCATCAAATCTATTTTGACAAGGTTCATTGATTAAAAATTAGTATTTCAGCCATGACACTGTAGATTGAAATTTTAAATACGATTTTTTAATTGAATATCTCAAAAGTTGACATGTGATATGTCATTCTATTCAGAGTGTAATTTTCTACTGAATAAAGTAAAAAATACCGAGTAACAAACAGGGAATGGCCGGAAACAATTGAATACGTTGATCAATCCTAATTTATGTCATGTGCTAACATACGAAATTTCGTTTTTTATTTTAAAAATAAAAAAGTTATATATAGGGTGAGCCACTTTTGAGAAACAATCGGTATACTGTATAATTTTAATGAATTATAATTAATCAAACAATGATATTGCATTTATTAAATAGATGGGGCTGCTCCCCTAACATTTTGCGCTGGATGTATACCATGATAGTAAGACCCATGATTACTTATGGAGCAGTTGCCTGGTACACAAAACTAGAGCAACGGACGGCAAGGCTAAACCTATGCAAAGTCCAGAGACTAGCATGCGTTTGCATCACAGGAGCCATGAGAACCTGTCCAACAGCAGCAATGGAGGTCATTCTAGATCTAACACCACTGCACATTGTCATTGGTAGATATGCCAATGCGACATTGATTAGAATGGTCACTAACGGAATTAGTACTGGGAGAATTGTCAGATCAGGGGCTTGGAACACCCTCATAAAGGAAATACCACTCCTGCAACTCCCAGTGGACGATATGCTAAGAACGTACAACTTTGAGAAACATCTCCATGTAGTATTGAGCAATAAAAAGGATTGGAAGAGCGAAACGCTTGCCCAGCAGTTAAAAGACCATACCATAACTTGGTATACTGATGCTTCCAAAACCAATACGGGAACAGGGATCGGAGTGTTTGGGCCGAGAGCTAAATACTCCGAACCAATCGGCACTTACCCTAGTATCCTACAGGCAGAAATCTACGCTATCGAAAGATGCATACAACTTATCTTAGATAGGAACTATCGGAAACAAGAAATAGCCACCTTGTCTGATAGTCAAGCAGCGTTAAAAGCGATCAACTCAGTATCAATCCATTCGAAATTGGTCAAAGAATGCATAGAGAAGCTGAATAAATTAGGCAAAGAAAACAAAGTCCTCCTATCTGGGTGCCTGCTCACCAAGGGATAGAAGGCAATGAAAAAGCAAATAATCTAGCTAGGAAAGGAGCGAACACTCCACTAACTGGACCAGAACCGTTCTGCTTTCCAAGTGGTAACCAACTCAAGGAGGAACTCAAGAACTTGGAAGATTCCATCCGCAACCTGGAATGGAAATCTTGCAACGGTCTAAGACACTCGAAGAAGTTTCTGAGGGCTTATGATCAAGAAAAATCACAGATCTTCCTGGGTTTAAGTGAGGGTTTTTAACAGGACACTGTCTCCTCAATGAACACCTCAGCAGATTGAAACTAAGAAGAAAGGGCGAATGCAGATTCTGTGGGGAAGATGGGGAAACACCAGTACACCTCATCACTGAGTGCGCCGAGACGACAACTATTCGTGCCATGAATTTTGAAGATGACTGATATTGGAGATGGAGAACTACCCTCTATAAAACCGTCCCAGATACTGGCTTTTGTCAAAGCCCTGGGACTGTATGATGAGTTATGACTCAAGAAAGGGAGACACAATGGATCTGTAAGGCCGCAGTGATTAACCCCCCTCCCACTCATTCTAAAATATTGCATTTTTTCATATTGATCTCTTCCTACACAATTAAAATATTGCGTAAAATTTCAACGATGACAAGAGCAAATATACAGGGTACCAGCAAAAATTAGCTTTCCGATGTCAGATATCCACTGCAATTTTTTTCAAAATTTGGCAATCGTTGAGTACATTTTAAAAACATTTTCTTAAGTAGGATTGTCACTTTTGACCTACAGGGTTTTCATAGATATTTAGTACGATATCTAACTATTGGAGGTAGTAAAAATTTAAATGTAGTAAAAGAGAAAGTGAAATAACAATAAACAAAAGATAATCAGAAAGTTACGGAAGAGAGGCTACAACTTCTTTTTATTTTAATGGAATACCCCTTAGATATATTTTAAATCTTTTGGAAGATATTTTTCTTCCGAGGTATTTCAAACATATATAGATTTTTACTCCAAACTCTGTTTTTTCAATATAACAATGGATTCAAAAACTCAAACGGAAAACATGATATGCTATTTCGCCACACCACACAGACACTATTATCTATAGACAAAAGAGCAAATAAATCAACGTTATATTAAAAGGCTTTTATATGTACTTGATTTATAACCATAGTCCATATTGAAATATATTGAACATGTAAACTAGAAAAAAATGTTTCCTTACTAATTATTAACAAATTATCTAAAAAGGAAATACTAAAAAAATAGTTTAACATGTAACACCGACAATTGCCAATATCCTGAGATAATAATTGTAGTTTCCTCTTTGTTTTCTCATTATCTTATATAATCAATATAATTTGAAAATTTAAAATAATTTATGTAGAATAACGAACCTGTAAAGATCTTAATAAATAACAAATGTTTTTTCAGATTATTTTGATTATTTTCAGATTTTTATAACATTTAAGTGCTTCAGCTTAAAATAAAATAAATAGTGGATAGCCACTGAAAATGAAATTATTGCGCAGATTTTCATTTCATTGTATTTATTGGAAATTTTTAAAAACTTGGATATAATACAGTTCCTGAAAACTGTATTTAAAAAAATATTTAAAAAAAATTATATATGGGGTGACAACGATATTCTTGTATTAGACCGTCGTTTCATTGCTTTTTCCAATAGAATAAGTTTGAAACTTTTTTTTAAATAAAAATATAATTAGTTCATCGAAATATATACATAGACATTTCCCATTAAAAAGTAGTTCAATATAATTATCGCTTTCAACAAAAGTTAAAATTAATTTTGAAAAATATCAGCTATATAAAATATCAACTACTCAAGTTAAAAAAAATAAAAAAATGCGGAACTCGAGCAATGTTGTAGGTTCAAATCATATACCGGGTGCATCTCAAAAGATTCCCATTTTTTTCTTCACTTTCAAGATACCAGCATTTTTCATAGTAAATGTTTAGTATTTGACTGTTGAGAGAGCCATATGAAATTATACTGCGTGTATCTGCGAAACTATTAACAATTTTCAAATACCTACTTTAAAGACAAAAAATGTTAATTTCTTAATTCTCCATCTAATAAAAAAACAATATATAGGATGATTCATTTAAAAAAAAAAAACAATTAATAAGTGAAAATATTTTCAGGGCTAGTATATTTCGACCCTAGGAACACGTCTATGAGGTTTTTTTTTCGCAAAAAAAGATGTTGAAAATCGTGCATTTTCTTTTAAATTTCCCTGTATATTTTTCGAAAACTTTTTAGAACTGCCTGTTCACCGCAAATTTTCCCACGGTATAATTTCTTATCTCTGATATTACCATAGTTACGGCTTTACTCTATGGTTACGGCACTAAAAGGGATGCATTACAGAAAAAATCCGGTGGCTCTCAAATTTAAAAAAAAAACAATTTTTTTTTAAATTTTCAAACTTAAATAACTCGGTTATTTTTGACTTATCTGAAAAATGGTAAAGAGAAAATGTGTTTCGTTTATCGAGATCTACCAGCCCTGAAAATATTTGCACTTATTTAAGACTCACCCTGTATATTTATTCATATCTTTGGATTATGCAAAGTGATCTGAAAGGAAGCCAAAAATGCAATAATATACAGGGTGTTCTATCCACTAACACTTTTTTGAGCCACCCTATAGAAGTTAAAATATTTTCTTGAAATACATCCTTGTGCATACTTTAGGTTTACACTTAAATAAAATTCATAAGTTTTTTATATTAGGAGCTACTGATGCCCGACGCACTATTGCCAGACCCTGTAGAGGTATAAATATATTACATTTTTGCAGACTTTACTGCAATGAAAATCAAAATAAAGCTAAACTAAATTCCATTTAAAGCGCCAGTATAGAAAAGTTAGTCGATTGTAACGACGGACGATACAAAAATGTTATATTGATTTCCTTGAAGCACATTTTAAAGGACTCACTCTGCCGTGTAAAAATAAAGTTTGTATAACTACCGAAACTCGAATATGCTCGAAAGTTATAGAGCCATAGTGAAGTTGAAAATCACGTTTAGAGTGTTCGTAACGACCATTCCAGAAAGCTCGAATTTTATAACTGAGCACTAAAATACTTTTTCTATACCCTGATTTCGACGAATCTTATCGAATAAATTCAAGAAAAATAAGTTAAATGGGATTACTTGTTTTGTTTTGATTTTTAACAAAGGCGAGAAAAATTTGAAGAAATTTCTTTTTATATTTTTAACGATGCAAATAAACTATAAAAATTTATAACATAATTTTTTTTTATTTATTTTTACATTGTATTGTTCTATCTGTTGGAACTTGATATATTACAACACTTGTTTATGTAGTTCTATGTTTTTATTATAGTTAATATTGTCATTGGTATCCTTGCCTTGCCATACGAAATATACAGGGTGGTCCGAACTGTATTCCGGAAATTTCGGGAGCATATTTTGCAGATAAAAATAAATAAAAAAGTTCGTATAAATGTATGTCCTAAAATGCTTAGTTTCGGAGATACAGGGTGTAGAAATTTCATAATTATTTCGATTTTTTCCAAATAATTTCTGAAGTCACGAAAATATTTGGATGAAAATTGGGGTCTGAAAGTTTTTTGACATGATAAATTGGATTTTCAATATAATATGTTGTCAATATAACCCCTATTTGTAGAGGACGCCACCTACACGTGTTTTAACTGCTTTGAATTGTAATAACATTTTGTCTGTACCTGTATAAAACTACCGAGTGAGAAAATATACATTTTAAATGTCTTAGTAAAAATTACCACGAGCAACCCTTCTTAAGATATTTAGAAAGGAAATAGTCAGTACATGTCATTATTGACAAAAAATAAACATGCCGAGTAGATAGTTATTTGACCGAAATTATAAATTTGGGAGCTTTTTATTTTTTAAATTAATCATAAATTTTTCTTTGAAAAAATGACAATAAAACAGTTTCTGTTGAATTTTTGGCACAAAAATATTTCAAATTTATGATTTCAATGTAATATATTACTACTTATGTAAACTATTTGGTCAACATGTTTAATTTATGTCAATGATGACAGGTAGGTATTTATAAGTTCGATTCCAAATATCTCGAGAACCATTACTCGCTTTGAATAAGAAGACTAAGGAAGGAGCATAATGCTATCCATGTATTCATGCATGGTGGGCGGAAAAAGCTCTCTAGGGTGGGGATCCTTGACAGTTCTGTTTGACGATACATTTGACACATTTGAATTTGATTTGAAATTTTGTGGATTTGTCAGTCTTTACGGAGCTTATTTTATGTTATTTATTATTTATTCTACTACTGATAGTTGTATAAAGGTAGCAAATCTAGATGGAAATTGTGGCAGAACTTAAATTAACAGTGACATTATCGCGAGTTATCGAAAAAGACTCTAAAATAGTTGGCTGTGTAGCGTGCGGTAGATCTCGGCAAAAATTGAGTGAAATAATGGAACAACTTTTCGCTAGTAAGTGACTATATAATATACATACGTGTAGTAAACCGATCATTTATGAAATTCACTTAAATTAACTAAATTATATATTTTCTTGCATTTTAGCTTTTATTTACTACTTGTCAAAGATCAGATGTCAAAGAATTTTGATACGTTAATTTGACTTACCTGCTTCAGTAGCGTATCGGATGTTTGTGTTAATAAATACTTATTATAACTTATCTATTTTTATTAGAATTATACATTTTTATAACAATTTTAATAACTACCAACATTTATTCACAACGTAAAGTAAAATAACACATTATTGAGTCTACACCACGTCTACCCTACATCATAGTTTTACATTTTTTAAATAAAATTAGAACGGCACTGATAAACCGGAATTTAAGTCGGCCATATTTGAGGCCCATCGCGGTGTACCTAAGATTTTTGACATGCTCCTTCCTTAGTCTTCTTATTCAAAGATTACTCGTAGCGATTTTTACCAAGAGACTTTTTTTACAGTCTCTTTTACAGGAGTTTTATACAGGTATGGACGAAAAGTTATTACTCTTCAAACCAGGTAAAAATATGTAAATGGCGCCCTCTACAAGTAGGAGTCAAATAATTCCCAGACACCAATTTCCATTCAAATATTGACGTTGCTTCAGAAATTACTTCAGAAAGAATCGAAATAAAAATGAAACTTCTACACCCTGTATCTCCGAAACTAAGCAATTTAGGACATACATTTATACGAACTTTTTTACTTATTTTTATCTGCAGAATATGATGCCAAAGTTTACGGAATACAGTTCGGACCACCCTGTATATATATCTTTGAGCCGTCAAAAATTGGTGGCCAACTTTGAAAATGTTAAATGGTTGATGTATGAAAATATTAATTGATACCTAATGTTTTTGTTGTCCATCAAAAATGCAGTTTTGTTAAGTTCAATCAAGTTTCTCTTAAATCGGGAATTATTGGATAAATGCATTATTATTCAAGCTATTACCACAACGTATATTGGTTAACTGTAATAACTGTAAGGTGTAAACAAGCATTTTTTTCTAAAACTTTCCATTTAAACTAATTATAACAATTCCAAAATGCATCGCCTCCTAACCTCGAAACCTACACCACTGTTCGACGCTAAAATACCTAAACCAAGCTTCCTGTCTTCAACGATTTTCAATTAGAACCATTAGCGTACCTTCGCGTATCGATACGCCCGTAGGTTGGTTTATGGGCTTGTTATGGGAAATGTTACAGTTATTCAGCTTGTTCCTCCGCGGTTCGCTTTCTGTAATCGGTACTTTCTGCGTTTCCTCGTCGATAATCGTCACGAGAATTTCAATCGGAGCTGGTTTTTGCTTTTCAAGTGAAATTAGACGCTGCCGGACGCATGAAAAGTCAACACGATAGAATCTCCACGGCACGTAGGATCGTTAGTATGAGTGTATTTACTTTGGGAAGGGAAAGTATTGTTAAATCAATTGCAATGTTTGACGATTACTGTGAAGAGAAATCGAAAACACCATACATTAGATTTTTAAATACTATTAAAAAGAATACTATAAATATAAAGGAGAACACTCAAAAACCAGATTTGTGTTAAGCAACTAAAGAAAGGCTTACATCTTGTTTTACGCTATATTAATTTTATACATAATTTACATTCTCTATTTAGTATTAGCTCTACTTCAAATTATGTCAAATGTACGAGGCATGTTTTTTAAGTAAGTACCGTTCTGGAATTAAAAAAAAACGTGCAAAGATATCGCAATAATTTTATTTTTACATGAAAGCCTGTACCTTAATCTACTTTTCTACATAATTTCCGTGAATATTGAGGCACTTGTCATAACGTGGCACCAGTTTTTCAATACCCTCCTCATAAAATTCTGCCGCCTGACTGGTTAACCACTGTATCACAACTGTTTTGACTTCGTTATCGTCTTGAAGACGCTGACCGCCCAGGTGTTTCTTCAAGTGCAGGAATAAATGGTAGTCACTGGGCGCCAGATCAGGGCTGTATGGAGGATGATCTAGAGTTTCCCATTTAAAAGATTTGATGAGATCTTTGGTCCGATTAGCCACATGTGGACGGGCATTGTCATGCAGCAAAACAATACCCTTACTCAACTTGCCACGTCTTTTGTTTTGGATTGCACGGCGCAGATTGTTCAATGTCTCACAATAAGATGCTGCATTGATTGTCTCATTACGAGGCAGAAACTCCACTAGCAATACTCCTTTTCTGTCCCAAAAAACTGTGCACATGATGATGAATGTCGCCATTCCATGGACTGTTGTTTCGATTCTGGTGTGACGTAGGCCACCCATGTTTCGTCACCAGTAACAATTTTGTCTAAAAAATCTTCACCTTCATTGTGGTACTGCTCAAGGAAAGTCTATGCACCGGCTAAACGTTGGGTTTTGTGCAAATCCGTCAACATTTTCGGAACCCAACGTGAACACAATTTACGGTAATTCAAGTTCTCGGTCACAATGCGATACAAAACACTACGAGAACATTGAGGAAAGTAGTCGCACAATGATGAAATTGTAAAGCGTCTGTTTTCTTTCACCTTTTCGTCCACTTTCTGCACCAAATCTTCATTAACGACCGAAGGACGCCCACTCCGTTCTTCATCATGCACATTTGTGCGGCCATCTTTAAATGCTCTCACCCATTTCCTTACCATTCCATCACTCATAATGTTTTGTCCGTAAACTTCACAGATCTCACGATGAATATCGATCGGTTTTACGCCTTTAGCACTAAGAAATCGTATGACAGCCCGTACTTCACAATCGGCGGGGCTCACGATTGTCGGAGGCATCTTAAACACTCAATAAACAACGTATACAATGAAGAATCAGACTGTACTGGCGTCTGTGCATAGACAAGAGATGTAGGTAACCAGCGCGCATGCGCGGAACGCCGACCGTAGCGCTGCAGCGGCGGAATCGCAAAACGGCACTTACTTAAAAAACATGCCTCGTATTTTGAAATTTGAGAGAATGTAAATATTTAATGCCTGATAACAAATTTGTGTTCAATGTATTTGTAAATGTAATCTCTCTAAAACTGTTGAGGTAACAGTAAAAACAAAAACTAGAACTCAAAATCTTACCTTTTTTGTTTTAATGAACAAAACGAAAAGATTATACTCTGTTTTTTTCTCAGGTAAGATTTCGACAGGCGATGACAGAAGAAAAGCAGATAACGTCCATACCAATCTATTTATTTTACTAAAAAAAGTTTCTAATATTTTTTAAGTTAACTATGGATGGGTTTACATATAAATCGGTCATGCGTCGTCTCTTGTTTTTTAACCAGTTTTATTGGTTTATATCATAAATGACAGATCATATTTCAATTTTACTGGTTTGACGAAACGATGAACGGACGCCGATGCGTATGAACTCGCCTTTAGATTTTTGAGGTTTGTTAAAGTCTTGCCAAATTATAGGTTATAATTTTGTGTCAACTTAGTCAAATACCCTGCGTTTTGGAAGATGATGCATTTTGATTCGTGTTATTACGTGTTTAGTGTCTTTTGAAGTCAAGTGGAGGAAAAATCGAGGAAAAATTAACTGTAGACCCAGAGCACAGTTTATAGTTAACACTCGCTGCCCAGGCAGAAAGTCTTATACACCAATAAAGTTACCATCAATAAAGTTTGTATACCATCTCGTATATGGTACAAGGATCGTACTAAACATGTACTAAAAACTGGAGTAGCTATAAAACGACATCACAAGATAGGTAAATAATGGATTTTAGTACTGCCGAAAAGTAATGTCAAAAGGTATAAGAAATTAAGATTAAAGTTAATTAATCAAGATTAAAGTTATAAAATTCGGTAAATGTTATTATTAATAAAATAGTTTGATTTATTTATGTTGTTTTATTTATTCCTGTGGGATAATAAAAATGTGTATTTGTACATAAGTTATATTGATAAATATAATAATAAATTATTCTTGAAGCTTGAAAGTAAGAAATAGTTCTTATTTATATTTTTTTGGTATGTTGTGTTTTGTTCTTGTTTGTTTTGTATTAACACATACCGTTTTTTTTAAATAAAACAACTCGATTAATTTTTTTCAGTGTTATACCGTTTTTTTTCACAATATTTTGAAGAAATCACTTGTCACTCAAATTTTAAATATATTAATTTCCTGCTATGCGTTCCAATTGTACCAACTTATTTCTTTGTAAAATAAAATAAACTACTTTGAAATTAAAATGACATCATTAATATGATCTTGTCGTTGGATAGACTATACCATAAATAAGCCACAATTTCAATGAAAATTGATGAAATATCATTATGTTTTGTTGCAATGAATAATTGTCCATTTCATACTTAACAATTTAACTACTGCTATCTACTAAAATCTTAATTTTGTTTTAAATGTATGCTTATAAAAATAATTAACTGTATTTAAATGATTTGTTCGGGTTATTTTCATAACACAATTAATTGTCTAACCTCGTGATTTTATAAAAATATACACATGCATCACCTCTCAAAACTAACTTATTAACTGTTTTCTAAATGACTGCTGTCTAAATGACTGCTGTCAAATCTAAGCTCCGTCGATTGGAATATCGAAAATAGCCCATATTTCAAATCATTCGGCTATTACAACCGCTGTAATTATAGAACTTTTAAGTTTGAGAATTAATTTGCAAATGTATAAATAGAAAAAGTTCCAGAGAATAAATTATAGCGATTGTTTATTATTATATGCAAAACATACCTGTGTAAAAGTGGTCAGTTTTTAATAATTACTGGGAGTTGCAAAAAAAAATAGTTATTAACAAATCTTAGATGACAATGCAAATGATCTACAAATTCTTTTAAATAAAATTAATGTCAAAAACTGGGTCTAAAAATTAATATCAAACAAACTATATTTATTTCTGCTTGTAGAAATAACATACCGAACATCAGAATTCATATAACTGGAGACGACATCAAACATGTCACAAAACTGAAGCATTTGGGATGCATGATGGATACTTATTGAAAGAACTGTCATGTATTCCAAAACAATAAAATGTGATCGGACCAAATGACCCCTCTTTATCACTACCACAAACCATTCGAGGTGAACAAAATGGATCGAGGAATGTGGACAGATATAACATTCCTTCAGGATGGACTAACCTGGTTTGGTTTGGTTATCAGGGGCTTGGAACACCCTCAAAAAGGAAATACCACTCCTGCAACTCCCAGTGAACGATATGCCAAGCACGTACAACTTTGAGAAACATCTCAATGTAGTATTGAGCAATAAAAAGGATTGGAAGAGAGAAACGTCTCCCCAGCAGTTAAAAGACCATATCATAACTTGGTATACTGATGCTTCCAGAACCAATACGGGAACAGGGATCGGAGTATTTGGGCCGAGAACTAAATACTCCGAACCAATGGGCACTTACCCTAGCATCCTACAGGCAGAAATCTACGCTATCGAAAGATGCGTACAACTTATCTTAGATAGGAACTATCGGAAACAAGAAATAGCCATCTTATCTGATAGTCACACAGCGTTAAAAGCGATCATCTCAGTATCAATCAATTCAAAATTGGTCAAAGAATGCATAGAGAAGCTGAATAAATTAGGCAAAGAAAACAAAGTCCTCCTACTCTGGGTGCCTGCTCACCAAGGGATAGAAGGCAATGAAAAAGCAAATGATCTAGCTAGTAAAGGAGCGAACACTCCACTAACTGGACCAGAACCGTTCTGCTTTCCAAGTGGTAACCAACTCAAGGCGGAACTCAAGAACTTGGAAGATTCCATCCGCAACCTGGAATGGGAATCTTGCAACGGTCTAAGACACTCGAAGAAGTTTCTGAGGGCTTATGATCAAGAAAAATCACAGATCTTCCTGGGTTAAGGTGCGTCATGGTAAGAACAATCTTCGGATTGTCACGGGGTTTTTAACAGGACACTGTCTCCTCAATGAACACCTCAGTAGATTCAAACTAAGAAGAAACGGCGAATGCAGATTCTGTGGGGAAAATGGGGAAACACCAGTCCACCTCATCACTGAGTGCACCGAGACGACAACCATTAGTGCCATGAACTTTGGTGCGACTGGAATGGAGATTAGAGAACTACCCTCTATAAAACCGTCCCAGATACTGGCTTTTGTCAAAGCCCTGGGACTGTATAATGAGTTATAACTCAAGAAAGGGGGACACAATAGATCTGTAAGGTCGTAGTGATTAAACCCCCTCCCACTCATTCTCTTCTAAATTCTAGCTACTCCCAGCGCCGATGAAAATTTAGCAATTTGGGACTTTTTAGGTGACCAAACTTCCGAGTTCCAATCGTTGTGACCAAAAAAGAAGGAAAATAACATTTTTGATATATTCGAACCTGGTATACAGACGGGTCAAAGACCGCTGAAGGAACACGAGCTGGAGTATTTGGGGAAAGACCAAGGGCAAGCTTATCCTTTTCAGACAGTCAGGTGGCACTTGGGGTGCTTATGAGACCAAAGGTATCATCCAGACTCGTCTGGGAATGCCTGGGTGAACTGGGAGCTCTGGCACGAAGGAACAGAATTAAATTACTCTGGGTGCCGGGCCACAGCGGCATCCAAGACAACGAAACAGCCGATGAGCTAGTTAGGCAGGGATCATCGGCATCCTATCTTGGTCCAGAGCCAGTACTGGGAATACCCAAATGTATGGCCCGTAGTGCACTAAAAATCTGGATCAGTGAAAAGCACAATGTCCATTGGAGAAACAGACAGGGGTACAGACACAGCAAGGCTTTTATCCAAAGACCTTTAAAACCGCAAAAGAACTGCTAATGCTTAGCAGGAATCAAGTGCGGATTACAACAGGCCTCTTGACAGGACACATGACTGTCAGGTGTTACCTGAACAAGCTCAACCTGTATCAAGGAAGTCTTTACTGCTGACTCTGCGATAAAGATCCTGAAACAGCGGAGCACATAATATGTCATTGCGAGGCTCTGGATTGCAAGCGATACTTTTTTTGGGAAAGCTAGACTAGAACCGTAGGAACTATGTTCCCATCCTATCGAGGACTTGCATAAGCTAGTGCAGGGCACAGGGATAGGAGAAGGGCTGTTATAATTTATACATATTGACCTAATTTTGTATACAATATTTCGTCTAAAATTACTTTAAGTTCACTTACTTTCATACAAGTTTAATTTAAACAAATGATTGGGTAATCTCAAGTCGAATCACTTTAATGGAAAGCAGCTTATCTCCTAATCGCTTTATAATCTAAATAATTAATTTCATTTAGGTTGCTCACACCTTGTCAGTGTTACTGTGGAAAAGACCCTTGTTTTAACTAAGAACATAAAATGACTCAAATAATTATAAATTATGTATGTTTTTTTACCCACGATAGTTGGATATTGATTTTGTGTTTGAGATGGTTGAATTCTTTAAAAAAAGATAACCCAAATATCTAAATTGTTCCTTTTAAAACTTTTCAGTAGAAGGTGATCTATATAGGTTCTCAAGTGGAGCTATATCCTTAAAACTGTTAATAATGTTTGAACAATCTGCTAATTATGATAACTTCGTTAGTAAAATGTACGTCCAAAAATAGTATTTATTCTAACGCTACTTATCTAACTTTGTCTATCACTGAATATGTAAAAAATATATAATTAATATGAAGTAATAGGATTGAAAATTATTATATATTATAATTAATAGACGTTTGAACTGCAATTACACTAATTTCAGCTTCAGACAGTTTTTTTCTTTTCTTTTAATGCGATAATGACGCAAATTATACAAATGGTCACACAATTTTTTATGCTAATCCATTGACAAACAATACAAGGTAAAAACGACAATATTCTTGCCTGGTATTTAATTGCACGCCGTCGCCTTCAGATGGGCTTACAAAGCAGCGTTGCCAATAGGAGAAGTTTTCTAATTACTAATTTCATTTAGATAACATAGTATATACCCATAAAACATATCCATATATTCCACACAATGAACCGAATTATTACTTTATCATATATTTCATAGTAATTTAGCACTACTTGCGATTACATAACTTAACTCACCTTATTAGTATTAATAACCCTTACCAAAATTACCCACTAAAGTTTAAAATTGATTTCGAAAGATTATTATATTTTCATTCAGTTTTAGTTTATAGTTTATTAGTATTTTCAGGGATATTTTAATCATATTCACTAAAGAGTAAACCATTAAAAAACCCTAATATCAGTTTTCGGATACACAGAGGTCTAGTGAAGAGTAAATGTAATACCATAACCGAAAGAACACCGAATTACGCGTTCAGGTTTCTGTGACCTTCAGAAAGAGTTCATAGACAATCCGCATCAATGTATAGTTTGGGTTATTATTTGTTTGGGTGAAACTAATCTGCACCAATATGTTATCGAGGCATACAAAAAGGTCCACAGACTTCGAGACATACGAAAAATCAAGTCCCATTTAGCGTGTGTCGCAATTTTCGCACCTTAAAAAATTAGTTTTTTATAGCTATAGCAACTGCAGCGACTATGAAAAAAGCTGTGTGATTTTCATAGAAAATAAGGGCACCTGTAATTCATTTGAGAATGTTATAAATCGCTAAAAGAGGTTTCAAATCTCTTGGATTTCTATTAATATTAAATAAATTTTATTAAAAATTGAACTAAAATTATTAGTATCATTAAAAACAATTCAAATTCAAAAATTGTATCAGTCAAATTCCCTCATTTAAGGTGAATATTAAAGTAAATATAAATATAGCTCATTCTAAGCTATACTTATCTTTAAGAAAAATTTAAATCGTTATTGCAATTGGGCCTTAATGCCATTTCGAATGAACAATAGTATTAATAATGTACATTATAATAATAATAAATTTTATATCATAGTGTGTATTAAAACTACTAAAACACTTTTAAATTGGTATTATATTAACAACTTTTGTTTTTTAATCTAAAAAAAAAGTTACCAATTTTCTCAATCAAAATATTTGTGGTCCTGAAAAGGACCTTCGTTTTCCCATGTTCGTCAAGGTAGGTAATGGGGAAACGGTAAAAAAACAGGATAATGAAATTTAAAAAATTACAAAAATTGTTCAAAAGTGCCTCCCTCTTGCATTAAACAATAACCCAAACGATCATAAAATCCCCTCCTCACATTGGCTAACATATCAGGGGTGACAGTGTCAAAGGCAATATTTTCTGCCTTAACTGCTCCAAGTTTTGAATTTCTTCATGGCCGTAAATTTTAGATTTTATGTACCCCCATAAAAAGAAATCATTCACCGAGAAGTCAGGTGAAATTAAACGTCAGTCTAAACAAAACTGTCATTTTTGAAAACTTGTCAAAATTTGGACACACGCTAAATGGACTTGATTTTCCTATGTCTCGAAGTCTGTGGACTTTTCTGTATAATCTCGCAGTAATTTAATAGATTGCTCGTCATATTATATCAGCTTGTAGAAGATTAGAAAAAAAAAGATATTTATAGTATAAAAAATTAATTTATGTAACAAAATTTAATTAAAGATGTGACAAAATAGTTACATTTCTATTGGTTATGGACTTTTTTCGACTATATAAATCTTTATTTTTTGTAAACTTTAATGCATAAAATATTTTCAATCTAAATAAATAATTTAATGATGTAAATAAGAGGAAATTTCTCACATGGGTGGTCAAGTTCTATAGTTTACATTATATCAAACAGCCTCTGAATGTTTTCTTCAGTGCAAAACTCATCAAAATTTAATATAAATAATTTTTCCAGCCTGTAAATAAAATGAACAAATGTTTCCACTTTCATGATCAAAGGCTTTTAAATGGGTAAATCATTTCGAGTTATCCAGAGATTCGGATTCTTTTGCAAATTTTAGACAAATATCACATTGATGTATTTGAAGACCCTTTTTAATGATGTAGTCAAACATAATTAAAGGCATTTTGAGTTGAAAACATTTCTCAGAGGCTGTTTGATATAATGAAAACTATAAAATTTGACCACCCATGTGAGAAATTTCCTCTTATTTACATCATTAAATGATTTATTAGATTGAAAATATTTGATGTATTAAAGTTTACAAATAAAGCTTTATCTAGTCGAAAAAAGTCCGATAGAACCAATAGAACGGTAACTATTTTGTCACATTTTTAATTAAATTTTGTTAAATAAATTAATTTTTTATACTATAAATATCTTTTTTTCCTTATAAATAAACACATTTGCATCCCATTTTAAATAAGATATACAAATTACCAAAACTTAGTAATAACAGTTCAAAAGTTAAACAAAAATCCTACATGCGTTTCAAAAAAAAAACATATAACCACGCACTATGTCATTCCAGCAAGCGAATACGACACAGCATAGGTTTCCGGACTAAACGACTGGTGTATTTACACCACTCAATAGGCGTGTCGGGTTTGCCGAGCGGTCTCCGATGCAATCGCTTTCTTTCGCATCTGTTATAGGTGCCATAACCAAAACTCCATTAGTCTTGGTCTTAGCCTTGAATTTAATTGTAAAATTAAAAATCATATTCTAATAATGACACGTCGTTCTCATGAGTCATTCTAAAAGCTTATATGTTGGTTTTTACAAAATAGTGACAGTGCGTAAGGCTGCACTTACAAACTGCAAAAATTTTAGTACAAGAATTGACAGAAATTTGCGTATAGTTTTTTACATACATAAATATGTATGTAAAAAACTATACGCGAAAGAAGATTGTGTTTTTTAATACCCTTGCCGTCCTCTGCCGGAAACCTGTGAGGCCTATTGTGTTTGTCCTCTGTTTATATCTACACCCATTCTCCCATCCCTGTATCCTGCACTAACTTATGCAGGTCCTTGATAGGATGGGAGCATAGTTCTTCGGATTTTTTCATAACAGTTTAACGGAATTTTGGGATGTATTCAAATTATTCTAGAAATTATTTTATGTAAAAGAGTCAATATCGCGAGACTAATTTCACACGATTGGCAACATTGTCTGAAACACAGCTATTGTTTGTGTTGGACGTCCGATCGATGTCGCCGTTTAATATTTATACACAGAGTGTTTCGAAACGTCGGCAAATTGAAAATTGGTTAGACAAACAAACTGACGACAGTTTCCATCATCCTAACTCGATTATTTCTAATGTATGATAGCGATTCGTATGAGTTAGACCTTCAATAAATTAACAAGTACTTAAAATCGTGTTACTTTTACTTCTTATGTTATTAAAAAATATTTGTTCTTCGTTCGTAAGAAAACATTTCGATGTCAAAGTAAATATTTTGATAATTATTACGGAAACATCATAAATTTTGAAATATTTCATCATTATAATATGACAGATTAAGCAGACCTTTAATATCTTTATTTTTTCATAAAATATATGGCATTTCCTGAAATGAATGAACATTACTTGATTATTACTTCTTACATATTTTGGTATTTAAATTTCCTAAAATTTTACAGAAAATTTAAACTGAAAAAAAAAACGGGTGTATCCATTTAAAATAACAGAGTTAAAATATAGATATTTCAATTTCCAGTATTTGTGGCAGTTCCGTTATGTTAATATATATTTTTAAGCTATATAGAGACCTTATTCTATCTAAGATATAATTTTTGTTATTCTCAAGAAACTAAGAAATCTCTAACGCCAGCCTGGACAACTAGAGACAGAGATAACTAAGACATTATCCATTCTTTTAAAACCCTATTCTAACGTATTATAGCAAAAACGCCAAAAAGTATAATAAAGAATGTGTATGTTATTAAAAATACTGAGGTATTTTCCAACTAACTGTAAAGCAAAAACACTTTATCTTGCCTTATTTTAGGAATTTAAAATGTTTTTTTCTTGCAGTGGGGTGAAAGATACCCTCTCATATCTGCTAAGTATTTCTAATTCTTGTCTAGATTATACGGACAATTTAAAAATAAGAACCTTTATTCTTCCGCAAAGATATCTATAGGATTAGATCCGGCAGCCTCGACGGTCAACGGCTGGGATCTTGGTTAGTTATTCAATTATTCTTGAAATTAGCTGCAAAAATTTGATGATAACTTCAGCGTTCTGAGGCGGTACCTCGTCTTGCTGAAAAATATGTTTTCAAGTTCAATTAGAGGCATATCATCGAAGGGGATTATAACAAAATTTCAAGTGTGCTATATTTTTGGAAAGGTAATTTTAAGTTCTTTTCGGTTAATTAAAAATATACAGGGTGTTCCGAATAAAAAATCAATTTTTCTGTTGATAACTCTTTAAATTATTAATATTAAAAAAAATATACTTCAACCATTAAATTGTACGTAAAAAGATGCTTTGGAAATGTTTTCATAGAAATACAAAATTTTCCATAGCAAAAAAATTACAGCGATTTGTTAAAAATGCACATTTTTGAAAAACCGTAACTCCGTAACTCCGAAACAGTAACAGATATCGTTTTCCGGTCCCACCATCATGTTTTTGATGAAAATTGAGCTCCAGACACGGATATTAGTTTTCGTCTATCTCCTATAGAAAAGGGTGTTTCCAATTTGACCCACCCTGTACAACTCATCAAATAAGGGTTATTTTTTCTTAATACGGTAGCATTATCTACAATTCTATAATCTATAATAGTTCTTCAAATGAATCGTTAAACACTTGCAATTTCTAGATACTCTCCTTGTTGCATAAGTGTGCACTAAACCTCCTTCAATCAACGGGTCATTAGACTTCCATGAGCCCATGTTTCGTCACTAAAATAGCGGTCAGCTCGTAGTGGACGTTTCTTTTTCTCTTGTTTGTTTGCCATTGACTAACATTCGCGGTAATGCACTTCTGGTGAACCTGCTGCTGTTGCTCTCGTTTGTCGCTGTTGTATAAGCGAAGGCAGTGGCGCACAAAGATTTTGTGTTTTATTTTCTATTTTATTACATATACCTACATTATTTACAGTATCTATTTAGACTTAATTTCTTTTTCTTAGTTGAACATTAAGGAATATAGAGTAGAGAAGTTATATAAATTGTAATAGATGTTCAAACAGTAACAGAGTAATTCAAACAGTCTCACAGTAATTCAAACGGCATCGAAAAAGAATGGTCATATCCTTTTCTTTTGACTAATTTTTGATAGTTAATATGTTATTATAAAGCAGACAAAAACAAAGGAGTCACGGAAGGCTTTTTGTAAAAGGATAAAACTTATTTTAATCTGAGTACTGTATAAATTAGTGTTGCACAAGACAAGAATTCTTGTCTTGAAAATCTCTCTCTCTCTCTCTCTCTCTTAAAATATGTTGAAAAAAAGATTGGAATTATTTTCGCCTCGTGGTCACTAATTTCTTGGAAAATAAAAAAGCTGATGATTACATAACTCTGGTTAAAAATATTCTGTCAGATTATCAAAAATGGGTTGCAATATGTCTCTGAAAATTCATTTCTACACTCACACCTGGCCTTTTTTTCTTGATAACTGCGGAGCTGTAAGTGACGCGCACGGCGAAGGCTTTTATCAAGACATATCAACCGGATGTTTCCCAAAAGTGGTACCCATGGGGGTGAGCCACTTTTGAGAAACTCTCTGTATAGATAAGGATTGATTGACGTATTCAATCAATCGTTTTTGGTTACTTCCTCTTTCACCGGAAATAACTACACAATTTTTGATTTTTAAATGACACCCTCGGTATTTCTTTACTTCATTGGATAGTAAATTTCATCCTCAATAGAATGACATATTATATGCCAACTTGAAATTTTTAATTAACTACTCCCAACGCGCACAAAGAAGTTTCACTTAAAAAAAATAGCATTTTAAGTTTCATTATAGAGTGCCATGGCCAATATGATGCGAAATCCAAGTGTGTGGTACCAAATTATCCGTAAAAAATGCTTTTTCCAAATATGATGAGAGTTATGATTAAAAATACGATTTGAGCATCTTTTAACCGGCCAGGATGAGACACGAAAAACATTAGACTATCAAATATATTTTCCAAGGCTCCTTGATTTAAAAGTAGTGTTTTAACACAGCCATGGTCCTCTAGATTGAAATTTAAAATACGATTTATTAAGCCAGGATATCAAAATTTGACACATGATATATGTCATTCTATTCAGAGTGTTAATTTTTTATCGAATAAAGTAAAAAAATACCGAGGGTGCAATTTAAAAATCAAAAGATGTAGTCATTTCCGATGAAACACGAAGTAACCGGAAACAATTGAATACGTTAATCAATCATGATTAACGTGATATGATATCATTTATGTCATACACTACCGTACTAAATCTCGTTTATTTATCCGAAGAAACAAAAAATTTATAGGGGTGAGCCACTTTTGAGAAACATCCGGAATAGTGGATCAAAGGTATCAGGGAAATTGGAATCCTTCCATGCTTGAGGACTACTGTTGGACTCTTGTTAGAGATGTTCCAGAAAAAGTTCACAAAAGTATTGGAAAAAGTACATAATTTTTCTTATTTTAACAAAAATTAAATTAAAAAATAAATGTTTTTGAAAACTACAACTGAGTTTTTAATGGCATTGTTATTATTAATCAAACTACTACTACTACTGTCATTACTCGCTAACGAGTATTTGACACGCATCAGAAGATGGTCACGCAAGGCGTTTTCTTTCATGAGCTTTTCTGTGACTGAAAAGCCCGATACCGATACGTTATCTACCGCACTCCGGACATTCAAAAATCTCATTGCTTTGTTGCCTCTTTACTTTTTGGTTGTCGCTGTTAACTGAGTTTACAATTCTTCTCCATTGCGTTCTATTGTGAGTTGCTTCTTCCCACTCACTCTGCATGTTAATACTCTTTAAGTTTTCGTGGAAAATATCCTTGTACCTTTTGAGTTGTCCACCCGGCCTCCTCTTACCGCCTACAAGCTCACCGTAAAGCAGAGATTTTGGTATGCAGTTTTCTCGCATTCGTGACCAGCCAGTCTTAAGCGGGATTTTGTAATCATGACTTCAATATTCTCGCAGTTAGATTTTTCAAGGACCGATATGTTTGAGACATGATGGAACCATTTGATCCTTAAAAGTTGTCTAAGGTCTCTCTGTCGCAACTTGTTTAATGCGTTCATGTGTCGGCGGTACGGCACCCAGGTTTCGCTTCCATATAACATGGTGGGGATTATTATTGCTCGGTACACTGCAAGTATCGTTTTTGTGCTCAAGTCATGATTGTAGAAAACCCTGTCTTTTAATTTCCAGAATGCTCTTGAGGCGCTGCTAATCATGTGCTGAATTTCAGAGTCGATATTGACCTTTTCCGAAATCAAACTGCCGAGGTAATTGAATTCCGCTACATATTTCAGTAGTTCTTCTCCAATTTTTATAGCATTGTTGTGATCTTCCGGGGGAGTACACATGATTTTAGTTTTATCGATGTTCAGCTTAAGGCCTAAAGCCTCGTATGCTCAGGTATAAGTATTCAACATTCCTTGTAATTGCTGTAACGTTTTAAAAATTAATCAAACCATCTGTACCGTGTTAAAACATAAACAGCGACGCCCATGTCCCGCATTCACCGTTCGCACTAACTCATTTGAAGGGAGCGATCCCGCTGCCATTAGCAAATAGTCTGCAACTTAAACTACTTTGCTTTCGTAGCTAGGTACATTCGCTCTTATTAAACATCGAGACTCGGCGCGGCTTAGCTCGTCTAGCCTAGCTTACCGACGCTTCCACTGCCATTTGCCCGATTTGTTTTCAGCTCAGACGCTGCCGGAAAATGCACGTTTTTCTCTCACCAGACCGCAACGTGCCTTTTCAAAATAGGTAAAGGTGGGAGGAAGTAGTGTATTGAAAAATCCTCTGGAAAATAGTTTTTGCCTTGTACGGTAGCGGAATGTTAAGGTGTTTTACAATATTGGATTTGAAAGAAAATTTTAACAGTGAGAATATTGAAATTTCATATCATACTGACTTGAATTATTATCTCTATTAGCAATTTTATTGTAATTCATTAAACAAATTAGGAAATATTTTATAATATGATCAGAAATGTTGCTGGAAATTATACCTTTTTCTCATATCCATTGTACAGGTTGGGTCAAATTCGACGCTTTTAAATGGAAACGCCCTTTTCTATAGGAGATAGACAAACACTAATATCGGTGTCTGGAGCTCAATTTTTGTCAGAAACATGATGATGAAAACCCCATATCGATATCTGTTACCGTTTCGGTGTTACGGGGTGTTTTTCAAAAATGTGCATTTTTAACAAATCGCTGTAACTTTTTTGCCATGGAAAATTTTGTATTTCTATGAAAACATTTCCAAAGCACCTTTTTACGTAGAATTTAGTAGTTTAAGTATAATTTTTTTAAAACTAATAATTTAAGAGTTATCAACAGAGAAATTGATTTTTTATTTAGGACACCCTCTATATTTTTAATTAACTGAAAAGAATTTAAAATTACCTTTCCAAAAATATAGCACACTTGATATTTTGTTATAATCCTCTTCGAAATACGGAATTTTTAAAAAGTTCGCCACTTTTAACTAGTAGGCTTTGGACCCCTTATTGATGATATGCCCTTAATGGAACTCGAAAATATATTTTTCCAGCAAGACGACGCACCGCCTCTGAACGCTGAAGTTATCAGCAAATTTTTGCAGCCAATTTCAAGAATAATTGAACAGCTAACCAAAATCCCAGCCGTTGGCCTTCGAGGCCGCCTGACTTAATGCCCATGGATCTAATCCTATGGATATATTTGCGGAAGAATAAAGGTTCTTTATTCTTCCGTATAATCTAGACAAGAATTAGAAATACTTAGCAGTTATGAGAGGGTATCTTTCACCCCCACTGAGTTAATGAATTCTGCGAGAAATGTTCAAAAACTGCCCCGTCTGTCCATAACATAAGACGGTTGATATGTCGAACACCTGTAGCAAAATCTCATGTTTTGGTTTGCTATTTATTTTTATTGTTATTAGATATAATTTAAATGTGTGATGTTGGTTAAATATATTTTAAATTGTTATAAAATTCTGCATCTCTCCTAGCAAATAATATTATTTTCGTTTTAATTGATGCTCACAGCTAGAATTTTTTTGCATTACAGCCGGTGCCCTTCAAAGCCTACTTATTTAAAGCGGGCGAATTTTTATATACTCTATATCTCAAAGAGGAATCGAGCAAAATATCAAGTATGTTATATTTTTGGAAAGGCAATTTTAAATTCTTTTCAATAAATTAAAAATATATAGGGTGTCCCGTATAAAAAATCAAGTTTTCTGTTGATAATCCTTATATTATTAACTTTAAAAAAAATATACTTAAACCATTAAATTCTACGTAAAAAGGTGCTTTGGAAATGTTTTCATAAAAATACAAAATATTCCATAGCAAAAAGCGATTTGTTAAAAATGCATATTTTTGAAAAGCACCCCGTAACTCCGAAACGGTAACAGATATCGATATGCGGTTTTCACCATCATGTTTTTGACAGAAATTGAGCTCCAGACACCGATATTAGTTTTTGTCTATCTCCTATAGAAAAGGGTGTTTCCATTTAAAAGCGTCGAATTTGACCCACACTGTAATTTTTAAAATAGTTATAGTTAATCTGCTCTCTCGGTTGAACTGCTTTGGATCCCAAGTCATTCAAATATTTATTGCAATTAACAAGCTGACCAGTTAGCAATTTTGATGGTATATTTATTCAGTGTTTGCCATTTTACAAAGACCTGAATTCCCCGATCAATCGTATCATTAAAAATTTGGTGCAGGGTGATTGGGATTTTTATAAGGACAATAATAAGCTTTGGACCTCTAAATCAGCCTTTCTCAATAGTTTCATCAATTGTTTTCCATTATATAAACGAATTCACCATCAAAACGTTTTACTTCTAACACTAGACGAGCGTTTCGCTGACTATGTTAGCAGTGGCTGTGTTTATTAATCAAGGAGCCTTTGAAAAATAGTTTTGATCATCTAATAGTTTTCGTATCTTGTCCTGGCCAGTTAAAAGAAGCGCAAATCGTATTTTTAATCATACTCAATTTTTTCAAATGGAATGAGGGTGGCTCATTAGCATATTATTTGGAAAATTACTTTTTTTTACGAATAATTTGGTACCACACACTTGGTATTTTCAGTGAAATTGTCGTTACATTTATCGCACTCTAAATTAAAATTTAAAATGTTATTTCTTATTCATATTAATTGAAAATGTCAAAAGATATGTCATATATGCTATATCATTCTATTCAGAATGTCATTTAATATCAAATGAAGTAAAAAAAAATTGACACCAAGGGTGTCATTTTAAAATCAAAACTTGTAGTCATCTCCGGTGACACAAGTGACCAAAGATAACTGAATACGTCAATCAATCCTAATTTATGTCGTATACTAACAAACCAAATCTCGTTTATTTATCTGAGAAAATAAAAAAATTATAGGGGGTGAGCAACTTTTGAGACGCACCCGGTATATTGCAGAAGGAACAAACAGGAATAGTTTCATCGAAAGTTTCACCATTAAACAGGTATTTGCGTGTGCAAAATAATAATGTCTATTCTACATGACAGTGCATCTAGTAGGGAACAGGTTACAGTTGGAGGATGGACTTACAACAGCAAACTAAGCACTTAATCGTCACATTATACCAAAACACTTTACTTTTCGCACTGGACACGCGTTTCGCTAACCTTATTAGCATCATCAGCATATTATCTAAACAAAATTTTAAACCGTTTTAATCATCTGCTGATACTCTAGATTGAAATTTAAAAT
Source organism: Sitophilus oryzae (assembly GCF_002938485.1). Taxonomy (NCBI): domain Eukaryota; kingdom Metazoa; phylum Arthropoda; class Insecta; order Coleoptera; family Curculionidae; genus Sitophilus; species Sitophilus oryzae. The sequence goes on along the minus strand of NW_022146304.1, from coordinate 2,970,333 downwards.
TGTTAAGTTGACATATAATATGTCATTCTATTCAGAGTGTAATTTTCTATCGAATAAAGTAAAAAAAATACGGAGGGTGCCAAAAATCAAAAGTTGTAATTATTTGCGGTGAAACAGGAAGTGACCGGAAACAATTGAATAAGTCAATCAGTTCTAATTTATGTCATATACTAACATACCAAATCGTTTTTTTTATCTGAAAAAATAAAAAAGTTATAGGGGTGAGCCAGTTTTGAGACCCACTCGGTATATTGTTAATGTCAAACATTTTACATGATTGCAATTCTTTAGATCTCTTTCCCGTTTTAAATATTTATTACATTTTGTATTTGTAGCTGTGTAAAGTATGTTGTAATTATTTTCTTCTTAGAATCGTAGAATTTAGTTCGTGTGTGAATCCCGCTAATATTAGTTAAGTACAACTACTTTTTTTTCAAATATATAAATCTATGAAGATGGTGATAGCACAAGATTATTTTAGCTAAGATAGCACTTTTATTATTTTAAGTAAATAAAAATAAAAAAATTTTGCCTGTTTATACTCCTAACCCAATATTTAATATTTTTTCAAAATCTTTCGTAAATTCATTGAACACGTATCTCGTATCCCCTGAATGTTGGTAATTTTTAACTCAATATAATTTTTCTCTTTGCATTTTTCACCGTTTAATTCTAAATTGCCTCATAAACGATGAATGATATACTAGGTGCGTCTCAAAAGTGGCGCACCCCTATAACTTTTTTATTTCTTCAGATAAATCAACGAGATTTGGTATGTTAGTATATGACATAAATTAGGATCGATTGGCGTATTCAATTATTTTTGGTCACTTCCCGTTTCACCGGAAATGACTACAACATTTGATTTTTAAATTGCACCCTCGGTATTTTTTTACTTTATTAGAAAATGATTTAAAATTCAATCTAGAGTGCCATGGCTGTTAAAAACACTAATTTTTAATCAAGGAGACTTAGAAAAATAGATTTGATGATTTGATCGTTTAATATTTTTAGTGTCTTGTCCTGGCCAGTTAGAAAATGCTCAAATCGTATTTTTAATCATATCTCAATTTTTTCAAATGGAATGAGGGTGTCTCATTAGAATATTTGGAAAAGACACTTTTTTATGAATAATTTGATACCACATACTTGGTATTTCGAGTCAAATTTTCGTTACGAACCGCAAGTTATAATTTCAAATACACCATATGCAAAAATGCCAAAAGTTGACATATGATATGTCATTCTATACAGAGTGTTATTTTGTTTCGAATAAAGCAAAAAAATACCGAGGGTGTCATTTAAAAATCAAAAGTTGTAGTCATTTCCGGTGAAACAGGAAGTGACCGAAAACAATTGAATACGTCAATCAATCCTAATTTATGTCATATACTAACAAATCAAATCTGGTTTTTTAACTAAAAAAATAAAAAAGTTTTAGGGGTGAGCCACTGTTGAGACGCGCCCGGTATTTAGTTTCTTGATTAGTTTTTGTGAGTTGAATATTATGATTAAAAAATTAAAAATAATATACGATCCAAAAAAAACGGCGTCAGGGTTGGCTTGGAAACGATGATCGCTCTTATCTTATACCCTTGTTTATATATTCTTAAAGTTGTTCAACCGACTAGACAAAATGTGCTGCCAACTAGAGGACAAATCGTGAACCTTTCGGGGCGGAGTCAAAAATATCGATTATTTTCGTTATTTTCCTCAGAGTAATGTAATAATATAGCCCGGGTTTCTGCGAATTTTAATACTGATCAGCTGATTAAGAAATTTAAACGAAACTTTTATTTTATTGTAAATTGTGGATTATTTTTGCCTGTTATTTTAGGAATTCTAAACCGTATTAACAAAGAAATTATTATTTCGATATGTTGGTACATTATTTATAATTTATGATAATGCTAATTGCTGTTAATTAATATTTAAAAAAAAGTTACATACCTATTTTAATTTGATTTAATGCAGGTTTATAAAAGAATCATTTCATTCTTAGATTATTTTATTCTAAATTGAGTGCTTTACGAACTTTACGATATTTTTTTTTGAAAATATAAAACTTTTTATATTTTTGATGCCAACTAATTGGCTTGATATTATTGGTATGGGAATTAGCCAAGAAAGAAAAGAATTGGCTATAACTTGTAATTTTTCGAAAAAAACATATTATACCTATATCGCTTAAAGAATGGCGCTTTTTATGAAGTCATGGCCAACTAGGGTTTCCATTTAAAAAAAAAACATATGTTTGTGTCATATGTCAAAAATGACAGACTTTGAAAAAAAAAACAGAAAACTTACTCATTAGGTATGTGATTATCTACAACTTTTATCTGAAAACTTTTTGTATAAAATACCGTATGATCGAATAAAAACGGCGTCAGCGATGGCTATGAAATGACGATCGATGATACTTCACATATAATTTTACATATAAAATGACAACGATCTTCATTTCATAGCCATCGTTGACGCCGTTTTTATTCGATCATACAGTAGATTATAATGGAATTAGAGACAAGTTTTAAAATAGCCAAAATTTGTTTTTTTTTTCGAAATATCTAGTAAGCCTTGAAATTCTCCGAAAAATCCGAAAGGCGCATATTTATGACCCCACAAAACTGCAATTCTTTCCCCATTTAACCGACTCTCTATCTCCAGTAGTTTCCGAGATACCCATAGAGAACATAGTAGGAAACTCACCCTGTATAGTATTTAGAAACTAACTATTATTATTATTTGACTAGATTAATTTAATTTAAAATAAATTTCATCAGATTTTTTTTTCGTATATTCTACTAGCAGAAAACCAAAATTATATGATAACGCACTTTTCAACGAACTTGAAGGAAGATATAGTGTATCTATCACAATACTTAATAGAATTACTACAATTAGAAGAAAAACAAAAAGAAAAAATACCCAAATACCTTCACCTGCTACTCATCTACAAAATAAACGAATATAATCTCTTATCAAAACATTACACACTACTTGTATTTTACACTGAAAAAATTATCAAACTTACTAATTAATCAAACACAAAGAAAAAATAACCAAATTATCCCTTTACCTACTACTTAACTACAAAATAATAAATTATAAAAACACTACTAAACTATTTCTGGTATTCTACACTAAACATTATAATTAAACTTAATAAAATTAATCTAATTTTACACTACAACTATAAAGAAATAAGAACATTGTTCAAAACTAGAAGAAACAGAACTTCGATACGTGCGACCAGTATAATAGATCAAGCGGACAAAGAATATAAAATACTTTAAAAATGTGCATTCAGAAAGAAAAAATATCTCGAAAATTATCTAAAGAAACATTTTGCTTTCTTATCAGTGAAAAGCATCGGCCTCGTCGGCCTTTTAGTAAGCTACCGTTTAACGGCAGTTTAAGTACAACCTTTTATTTTAGTCTTCTTTATTTACTAGTTGGATTGTTCTCTCACTGACTTAAGTTCTACGCACGGCTTGTAGCAGATGTTGATTCTGAAATGCTTTAATTCTACGATTTCGTAAAGTATTCAGGACAATTAAAGCGGTCGTCAATTGCATTTGTCTTCCGTTTTCTTCCGGAACCCACTCGCCTGGTGAAATTTCCCGTTTCCATATACCGATTCCAGGCATCCTGGACTGTTGTTCGAAGTATACCCAGGGGACACATAAAGTTGACTTCGGCCATCCTCAATTAAAGCCACAATACGAGCAACATCCGCCACAATTTGACAACCGTTGTTGTCATATTGCAAATACTCATAAATCCGTTTTCGCCTATGTCGCGTCGTCTTGATTATTTACGCATAAAACTTTCGGCCTGCGAAGCATTTTTCCGAGACGTTCGTTATAAAGCAGCGTATCTCCAACAAAAAGAGAGATAGTGTCGTGATTTAAAAAAGAAAATGCTCACAAAAGATGAGGCTACAATGTGATTCGATTTAGCAATAGCTACTACAGCTGTTGAATTCTACAGGGTGTTGCAAAGTTCGGTCAAAAAAATTCGTCTTATTGTTGTGCCCTGTATATACTCAAAATAAATTCGGAATAAAAATTTCTGGTGTAGCATCCGTTAAGAAAGAATTAATTTACAATTTTAAAAAAAAACATCAAAATCTAATGAGTGGTTCGCGAGAAATCCAACTCTGAAATTGGGATTAGTTTTTAGTGGCCGGTTTTTTTTTCCGGTGAGTTTATATAAAATTTTATTGGGAATCTCATCTTCGTCATTTCCAAGCCACCTTATTGCAGTACTTTTTATCATGAAGTGGATTAAAGTTATATACGTATAATTAAATAGAATTATTTCAAATTTTAGAATATTATAAAGCAATGATTTTTTCCCAAAAACGTAGATACTTACTTGTTAATTTTAATTATTCGTACCGTTTATGATTAGGCAGTACTTTCTTCATTGGAATGTCTTAAATTTTAAATTAAATAACCATAAAATAATAAACTACCTGAATTTAATCTCACGGTCTGTTTCCTAATATTTTAATAACATACCTAGTTCAACATTTCCTGATTTAATATTCTTAAAATAAGATTTGCTATCTCCTAGGAATGAAGCCTATAGAAATGTAGTGGAAAAAGGTATTCGGAATCTGGAGCATGTGTTCGCCAGACATAAATCCACGGTTACAGTAAACAGAATTCAATCATAGTATGATGTAATGAACACGATAAGTGCTAATTTGTTAAGACAGAGTACCACTATTTAAGTATCTTCCGGCTCCGGAATGTAAGAATATATTTATTATTATTAGAATTTTAGAATTATTTATCTAAATACATAGAAATTATTTCATGAAATCGTAAAAATATTTAATATACTATAAATATTACTGTGTTCAACATAATGGGGTAGATTTGCGTCCTTATGTTATATAGGGTGAGTTTCCTATGACCTACGATGTTCTCTATGGGTATCTGGGAAACTACTGGATATAGAGAGTCAGTTAAATGGGGAAAGAATTGCAGTTTTGTGGGGTCACAAGCATGGTTCATGGCTAACTTATTTCGAAAAAAGAAACAAATTTGGGCTAATTCAAAAATTGCCTCTAATTCCATTATAATCTATTTTAGACAAAAAGTTGTAAATAATCACATCTCTAATGAGTCTGTGTTCTCCGATTTTTTCCAGAGCCTGTCATTTTTGACATATGACGCAAATATGTTTTTTTTTAAATGGAAATCATAGTTAGCCTTGACTTCATAAAAAGCGCCATTTTAAGTTTTTCAGCAATATAAGCTATAATATGATTTTTTCACAAAACTACTGAGTTATGGCAAATTCTTATCTTTCTTGACTAATTTCACTTAGTTAGCCATGGAAACAAGTTCAATCGTCGCGTCGTTGCTCTCAGAAATGTGAAACTGTCACATCCAAACTTTGTAAATTAAAAGAAACAAAAATTGTAAATATGAATTTTCAAATGAAGAAAAGCGTGTAGGATTATTGGTTCAACTTTTCTTGATCATACAGTTTCGAGGATACGTTGACAGGTGAACGTTACTTACGTTTTTTAGAGAACGCTTTTCAAGACATATAAGATTTAGATACTCGCGCATTAATAGACAACAAGGTTTACAAAAGAACTTAGGAATTAAGAGAGGCACTCGAAGAGGCTGTACAGGAGAAGTTTAATTAAGTCGACCGGCCGTTCTGTGAGAATAGCTAGAAATTTAGTTTTAAAAAGATGACTTTATTTACTCAAAACAATAACGGATTTTTTGAACATTTTCTAAAATAACTTAAAGTGTATGTAGTGATATTATATTTTTAAGTTTCAGTTTGTCTAATGTAAATTGTAAAAAGCAGCTTAATAATATATTTTGTCTTTTTATAAGTTATAAATCATAACAAAATAAGAACACCATGCCAACTACGTGAAATTAGCCAAGAAAGTAAGAATTGGCTATAACTCAGTAATTTTTTGAAAAAAAAAAACAAATTATAGCTTATATCACTGAAAAGCTTAAAAAATGGCACTTTTTATGAAGTCATGGCCAACTATGTTTCCATTTAAAAAAAAACATATGTTTGTATCATATGTCAAAAATGACAGGCTTTAGAAAAAATCGGAGAATACAAACTCATTAGGGATGTGGTTATCTACAACTTTTAGCTAATTTTTTTTTGTCTAAAATAGATTATAATGGAATTAGGGACGATTTTTAAAATAGCCAAAACTTGTTTTTTTTCGAAATATCTAGTGAGCCATGAACTTTTTCAAAAATCTGAAAGGCGCATATTTATGACCCCACAAAACTGCAATTCTTTCCTCATTTAACCGACTCTCTATCTCCAGTAGTTTCTGAGATACAAGAGAACATCGTAGGAAACTCATTCTGTAGATTAAATAGCGTTCCAAGTTTAGAACCAGGAAATAATCAACCTTTTTTTAAATTTCCTTCGTTTCGACGTGTATTCGTCTTTATCAACGCTGCAATACAGAGAAAAAAAATTATTATTTAAAATTATCTGTAAAAAATATAATGTATATTATCGACGCCACTGTCCGATATTCCCAGAACAACGTGCAATTGCAAAAAATGATTGCATGCATTTCAATCTATAGGTAACTACGTTGTATATTTTATGTGTTTGCGATACGTCAGCAAGGTTTGTATATAGCAATATATTTTACAACTAATGAAAACCTCGATATTAACAGAAATTTATGAAACCGAAAATAGAAACCAACTGGAAATATAAGCGGTTTTAAATTTACATTAAAACATGAAAATAAAAAGGTCCAAAATTATTTTACAATTATTACATTATAATTAAAATTATTATTACTTTTTATTAAATGAAATTGTTTTTTTTCACATTATCTTTAATTTATTTGTCCATTTGTGCAAAAATACCTTGCCAGTTTTACATAAAACGTTAAATGCCTAACGCTTATTTTGCTACTTTTTCGGTCTAGTGAAATGGACTCTTAAGAATTACATTACCTAACCTAACCTAACCAAACCAAACAGCTTCCAGCGAAAATCGAGTTACGCTACTGAATTCTACGTGAAAAACTCTATGGGACTCAGAATAAGTTATAAGATAACCGAGATACGAAAGGAGTCGAAAATGCAATATTTTCAAATTCGCCCTGTATTCCTGGAATTAAGAGGGAATGACAAATCTGTGGGTAACATCTTTAGATTCATAAAAAAGTGGCATGATATGAAAACCGCATCTTTGCATCTTGACTCATAAACGATAAAACTCATAAAACACACGAAAATGGGACACTCTGTACTGTACAACTTAACTTTGTAAATTTGTGCCGGGATCATGAATGAATATGATGAAACAAGGAACGAATGTCATTAAAAATCAGTATCTATACCTAATATGAAAAAAAAACAATTGGGTGGCGGTTAAAAAAATATGTGAGAGGATTTTTAAATTTAATTATAGAAAAAACTTCCTGTTTTATTATACATATTATTATTTATTATTTTGTATGGCTACTATAGTTACTATACTCTGTTTTTTTTCTCAGGTAAGATTTCGACAGACGATGACAGAAGAAAAGCAGATGACGTCCCATACCAATCTATTTATTTTACTAAAAAAAGTTTCTAATTATTTTTACGTTAACTATGGATGGGTTTAAATATAAATCCGTCATGCGTCGTGTCTTGTTGTTTTTAACTAGTTTATTGGTTTAATTAAAAAATGACAGATCGTATTTCAATTTTATTGGTTTGACGGAACAATGAACGACAAACGGACGCCGATGCGTATGAACTCGCCTTTAGATTTTTGTCATTTTTGACGCTTGTCAAAGTTTTGCCAAATTATAGGTTATAATTTTGTGTCAACTTTTGTCAAATACCCTGCGTTTTGGAAGATGATGCATTTTGATTTGTATTATTACGTGTGTTTTGTGTCTTTTGAAGTCAAGTGGAGGAAAAATCGAGTGAAAATTAACAACTGTAGACCCAGAGCACAGTTTATGGTTAAAACTCGCTGCCCAGGCAGAAAGTCTTATACACCAATGAAGTTACCATCGATAAGTTTGTATACCATCTCGTCGTAGATAAGTGCATCTCGTATATGGTTGAAGGATCATACTAAACACATACTAAAAACTGGAGTAGCTGGAAAATATCGATATCACACGATAGGTAAATATTGGATTTTAATACTGCAGAAAAATAATGTCAAAAGGTTTAAAAAAATTAAGATTAAAGTTAATTAATCAACCTTTAAGGTATAAAATTTGGTAAGTGTTATTATTAATAAAATAGTTTGTTTTATTTATGTTGTTTTATTTATTCCTGTCGAATATTACAAATTTGTATATGTACATAAGTTATATTGATGAATTAAATATAATCATAAATGCGGGAAGTTTCATAAAGCTTGAAAGTAAGAAATAGTTCTTTTTATATTTTTTTGGTATGTGGTGTTTTGTTCTTGTTTGTTTTGTATTATCACATACCGTTTTTTTGTTAAATAAAATAACTCGATTACATTTTTTCAGTTTTATACAGTTTTTTCACAATATTTTGAAGTAATCACTTGTCAGTCAAATTTTAAATATATTAATTTCCTGCTATGCGTTCCAGTTCTACCAACTTATTTCTTTGTAAAATAAAATAAACTACTTTCAAATTAAAATGACAGACACATCTATCACTGTCAAGGATCTTGTCGTTGGACAGACTATATATTAAAATTTTTCTTGTCTGCTCCTTATATTTTATTCTATAAACTTTGCCTTATGTCGAGTATTTATTTTGCCGGAAGTGATAAGGCCTATAATGGACTCGAAATGATATTGAGAATTTAGCGATATGAGTCATTTATATTTTTAGTATTTTGTTGATAAGGCCCTTCAGTTTAGTCATTTATTGTGCAGGACAGATAAACTAACTGTAGGGGGTCTTAAGGCAAGTTTAAAGAAAAGGGATTATATATTTCAGAATATAATGAATATGTTATTCATAATGTATACGTTATTCACATATAAATATAGAACCATATAAATTTGTAGGGAGACATCACTTCAAAAAAATGTATATGAAAAAATCCCACTTACTTTTTTTAACAAGCAATCATCTCCAGAATTTGTTCGCTTTTATTAAACTATTTTATCTCGTATTTTATGTATTGATAATTTAATTTCCTGGCTCAACAAATAATTGAAGCAAGCAAACACTAATTACAGATTTATAATTCTATATTTAATTAATTATTGGCTTAATAGGAATAGTTGTGGTTATGCATAATTTCGTGTAAAACCGCGGGTCTGCGAAACGTTATCTATAAATCTGCTAGATTATTATTAGAGGAAACTAAAAGCTTTCATTGAATGCGAAACGTTGTGCGATTTAAGCTATTAATAAATTTATTTAATTTGTATCTGTGATCGTTGTAAAATGTATAATCATATTGCATTCCCTCTTAATACTAGAATTTAATGCATCGTCATTAGCGAATAAAATCGATTTTGTTATTGAGTTCCCTAAATAAACATCGTTCTATTTGTTTGCGACCAAAACCTACGTTTCGTATTTGTTTTACTTTGTTTTCATAAATAGATAATTAAAGCTTAGACCCTTTGAGGTTAATAAATATGTATTTACAGGGTGGTCCGAACTGTATAACGGAATCTTCGGCAGTATATTCTGCAGATAAAAATAAGCAAAAAATTTCGTATAAATGTATGTCCTAAAATACTTAGTATCGTAAATAATTTCTAAAGTCACGTGTTTGGGAGTTTTTTTGACATGATTGAAATTTGATTTTGTTGTCAATATGACTCCTATTTGTAGGGTGCACCGTACATGTATAAAATTACTGACTGAAAATTTTCTTGGTAAAAATAGCTACGAGCAACCCAAGGAGCAACCGTTCTCGAGATATTTAGAATGGAAGCAGTCAATCAATGTCATTATTGACAAAAAATAAACATGTTGAGTAGATAGTTATTTGACTGAAATGATAAAATTTGACTGAAAGGATAAAATAAACTTTTTATCTTTTTAAATTAGGTAATCATAAATTTTCTTCGAAAAAATGATGAACAGTTTTTGTTGAATTTTTGGCACAAAAACATTTCAAATTTATGATTTCAGTCTAATAACTATTTAGTCGACATGTTTAATTTATGTCAATAATGACAGGTATTGTAAAAAATGTCATAAATGTTTTTTTTTTACTCAGTAGTTTTATACAGCTACGGACGAAAAGTTTTTACTCTTCAAACTCGTTATAACACATGTAGGTAGCGCCCTCTACAAATAGGAGTCAAATTGACATCAAAATCAAATTTCTCATGTCAAAAAACTCCCAGACGCCAATTATTGTTTTTTTTTATGAAAATTATTTTCATCCAAGACGATACTTCAGAAATTATTTGGAAAAAAATCGAAATAAAAATGAAACACAATGGCGGAATCCCACAGGGTTCGTCTATTAGCCCGACGTTATTTCTTCTTGCTGTGAACGATATCAGATCATCGTTGGATAAACGGGTTTCTCTCAGAATGTTCGCGGATGATATCGTAATATATCATTCCTCTACGGAAGCAGGATACAGTCAGAACATCATACAAACTTCACTAAATAAACTTACAAAATGGTGTACGTGGAAAAACGTATCCCTTTCTGCTTCCAAATCGGCTGCAGTTCATTTCTGCCACCAAAGAAACTGCTCGAAGGCCGTTAACCTATATATTGGCTCTGATCGAATAAACTCCCAGCACGAACAACGGTTTCTTGACATTAGGTACCTTTGATACACTTCTCAATTTCAATACCCATATCAGCAACTTAATCTCTAAATGCCAAACTAATCTTAACATTATTAAAATTCTATCTGGCACCACCTGGGGGTCAGACCATGTTTCTCTTTTGCGGGTGTACAATGCTTGTATCTTATCGAAAATCAATTACGGGTCCCAAGTTTATACGTCTACACCGCGGTCTTATTTAAATAAGCTGAACATAAGCGGTACATAACATGGAAATCAGGAAATCACTGGGCGCTTTTCACACGAGTCCCATACCAAGCTTAATGTGTGAATCAGAACAACTCACACTAAATTATATTAGAGAACGACACCTATTAGCATATGCGTTTGGTCTACATGTTAATCCGGAACATCCTAATCACAGAAAATTCTTCAAAATTATTTACCCCCAAATCAAACATAGATACAAACAGTATCAATCAGCATCACAACACCGTTATGTAGATATAAAGGAAAGACTGTCAATCGATTTGCCTCCTCCTTTCAATATTGCGCCATTCTCCCGTATGTTTTCCCCATGGAGTCTCTACCAACTCTCGCTTGACCTATCACTCAAAGTCCACAACAAAAAGGAATGCTCACATCTCACTATAAGAGCACAATTCAAAGATCTCATCAATTCGAAGTATAAGAGTCATCGACTGGTTTACACCGATGGCTCGAAAACTGATAGGCACACTGGAGCGGCTTTTCATACATTTGATAAAGAAATGTGTTTTTCACTAAGTCCCATAACGGGAATATTCTCAGCAGAGCCGTTTGCAATAAGGCCATAATTTAAGGCCATTCAACATATATTGACCTCCAGCTATAAGAGATGGGTCGTGGCTACCGATTCATTGAGTTCCATTTCAAGTATCTCCTCTTTCTACTCCAACCATCCACTAGTTATAGCAATCAAAATGCTTCTACAGAAGGCCAATATCAACTACTACAGTGTCACTTTCCTTTGGCTTCCGAGTCACATAGGAATTCCTGGCAATGACAGACCTGACTACTTGGCTGCAAAAACTCCTAACCCTCATAAAAGCAACCTAGTTTTCTCTGTGCAAGATCTAAAGAATTATGGCAAACATATTATCGATAATATAATCCAACTAGAGTGGGACTTGGACATGAATGATAGTAAGCTGCATGAAATCAAAAGGGATTATTTTGAAAATAATGTAGTTAACTTACCTAGAAGAGATTTTGTTGTGCTCACTAGAATTCGTTTAGGACACACGAAACTTACCCATGAACACCTCCTTAAAGGACAGAATCAGCCCATATGTGAAACATGTAATCTTCCAATATCTGTCAAACACATTTCCTTGAATGCCCAAAGTACGCGCTGAAACGAAGACAACACGGTATCGTGGATAACCCTGAGGTAGCCCTTTCCTTCCAAAATAACAAGGCTATGTTGGATTATTTATCTTTATTTACAAAATATGCTGCCGAACTTTCCGGAATACAGTTCGGACCACCCTGTATATATGAGGTTAATATTTGTATAGTCAAATGGCTGTCTTTAGGCCAATAGTTAATCAGATAGCATATTGCATATGTTTCTTCTTACGTTTATAAGAAATAAAAGAATGATGAATTATTCTATTTACAAAGTACCATTACCATTATTCTATTTACAAAGTAAAATTTTCGGACGAAAAATTAGGTTTTTGGATTACATTGGAGAAAATATATTCAATATCACTTTAAATGTCAAAAATTTACCCCCAAAAGAAATATCATCTGACTCCCTTTGTAACTACACGTTAGAATCCAAACACTAGGCGAGTTGCGTGCAACAAGTGTCGGCTACAATATGGCGCCCGCGCTGCAGGAATATGTAATGCCTCCGTGTGCACCGCGTTACATCCAGAAAAAGGGAGTCCCCGGGGAAAGATCAGAGCCAGGTCGATTTGCATTTTTAAACGGCAGGGTGAGATTTTTAATCGACGTCGTTAGAATAAATGCATATAAATTTTTCTTCGTCGGCAGATTTAAAATTTTCCGTTGATTAATTTTAATAAAGAAATTACGGTAGAGGCAAGTGTTAGTTAAAATTGACTCTTTGAGTGAAATAGTAGAAGAAAGAGAGAAATATTCAGTTAGTTCATAAAATAAAAAAATGATTGAAAGAGAGGAACGTTTGCTCAGCATCAGGTAAAAGCCCATGCTATAACGTGGTATACTAATGCTGCCAAAATCAAAAAAGAAACAGGAATAGGAGTATTTGGGCCGAAAACTAAATACTCCAAACCAATGGGCACCTATCCCAGCATTCTTCAGGCAGAAATCTACGGTATCGCAAGATGCGTACCTACAAATTATCTTAGCTAGGAACTATCGGAAACAAGAAATAACCATCCTTTCCTACAGTCAAGCAGTATTAAAAGCGATCAACTCAGTAACCATCAATCAAAGTTGCTCAAAGGATACCTAGAGAAGCCGAACAAACTAGGCAAAGAAAATGAAGGCCTCCTACTCTGGGTGCCAGCCGACCAAGAGATAGAAGGCAATTAAAAGCAAACGATCCAGTTAGAAAATTAGCGAATACTCTGGACCCTAACTGGAAGAGAATCATTGCTTCCCAAGTGTAAACCAACTTAAAGCGAAACTCAAGAACCTAGAAGACTCCATCCGTAATCTGGAATGGGAAACCTCCAACGGTCTAAAACATTAGAAGAAATTTTTCAGAATTTACAACGGAGAAAAATCGAAGATTTTCCTTGATTTAAGTAAGAATAATAATCGGATTGTTTCAGGGTTTTTAACAGGACACTCTCTCTACAACTCAGTAGATTGAAGCTAAGAAACAACGGCAAATTCAGATTCTGTGGGGAAAATGGGGAAACACCAGAACACCTCATCACTGAGTTTGCCAAGACGACAACCATTCCTGCCATACACTTTGGTACGATTAATATTGGAGATAGAGAACTAACCTTTGTAAAACCGTCTCAGATACTTGCTTTTGCCAAAGCTCTGAGACTGTATGGTGAGTTATAACTCAAGAAAGGGGGACACAATAGATCTGTAAGGTCGCGATGATTAACCACCCATTCATACATTCTACATGGGCTATGGTTGCTTTACGTCTAATCCCCTGAATGTCCGGCAATATGCCTATCAGCAGGGAAAATCAACTGAACTGGCCCTCAACAATTTGGTGGGGGAAATTATGAGTACATTTGATCGCAAGGAAATTGCGGTAGGGATATTCTTAGACATTGAGGGAGCATTTAACAATGTTACCCCTCAATCGTACCTAGGCGCTGTAAAAGCCCGAGGAGTCGAAGCAACCATAACCGAATGGATTGAGCAAATGCTCAAAAATCGAATAGCAACGACCTCGCTCAGCGGTGAGTCCGTCAGGTTTGTTCCGGGCAGGGGATGCCCGCAAGGAGGAGTTCTCTCTCCTCTTCTGTGGACCCTGTTAGCGGATGACCTGATGGCAAGCATCGATGCATGCGAGATTGAAGCACAAGCATATGCGGACGACCTGGTAATCCTAGTAAAAGAACAAAAAGAGGAGGACATCTCCTCAAAAATACAAGAAGTCTTAGATGCAATTCACGGCTGGTGCACACTGGAACAATTAAGTGTAAACCCACAGAAAACCGTGATCATACCATTCACCAGAAGTTCTTGGTGAGACAATTCCGTTTGCGGAGGAAGTTAAGTATCTAGGATTAAACCTGGACAAAAAAACTTAGCTGGAACTCCCATCTGGAAAAAATATCAAAAAAGGCTTGCTATGCTCTATGGGTATGCCGCCGAATTTGTGGTAGAAACTGGGGATTAAACCCCAAAAATATGTACTGGCTATACGTGACAGCCATCAGATCTATTATCACGTGTGGCGCAGTTGCCTGGTGGCAGAAAGCCAACCAAACAACGGCAAAGAATAAACTGTCAAAATTTACAACAACAAGCACGCTTAGCGGTGACTGGTGCCTTTCATTCTACGCCGTCAAAAGCTATGGAACCCCTACACGACTTACCTCCTCTTCAAATTCTTTTGGAGAGAGAGGCGAGATGGGCTACATATAGGTTTCTAAATATGGCACGAGAGAGCCAAGGAACAATCATGTTCATACAAAACCGACTAGTAGACGAACTACAATTGGATGAGATTCTGGGAATGGTCTCGGATCTCACACCACCAATCCAACTCTTGACGCGCACCTACAACGTCCTGTTTCCGAAGAGGGACGAATGGGATAAGCCGAGAAACGGCCTATTACTTGCGGAAATGTGTTGGTACACGGACGGATCCAAAAACGATAAAGGATCTGGCGCAGGAATTTACTGCAGCAGTCCAAAGACTGAGATCTACCACAGTCTTGGAAAACACACCACAATTTTCCAAGCTGAGCCTTATGCGATTGAAACCTGTGTGCAACTGCTGGTAGAACAGCAATACACCGGGAAAACAATAAGCATATTTTCGGATAGTCAAGTCGCGTTGAAAGCACTTGAGGCAACGAAAAGCACGTCCAGGACGATTCTTCGTTGTAAGAAACTACTCAATATATTAGGAGATGGGAACAAAGCGTCGCTAATATGGATACCGGGACATGTCGGCCTAGAGGGAAATGAACGTGCTAATTCCCTCGCCAAACCTGGTGCAGGCTCACCATTCGTGGGCCCAGAACCGACAATTAGCGTACCAAAAAATCTCGCAACAGACAGGCTCTGTGAATGGGTTAGGGGTGCGACGTATCGGGACTGGTATGACAGTCCCGGAATGGAACATGCCAAGACAATCCTAGCAGGGCCATCCAAACGTAGTACAGATGAACTTCTAAAGGCTGGTAGGAATGGAGCGCGTACGCGGGCAGTATAGAGTACGCGGGCAGTATACACGGGCCACTGCCGGCTGAGATCACATCTACAGAGGCTGGGCCTGGTGGAAGACGCCGAATGCCGACTCTGTATGGAAGATGACGAAACAATGAAGCATGTTATGTGTACCTGCCCCGCTGGGGCAGGACCAGGTTTGAGGTGTTTGGCAAACCCACGCTAGACCTATCAGACCTCGAAGACATATCACTCTCGGACATAACGGCCTATGTTGAAAGGCTGGGTCTTGAGGGTGAACTTTAATGCTCTTTTTCTATTAAAGAGCTTGTAGAAACTTAGCCAAAACAGGCCCTCGCGGCCGCAGTGGAGGGTCCCACCTGGGACCCACTCTTAGTTAAATACAAATACAAAAAATGGTTGCTTTAATGAACACGGTAGTAATCTTGATAGGGATTCCATGAAAATGGCAGAGAACACTGACAGAACTTCTGGACTTAAAACTTATAAAAAGATAATAATATGGCTTTTCATTGACAGTAACATTAGAAAAGAAATAAACCCTATTTTATACGTGTATTGATGAAGACCAAAAGCATGGACATGCTCTTGATGTTAAAATTTACATAAAATCTTGAATGGTTTTTAAATTCCTTATTTTGTTAGGAAATTCCATAGGGTGTTTTGTTTTTTTTTTCGCTAAAATAACAATATTTTGTTAGAGGTTAAAAAGACAAATAATTTAGCTTCGAGAATAAAGACAAAGTATTATATTGAAATCCATGAACATTTTAAGGTGTAATTGTTTGGCTAGTCAGTGTAGTTTAGATAATGCTGTAACTACAGGAAATTAAAAAATTAAAATAAATATATAAAACATTCCATCAAGAGAAACTAAAAAATAAAGGTAACTAATCTGTGATATATGTGTTCAGTACATGTATAAAAGGGTTAAGCGATAGGTCAAGTAGCTTCTAAACCATGAAGGAGCGGAAATGGAAACAATAGACCATAAAATTTCATAAAGTACCTACGTTGCATGAATAGCATTCAAATTATATTCATATTGGATAAGCATTTTATAGTAGCCGATTATTATTTATTTATTAGAATAAAATGTAATCTCAACGCTATATATTTTGCATTAATTTTTGAAACTGTTGTGTATGATTTATGTAGGGTCATCTATTATGGAGTGTATATTTAATTTTATATTATTTTAGTTAAGTATTTAATTATATACTCACTAAAGTTTTATATATTGTTTTCTAGTAGACCGATTTTTATGATTTTTTAAGCAATTTGTAGCTAAATTATTTGAGTTTTTAGTATCTCTTTCTAAATTAAAAATGAAGGTTGCCATCTGTCAATTATACGAAGGAAAACAAAATGTTGATATTTTGATGAAAGTTTGAAACAACCTATGGATTACGTTAACAAAGCAAGGAATTTAGAAATCATTTTATCATCTAGGTGTATCTTTTCTCGATAGTAATGTTTTTTGGTTTATCTCAATAGGTTAATTTTTTTTGGGAATATTCGCTTTTGAAGAAGACACTAACAATTTTTAGCATTTAACATTAAAACCATACATTTGCTTTTGGTCCTAGTCAACAGACCTATAAAATAGTGTTTATGACTTATGTAATGTCACTCTCTTTGAAAAATCATATTATTATTGTTTGTTGGGCAGACTCAAGCAGAGATGTTTTTAAGTCCAAAAGTTGATCTCTACCATGACCAAATAAAGCAGCAATAGCTGATACTTCAGAACTGAAAACCATATTTACTAAGTAAACGCCAATAAACAATAATAATATGAGTTTTCAAAGAACATTAACAAAAGACATTAAAAATATGTCAAACATTAAAATATATTATCAAACGTCAAATTGTTATTAGATCAACATTTTGATAGTCTTAGCAGCGTTTTTTTTATCTTTTAATTGCTTTTTCAAATTATTATTTGAAGTAGTTGAAGTTGTTGGTTCAATTGAAGTTGATCCGTCCGATCCGATCCGTTCGTTCCGTCCGATCCCACCGATACATCCTTCTGTCCGATCCGTCCGTTCGGTCCGTTCCGTCCTCTCTGTCCGATCCATCCGTTCCGTCCGTCCTGTCTGATCCGTCCGTTCTATCCGATCCGTCCGATCTGTCCGTTCCGTCCGTTTTATCCGATCCGTCCGTTCCGTCCGATCCGACCGTTCTGTCCGTTCCGTCCGATCCGTCCATTCTATCCGATCCGTCCGTCCTATCCGATCCGGCCGTTCTGTCCCATCCGTCCGTTCCGTCCTATCCGTCCGATCTGTCCGATCCGTCCGTTCCGATCCGATCCGATTCGTCTGATCCGTCCGATCCGTCCGATCCGATCCGATCCTGATGTGATGCCTTTATTATTTGAAGTAGTTGAAGTTGTTGGCATATTGAAAAAGCAATCAAAAGATAAAAAACGCTGCTAAGACTATCAAAATGTTGATCTAATAACAATTTGACGTTTATACTATTACTTCAAAAGCAACTTTTTACCAAAGCCTACCATGACTTCACTGAATCATCGTTTCTTGTTCACTATTATTAATATCTTAATTATTAGATATTAATACATCTGATATTATGATATTCTGGTATATCGTCGATTTTAAAATAAACTAACTGTTTCTATCTTATTTTTAGGTAAGAATGGGCATAATCAAGAGGGCTACTGATACCGTGTTGTAAAAATAAAGTAATTAACGGCTTATTTTTTGGTATTTATTATAATTTTGCTAATATCTTCGGTTTGAAAGAAGATATCAAGATGCGGTTTTCGCTGACCTTTTAAGCTTTTACTACTCTTTACTGTCAGCTAAAATTACATATACTATTGCATTTAATTTTTTTGAAAAAAACGCGCATTGTTTGTTAAATTGTAAGACAACGCCCCCTAGCGTCTACGTTCAAAAGCTTATTATTATTGTTTATATTACTCAATATAGAGTAAGAAACGCTCTTTGAGACAAGCCCTCGCTTGTTGGATTCCGATCATCCAGTCCAGAGTTATTAATATTCAAATAAAAACAGATCTAACCTTCCCCCACTACTTTATTTTGGTATATAGGGGAAAATGGCTCTAACAAAAAATATTCAAAATTTACAGAAGATTATGAAGCTGTTACTTGTAGTACACCTTATATAGGCAAAATTGTGTAAAAACTCTTATTTTTTGTTGCAGTTGCGCCCCCTAGCGTTCGTTCTACAAACTTGAAAATAATTTCCAGCAATTTCCCATAGCCTCTTAATAGTTATAAAAAAAAACTTTATAGTTATAAATATTTTATTCCGCCGCCGCTACGGCTAAACTTTCCGAGATACAGCCGAGAGCTATTCTTAGTGGGACACCCTGTACATAAGTTATATTGATAAATATGATAATAAATGCGGGAAGTTTATTTAAGCTTGAAAGTAAGAAATAGTTCATTTTATATTTTTTTAGTATTATTTGGTGTTTTGTTCTTGTTTGTTTTGTATTAACACACCGTTTTTTTTTTAAATAAAATAACTCGATTACATTTTATCAGTTTTATATAGTTTTTTTCACAATATTTTGAAGTAATCACTTGTCAGTCAAATTTGAAATATATTAATTTCCTGCTATGCGTTCCAATTGTACCAACTTATTTCTTTGTAAAATAAAATAAACTACTTTGAAATTAAAATGACAGACACATCTGTCACTGTCAAGGATCTTGTCGTTGGACAGACTATAGGTGCTCTTTTTTTCAGTTCAATACGGTGAACGGTTTTCAAGATATTTGAATTTAAAACGAGGTTTAAAAGTTAGGATACGTCGATTTTAATATTAGCGAAATGATAAAATATATGTAAAGAAATTATAAATTAATCTTATGAGTTTTCCAATACTAAAAATCGATGCATCGTAACCTTTAAACGCAAATATCTTGAAAACCGTTCACCGTATAGAAGTAAACGAAGAGCACCTTTCTTCTGACGTAAACAAGTCCTATTAGCTTTTTATGTCATTTATTGAAATTACTTTATAAGAATAAAAAAAATTACCATCAGTAGTACTCTCTACTATAACGGAAAGTTCCCTTCAGGGTTCTTACGGAATTTTACACTATCGCCATTCGCTTTGGCAGTAAGAGGTGTGTGAGAGTACGAAATTTCAAGAAAAACGGTTTACTTTATGTTCTTAAAAATAGACAAAATATATTATTTTTATTTGCCCTTTTGAGTGCTGTAACTTCATCGAGAAGTATTTAAGGACATATATGTTCATAGGAACTTTTTGTTTTATTTTTATCTGTAGAATCATATACCGAAGTGAGATATACTATTTTTTGGCACCCTGTATACCCAGTTTTGACGTATCAGTTAATAAACATTTATACAGGTCCGCACTGTATTCCGGAAACTTTTTTAAGGAAACATATTTTACTGATAAAAATAAGTAGAAAAGTTCATATAAATGTATGCTCTAAAATGCTTAGTTTCGGATATACAGGGTGTAGAAGTTTCATTTTTATTTCATTTTTTCCCAAATAATTTCTGAAGTAACGTCAATATTTGGATGAAAGTTGGTGTCTGGGAGTTTTTTGACGTGAGAAATTTGATTTTGATGTCAATATGTCCCTTATTTGCAGGGGGCGCCACCTAAATGTGTTTTAACTGGCTTGAAGAGTAATAACTTTTTGTCCATACCTGTATAAAACTTTACCGAATATCTAGTAATATTTTTTCTATTTAAAGATATACTGTGTAGAAACATAAACACTTTTTGAATTTTTCATTTTTCGAATCCCTTTTCATTCAATTTCTTGTTGTTTTCTAATTGTTGTGAACATACATTTAATATGGTTATATGTATATGTATATTCGACAAATTGTATAAAATATTATTTTTACCCTTATTCTACGGCTATGCCTAAAGAATTTAAGGTACGAAAAATACCATCAACATTATTATTCTTCTCAGAAAGATGGGTGATGCAAATAAACAGAACCATTACCTTAAGATGAAATTTGGAAGAAATAGTCATAAATAGTTGCATCATTTTTAGTTTTCCTTTGTAATTCGTTTACTTTCAGACGCGATGTCTGGTTTCTATTTACTTAAGAAATGGTCATGTTTGTCCCTTTGCAAACCTACCTGAAAATATTATTAAGAAATAGTAAAGTACGCTTAGGATTTTCGGAGGGGCATTCTCATAAAAGCACGGTCACAGAAGGGACCAGGAACATTCATAAAATTTTTCATAGACGTAATACTGCTAAATTTATATTTTGTATTAAAAGTTTAAAAATAAAAAGTAATAACAACTTAGTAAGAATTTAATTATAAAAAAAAGAATAACATTCCCAACAAATTGGTGATACAGAGTCAAATAGAGAACTACAACATTTGGTGGCAGCGACTACAAGATTGGTGACGACGGTGGTCCAATCAGGATCACGACATTGGTGGCGGCGGTAAAAACTACCAAGGTTTCCTGAAGGTGCGCCAGACGCAGCAGAAAACCTACCAGTTTTTTGGAAGAAGATAGAGGCAACAGGGCAGTTCTTGAAGGTGCACCAAGAAGCAGCAAAGCCCGACACGAGACATGTAAACATTGGGGACACTGAAAGGAGCGCCAGACGCAGCACAAGTCTCCAGGGAAGCTTTTGTTTTCACCAGATGATGACAGGGTAAGTCTTTCATTTGTTTACTGTATTGTGACGCTACTGTTTTTCTTCTGATTTTAGTTAGTTAGATTTAAGTTAAGACAATAATAATTCTGGGCTGCAAATAAAAAAAAAATTGCTTAAAAATTCGTAAATATTTTTTCTCTCTTCAAACTAAAAATACATCTATAAAATAAATAATAATTCTTAAACTAAAGTAATAAATCATTAATAAAATATAATAATGGCAGGGAGGTAAAGAGACGCAACTGATGTTCTGAATTTAATAAATTCATTTGATGGTCAGGGTGACGCAAATTCCTCAAATTTTTCTTAAAAAATTGTGATTCAATATTAAAAATTGTCAAAGTGGATCAAAAAATTACTAGTAGATTTAATTTTTGGTACTAAATTAAAAGGGGAAGGCACAAGAGGTAACACAATATAAACAGTTTCAAAGTGGGAAGAACTAAAAGATTTCTTATTAGAGCACTTTACTGATAAAACACCACCATCGCATTTTCTAACACAAATAATGAATATAAAGCAACATTTTTAGGGAAACTGTAAAAGAATATGGCGATAGATTACAAATTCTCTTTAATAAATATAAAGAAACGTGTCACTTAAATTATGCAAATAACGAAGCTACTGTTTTAATAGAAAATTTAAACTCCATTTTAGTCAATACTTTTAGAAAAGGACTCAACGATGAAAAAATTCAAATGCGTATTATTGCCGAAAATACTACATATTTAGATAAAGCTTTATCATTAGCAATTGAAATGGAACTTGAGAATAATGACAGGTTTAAAAACTCGCATTTTAAAAATATAGGTTTTGTAGAGCGTGGAAATAGACAATTAAATAATCATTCTTCTAATAATTCCTGTTTATTTTGTTTTAAAAATAATCATTTAACATCACAGTGTAGACAGCTTAGGCAATACGAACAAAATAGTAACTCATATAATAGAAATGTACCTAGCAATAATCAGACACGCCCACCGCAAAATTTTAATAGCAATAATAATTTTTCAAATAGACAAGACGTAAATACAGTACAATATAATCAAGGACGTTTCACTAATCGAAACTACAACAATCAAAATTTTAATCAGAACAACGACGTGCGTAATTATAATCGTAATTATGGTAACAATTATAACAGTAATAATCCTCGTTCAAATTACAATAATAGATATTCTCAGAATCCAAGAAATTTTAATAACTCACAAGTTCCTCAACGGCAGCAAAATGTTTCGATACCTCAACAATCTCAAAATTTTTCTAATTACAATAATGAATCCAGTACTACCAATTTTAATAGTTCAAATAATAGATCACCACAACAAATTCAAACTATAAATTCTCAGTCGTTAATCAATTCAGCAGATAATTATTTTTCAGAACCGAGCACATCTCAAAATTTTTCGGGAAACGAGAGCGAAGCCTTGGTCGCGAGCAGCCGATTAAGCGCTTCTTAAAATTAGATAATAGCTGTTCTATGAATTACACACTACCTGAGCATAAAAATAAAATTAAAATTGAGCAAAACTTAATTGACATACCGCATAAATCAGTATTATTTTCCGATAGTTACCAACAATTAGAGATAATTAAAATCCCTTCTTTAGATATAAAAGATAAAGAATTACATCTTTTATTAGATACAGGGGCAGATATATCTTTATTGAAAGAATGTATCTTATTACAAAATAATCTAAAATTAAATAAAACTTGCATTATAGAATTAAAAGGTATAAGTAAAGAACCTGTATTTACTAAAGGTGTTTGTAACATCCCAATTAAATTAAACAATAACAAAGCAATAACTCATCCTTTTCACATTGTGCCAGATAGTATACCGATTAAAAGTGATGGACTATTAGGACGCGATTTTTTGCAAAAGTATAAAGCCAAAATAAATTACGAAGACGGAGTCATTAATTTTGAAGACAATTTTTTTAAAATTTTGCCGTCAGAAGCAACTACAATAATTCCCGCGAGATGTCAAATTATTGTACCTGCTCTAGCTAATTTATCTTCGTCCGAAGGCATAGTAGTTTCAAAACAATTATCCGAACATTTATATCTAGGGTCAAGCCTAACAAAAGTCCAGAACTATAAATGTTTAGTTAGCATATTAAATATTTCTAATGAAGCTCAAACTATCCATACACCTAGAGTGAATGTCGAACCTATTTCTTTTAATGAGTACGAATTTATAGAAACATATAATTATGACATTATCGATCGTTTTGCTAAAATAAGAAAAGAAATTAATCTAGACCAATTAAATGAAGAAGAAACTAATTCAGTATTAGATATTTGTAGAGATTTTAACGATATTTTTTACTTAGAAGGCGATAAACTAACAAGCACCAACACAATAAAACACACTATACCGACAGAAAGTAATAAAGGTCCTATTAACGTAAAACCTTATAGATTGCCTTTCAAACATAAAGAAATAATTAATGAACAAACTGAGCAAATGTTAAAAGACGGGGTAATTTCCGCTTCGGACAGTCCTTGGAATAGTCCTTTACTAGTTGTTCCTAAGAAAAGCGACCCATTATCACCTAAATTTAGAGTATGCGTTGATTTTCGAAAGTTAAATGAAATTACCATTGGAAACGCATATCCTCTACCTAATATAGCAGAAATTTTAGACCAGTTAGGAAAATCTCATTATTTTACTACCTTAGATCTTACTAGTGGATTTCATCAGGTAGAAATGGACGAAAAAGATAAAAATAAAACCGCTTTTAGCACTAATACAGGACATTACGTTTATAACAGAATGCCTTTCGGTTTAAAAGGAGCTCCCGCCACATTTCAAAGACTCATGAACACAGTTTTAAGCGGTCTTAATGGTATGAAATGCTTTATTTATTTAGATGATATAGTAATTTATGCAAACAACTTAAATGAACATAACGATAGATTAATTGAAGTTTTTCAAAGATTTAGACAACATAATTTAAAACTTCAACCTTCGAAGTGTCAGTTTTTACGAAAAGAATGTTTATACTTAGGTCACATTATTACAGAAAACGGCATTAAACCAGATCCATCAAAAATTCAATGTGTAACAAACTTTCCGCAACCTAAAAATCCTAAAGATATAAAATCTTTTTTAGGGCTTGTAGGATATTATAGGAAATTTATCAAAAATTTCGCTAAAATTGCTAAACCTTTAACCGAATTATTAAAAAAAGATTCTGTTTTTAATTGGGGTATAAAATGCGAAAATTCTTTCCAAATTCTTAAAGATAGTATAACTTTTCCACCTGTTCTCCAATACCCAGATTTTACCAAAGAATTTATTATAACAACAGATGCGAGTAATTTCGCAGTAGGAGCAATTTTATCGCAGGGTAAGGTTAATCATGATCGTCCAATAGCGTTTGCTAGTAGAACTCTAAATAAAGCAGAACAAAATTATTCAACTTCAGAAAAAGAGCTAACTGCAATCGTCTGGGCAGTAAAACATTTCCGTCCATATATTTTTGGCACAAGATTTAAAATTGTTACAGATCACAAACCCCTACTCTATATATTTAATATCAAAGACCCTGGTTCTCGTTTGACGCGTTTTAGAATAAAACTTGAAGAATATGACTATGAAATAATTTATAAAGCTGGAAAGATTAATACAAATGCTGATGCATTGAGTAGAATAGTTAGCACAACAAATGTCAATTCTATTATTACCAATTATGATAATTTTAAAACACATCTCGAAAGCCATATAATTATTAATTCCAAAGTCAAAGAAAAAAACACAAATCTGTTTGAAACACCACAACTTATACCTATAGTTTTATTTTTGCCAAAATTATTCAACAAAAACGACTTTAAAATTCTAGAAAAAAATAAACAAATTAATACATTTTTAGAACATTACGATAACACAAATCCTTTAGACATGCCGTCAGTTTTTCAGTATCAACAAAATAATTGTAATATATTTCTATTAACAGACAACGAAAATACATTCAGTGATATTAATTATGAAAATATTTGGTCTTGCTTACTAACTTTACGAAATATTATATCCAACGAAAAAACCGAACTATCATTTATAAAATATCATTACAACTCATTAGTCAAATGGGAAATCGTTCTTCCTATGATAAGATATATTTTTAAAGACCTCTATTCAGAAATTACAATATTTAACAACAGTCTTATCAACCCCTCAGATGCTGAAAAAGTTGTATTATTAAATGAAAATCACAATTGTCCATTAGGAGGTCATCAAGGGTCATCCCGCACATATAAAAAATTATCTCAATTATATACATGGAAAGGTATGAAAAAAGACATAAAAGAGTTTATAAAAAAATGTGAACTTTGTCAAAAAAATAAACAGTCTCGAAAAACAAAAATGCCTATGGTAATTACGACCACGGCATCAAAACCGTTCGAAAAATGTTTTTTAGATATAGTTGGACCACTACCAGAAACCGAAAATGGTCACAAATACATATTAACCTTTCAGGATGATTTAACAAAATATATAATTAATATACCTATGAGAAATCAAGAAGCTGTAACTGTAGCGCATCATTTTGTAACGAATATTATATGCATTTACGGAATACCTGACATGCTAGTCACAGATCAGGGGTCAAATTTTTTAAGTGATATTTTTAAAAGTACTTGCAAGTTTTTAAAGATAAAAAAGATCCAAACAACAAGTTATCACCCAGAGTCAAACGGAGCACTAGAACGCTCTCATAAAGTTCTAGAAGAATATTTAAGACACTTCATTAAGACATCTCAAACAGACTGGGATAATTGGATTCCCTATGCAACATTTACATATAATACTACACCTCACACTGCTACACAATTTTCTCCATTTGAACTTTTATTCGGACATATTCCTACATTACCAACATCAGTTAAACAACCACCTAAAGTCAATTATACTTATGATGATTTCATAAACAATCTTAAACAAAAAATGCAACATTCTAATCAATTAGCTAAAGAAAACTTATTAAAATGTAAAAACATATCAAAAAATAATTACGATAAAAACAGTTATACCAGAATATTCGAAATTGGTGACAAAGTGTTACTTTACGACGAATCAGTTCGACGTGGCAGAAGTAAAAAACTTTCCGCCTTATGGATTGGTCCATATACCATTATAAAAAAAATATCAGATGTAAATTATACAATTCAAAAAGGAAAAAATAAACAAACTATTCATGCAAATAGATTAAAATATTTTTATTATTAAAACTAAACATAATCAGTATATATAGATTATAAAAACTAGAATTAATAAATTTTAATTAGCTTATTATTAGTATATATATTTTGTTTTAGGGTTAATTTATTTATAATAATTACCAGTATCCTAGCAGTAGTCCACTCAGAATACAATATAACCACTTATGACTTGAACCCTGGAATACACTTTGAGCACCTGGGCGAACTAAGGTTTTTTAATAACAAATGGAAACTAGTAACTTTTGTAGAATTAGAAAATATTAGTAATAAGTTATTATCATTAAAGAATTACCGTAAGTATACTACAGATTTATGCAATAATGAGAATGCTCAATATCACTATTATATTTGTCAGTTATTTTTGAAAAGTTCTAAATACACTTTCGAAAAAATTGAAAAAGAACTAGAAGTCTTACACGAATTGATCGGTCATAGTCATTTATCAGAAAGTAGACAAAAACGAGGTTGGTTCAATATTGTAGGAAAAGCAACTAAAGTTTTATTCGGCGTTTTAGATGAAGAAGATGCTAAATACTATAATGATAAAATTTCACAAATGAATAAAGACGAAACTTCAGTCCTTCAACTTTTAAAAGAACAAACAAAAATTGTTCAATCAACAATAATTAATTTCAATAATACTATTGGAACTTTAGATTTTAACGAAAATTTATTAAAAAATAATATAAAAAAGATTAGCGATGAATTAAGCAAAGTCAAAGAAAATTTTCATTTTCTATATATAAAAACCGGCATAGAAGAACACGTCACTATTTTAAATATGATGCTAAATCAATTACAATTAGAAATCATGACGATTACGAATGCTATTTTAGTAGCAAGAAAGGGAGTTTTACACCCCTCAATATTAACGCCATTAAGGTTAATTAACGAATTAAAAGATGTGTCCGAATCTCTACCTCATGGATTAGAATTTCCTGTACCATTAGATCCGCTCAATGCAAATCTCATTCTAAATGTTATCGAGTTGCAAGTTTATTTCGAAAACAAACGATTAATATATATTATAAACATCCCTTTAATTGAAACAAATTTATTCTATATTTATAAAATATCACCCTTTCCAAAATTAATGTCAAATAACCAGTTTATATTAATTCAACCCTCATCTAAATATATAGCAATTGACGAAAGCAAACAGCAGTTTATTACACTGTCGGAAATAGAATTTAATACTTGTTTAAAAATTATAGAAAATAAATTTATTTGCAAGCAACAAAAACCAGTTTCTCTTGCTCATTTGGCAGATAATTGCGAAGTTAAATTATTGCAATTCACAAATATCATACCTGATATCTGTGACAAACGTATAATTCAGTCAGATAGAGCAATTTTTATTCAACTACAAACCAGTAACACTTGGTTATTTGCAGTTCCTCATCCAGAAACTCTTACGATATCATGTAATAATAAAAAAAATCACGTAGATGTAATACTAAAAAATTGCGGTAGTGTCACTATAGGTAAACAATGTAAAGCTTATAGCGCATCATCAATGCTAATCCCTCATGGAAATACAGTCCAGTCCAATATTTCAAGTGATTTTATTCCACCATTCGACATTAGTGATAATTGTTGCGAAAGGATAAAGGAAGAAAAAATAAACATTAGTGAAATATTTCTCAACGAACATTATAGGAAATTAACAAAGCACATCCCCGAACTTAATGTAGCGAGCCATAAGCTAGAAGATATTGAAAAGTTAGGTGATGAAATTCTAAAAAGGAAACTTGTAAACAATTATACATTTCCAGCATCTGTAATTGCCTATATCTTAGCTCTTCTTGCTATTATTTTTATTATTTATAAATTGTATACAAAATGTACTAACAAGACAGCCTGTTGCGGAATTATTCCAAACTTATGCATTAGAGTTAATCAGTCTGTGGAACCATCTTCTAGAAATAGTGATAGATATGTTGCTCATTATAATCGTAATATTAGCCAAAACTCTGAAAATGTAGGTAACTATGAAAACTCCGAAGAAGAGAATGTTAATTTACAGGCGCCCTCGCGCAGACCCATTGGGTATGTACCATCAAGGCGACCATTAAAAGAAAAATAATTTCCGCATTTGATACATTTTTAAATCTGCAATAGTTATAAAAAAAAATGTTAGTTAAGTTAGAATGTAAGTTAGTTATAATTAGTAGTTAAGACTTGTATAATACTTTTATATATGTACTTTTATTCATTTCCATCTGAGTTATACTAATTAATTATATAAACATTTGTTTTGAGATTTCATATCACTTTCACCTCATGAAATCTCTCATTAAGGGGGGAGGTGTTGTGAACATACATTTAATATGGTTATATGTATATGTATATTCGACAAATTGTATAAAATATTATTTTTACCCTTATTCTACGGCTATGCCTAAAGAATTTAAGGTACGAAAAATACCATCAACATTATTATTCTTCTCAGAAAGATGGGTGATGCAAATAAACAGAACCATTACCTTAAGATGAAATTTGGAAGAAATAGTCATAAATAGTTGCATCATTTTTAGTTTTCCTTTGTAATTCGTTTACTTTCAGACGCGATGTCTGGTTTCTATTTACTTAAGAAATGGTCATGTTTGTCCCTTTACCAAAATTACCTGAAAATATTATTAAGAAATAGTAGGTACGCCGTGGATTTTCGGAGAGGGGCATTCTCATAAAAACACACGGTCACAGAAGGGACCAGGAACATTCATAAAAATTTTTCATAGACGTAATACTGCTAAATTTATATTTTGTATTAAAAGTTTAAAAATAAAAAGTAATAACAACTTAGTAAGAATTTAATTATAAAAAAAATAAAGAATAACATTCCCAACAAGTGGTGATACGAGTCAAATAGAGAACTACAACATTTGGTGGCAGCGACTACAAGATTGGTGACGACGGTGGTCCAATCCAGGATCACGACATAATGTTGTTAATTTATCACTGTTTACACAAGTTATCATTGTTTACCCTAAATACAAAGAAACACAACAAATTTTTAATAAAAATTTTTGAAGCCCAAACTCAGAACAAGCGAGGTTGTTTGTCGAAGAACAGAAAACAGAGCTCAGAAAAACCGGCATATTAGAGTGACCTGTGAACAGACAGCTTTGCATTGGACTCCACTACGTCACTATAATCAGTGGAAATGACCTATTCGACTTTTTTAATTTTTGAATTTTTCAGTATTTTTGAATCTTATAATTTTGAATTTTTCAGTATTTTTGAATCATTCAATTTCTTGTTGTTTTCTAATGTTGTTAATTTATCACTATTATCAGTGTTTAAAAAAATCAACGCTGCATCGCCCTAAGTTCAAAGAAACACAACCATTTTTTAGTAAAAATTGATGTGTCTCTTGGTAAAAAAATATACTATCAACCGTTCTCAAGATATTTTGAATGGAAATAAGTAATACATGTCATTATTGACTAAAAATAAACACGTTGAGCAGATAGTTATTTGACTGAAATGAGAAATTTGGGCACTTTATTTTTTTAAACTAATCATAAATTTTTCTTCGAAAAAATTATGATAAAACAGTTTCTGTTAAATTTTTGGAACAAAAACATTTCAAATTTGTGACTTCAGTCTAATAACTACTTAGTCAACATATTTAAATTTACTATGTCAATGATGGCAGGTATTGGTAATTTAGATTCAAATATCTCGAGAACCATTATTCGTAGCGATTTTTACCAAGAGACCTTTTTTACGTAAAAGACCTCGTGAATGTGTATTTTTTAACTCACTAGTTTTATACAGGTACGGACAAAAAGTTATTACTCTTCAAAGCAGTTAAAAAATATGTAGGTGGCGCCCTCTACAAGTAGAAGTCATATTGACAGCAAAATCAAATTTCTCATGTCAAAAACTCCCAGACACCAATTTTCATCCAAATATTGACGTTACTTCAGAAATTATTTGAAATAAAATTGAAACTTCTACACCCTGTATCGCCGAAACTAATCATTTTAGGACACACATTTATAAAAACGTTTTTACTTATTTTTACCTGCAGAATATGCCACTAAAGTTTCCAGAATACAGTTCGGGCCACCCTGTATATTTAAAAACGTTCTTTTATTTTTATTTAGTAACAACCTGCAAAACCAAAACAAACCTATTTTAATTGGTAGTGCGTTAAAACTAACAATGAACAAACTACAGTAAATTAAATTTGCTTAAAACAGCTAATCAGATTAATTATAAATTGTTTTATTAATATAAAGTCGCTTAGTCTAGCAGTCTCTTAATCAAATAATTTATTATCAGTACAACAAAACGGCGCGTATATATTTTACGACTAAATTTTATTGCTCTTCTGTATTGTTTAAAGTTTAAATTAATAATAATAAAATTAATTTCAAATTTTATAGACCTACACGGAGCTATATTTAAAACAATAGGTATTGGATACAGGGAATACCAAAATTTTATGGTTAAAAATGTATGGAAATATCTGCATTATTTAATTGCTTCTATTTTAATTATGTTCAGAGATATGGTCTAGTCATATAGGCATTAAAATATCAATTTCGAAAATCAAAGTACCTATCTGTTATTTTACTGTAAAAGATACTGTGTTAAGAACTTACAGACATTTTTTAAAAGTCCTTAATAATTGAACCATATATGAATTTAGGTAATCAACAAAATCAACTGAATCTTCCGGAGGTTAGAACTATATCCGGATGGTCAGTGTCCATTATCAATCCACCAATGTAATAACTAAAATGTGAGGACAGTTATAAATTAAACTCTTTAGTGAGAGCAATTTATAGTTATTTTTTATACAAGACGATAAAATGGTATTTTAAATGATCAATGGTCGACCGAAAAGATTAATTCACTGAGTGAATTAATTTCGGGAGACGATAATGCAATTTTATCGTCGTGTGTATAATATTTTTTATATTTGTTATAAAACAATATTTTTTTCCATAGCGAGTTACGTTTTAGAAAATATTCAGAAATTATTATTTCAAGGAATTTATTACGAGTAGAAAAAATATTGTGCTGGATTGGCGTTGGTTTCTATGTATTTTGACAAATAAATAAAGCTGTCTCTTTAGTTGTCAGTTTTGAGTCAATATTTTTTAATTCTCTTTCGTATCGATTGCTGATTGAATTGGAGCCAGAAATGGCTCAAAACGAAATAAGTAAATTACCAACAGATATTCAGGCTGAGGCGACAAAGGCCATATCCAAACTACGTCCATTTAAATCCCGAATAACTTATGAAAAGGAATACAACATTTTTCAAAAATGGAAGTAATTAAAAAAACGTGCGAGAAAAAATAAAGTTTTTAACCTATCCTCGCTGTTAAAGTATCATTTAATCTACCGTTGCGGTTAAAGTACTATTTTATCTACTATTTTTGATAGATATAAGGCAATTATAACATTTGCTATGGAAAAAGGTATCTTTATTTAATTCTGGGTCTTATCTAGTTGCTGACAAATAGGCGCTGACATAAAACACTGAGACAACAGGCAATAAGCAATAAGGTACTGAGATAATCCGCCGATAATAACATATTTATTTAAATTCAAAACATTCATTTTTAAGACACTCTGTATATTTCCATTGGTGCCGATGTTTTTGGTTCAGTGTACCAATAAGGGCCTTGTTGCATGTGCTAATAATTTCCAACCGTGTCTGGGCGAATACCTTAACAGACAAGCGAGCAGTTAAAACCAAAGAATATCATATCAATTATATCAACTCTAGCTGATTAGCCCCCGAATCCAAGGACCTCAATACCTTCAGGTGGGAACCTGCTAACTAACAAAACCTCTTCAAGTTATGAATGTTTTAAATGTGTTGAACTTCAAACCTTGGTATATGAGGATAGTATTGTTGATTACTATTCTCCTCAAATTTCCCAAATATTGCTTCCGTCGAGCGCATCCGAGATCATAAGTCAGAATAAAAAAAATTGTTTTAACACAATGTTCCTTTATTTCATTTAAACTTCTTTTTATACAGTGCGCCAAAATATTACCTCTAGGTTGTTATTAGTTATTACTATAGTACATACAGATTATAGACAACAGAAACTAAAATTGTACGTTTGTCTCATATCAAAACAACACAAATCAGGAAACAGTTTATCTTTTTGTAAATAATGTCGGAGACTAGTTACAATGACGATGATGTTTTTTTTTCCATTTTGGTAACACCTCCGTACGAGAAGAAAACAAGAAAGATATTTTTCGATGATTTCGGCAAATTCTGAGTTTGAATTCATTGAGAATCATTTACACTGCAATTTGATGTTAGTATAACAATTAGTAGAATATTTTTTTAAAAGTTTAAGTGTAAATATTAGTTACTTTCGATATTACTTCATTTTTGGAGTAAGGATATACTCCTTTAAAAGTCAATTATTTTATTAATTTTAGTTTAATATCGCAAAAATATATAAAACAATGAATCATGCAGATAAAAAAATATGTTTGATTGTTCAACGTATGTTGTAATAGTACCGATATAAAGTTAAAAAATTGGTCAAGTCGGACTCGCGCACGAAGAGTTCCGTACCATTCATTATCTATACCAACATTAGACACTATATTATTATAAACCTTTTTTCCTATTCAGCTGAAATTTTCAATGCGCGTATAAGTAATTTAAAAAATATGAAGAAACACATTACTAAAAATTGTATTAATCAATAATAAATATGTAAAAAGTAAAAATAAATATGTAAAAATTAAAAAAAAACGATTTAAAAAATTTCGCTTTGACTAGGATTCGAACCTGTCTTACTACGGCTCCAACGTCATAGCAGCGTAAAGTCCTAACGCTTTAACCACGCGGCCACCGAGGACTTGAAAGATTCTATGTAAAATTCTTACTTAAAAGATAATGTTTAGTGAAAGTACTTTTTATTTATAAGCATTTATTTAATTCTGTTTTCAGTATTTGTTCTTATAGTGGCAACATAGATACATTATCTGTGAAAATTTCAACTGTCTAGCTATAACGGTTCATAAGATAGACCTTTGTGACGGACGGACGGACGGATAGCGAAGTCTTAGTAATAGGGTTCCCGTTTTCACCCTTTGGGTACGGAACCCTAAAAATGAAGTAAGACTGAACGCAAAAATAAAAATAGGAAATTAATGTTAAAATCACAATGTCTATTGTATAGTTGCTAAGACCACGGCCACACAGAAAGCGTTTTTAGCGTTTTGCGTTTTTGGCGTCTCAAGCGCTTTTTGCGATTTTACCGTTTTAAGCGCTTTTTTGGGTTTGTGTCCATTAAAAACACGCAAAAGATGCGGCAGGTCTGCAGTTTCTATCAATATGTCAATTAGTAACGTCGCAAGCTCGTGGATTCCCGGCCCGTCCAACAATCAATCCTGTGAGAAAGAGATAGGCGAGATCGGCGCCGTTAACGTTGAAGAGACGAAGATAAAAGATGCTGGGATTGAATTGTCGACGGGCCGGGGCATATATTCGGAGACAAACACAATCTACTGCTAGTGCCAGTGGTGTATGTAAAAATAGTAATTATTATTTACCATTTATTTTACTAATTTTAATTTATATGTGTATAGTTTTTTATGTTGCAGTGTTGTGGTTAGTACTTGTTATAATTATAGTATAATATAATAAATAATTATAATTATATAATAAAATAGTATATAAATATTTCTAGTTGCTAATGCAATTTTAGGACATGATTTATGAAACATTTTGGAGTGAAACTTCTTTATGCGCGCTGGGAGTAAACATTCCAGGCCGTGACATACGAGCTAGCGAGACGGCCCTGACACACGAGCTAGTTGTAACGAAACGGGTTAACGGCTTAGAGAAATACGTAGTGACGCGACGTGTATTTGTGAGCAGTCCACGTGTTTATTAAAAATATTGATATTTTAATACAAATTTTGTAGAAGTGAATCAAATTATTACGTGTAAAAACCATTTGTAACACGTAAAGAACTATTTTTATTATTTTACGCGAATAAAACTGTTATACGTAAAAAACTATTTTTTACGCGTATAAAACTATTTGTTACTGGTAGAAAACTATTTTTTACGCGAATAAAACTATTTGTTACGTGTAAAAATCCATTTGTTACACGTAAAAAACTATTTTTTTTGCGCGTCAAAAACTTATTGTTTCTGGTAAAAAAAAATTTACGCAAAAAAAATATTTTTTACGTGTAAAAAACTATTTGTTACACGTAAAAAACTATTTTTTTACGCGTCAAAAACTTATTGTTTCTGGTAAAAAACTTTTTTACGCAAAAAAAAAATATTTTTTACGTGTAAAAAACTATTTGTTACACGTAAAAAACTATTATTTTACGCGTCAAAAACTTATTGTTTGTAGTAAAAAAACTTTTTTACGCAAAAAAATATTTTTCCGTGTATAAAACTATTTGTTACACGTAAAAAATATTTTTTTTATGCGTCAAAAACTTATTGTTTCTGGTAAAAAACTTTTTTTACGCGTAAAAAAATATTCCTTTAATTTATTACTTTTTCAACATTTCAAACTACATTTTTTCAAACATTTCCTTCAAATTTTTGAATTTAATACAATCTTCCTAAACAGTAGATGTTCTCTATAAAAATATTTTTAGATAATATCCTAAAATGAAAAAAAATGCATACTATTTAATTTAATTTTTATTGCATCATTAAATATTACGTCCGCCTATGACGGGGTCTCATAGAAAACGCTAAAGACGCTACAGAAAACAAATTGATTTATTATCATTTGCGTTTTTTGCGAGACACGCCGAACGCTAGACGCTTTTGGTGGGGCCACTCCTATATAATCCTGTTTTTTTGTTTTAGACACAAAAGACGCTTCACGCTAAAAACGCAAAAAACGCTTTCTGTGTGGCCGTGCACTAAGGCTCTAGGTCCAATATAGTTTTGCAGTATTTGATTTATCGTATATATTCAACGAACTTTTGTACGGAAACGAATAAAACTTAGTATTCAGGATTTTATCTTGAGATGCGGCGGTGAATATTAATGCTTAAAATTAGTTTTAACAAAACCTCAGCGCTCGTCCTATCAAGATTGAGAAAATTTCAGTCACTTCCATTTCGAAGGCACATCGTCTTGGCTGTTGTATATTTTAAAATGCTGGAAGAGTAAAAATCAAGAGACCAAGTACAATATAATTACGCTCTATATTTTTGTGACGTGTCAATATAGTTAGTTCTTTTGAAGATATAACTATTAAAGCTTCATTCAGAACCTCTCAATTAGTGAAATAAATTAGTGGTTTCAATTAGCGTAGAAGTTTGTTTCTGTAATTTGAATGTAAGCATTCAGAAAGTTAAAATTAGTGGTAGGAATTTTCAATTAGTGGAAAAAGTTAACAAACTTTTAACTTTTCCACTAATTATACTTCAAAATTTCCGAAGAATGTCATTTTGGCCTTTGATTATCATCCGCCAAGACAAAATTTGGTTAGACATCAAAAGTTTATTGTTTTATAAACTACTAGCGTGTACCAGCGACTTCGTTCGCGTCTAATTAATCATTTGTAATGGTGATGATAAAGCAAAGCAAGAATTTCCATTAACATACAAACTGGAAAAATATTTCTCACATTTATGTCAGCATGAGAAAAAACAATATGGCGATATTATTATATAACTTGGTAATATTTGAAGGGTAGTTTTATCTCGTTAGTATTTGACTTTCGAAAAATCCGTTTGCCAAAAATAAGCTTTTTACGTCAAGCAGTTTAAGCAGAATCGTGGTTAAGAAATTACACAACTTTTTGGAACACCCTGTATGATTTTTTAAAAAATTTAAAAATATGTAAAAAAAACAAATAAATTATGCTTGTCCAAGCGTTTTCCCGAAAGACTAACCGTTTTTTAAATATCAAATATTGTAATATTTGAGGCGCGTTTTCACCCTCTTGGAATTTGAGATTCGAGAAACCCCTCCTTATCGAACCTCTACACCCCACAGTCAATCCGTTTGCCAAAAATAAGCTTTAAACGTTAAGCAGTTTAAGCAGAATCATGATTACTCAATGGTTATATTTTATGAAACACCCTGTATAAATTTATAAAAAATCTTAAAATATGTAAAACAACAAAATAAAATATACGTGTTCAAGAGTTTTTCCGAAAAACTCACCGGTTTTTAAATAGAAAATATTTTAATATTTGAGGGATAGTTTCACCCCCTTAGAATTCGAGTTTCGAAAAATCCCTTCGTTATCGAACCTCTACACCCTAAATACAATCTGTTTTCCAAAAATCAGCTTTTTACGTCAAGCGCTTTAAGCAGGATCGTGATTAATCAATGACCAGATTTTTCGAAATACCCTTATACATTTTTAAAATATCTTAAAATATGTAAAAAACAAAATAAAATATACGTGTTTAAGCGTTTTTTTCGGAAACTTGACCGTTTTTTAAATAAAAAATATTGTAATATTTGAGGGGTGGTTTCACCCTCTTGGAACTGGAATTTCGAAAAATCCCTTCTTATCGAACCTCTACACCCTAGAATCAACCTGTATGCCAAAATTACGCTTCTTAAGCGGCCCTCACACGATCAATAATATTGCCAATATTTTTTATTGTCAATATTTTATCAATATTTGAAAGGTGGCCTGACACGGTCAATACATATATCAATATTAAGTTTTGTGCAGATATTAAGTGTGAATTTTATACCCTATATCAAAAAATAAAAGATAATAAAAGCGTGTGTTGCCATCATTTTGGCATATATGTAAGTGAGAAAAAATCGAGGAAAAAATTTATTAAAAGGCGTTGGATAAAAAAATAGATATCAAAAAGAAAAAGGTTTGGCCAACTAAATCTTCTAGAGTACGTTAAGAAACAGGAGGCTGATGATTGCGATCCAAAACTGGTGAAAACAACGACGGCGATGTTCCGTCTTCCGCCATGGTTACCAATAAACTAGTCTATTTTTGTCAATCATGCGACATAACGATCAATATATTGTCAATACGACTAGCTCCGCCTTTAATATTGTCGAGTATTTTCAGGGTCCCGAAAATCCATCAATATATTGAAAGTACTTCAATATGTACGCTCAAACGCTCAATAATATTGTCAATAATCCAAAATATTGACAATATTATTGATCGTGTGAGGGCCGCTTTACGTTGAGTGGTTTGAGCAGGATCGTGATTAATCAGTATGTCAGTCACTTAAGTATTTTATATATTAGTATAGATTAGGCTTTCTCTATCGATACAACTGACTATTGGAAGCTGTTGCTGTTATATTCTATTAATTTTAATTGTGTTTTTTAGACATTGTGAATGATCGTAAACTAAAAAGTAGAAAGTGTAATTGAAACCACTAATTTATTCTACTAATTGCGAGGTTCTGAATGAAGCTTAAAAGCCAAAAGATCGGTATTTTTTGTACCTGGATATTTTCCATTCAAGTCACAACGTAAAAGTAATCTAACAGCTCAGCTGAATTTTGCCGAGTTAAAAATAAAAAGGCGTTTTTATTAATGAATTTATTAAATGCTTAAAGAACAAAATTTGCTGTCAATCAGTCTATGTTGTGTTTGTCTCAACCCATTAGGTTAACTCTCATTAATTATCAATTATTTTTGACAAAGTCGGTTTACCTAATGACGGTAATAGGTACCTAAGTTATTAAATAGACTATTATCTCTTCATACCGGTTTAATAATTGTAGACATATTAATTTATATTATTTTTAAATTTGGATTAGTTTGAGGGAATTGCAACGGGTTTTATGAGGGTTTTATTTGTAGCGTCAAATTGTTAAATACATGTTGAATATTACTCAAATTTATGTTTAACACATGTTAAGAGTTCTTGAGGAAGCTGGATTTTTGAATTTTTAATATGGACTTGATATAGAAGAAGCGATTTTTCTTTCAACAGCAATAATAAAATATGAGATGTAAGTTTCTAGGAGAACTATTTATTAGCCGACTATACCAGTAGGTATGGTAGGCTATTAAGATCGGCAAAAAAAAGTTCTTTTAATTTCACTCAAAATAAGTTATTTGGGTCATAAATGACGTAAATACAAAATATTTTCATGGTGTCTGTCTGTCCGTCCGTCTGTCTGTCCGTCTGTAACACGATAACCGAGGGGTGTCTCACTATTGGAATTACATGTACATTTTCTTGGCAGTCGCTGGCAGTCATTGGCAGTCCTACAGCAGTCGCCTATAATAATTACATGGCAGTCATAGGCAGTCTTCTTCGCAGGCATTGGCAGTCGCTTGCGGTAAAGTGATATTTTGGCAGTACATGTACATTTTCTGCCCAAGTGAGACCCCTCGACGATAACTGAAAAACCGTTAAACCGATTTTAACCAAATTTGGCACAAAATTATTATGGCACCCCAGAATCTGGCCATTAGTTTTTGGTGGGGGTGGGGGGTTGGTAAGGGGGTATGGGAAGGGGTTAAAAATTTAAAGAAATCGTAACTCCAAAATTACCGTAGCTAGCGGAACGCGGTTTTCAATTTAAGATTAGGAATAATATTTGCAACAAAATTTGTAATAACATCAAAATCAGTCATAGTCGCAGTTTTTGAGATAAAAAAAATTGGAAAAATTCCTTTACTTTGAACCTAAAGGAACTGCCTACCAACTTTTTATTAACATATTTTAGTATGGGTGCCTATACGTGCCTCCCGGCGCCAATTTTTTTATTATTACTGTATTAAGTATGGCGTTCGTAATAAACCAGAGGTGCCTTAGTTTGATGCTGTCTTAGCTTTAACAGACTTTACTTGTCTTGATATCTTCCTATCTTTTTTCAATTGATCTCTCTTAATGAAGTCTTCATTTCCTTTTCTTTAATATAATAGAAATATTTACATTATGATTATTCTTCAACATCCAACGGCAATATTTAGGTGAAGTTTTAGAGGAGATTTTCACAAATAAATACTTGTTTTTGATTAATTTCTTAATCTAGGTGTTAAAACATTGTAAACAATATATAAAAGTCCACTTGAAAAGTGTGTATTCAACTTAGATTAGACGTTGTTTTTTTCAGTTTTATCATCTATATATCCCTTAGAGTCTCTAAAGGCAGAGAAGGACCAATAGTGTGCCGTGGGTAAAAGGGCGAGGTGGGCTAGCTATGTTGAGGGCGCCCGCGCCGGGTACATGCAGAGTAATTCAAATTGCCGAATTCAAGGTGTTCAGATTATGGTTCATTTTACACGATTAGGGCGCTTGGATTATAGGATTATAGAGTACTTCGGATTATGGGGGTTGTTTTGGGATATATTTATTCATACATGATTACATTACTGTACTACTAGGAAAAATACGAACAAAAAATAAAAATATCTACTTAATTAAAATTTTAAGCGTCTTGTTTTTACAGACTTAAGTTTGTTTAATAACTTGTCATAATCGATTAATTGCGCTTTTTCCGATTCGATACTAAGTAATGAGAAGTTGTTTGTCCTTTTCTGAGTCATTGAACATCTTTGGAAATTCAAAATTTTATTTAACTTGCTAAACGATCTTTCTGCTCCAACGCTGTTAGAGGGTATGGTAAAAATATTTTTAACAAAACAGTGAGAGCAGGATATGAGGCATCTAAATGGTTTTTCATAATAAAAGGAAGAATTACTTCTGTCAGAAGATTATTACAATCATGTCTAGGCTATACAAGTAAGTTACAAAACATTTTGTATAGATCTATAATGGAACTATTAACATCTTTTCCATAAAACAATTGAATATCCATTAAGCACTTGATATTTTCTTCACAGTTCTTAAAATCCACTAAGCAAGAAAACTTTTGACACAGTGAATTAAAATCAGAAAATCTGTTACACAAAGTTGCAATAAAAACGTCTAAAGCAGTGTAATAGACAGAAATTTTAAATCTATCTTCGGCGCTTTCAATAACCAACTCCTGTTGCTTTTCGTCGTTGCCAAACCAAACCAAACCAAACCGCTCTTACAAGAAGTAGTGTTGGTTAGGAAAATGTCGAAAATGCAAACAAATTAAATACTAGACCATAACGTGATCCTAGAATGAGAATAGTTAGATTGTACGTTCAATTTTGCGATTTAACTAGGACGCGTCACTCACTCAGAGCTAAGGGTGGAGGGGCCAATCGCCCCCCCCCCCGTGCCCCCTATACGGCACGCCACTGAGAAGGACTCATCTGCTAATTTGAAGCCTATACAGGGTGTTTAAATAAGTGCAAATATTTTCAGGATAGGTAGATCTAGATAAAAGAAACATATTTTCTCTTGGCCGTTTTTCAAATAAGTTCAAAATAACCGAGTTATTCAAATTTAAAAAATATATTTATTTTTAAAAGATTTGAGATCCACCCGATTATTCATGTATTTACATCCCTTTTAGTGCCGTAACCATAGAGTAAAGTCAGAGTAAAATCACAGATTAAGAAATTGTACCGTGGTGACATTTGCGGTGAACAGGCAGTTTTAAAAAGTTTCTAAAATATACGGGAAAATTTAAAACAAAATGCACGATTTTCAATATCTTTTTTTGCGAAAATAACTCATAGACGTGTTCCTGGGGTCGAAATATACCACCCCTAAAAATATTTGCACTTATTTAAGACTCACCCTGTATAGGACTTAGTACCATGCACTTGATTGAATCAAATCTACCCTTAGAAAAGATCAAAAGTCTCACTTATAACTGAGTTCTTGCTCTGATGAGCAAAGCTCTGAAATATCAAATTATTTAAACAGTAGACTAGAATGCCAGGACAATTTAAGGGAGTACGACAATGCAGAACAGCAAAATAAAACACTAAATCACCGCAATACACCAAAAACACTTTTACTTTTACACTGGACGCGCGTATCGCTAACCATGTTAGCATCATCAGCAGACGATTAAGAGTAATGATGATGCTAACATGGTTAGCGAAACGCGCGTCTAGTGTAAAAGTAAAAGTGTTTTTGGTGTATTGTGGTGACTTAGTGTTTTACTTTGCTGTGTAACACCAAATGTTCCAACCACCAACTGTAATGCAGAACATTAAAAGAGACAACTCAGTCTGCAGTTTAATAGGGACTTTAAAGAACCTATCACCTATCAAGATTCAGTATTTGCGCTAAACTTGTATGTCAGGAATCCACAACTAGTGAGAACGTTGGAGACCCCATGATGGAGTCAAAGAAATGTAAGGCTGTCTGGAAAATGTTGAGAGACATAATGAAAAGTAGTTGAACGAAAGAGGTAGAATATAATGTGATATGGACAGTGGCCTCTCTTGAAGAAATGCTCCCAGGGCGGTACCTTGGATGGGATTTTAGTGGGTAGAACTCGGGTTAGAGATTAACCCCAGAACCCCGGCCGTAAATGGCTTTTCCCATATTTAAAAAAAAAGATTCAGTAAAAAATAAAACAATTATTTTTTGACCAATGACAAATATTATTACTCCTTTATATTTTGAAACGATATCTAAATGGCATTTTTATGAAAAAGATAATATACTCGTATAGTACTATGGCAGATTGTCGATAATACAGACTATAGTTCAAGATTATCAATCAGAGTTTAAATACTGGATTTAAAGCCTTTATTTGCTTTTCAAATTATTTTTATATTTTCTTCTACTTTTTGGTGCCAATTCGTCAACATTTTTTCGTAATTTTCATCGCAGATCATTTTAAATTGAGACATTTTTCAATACTGACAATAGAAGTCGAATTATTGGGTAATTATTTTTATACAAAGGGTAATAATAAAGAATAATAGTTATTTTTTATACAAGGCGATAAAATGGTATTTATCGTCGATGTATAAAACAATATTTTGTTCCATAGCGAGTTACGTTTTAAAAAATATTCAAAAATTATTATTTCAAGGAATTTATTACGAGTAGAAAAAAATGTTGTGCTGGGTTGGCGTTGGTTTCTATGTAATTTGACAAATAAATAAAGCTGTCTCTTTAGTTGTCAGTTTCGAGTAAATATTTTTTAATTCTCTTTCGCGTCGATCGCTGATTGAATTGGAGCCAGAAATGGCTCAAAACGAAATAAGTAAATTGCCAACAGATATTCAGGCTGAGGCGACAAACGCCATATCCAAACTACTTCCATTTAAATCCCGAATAACTTATGAAAAGGAATACAAAAATTTTCAAAAATGGAAGCAATTAAAAAACGTGCGAGAAGAAATAAAGTTTTTAACCTATCCTCGCTGGTAAAGTATCATTTAATCTACCCTTGCGGTAAAAGTACTATTTTATCTACTATTTTTGTAGATATAAGGTAATTTTAACAGTTGCTATGGAAAAAACAGAATTTTCTTCTAGTAAAAGATTATTATCTACGCTGAAGGAAATTACCTATAATTTTCGACAAATCTTCACTTATGTAAGTTATATGTAAGTTACACTGAAAAATGAACTCGTGTTTTTTTCAATTTAACTTGAATTCGTGTTCATTTCACGAAAATCATCAGTAATTTTCATTGCACTTGCTATTATATTCCTACTGGTTATAATAAACTCAAGCCTCCAAACTGCACCCTCCTTCAACCCAAACACAGTACCACCCCCAAGCCCCAGAATCTATACCTGGCACTAAATAAGGACTAGGCACAGGAGCGGGCTGCCAATAATTCGATCCAATCGCCGGGTACGGCCCACCGTTACTCCCGTTGGACATCTTGACCGCCGTCCTGCTCTTCATGGCACTGTATTTATTCTATCTTCTTCTCTCGCACTTATATATTCCCTATATAGGTATATTTCCTCTTTTTTTTTCGGCGGTGTAGGTATTCCTTTGAATCACCACTTGTTGCGCCTTAATTCCGCGGCACGCGTCGCATATCACCACAACATCGCAGCGGCGCGTTGCCGCCTATGCCCGTTTTTCCTGCGAACTACCGATTTTCGCGCTTTTCCTCATAGCAATGCGAGCGTCGAGGCGGTCGCGGTCTCGCACATCACTGACTGGACTAGCATTTTATTATCGCGGCGTACCGTACCGTCTCCGCTGTCGGGTCTCCGCTGACGACGACGATTACTGAATACTGATCGACCTGTTGTTATTGTGTGTGTGTGCGTTTCCTAT
Organism: Sitophilus oryzae; assembly: GCF_002938485.1. NCBI lineage: Eukaryota > Metazoa > Arthropoda > Insecta > Coleoptera > Curculionidae > Sitophilus > Sitophilus oryzae. The sequence continues at coordinate 2,926,765 of NW_022146304.1, read as the reverse complement.
ATTATGCGGTATGTAAGAGTACGATGTGTCAACCGTGCAGACGGTGCGGAGAACGGGTGATGGGTGTGCGTCAAAGTGAGCGAAACGACGGACGGATTGATGATGATGAGTACGAGGCGCGCCTGGGGCGGAGAGGGTGGTACTTCCTGCGGTCACGTGGGCCGGGGAAAGACACGCGCTCGCCGGTCGGGTGGGTTCGGGGAGATATCGACGAGCGAGCCAGCGGCGTAGTTAGAAAAGTTAATTTTAATAAACAGCGTTAACAAAATTAACGCGGTTTTTAAACTTATTTATAAATGTAATAATTTGTTAATTATAAGGTTTAAAAAAATGTCCCTAATAAATTGGAAAAACACTGATATGACGTTTTGTCTTTATAAATTTTACTCTACTATCAATATATATTTTGTCAATTTGTCTCTACTTATTACACACACAATATTTTTCATATTAATATTAGCAATTAACTAATTATACAAATATTAATATTGTAGTTTTTATACTCATATACCCGGTGCGTCTCAAAAGTGGCTCACCTCTATACTGTTTTTATCAGATAAAAAAACGAGATTTGGTATGTTAGTATATGACATAAATTAGGATTGATTGACGTATACAATTGTTTTTGGTCACTTCCTGATTCACCAGAAATTATTACAACTTTTGATTTTTAAATGGAACCCTCGGCATATTTATACTTTATTCGATAGAAAATGACACTCTGAATAGAATGACATATCATATATGTCAACTTGCATTGACATTTTTGCATATGGTTTATATCAAATTTTAAGATGCGGTTCATAGCGACATTTTGACTCGAAGTGCCAAGTGTGTGGTACCAAATTATTCGTAAAAAATGCCTTTTCCAAATACGCTAATGAGCCACCCTTGTTCCATTTGAAAAAATTGAGATATAATTAAAAATACGATTTCGGCATCTTTTAACCGGCCAGGACAAGACATGAAAAACGAACACAATTATTTTTCCAAGGCTCCTTGATTAAAAATTATTGTTTTTAACACAGCCATGGCACTCTAGATTTGAAATTTAAAATACGATTTGTTTTTAAGCAAAAATGTCAAAAGTTGACATATTAAGACTTGTAGTAATTTCCGGTAAAACAGGAAGTGATCAAAAACAATTCAATATATCAATCAATCCTAATTTATGTCATATACTAACACCAAATCCAGTTTTTTATATGAAGAAATAAATAAGTTATAGGGGTGAGTTATAGGTTAACTTTGGAGACGCACCCGGTATATGTTTCTATAAATGAAGTACCACAGAATTTTATTCATTACTAAAATATATTAATAAAATACAAAATATCCTAAAGAAAACAACCTTAAAACATCAAAATGAACCATTATTAGAAAAAAATGAGAGAAAGATCACCAATCAACACATCGAATTCTGGGGGGGGGGGGTACCTAACTCTAACACTTATGTTAGAGTTAGGTACCACTTATTTCCATTGTTAGCATATAAAGCTACTGTCATTTATCTCGTAAAATACAGGAAGACCATTTGAAAAAAATGTGAAGAAAAATACAATATATCATTGGGTTTACCCTGTATATTCCGAGCGTGTTCTAGTACACCTAGAATGCATAAAATTAAGTAATTTGGTATTTCAAATTTGGTATATCAATTGGACTTAGGTAAGAAAAAATATATTTTTTTATGTTTTGCATCATAGGATTTAACAGCTTATTGCCCTGCAGAGTTTATATATTTTGTAGGGACCGCGACCGGTTAGACCAACTACAATATTGTAAAGCTCTAGATAAGAAATTGTTGCTTATCATGTTTTCCGTGAACAAAAAAGGGCGCGATTATTTCCCGCATATTTAACAAAAAAAATATTGGAACTGAAAACACAAGCCAGAAACCCGATATAAAGCTTTTTTAGAAGACTAAAGTAGTAGTACTAGTATTTTAGACTAAAGACTGTCTTTTTCAAGTTTTCAGGACTCTCCAGAATGTAATTTGTCTAAATTATTGTCTGTAATATATTTTTTTTTATCATATACAAGATTAAGAAGAAACAAACAAGAATAATAACACAAGTATACACGGTTTTGGACCTGAGCAACTAAAAGCAATTTCTAAGAATTTTTGGGGCTGAATCCAAATCAGCAGTCTTTAAGATTGGTTCTAGTTTTCGAAATATTCAATAAATTCATTTTTGACCGTTAACGGTCATTTATTGAATTAAACAATATAAATGAGAAATGAACAGAGGTTGAACTGAGTCTTTTATACTGCTTGGGATCTGTTTCACGGATTAAGGTCCAACAGTAATCGCTCATCCAGAGGTGGATGGGGAAGTGGAAACCGGCCCGGTAAAACAGGCAACCGGCCCAAATCCACAAAAAACAAAATGACCATAACGAAGAAACATATTTTATTTATTAATATATAAGGAAGGGTGTTTTTCGCTCTTGCGAAAAAGCTCTTTTGCGTCGGGTTTAAAAATAATAAATTGTTTTGATTAAAATTTTCGTAAAGACCAATATTAAGTCGGACATCTGAATTTTTACTACAATATGGTTCAGTTTTACAGGGTTCTACTGCTTTATTTCCATTATCGATAAGGGTAATTTGATCTTGAATAGGCTACGACTTTGAGTCACGATTTTGAGAAACTTTAAGACTTCCTCATTTATTCAGTTCAGCTAACCCAATCCTCTGTGAAATACATTACTTTTAGCTTTTCGGGTATATACTTTCTTACACATTGTAGAAATAAATTCTCTCTTTTCTGCTACAGCAGCAGCCTCCTCGTGTACACGTGTTTTTAACTGAATGAACCGCGGTCGCCATTAAAACTGCAGCATTTTTTAGGTTATTATATAGTTCTTATCACGAAACTATTCCTCTATACTTTTCTACATTTGGCATCTTGTATGATAATGCCATGACTCAAACGAAAAAAACCTAGGCAATACCTATAGGCAGTGGATATAAATGTGTTCTGATGTAATGCTCTGTTAGTCCCTAATAAGAATATTTGGATTTTCGAGACATATTAATATTTTATTATCTAATCTAGTTTAAACCTTATTTAACTTTTCTCTGCTGTCTCAGTAATGTTTAGGAAATTCATTTTAGCAACATTTTAAATAACAATTTAGACTTAGCTTTTAGTTCTCAGACTTGGCTTTTAGTCCATCCCCAATTCAAGCCAAGCGTAGATATGTTTTCTCCGTCAACCGCAGAGTTCGCGTCAAATTCGTCTACCTTTTTACAAAGGGGAGCTTGAAAAATATTGCACCGAGGCCCCCAGTAGTCAATCTACGCTATCGTATTCTTAGTATACATTTAGATCGAGACTATTTAAATTTACCTAATGCTATTCATCCTTTTTTTTTGCTGCCGTCAGTCATATTTATTAGTTATTACTAAAAGAATAGTGGGTAAAACTATACAGGGTGAGTCTTAAATAAGCACATTATCTCACGGTATAGTTTCTTAATGTCTGATATTACGGTACTAAAAGAGATGCAAATACCGAAAAATTGAGGTGGCTCAAATTTTTTTAAAAATAAATCTTTTATTTAATTTCCAAACTTTAATAACTCGATTGGACTTATTTGAAACTCGATAAAGAGAATATATTATGTTTATTTTATTGATATCTACCAGCCCTGAAAATATTTGCACTTACTTATATAGACTCACCTTGTATAATAAAAAATTTTCAAAAATAAAAATTAGTAAATAAAATTTGCAAACCGAACAGATGATTATTAGAATTATAAGTGTCTCAGAGAAAGACATTTTACAATAGTTATTTTACAAATTGGTGTTTATGTTTAAAAGCAACTGACGATTATACTGCTGCAAATTGATTAGTTAGTTATGGAGTCATTAAGGATCTTACGTCACTTTAGTTAGAAGATGAAGCATTTAATTTTTGCTAATCCAATCTTTTTTGAGCTCTGATCGGGACCGGCCCACCGGGAATTTTCCCGTTTTTCCCATATGGCCCATCTACCCCTGCGCTCATCATTCCTTCGTCCCAAAATCCTTGGTATCGCCTTTCGATTTTCGCTATATCTTGGTGTAGCTGCTGTCCTTGCGCGTCGCTCGTGTCGCCAAAGTTTTGTGGAAAAAAACCAAGGTGTGAATGCAGAAAATGTATCTTGAGAGGCATTCGAGCTCCAATCTTGTGGTAATTTTGCAACAAATTGTCGATTACTTGCTTGTAATCCGGTGATTTATGATTACCTAGAAAGTTGTGAACAACACTTTAAAACGATGCCCATGCTGCTGCCTCATCAAGCGTTAAACATTTTGTAAACGTTGCGTCAGCCATTAGTTTTCGAATATCAGGTCCGACAAATATTCCTTCTTTGATTTTTGCGTATGACAGTTTTGGGAACAACTTGGTTAAGTACTGGAAAGCCGGTCCTTCGCGATTGAGCGCTTTGACAAAGTTCTTAATAAGGCCAAGTTTAATGTAAAGAGGTGGCAGTAAAACGTCCTGTGGGTTTACAAGTGGTACAGAGGACACATTTTGTTGTCCTGGCTCATAGTGGGTACGACTCGGCCACACCGAAAACTAGAGCCAATCTTGTCAAACGGATTGAAGATCAGAGTTCAGGGCATCAAATAACGTTAACAATCGTTTTCATCTGCTCGGGTCCAAAAGTTGACCCGAATTTGTAAACTTGTGTAATCATTTGAAGAAGATGAAATATTTTAAAGGGTTAAAACTATTTCTATATAGTTGTATAATTATAAAATATTTAAGTTAATTAATAATAAAATTTAAATTAAATAAAAAAGTAGTGTTATGTATTCAAGGCTCAAGGTTTACTTGTAAATTAGTAATCGTATTATTTAAATCCTTAGTAAACTGAAGTATTATTTGTTTTATTTAAAACCCGAGTTGTTGGATTATATATCAAAGAATATTTTTATGGGATTTGTCTTTCGTAAGTCAATTTTAAACAACAATCGACATTCATGCTTAAAGGTAAACATAATTAACCGTAATTCATAAACATTTTATCTCAAAATCAAAATTGGCAACGTTTAGATATGTAAACCGCAGTTCAAGAGGATGCACACACCACATGCCTGAGTAATTCACAGACGTAAATAACAGTGCAGAAATATATACAACCAATCGTTACGTAAAAATAAGATTTAATTTTCATATCAACATAGGTCCGATTCTGCTTTGTTTCGTAGCTACAGGGTGTTAAAGTCTTAATAATTTTTCGATTTATTATAATTTTCTTCCAAATACTTTTAGCGATTCGAATGAAATTTTGAGGGTGAAAGTTACTATAAGTGCTACATATTTTAATGCTAAAAGAGTGTCGATAAATTCATCAGGGACGTGCACGAGGGGTAAACCGCAGAGGAATTATGGTGTACACTATGAAGGAATTCTACAGGAATTCCAAGGAATTACGAGAAATTCCAAGGAATTCCAATGATTTCCGTAAGAATTCCGATGAATTCCAAGGAATTTTTTAGGAATTTAGAGGAATTCCACGGGAATTAAGAGGAATTACAAGCAACGTTATAAAAAATTAACGAACATTAGTAGACCATGAATATTATAAGGCGATTTTTTACTATCCGTTTTTCGTTTTCGAATCGCTTCCAAAATTTCCCAATATCAAATATCTACAGGTTAGATAATCTTTTAATTTAATATTGTACCCTCGATTATATATCTAAAATATATTCCAATAGTACGGCCGAACCACCCCTGAGAGATCTACTTATAACTTGAGGGAGATCTACTTATAACCCTGATTTCACCATTTTAAAGAAACCCTCATAAAATGTTTTTATTCAGTACTCAGAAAGTGTAAAGTTGTTTTTTTCATTTCCTCGGAATAATTACCTAGGTATATACTATAGGGAAATTAATACAACTTTGGGTGCACTTCATCAATGACACCATGCGTAATCTTATGGAATTTACTGGTGATCGTATTATGATGTGCAACTGAAGTTTTATTAATTTCCTGTCCTATAGATATAACTAGGTACCTATCATTTTCAAAAAATCCCGAGAAAAATTAATTTTAATAAGTAAGTGCCGACATATTTCCAGTATTTACAGCTCCTGATCCCCTATTAGTACTAAAATTTAACTAAAAAAACGTAAATCTCGTAATAGTATTTTTTATTGTTAGATCTAGTACTTATAGAGACATTAGACATTTATAAAAATCACGAGAAAATTCTTTGCGGAACTGCGAAACCGAGGTGGCAACGCTGGTTCAGACTGATAGAGTTACCGAGTTCGTACCAAGGAATTCCAAGGAAGACCTTGAACGATTGACCTTGACCTTGAAGACCAAGGAATTCCAAGAAATTCCGAAGGAATTACGAGGAATTCTGAGGAATTATTTGAGTAAAAGGAATTACGGTGTACACTCTTCCCTCTGCGGTTTACCCCTCGGACGTGCATATGGGTTATCACTGGAATATTAAAAAAAGACATGCGCGCCACTGACTTTTTCCTTTGATATCAAAATTGTGTAGGTCGTTTAATGCCAATTAAAAGTTATCTCTTGATATTTTGTCGAATTCGGCCTCTTTGATGAGATAAACGTAATTTTATTAATCACAATTAATAAAATTAATAATTTATATACTTTACCTAATTTATTATTAAATATTATTACTATTAGTTATTATTACTATTAGTCCAACCTACAGCAAATTCAAATAAAAAATAATGGTATTGAAGATATTTATAAAAAACCTAATTTCAAAAAGTTTTAACATCATTATATTAAAATTTTTAAAAGGTTGCTATTAGACTTGGATCAAAGCAAATTAATCAAATTGCGTTTATCTCATCAAGGAGGCCGAAACTGACAAAATATCAAAAGACAATTATTTTTAATCGGCGTTAAACAGCTTACACTATTTTGCTAACAAGAGAAAAGAAGTAAGTGGCGTACATGATTTTTTTTAGAAAAATATTCTAGTGATAACCCAGATCCACGTCCCTGGTGAATATGTCGACACTTTTTTTTTAAATATGTCGTATTTATATAACTTTTACCGTCAAATTTCATTCGAAACGCTAAAATTACTTGGAATAAAATTATAATAAATTGAAAAAATATTATGACTTTAACACCCTGTAGCTACGAAACAAAGCAGAATCTGATCTATGTTGATATGAAAAATAAATCTTATTTTTACGTGGGGAATTTCCCCACGAGAGATGGCACATGTTTTTTGAAACACCCTGTATATGTTGATACGGAATTGTTTAGATAATAATTTGCAACAAAGTCGTTGAATAGGTGCTTCCATAGAATTAAAATAATTGTCATGGGTCTACGTGAGATCTCATTTCTTTTTGTAGTGGAAGAACTGTGTCGCCAGATTTTTTAAAAATGTTGTGTCTTTGGTGAGATCTGAGAGCAAAGGAATTATCACGAACACAAAAAAATATTAAAATATATAAAATATATAAATCGATCTTGGATTTCATTCGTAATTGATTTCTTGATTTGGCAGTACGTCTGTACAGGGTGTCCCATTTTCGTGTGTTTTGCAGGGTTTCTCGTTTATGAGTCGAGATACAAAGATGCGGTTTTCACATTACGCTGTTACTTTTTTATGAAACTAAAGATGCTACATAAAGATATGTCCTAGCTCTCTTACTTCCTAAAATACGCATAATCGAATCTGAAATTATTGCATTTTTCGATTCCCTTTGTATCATAACTTATCGAAAAGGTGAAAACGGTCTCCCGTACAGTTTTTCACGTAGAATGCAGTGACGTAACTATTTCTTCGTTGGAATCTGTCTTTTTTTAAATTGACTAAAACCTATATGTTTTTTAAATACGATATTTTGTATATTATTTTATTTTCCTTGTTACGAGCTTTCTAAAATACTTATTTTCATAAACGGGGTAAAAATGCATTATTTGACTTTATTACATAGTCGGCCGGTTTAAATTATAGGTAATCAAAATAATCAACTAATTTATTTGACGTAAAATGTTGGTTATTGGCATGTTATTTAAAAGCAGCACAAGTTCAGTTTCCGTGTAGTTTATCAAAATATCACGATGCAAAGCAAAATTATCTGGTAAAACTAAGTTAAATAAACGGCTCTTATTTTATAAGAGCCGTTTAGCAGTTTAGCAGTACCTGCCTAAATAAATAAATATAGAGTATATTATAATTTTCGGAAGCTCATAACAAGGCAAATAAAATAAAAAATAATATATAGAGTGTCCTGTTTAAAAAAAAAGAACATAAGTTTCAGTCATTTTTCGAAATAGACAGCTCCCAACGAAGAACCACTTTCGTCACTGCCATTCTACCTGAAAAACGACACACGGGCGGTGGGTAAGTATTCAATAGGTAGAACAAAACAAAATCAGGGTATCCGGTATATACCTGTACATTTAGATGAACAGTCTAATTTTATAAAAGGTATTTCCAACGACCGCATAGTAAATACCCGGTATAATACCAGTAATATCAGAAATACGAGTATATCTACAATATTTCTTGTATATATATATATTGTAGATATTATATATTGGTATATTTCTATTCCCGGTATTATACCGGGTATTTACTATGCGGTCGTCGGACACTCCTTTTATTAAAATTAGGATGTTTATCTAAATCTACAGGTATATACATATATACCGACATTTTATTTATCTACAAATTGGGTACTTACCCACCGCCCATCACTAACCCTTTTCACCTTTTCGATAAGTCGAGATACAAAAGTTATCGAAAAATGCAAAAATTTCTACTTACTAATTAAAAAATAAAAAGTAAAAGAAAGAAATAAGAAATAACTTTGAACTAAGAAGGCTAGGATAAATATGTGTGTAGCATATTTAGTTTCATAATAAGTAGAACAATGATGTGAAAACAGCATCTTTATATCTCTACTCATAACCAGAAACCCCATAAAACACACAAAAATGGGACATCATGTACATCTAGCAATCGCCAGTCGATATAAAAATAATTCACACACAATAGTCTAAAAAATGGAAGAAAAAAACAATATTGTCTTCATATTTGTGAAAAAATGCATGTCCATATTTATGTAATCGTAGCGACAAAAATAAAAAAATAGAAATAGTGTGCATGATGCCGTTACAAAAATATCTGAAGAAATGGGGATTGACATCATTAACGTTTAATTAGTATGTCATATTTCATGGTTTCGATATAAATTACATAATAAACTTTACTCTATTGTTGACTCGCCTTGTACATTCATACTGATATACCTTGTACATGATACTGAACTATTCAGATTTACTAAAAAAAATATATATTATTAAAATTCAATTTTTATTTTTGACACGACAAAGAATTGCAGTTTTATAAAATAAAAATTATGCGCCTTTCGGATTTTTTAAAAGTTTTAGAGGTTACTAGATATTTCGTATTAAACATGTACTTAGCTGCTATATTAAAAATATTTTGTTGTGTGTTGTTGCATAATTGACTAATTTCCAAGCATCGAATGGACGAAGGAAGGAAGCGAAGGGACGAAGGAACGCGAGGAAGTAACGCGAGGAAGTAAGGAGAGGAAGGAGCGAAGTGTGAGTACGGGGCTTAACCCTACAATGTCATGTTTTGGAATCTACAAAAAATCCAAGTACTTCCAAAGATATTTGGGAAATCCCGAATTTTCTTGATTTCGTTTCTTTTTTTCATTTTTTTTTCTGGGTCGATTTGCAAAGATAAAACAATACAAATTTCACATTCACATTGCTACTTTTCCTGCTACATATGTTATACAAGTTGATACTATTAGATTTTCTGTATTAGTCTTATGGTTTACAACTCATACCACTAGTAATTCTTAAGGCCAATAAATCTTCAACTGAAAATTACCTCTTAACATACTAATGTTTAAAACCTGCTGACATCGATCCACTCATTACTAATGAGAAGTGAAATATTATGTCAAAAACACGTGGCCGCCTTTGATGCAGCTGGGAGACCGTTTAATGTATGTGACGCTTTGAATTACTGCTGTCAGAAAATTATGTTCAATGTGTTTAAACCGACGTATTTTTATAACAATGTGTATAATAATTAACTAACTAATAAACTCACTAATTTTATTAACTAGCAACTACTTATTTGGTGTCGAAGTGTTATATTAAAGTAATATAAGTAAGTAAACTATATAAAATAAGTATAAACTTATAAAAGTATTTTTTTGTTTGACCTTTTGTATATTTAGTTGGGATCCATTCTTGGTTTTAGGTCAGCAATTTAAAATACAATAATTAAGTTGTATAAAATGTTTAATATGTTATGTATAGTACTTAAATTTTAAAATGATTTTATATTGTCGTGTGTATATGTATTTGGTAAGTTTTTTAAGTCTTATTTAATTGTATTATTAAAACTGAATCGTGTTTCTAGACGATAATTATAATTTCTGAAGAAGACCTAAAAATGATCGAAACGTACGTAAATAAAAATAACTTTTAATTATTGTGTTTTAAATTGGGACCTAAAACCAAGAATGGATCCTAACTAAAATAAGTATATTACATCAAACAAAAATGGAACAAGATAAAGTAAAGTAAATATGGCGATAACGTTAATTTGTAAATCAGAATTTGATTAAGAATTATTCGTTTGATAATTTATTAAAGTTAACTAAAAAGTTTTGGAAGTAAAGCTTGTTTTCCTAAAAAAAGCTTTACTTCCTCTCTTTAAAGTGTTCTAATTAGGTGGTCTATGACCGCAAATATACTCACATAACCACCTGCTGATATAGGTACCTAATATGTGTGCTTACCTGAAACAAAATAAAAGAATATTAATATGTTATTACGAAAAATGCTCATTAGTTTATAAGAAACAATAGTAATATAATAGTGATACAATAATTTATCTACATGTAGGAACCTTGTAAAATATATCAAAGTAATTTACAACCTTTACAAACATTTATCAGGAAACAAGATGGACAATTTTGAAAATATATATCCTTTGAATCTCCCAATTTATAATAATCAACTAGTAGTAAAATAATCAACTAATAACGGTTTCTTCTTCAAAACATCAGTCATTGGTGGTGGAGCTAGAGAAGCATAGAGCTTCGGTAAAGGCTTTCCAGCAGTACGGTTGTTTGAAATTGATTTAACATTTCGCCATGCTTGGTTTACTGTTTCGATGGCCTTTCTAATTGTTCATGCCACGTGTGCCTTGGATGACCATTTCTTATGATGCTTGTGGGTTCCTCAATAGCTGTGTGAGTGGACTTAATAGATTCAGAGAGACAAGCGATCTTTTTGCCACTTTGCCTTAATGTGTAACCAATCTACCTCTATTTCCTCAGTTTGATCTCATTAAATACTTACCTCTGGTTGGTTAAGCTCCATGAATGCTCATTACTAATAGCGTTAATGTCTCAAAGGTATCGGTCTTTGAACGCAATGGAGAAGAATTGTTAATAACGACAATCAAAAAGTACAGAGGGAACAAAGTAATGATATTTTTGAATGTCTGGAGTGCGGAGGAGACATAACATCACGTATCGGGCTTTTCAGTCACAGTATAGCTCATAAAGGAAAACGCCTTGTATATCTTCTGGTGAGTGTCAAATACTCGTCAGCGAGTAATGGCAGTAAGCAAGTAAGTATTTCTGTACTGATAATTTACTTCGCTAATCAAGATATGAATGCTCATTACTAATAGCATTTGGCCAGACTATTTCGACAAGTTTTCATATACAGTGGTTTATGAATACTTGGGAGTTTGTTAATTACCGGGGGTGTAATTTTCCAGGTCCATAAATGGGGGTGTATTTTTCCTCTGCGCCATAAAGCAATAAAGCTTGACATTTGAATTAAAAAAATTAAGTTTGGTAAGTTGAGAGTATTGTCTAGATCTTCCAAATATTGTTGGGCATTCCAAATATTTATTCTGTTTATGATGTTCTTGCTATGTATGGTTCCGTTGGTTGAAATTATACTACAGTAAAATTATTTACCTCCACTATAGGTTTTCTTCCAGTGATATAGGGTGCGATTTTAATGGTACAGACTCTTAATCATTAACAGCTCGTACATTTTCATATTTGGCTAAAAGCAGTGCGTTTTGTAGAAAACAAAAACCAAAAAATTAAAATATGCACAATAATGTATTGTGTGATTTAGTAATGAAATTAGTGCCTATAAACTGAATGTAGAGTAAATAAATAAATAGAAATTACACAGAAATACTTTTTTCCTAATTTTCTATCTACTAGCTACTAAGTTATTCAACAAGATAAAGTTGTAGGACAAACATTCGTTGTCTAACAAAAAAAAAACGTAAAACAGTTTCAAAAAAATCCTAATGACTTCGCTAATTATCGTTTCTGGAAATAGATTTCATCCACAGAAATTAAAAATAGATCGGTAGGTCGCGTCGTCGTCTCCCGTGACGTTGCGAAGAAAAATTACTTGTTTGTTGATTTTTTTCCATTCAAACGCGTTTAAGTACGCATTTTATGTAAAGATGCGGTAATTTTACTGGATGATAATTGCCAAACCGTATGACAGATCAAGGATAAAAGCAGAGGCGTGGTTAACAAATAATTCAATACATAGAATTTCTAAAAAATACTAATAAGTACTGAGGAACTACCAGGTAAAACATTTTTAAAAGTTAGGATTGCAAATTTACCGACTTTTAAAATTATTGGTAATCGGAATATTTCAAACATGATAATACTCATATACAGGTATTGATCGGCTGGAAACAGTTATACACGAAGGAGTAACACTACTCGGCTTTGCCGGTGACGTAGCGATGGTGGTAACGGTCAAAAACGAAGACACTCATGAGTGTTACTAATTCAGGACTATAAAGAGTGGCCAACTAGATCGAGCACAAAGGTTTAAAACTAGCACCAAGCAAAACTGAAGCGATTTTATTAACCACCAAGAAGAATATATATCATTTGAACTTCTCGGTACAACAATTGTACTAAAAAATGCAATAAGATAACTTGGAGTTTGGCTTGATTCAAAGCTTACAGTCGGCGAGCCAAATGAAGTCATACGAAAGGGTGAAAGACCTTGACCGCACTGGGTAGGTTGATGCCTAATAAAGGAGGGCTTCCACTTGCTTCTAACTATAGAATTCTAGCCTATGTAGCACACTCTCAACTGTTATATGCGCCTATATATATATTGCCTATATATATATATATATATATATATATATATATATATATATATATATATATATATATATATATATATATATATATATAGGCAAAAACTTAAATATATATACCGTAAACTGAACTTCAAGATCTGAAGTGCATATAGAACCGTGAACCGTCGTCTCCGCTGAAGCATTAATTGTCATATCCGGGGTGATTCCTATTCACCTACTTATAGAGGAGAGAAGAGAGAGATAGGACATCAAAACTGGAGGCAAGAAGCATACTGATGAATGAATGGTAAAAGGAGTGGGATCTAGATAGATACGGTAGATGAACACAGGATCTCATACCAGACATTAATACATGGTTAGACAGAAGCTTTGGAGAGACAGACTATTTTCTAACTCAGGTATTGAGAGGGCACGGATGCTTTAACAGCTATTTGTATAAAAGGGAGAGATCGACCTCAAATTTGTGCATTTATTGCAAGGAAGTTGATAGTGTCGAACACACACTATTCTTCTGCAATGAATGGAAGCAATTTAGAGAGTCATTACAATGGGACAGTGGCGGATAAGTATTTAATGCTAAAAATATGATGCAAGGGCAGTTAAGCGGTGAAACATCATGGAAAATTACATATAGATGCATTCGAGAAATAATACAAACTAAAGAAAATAGACTGCGGCGCCATACCGCAAAGACAGCCTTCCAGCTGAAGTAATGCGCAAGCGGTTTCCAGCTGGATAGAGCATTGGAATGCGAGGAGGGTTTTTTTAGTAGGTAGGAATCCGACACTACCCAACGGTCTCTTATGTAGAAGTTTCCCCTCCTAAAAAAAGGTATTGATCGGTTTTCTTAATTACAATCATCAACTGAAAAAACTAAGAAGACCTTTATCAAATCAGAGCAATATTTATTATTACCAAGAATATAACGAACAGCTTTGAATTTAAATCAAAACGACAGTAAAAATAATGTCGAATCAAGTAAATAAAAAGAATAATAGTTATTCAAAATGTAGTTCTAAGTGTATTATAAATAAGTAATATAGCATATTCATAGTATACCTGGTTAGAACAAAATATAACATGAGCTTTTAACGTAAACAGTAACTTAACATATTATGTATTTCAGTAGAAGTAACTTGGCTAACTCAGGTATATGATTAATTAGAGTCTTTCTCTATTTACCTACCTAATATTTTTGAAAATATTGCACTTCTTTATACACAGTTAAAGCAGAACTCAAGAACCTGGAAGACTCCATCCGAAACCTGGAATGGGAATTCTCCAACCGATTTGAGACACTCAAGAAATGTCTCAGGACTTACGAGCGAGAAAAATCAAATATTTTCTTCGATTTAAGTAAGAACAATCTTCGGATTGTCATGGTTTTTTAACAGGACACTATCTCCTCAATAAACACCTCACTAGATTTTAATATATTAGCTTTAGCTAAGAAACAACGGCGAGTGCAGAAGATTCTGTTGAGAAAACATCTCATTACTGAGTGCACAGGGACCACAATCATTCGTGTCATAAACTTTGGTAAGACTGATATCGGAGATGGAGAACTATCCTACCTAATTGGTAACCTTATTTATTAATATTAATAATTTTTATATATTATTATATGTCTGAAAAAAAATACAATACCTACATACATACATAAATTCGATACAGGAAAAAACGATATATCAAATAAGCTTTTAGGTAGGCCATTAATATACGGCTGGTGTTTGGCAGACGTTGCGTTATATATATCCGCATCTAGATTTGCAGTAATAAATATAATATCCATTTATCTTCGCCTGGAGAAACGTCTGGAATATGTCGTTGTTTCCTCACAAATTCTTTACGATAAAAAAATCCTTTTGCTGCTCTAGAAAATTATTTTATTTTTGTGTTTTGACTGATTTTGTCTCTAAGTTATCCCAAATTATTAGGTAGGTAATAAATAGCATTCTTAAAACTAAATATATCTTTATTTAATGGAAAATATTAAATATTGTTTGAAACCTTTAGATTATATTATTACAGAGATTATTACCTATACATTATCATACTCTGAGCTTAAAACTGTTCAATTATTTTTCAAAAAAATGAGTATTTAGCCACTGAAAGAGTAAATTTTAATATTAAACCTGTTTCTCGTAAAATGTCACTCAGTTGGAAAACGGAAACCAATGTTAGTAAAATCATAGAATATATTATATTAATTATATTTATTTGTAGTTACTATAAATAATATAAAACACAATCTCCATTTATTATAATTATTTGCATTTTAATTTTAGCGATTTTTTTATATAAACATAATTGTTCCATGATTTCTCTATATCAACATATCTCTAAGTATTATTTATTCTTTCAGACTGTGTTCCGGAGGACAAATTTAATAGAGCACTGGAGTAGAGGACTCATACATTCATAGTCACTAAGTTAGATGTTTTGATTTCAAACTTTTTCTTGCATGTTTTTTTTATTCAAACAACGGGAGCCATTAGCTACAAATAATGGCTCCCGTTGCCTTTTTTGTATCTAATTTTGTTCCTATTTTGGTTAGGCGCAGAATTCCAATAAAGTTCTTCTAGACAAGTAGAGATGGCAATGAGTATCTGACATACATAAGTTCTGTTCTGTGATTTTTTATGAATCTTTATAATAAACATTATAGTTATAAACACGTGTTTTATTAAATTTATTAATATTTACTAACGCTTTGTGAATTTACAAAAGTAATTGTAAACTATTTTAATTCGTTGTTACTCTATAGTAATATTACAAGAAGTTGGCGATTTTAAAACATAAGTTTACAATGAATAAGTAAATTTACTATGAGATATGCTTTTTTTAAATAATATTCACAAAGAACATTGGTGAATATAAAGATGTATTATAACATGATGTATGTTTACATACATACCACAAATTAGCTATACAGCGATTTTACAAACGAGTTGTAAAACTAAAAAACGGATGGTAAATTTACTGCAATAATCTGTGGCAAAAAATAACCCTCAATATTGTTATTAAATTCACAATTTTTTTTTCAATGTGCTTCAAAAAAAATATTTTTTTCTCGAATTTTAAACTACCCCTATAAAAATAATTTTTACTCAATACAAAAATAAATTACAACCTTCTTAAGACCAACAGGCAGTAAGCGCCATTAGAAAATAATGAATACTACAGGCCAAGTAATAACGTCTAGGGTTTGATCTAGCCAAAATTATCATCGATTGTCATTCCCCAGCTGCTTTGACGCCATTTTTTTTTTCGATCGTATAGTATTGTAGTGTAATAAATACACTACATAACTATGTATACACAATACAGAAACATTTTCGCTTTACGTGATATTTTTATTCAATCTAATTATAATAAGTTTACATTATATGTAGTGAGATTTCTAACAAATTAGTCGAATTCATTTTTACAGATTTACCGTAAAATTATTTGCGACTGATTAATAGGACAAGGATAATCCATGTAATTTCAGGTACTTGGAATGACAAATTAACGTTATCCAACATTACAAAGGCGAGAAACCGTGCGTTCTTTTTTAAACAGCGCTCGCGTGCTCAATTATTTTGGCAAAACAACTTGACAGGACCGTGGATGATTAATCACACGAAAAATTGTTCGATGCGGCCCTGGAAATAGATCCATTCAATCGACGAGATAGTTTTAGACGCTAATAGTATTCACAATGAATACTCCGTTGTTAGAATAACAGGGAGCAGTACTTCTTTTTTAATCCATAATACATTCTTTATGTATGTAATAAACTTCTTGCGTGCATAGAAATCGGCCCACTATGAACATTTGACTTTAACTGTGTCTTTTAGAATCTATTTATCAGACCAAGAAAAAAATATGAGCTGTTTCAAAGGCAATTTAACATACTTTGATATGAGTATAAATTTATCCAAAGTACTTATAGTTTATATGCGTAACAACGGGTAAACAAATGAAAGGCATTTGTGTTGTGATGACAATAAGAATAAAAATCTTATCAAATATTGCAATTACTACTTTGCTGTTACTTTGTGATCGAAATTTGCACATTGTCCTTTCATTGTTTGATTTGTGTTTTAATGTTTGATTAGTTTTTTGTAAAATCGCTTATTTCTGTGGCTTACTCAACCGGGTTTCACAATGCAAATTCACCTCAAATATCCATTTAGTTGATCATTGGCAAGCACTCTCTCATTGTACATGAAAATAACAAAACAAACATTTACTGATCTGGATAAAATTGATAATTAAATAGTAAGACTCACCCGGGGGTACTCCGCCCCCTAACCACTGACATCACTGACATTCTATTCAATATATCACATTTCATATCTTCCATCTAATTCAAATATTATTCGGATCTATTGGTTAATAATTTTCAACAACAAGCTAGTGTCACCTCAAATAGTATAGGGGCTTCCCACGGACGCAATTCTGCCGCTAAACAGATTGGCATCCCAATCGAATAAGCTAATTGGGGTAGCTCACTACCCCAACGCCGCATCGTGTCAATTGAGAAGACCAGGGAGACCTCAAACTCTCAAGACCAACCTCGAAGGCAAGACGTCACACCACAAGAGGTTTTCTTCTGGTCAAACGACCCGTTGCCTTACAGTACTTGCAACGTTTATAGTCAAAAGACTTTCAACCCCCAAATATCAGCTGTATGTCAAAACACAACACAACAGCCTGCCGGCCTATCAACTACTGATTCGCCTCCGGCAAGCTAAGCCTCCTCTTACATCACAATTTTACCAGATCGCAAATATTTACATTACTTGCCAATGAATCATACTATTTTCTCTCATCAACTTTCAAATAGAGTGTTTTAGCATTACTAAATAAATAAATAGAGAGTTTCCGAAGGAATGCATATTGTTTATTAGAATAGTGAATAAATAAAAGCATTATTATGACGAACTTAATTTCCAAGTTTTACATTTCCAATTTAATGCATACATCACGGAAAAAGCTGCCAAAATAATCGCTTTAATCCAAAATGAACTTAAACAGAGAGCTGTAGCTCGGCAACTGCATATGACACGCGGAGCGGTTCGAAGAGTGTGTGAACGATATGAGGACACTCGATCCTTTCGTAGGCGACCTGGAACTGGTAGAAAGAGATATACAACGGATCGTGATGACCGCTTTATTGTGTCAACAATATTAAGAAATCGGCATCTTAATGCTATTCAGGTGCAACAGCTCCGTGAAACACGAGGAGTGACTTTTAGTCAGTGGATAGTAAGACGAAGATTGAAGGAAAGTAACATGACCCCTAAAACGCCCGCAATTGGTCCAAAACTTACCCAAGCTCATCGTCAAACACGCCTGCCTTTTGCACGTTCTTTATTCTGAGATGAGACCAGGATATGCCTCTCTGGTGGCGACCGGAGAAGAAAAGTGTACTAGAGGCCAGGTGAGCGATTCGCAGAATGCTGCATTGAGGAGCTGATTGCTTATGGAGGTGGTTTCTGCATGATCTGGGGCACAATTTCTATGACTGCGCGAACCGACCCAGTTTTCATCCGCTGGGACTACCTTCGGCACGGGAGAGGAGGTTTAGCTGGTGTTAGGCATATTGAGGAGATTTTAGCAGTTCATGTGGTACCTTACGTCGACTACATTGGAAACGAATTCACTTTTATGCATGACAATGCTAGAGCACACACATCAAGAATCGTACATGATTACATTTCAGAAGTCGGTTTTCGCGTTATGGAATGGCCAGCATGTAGTCCAGACTTAAACACGATAGAACATTTATGGGATGAGCTAAAACGAAGAATTCGTGCTAGACGAAGAGCCCCAACCTCTATCCCAGAGCTAATTGTTGCAGTATAAGAAGAGTGGCTTAACACCCCGCAAGCAACAATATCAAATTTAATTGAGTCTATGCCAAATTGTATGAGAGATGTTGTAAGAGGAAGAGGGAGTCATACCCACTATTGAAAATTTGTTGTAATTTTAATTAATTGTCAATAAATGTATAAATAAATAATGACATACATCTTAGTAATAAAAACGATAATTTGTTTCATGCATTAATTTAATAATTTTAATCCAAAGAAACCGAAATACAAATTAATATTTCTAAACTCTTTTCAAAGAATATGAAATTGTCTTTCAAAGAGTATATATTTTTTCTTTATCTGACAAATGTATTCTAAAAATTGGCGCCGGGAGGCACGTATAGCCGCCCATACTAAAATATGTTAATATCTCGAAAACTGACTTTGACTGATTTTGATGTTATTACAAATTTTGTTGCAAATATTATTCCTAATCTTAATTTGAAAACCGCGTTTCGCTAATTTTGGAGTTACGATTTTTTTAAATTTTTAACCCCCTCCCATACCCCCTTACCAACCCCCCACCCCCACCAAAAACTAATGGCCAGATTCTCGGGTGCCACAGTATTTTTGTGCCAAATTTGATTAAAATCGGTTCAGCGGTCTTTGAGTTATCGTGTTACAGACGGCAGACGAACAGACGGACAGACAGACAGACAGACACCATGAAAATATTTTGTATTTAGGTCATTTATGACCCAAATAACTCATTTTGAGTGAAATTAAAAAAACTTTTTTTTTGCTGATCTTAATAGCCTACCATACCTATTGGTATAGTCGGCTAAAAATATATAGTTAACTTCAAAAGTTTGCCTTGGGCCGATTTCTATGCACGCAAGAATTATATTAATGAAAATTTCTCTTAAGGCCGTTTACACTCTCAGTTAATTTGTACAAACTGGTTTGCTCAAACCAATCTGCATCAATATTAAACTGTCTTAAAAACTCATCACAATTTAATACACATTCGATAAACAAACTGTAACGTTAAATGTTAACCAAAGAATATACCTAGGTAGAAAAAGAATGGATTCTGCCATACTGAAAAATGGTCCTACAGAAGTGGCGCCATCTATTGAGTAGGGCTTGTTTTAAATGGATCAAAGCGCGGGCTTTTTAAATGAGCGTTTTATACAATTATTTAATAAAATTAAAGCTAAACATGTGTAAATATTATTTATTATTTTAAGTTTTAAGTAAAATATTTAAACATTGTTTATTATAATAAAACAAGACCAACGTAATACGCCCAAAGTTTTGTAAATGGAGTAAATATAAATAGGTACTTAATTGATGGCAAAAATAAAAGACTTACATTATATTTTTAGGGCCACAAACAAAAGGAATTGTCTAATAAAAACACATATAACAAATTATAGTTTGAAAAACGTTTTGATAATCATTTTTGATGATTGGCGCTATGGCAACGACAATATTTTTTGAGAATTTGACAATAGTATGACAATGACCGTTGGAAACTATGGAAACTGCAAAAAAAATCTGATTGAACGCCATCTGGCAATAACTAGTAGCAACTTCTTAACCTAAAAATTAATTGCACTACCACCTAGCGCCCGAGGCTGGAACTATTTTATTTGAAATTTCCGTGGAAAATTTTTGCTATTTCACTTTCCGGCCCCTGATGTTAATCAACAGATGTCACAGCTATCTAAAACCGTGGTAACGCTCAGTTAACAATGAAGACGAGACATATTTTTATTGAAGCCAAATTTTTGAACTGCACAAACTAAGCCCAGGGCACCAAGCACACTAAAACGGACACACAGAAAGCGTTTTTAGTGTCTCAAGGGCTTTTTACGATTTTACCGTTTTAAGCGTTTTTTTCGATTTGTGTCCATTAAAAACACGCAAAAAACATTTGCGTTTTTTGCGAGACACGCTAAACGCTACACGTTTTTGGTGGGGCCACTCCTATATAATCCTGTTATTTTGTTTTAGTCGCTAAAGACGCTTCACGCGAAAAACGCAAAAAACGCTTTCTGTGTGGCCGTGGGCTAATATTGGTGCAGATTGCTTTGGGCAAATCAGTTTGCGCAAATTAACTGCGAGTGTAAACGGTCCTTTACATAAAATAGAAAATTATTACAGAAATTGATTAAAAGGAAAATTAGTCTCGTTTTCCGCGGCTTTGTCAGCTAGGTCATTGTTATCGGGCCAATGGGCTTTCCTAGTTTGTTTTATCGCGAAAAGCAACCGTAGGTATTAAAAACTTTTGCGATAATTAAAATGCAGTGAAAAGTGGAACTGTTGGCATTTGCATAAAAATTTCACCGCTTTGTATTGTTTAGCATAGCCTTGTCGCGTCGTGGAAGGGAAGAATTTTAAATACTACAGTTTAATGCTTTTATTACAAATTATGCAAAGGTGACAAAAAAACAACACGAAAACATTTTTAAGCCTGAATATTAGAAAGGTGTACTTTTTCGTTATCATAAAGTTATTTCATGAGACATTATCGTTATGCATAATACACTTTTTTAGAGATAATATATGAACTGCATTTTACATATTAACTGGGAAATAAACATACTTGAATATTTTAGTGCACTGAAAATATAATTATTAATATTTGCATTATATTTCTCGTATTTCAGAGCTTGAAGTATAAAATCTACTATAAAAGTAAGAATCCTTAATGCTTAGTATTTTTTGTATTTCTATCTGTTTTGTAGAAATGTCTCGTTTTAAACAGAATATAGAAAAACATGTTGTGTTTAAACTAGAATTTTGTAGATTCAAATATATAAAAAACATTAAAATACAAAATTTATTATATTTATTATTTATTATGTAGCACAAACTTATAATTTTGCATCCAATTTTTTGTACTGATTTCTGATTGAATTCTTAGTTATTCTGTTCGAATTTATTACAATATAACATGTCGATGGATCGTTTACTTTATTTATTAAGCAGTATTCTCCTTTGAGCTATGCGTATTTAGTTATTTGCTCGGTTATTCGAGATGTCTTTGTTGATGAAACCAGGGGTGGATGGGGAAGTGGAAACCGGCCCGGGAATAACAGGCAACCGGCCCGAATCCACAGAAACAAAATGACCCTAACGAAGAAACATATTTTATTTATTAATATACAAGGTGTCCCAGAAATAAGTAATAATAAGCATTTTAACTGGTAGTATATTTCGGCCTCAGAAACACGCCTATCAGTTTTTTTGCGAAAATTTGGAATTTTTTTGAAGAAATTTTTGGAAATTTTTTTAGTTTTAAGTTAAGAAAACATAATTTCTTGATAATCTGGCAGCATAGGTAGTAGATTAAATTTCCATGAAAGAAAATACAGAAAGATCCAGTGGTTCTCAAAATTTAAGAAAGAAGGCATTTTTTGTTTAAATTTTCAAAGTAAAATAACTCGGTTATTTTAGACTTACTTGAAAAACGGTAAAGATAAAAAATGTTTCTTTTGACCAAATCTACCCCCCTTAAAATACTTGCACTTATTTCTGGGACACCCTGGGTAAGGGTCAAATCACCCCTAAAGATCAATATCGGGTCGGACATCTGAATTTTTACTAGAAAATAGCTCAGTTTCACAGGGTTCTACAGTTTTATTTCTATTATCGATAACGGTAATTTGATCTTGAATATGCTACGATTTTGAATCACGGTTTTGAGAAACGTTAAGACTTCCTGATTCATTCAGTTTAGCTGGCCTTCAATCCTCTGCGAAATACATTATTTTTAGCTTTTCAGGTATATACTTTCTTACAGATTGTAAAAAGAAATTCTCTCTTTTCTGGTACAGCAGCAGCCTCATCATGTATACGTGTTTTAATTTTGGTATAATTCTCATCACGTAACTTTTCGTAGTTTCTACATTTGGTATCTTGTATGATAATGCCATGACTCAAACGAAAAAAACCTAGGCAATTCTTAAGCAGTGGATATAAATGTGTTTTGATAAAAGGATAGTGGTAAAACTATACAGAATGGGTCTTAAATAAGTGCAAATATTTTCAGGGTTGGTATATTTCGACCCCAGGAACACGTCTATGATTTTTTTTTGTAAAAAAAGATATTGAAAATCGTGCTTTTTTTAAAATTTTCTTGTATATTTTAGAACTTCCTGTTCACCGCAAATTTTCCCACGGTATAGTTTCTTATTCTTTGATATTACGGCACAAAAAGAGACGCAAATACAGAAAGATTTATGTGGCAAATTTTTTTAAAAATAAATATTTTTTTTTTAAATTCAAACTTTAATAACTCGGTTATTTTGGACTTATTTGAAACACAGTAAAGAGAATTTATTATGTTTCTTTTATTCATATCTACTACCCCTGAAAATATTCGCACAAAGCAGCACAAATAAGGTGCACTTATAGACTCACCTTGTATAATAAAATATTTCAAATGGAACAACAAACAACAGATGTTTATTAAAATTATAAGTGTCTCAGAGGAAGACATCTAACAATAGTTATTTAACAAATCGGTATTTATGTTTAAAAGCAGCTAACGATTATATTGTTACAAACTGGTTAGTTAGTTAGGCAGTCACTAAGAATTTTACGTAACTTTAGTTAGAAGATTAACCATTTAATTTTTGCTAAATCAATCTTTTTTTGAGCTCCGATCGGGACCGGTCCACCGGCTTATCTTCCAACCGGCCCACCGGGAATTTTTTCCCATATGGCCCATCCACCCCTGGATGAAACCAAACTTGTTGATTTAGTCCCTAAACTCGTAAATCTAGAGAAAACCCTTTCACACAAAAAATATCCAGAAAAATACGTTAATTCGACAATGCTAAAAAAATGTCATGGTTGCGCCCGAATATGCGACTTTGCATTTGCTACACCCGTAGATATAGCGAAAAACTTGTTTGAAATAGACGAAACATGTTTTGAAAAACGCATGGTTCCAAAAAATAGTTTTCATGAAGTGAAATTCAAGGTGTGGTAGTTGGTGGCGTTTTTCAAATAAGTCCAAGATAACAGAGTTATTTTACTGTGAAAATTTTAGAAAAAAATGATTTTTTGCTTAAATTTTGAGAACCACTGGACCTTTTCTGATTTTTTTTCTTGTAAATATAATCTACTACCTATGTTATCATATTATCGAGAAATATTGTTTTTTAAATAAAAACTAAAAAAAAAATAATTTTTTTTTTAAAAAATACCAAATTTTCAATTATTTTTTTGAAACAGACATAATTAATTAACCCCGAAAGAGAAAAAAGTCAGTAGCGCCCGTTTTTTTTAAATAGTGATAATCCATATATATGTACGCCCATCCCTGGTGAATCTGTGGACATTTTTTTAGCATTAAAATATGTCGTAATTAAAGAAACTTTTAACCTCAAAATTTCATTCGAATCGCTAAAAGAGGTTGTAAGAAAATTATAATAAATCTTAATTTATTTAACTAATCTTAATCTTTATTTAAATAAATTTAGATTTATCGACGTTTAAAATCAAGTCTACCGGGTGCGTCTCAAAAGTGGTTCACCCCTACAACTTTTTTATTTTTCAAATAAAAAAATAAGATTTGGTATGTTGGTATATGACATAAATTAGGATTGATGGACGTATTCAATTGTTTTCGGTCACTTTCTGTTTCACCGGAAATGACTACAACTTTTGATTTTTAAATAACACCCTCGGTATTTTTTTACATGAAATTAATTAAATTTACAGAAAATGACACTTTGAAGAGAATGACATATCATATGTCAACTTTTGACATTTTTGCTTAAAACAAAAATGTATATTAAATTTCAATCCAGAGTGCCATGGCTTTATTAAAAACACTAATTTTTAATTAAGGAGCCTTGGAAAAATAGATTTGATCGTCTAACGATTTTAGTGTCTTATTCTGGTTGGTTCAAATATGCCCAAAGCCTATTTTTAACCATATCTCAATTTTTTCAAATGGAACGAGGGTGTGTTATAGTGTATTATGTGTATTAGCATATTTGGAAAAGGCATTTTTACGAATAATTTCGTACCACACACTTGGTATTTCGAGTCAAATTGTCGTTATAAACCGCAAGTTGCAATTTCAAATAAACCATATTCGAAAATAATGTCAAAAGGTGACATATGATATGTCATTCTATTCAAAGTGTCATTTTCTGTCGAATAAGGTAACAAAATACCGAGGGTGCCATTTACAAATCAAAAGTTGTAGTCATTTACGGTCAAACAGGAAGTAACCGAAAACTATTGAATACGTCAATCAATCTTAATTTATGTCGTACATTAACATACCAAATCGAAATTTTTTATCTGAAAAAATAACAAAGTTATAGGGGTGAGTCACTTTTGAGACGCACCCGATATACCTACATATTATTCAATCATGCTTGCCGTCTAAACGACATGCCAAGTTAGACCTCTTGTAATTCTACGTTTTATCTGAAGAATGTCGCTAAATCAACAAGAGATAACATGTCTGGTAGTTAAGCAATCCCAAGATCGCTCGTCCGGTTCACTTAATGTTACCAACAACTGCAAACGGCTCGATAAGACTCGTCCAGAATTTGGTTAGCGCGGACCGTGCATTCGTTTACACGATCCTGCACATCGGCCATACTAATTAATTAATATTGCGGCGCTTCCGGCGAAAATACACAAGCCGGAAGTAGGTTTGCTAGCTGGACGACGTACAGCGCTATGGGCCAAATTTTATTTGGTTTTAGCTTTGGCCTTAGAGTAACAAATTGCATGTATTATCTACATGATAGGAAATATCAAAGAGTTGGCTTGTTAAAGAAGTCTCAAAATCAAACATTTGAAAAATAGCTCTAAATTTAACTTCTAAATTATAAACCGGGTATTTTTCAAAACTGGCTCACGCCCTCGCTCACGCCTATAAGTTTTTTTTTCAGTCAAATAACGATATTTGTATATGACATAAATCGGGATTGATTGACGTATTCAATTATACTCTGATTTTTTCTCAGGTAAGATTTCGACAGACGATGATAGAAAAAAAGCACGTCCATACCAATCCACTTATTTAACTAAAAAAAGTTTCTAATTTAGTTTAGTTTTTTTTTCTAATTCAGTTTTATTGGATTATTTCAAAAATGACAGATCATATTTCAATATTATTGGTTTGAGGGAACGATGAATGACAAACGGACGCCGATGCGTATGCACTCGACTTAAGATTTTTGAGAGTTGTCAAACTCTTGCCAAATTATAGGTTATAATTTTGTGTCAAATTATGTCAAATAGAAATGATAAATATTTTGCATTTTGCATTTTGGACCGTGTTATTACGTGGGTTAAGTGGAGGAAAACTCGAGGAAAAATTAAGTGTTGACCCAGACCATAGTTTATAGTTAATATTCGGTGCCCAGAGACAGTTGGCCAGAGATTATTACCAGAGAGTTGTATTAGTCACAAATAAAGTTTGTATACAATCTCGTATATGGTACCTAACCTAGATTATAGTACTGCAAAGAGGTTGTAGACAAAATATAATTTAATAATAATCATGTAATGTCAAATGGTACTGGCTTACAAAAATTAAAATTAAAGTTAATTAGCCAATTTTTAAGGTACAAAATTCAGTAAGTGTTATTATTAATAAAATATTTTGTTTTATTTATGTTGTGTTTTATTTATTCCTTTGCAATATTTTCTTATTTTTACATAAGCTATATTGATAAAAAATGTAACAATAAATGCAGAAAGTTGCTTGAGCTTCAAAGACGGCTTGAAAGCAGGAACTCTTTTTATCTTTTCAAATTTAAGTCTTAATAATCTTTCGATTTATTATTATAATTTTTTTCCAACCTTTAGTGATTCTAATGAAGTTTTGAGGGTAAAAGTTACTATAAGTGCTACATATTTTAATGCTAAAAGAGTGTTGGTAAATTCATCAGAGACGTGCATATGGATTATCCAACTACAAAGAGAATATCTAAATATGCGAGGAAGACTACACCATAACTGGAAATGGTTGAATAAGCTGAAAATGATTATGATAATGATGATGATGATACAAATAACCTATTACAGTATTATTATATGACCATAATACACTAAAAATAAACGAAAAAGCAAGTTAACCAGTATTTTTTATGACAAAATGCATTTATCAAACAATGTTTTTTCTATTTGCACGTAAATATGTTCGTTACGGCCATATTTTAATATTAGAATTGAATAGGTTTTTTGCATTCATAGCAAATATCGGATTGCGGATATTTGCCGTTCAACATATCATTTAATTTGCTTTATTTGTACTTGTACATTTCGAGAATGGAAAGATTGCCATTTAATTAAAATTCGATTCCAGATTGAATGTGCTGCAGTTCAACCATTACGATAATAAAGAAAAGTATTATTTTGTAAATGCAGAGTAAATATTTTTACGAATATCTTCCTCTTGGAACGTTTTTAGTAGGTTAGTAAAAGATATTTACGATACATGTGTATATGCTTCATCAGGCATTTACTTGAAAGATTGTTCAAACTGTATCATTAACATTTATAATAAATAAGTTTTCATGTTTTATAATTATTATCAATAGAACAGTTTATTTGTATTGTAGTAGGTATTTAGTGCAAAATAAATGTTTTACAAAATATTTTTTTTCTCTTTGGTAGTCATCTAAATAAGGAGTGCCGTAATAAAAATGTGTGAGTTAAGAAGCTCCTAACTCACTCAAAATGCGTGAATTAACGGCTTCTTAACTCACTGACGTAGATAAATAATTTAATGACTTTTTTTTTAAAGTCACAAAAGTATTGCGACGTGATTGACAATACAGCGTGTTCCAATATTCCGTGGACATAAAATATTATTATTAAGTATTTTTGGACTCAAGAGAGACCAAAATAATAGATATCCAAAAGAATAGAGTGGATACGACAAAAGACCTAGGTAATAGATGTTATCCTCAGAGTCAAATCCCTGAAATGGTAATGGGTAGGACACCAGGCAAGAAGAACAGACAACAGATGGACCAATGAATGGCTGGTATGGGATTTGAAGCAGGATAAGGCAGGATTATAGCAGCCAAAGCAGAAACTTGTTTCAGCCATCCTGCTTCTATTGTGTTGCTATGTGTGACATCACCAATCAGACTTAAACTTGCTGTATCTTCAAAGCAGCAAGTGTTGCTGGGATGAAATTTAGAGCAGGACACAACGGGATATAACAGCGCAAGCAGGAACCAGTTTTGGCGATCCTGCTTCTCATGTGTTGCCAACTGGGAAGTCAGCAACCAAAATAAAAGTAACTATAGCTCAAAATTGGTAGGTCATTAATTGGTAGGTGTGGCTGGGATGGGATTTGAAGGATAAAGCAGGATTGTAGCAGCACAAGCAGGATGGTATTTTATAATTCCTGCTTTCAATGAGTTGCTAACTACCCCGATCTGCAGGGATAACTTGGGCCCGCATAGTCAACAATAGACAATGGGCCCAACTACAAAGAGAGTATGTGAGGGAGGCTACACCATGATTGGAAATGGTTGAATAAGCTGACAATGACGATGAGGATGATAACTCTTACTTATAGTTGCGCCACATACATTGTGGCGCTGAATGAAAACTTGTGAACTAAATGAAAACTACACATTTTCTCCGTTTTTTACGTAGAAAAAGGTCTCCTCATAAAAATCGCTAAATGTGGTTCTTGAGATATTAGGAATCGAAATAATCAGTACATGTCTTCATTAACAAAAATTGGACATGTTGACTATAGATGGTTTATTAGACTTAAATCATAAATTTGAAATGTTTTTTTGTGTCAAAGGTTCAACAAAATCTTTTTTATTATATTTTTTTCTAGAAATAGACTAGATATAGAATATATTATACCGTTGTTTCAATATCTCCCATTTACTAAATGACCGTTTAATAAACGAATTGCCAATAACCTTAATTTCTTTTCTATCAACCAATTTCCAATATTATTTCGATGTGTCTGTTTGTATGGATGCGTTGCCAGCGCAATTCAATATCGCCTTATCGTCTCCCCTTCTAGCTGTGCAATCACTAGGATTATCTACGTATCAATAAATTATTTCCAATCAACCCTCAAACTAACTGTAATATAACCCTTATGAAAACAAATTGTGACTATACGTACCTAGATGTATATAGAAATTAATTTGTAATAAGAAACTCTCTTTTAATCACGAACTCACGAATAAACACCAATTGTGCAAATATTTAAAAATATTTAAATAAAGGTGCTTTGGAAATGTTTTCATAGAAATACAAAATTTTCGTTAGCAAAAAAGTTACAGCGATTTGTTAAAAATGCACATTTTTGAAAAACACCCCGTAACTCCGAAACGGTAACAGATATTGATGTGCGGTTTTCACCATCATGTTTTTTATGAAAATTGAGCTCCAGACACCGATATTAGTTTTTGTCTATCTCCTATAGAAAAGGGTGTTTCCATTTAAAAGCGTCGAATTTGACCCACCCTGTACATGCATTAAGCTTAGTTTTTATTTTTATGATTGCAAGTTCGAGCGGTTTAGAATACCTAAATGAAAAAAAGTTGAAAACAACGAAAAAAAAAAATTATTTTTAAAAAAAATTTAATTTGACATAGGTATCTCAAAAACTAAGCAAGATACGTAAAAAATGCAACAGAGCCAAATTGAAGGTCTTTTTTGCAATATTTTTATCTCTTTCAATTTTCTGTAAATCTCTTTATTTCGTAGATTCGACGTTTTAAAACGTCAATTAAGTTTTTTTAGTTTGACTTGCGTGTAAGAACCACCTTCTCTTGAGGCATTAAAATCCAAAAATCTCGTAAAAATGAAGAATTCATGACAGTCCAACTATAGAGGTTAATTTGTAGCTCGTGCAATTTCTTACAAATTGATAGTTTTTATTTTTATGATTTTAGTCATAGATTTTGTTGTTATTTTTTTTCCGAAAAAATGAGGTGATCATTTTATTTATATCATAACTCCGCGAACATTATCATAACTAACTACGAACTTTTTTAAAAAAGCATTTAAAAGGTCTTTTCAAGCACTTTAAAAACGGTCATATTCATTTTCTTCGAAAAATGTGTTCTTTCGCCATTATTTTACGGTAAAAGGTTGCAATTTCGTTTTTGCAAAAAAAATCACCTTTACAGAGTGATAACTTGGCTATTATTACAGCTACGATATTCAACAAAAAAGGAGTCGATGAGATATTCCAAAATCTTCATTTTTGCTTTATATGAGTTTTGCGATAAAACGCAAGGTTTTCGAGTTATTTATAAAAAATGGCAGAAAAATATACCGTTTTTAGATAAAAAATCAACATTTTCAATCCCAAATAACTCGGAAAATATTAATTTTCTGAAAAAATGTTATAGAATATTTTTTATTTAGAATTAATTCTTTTATTAATGTTTGCAATTAAAATGAGTGATTTATTTTTCACCCCCGAGAAGGGTGAAAACATACATCGCTACTATGTAACTTTTATTTATTACATAAATCTCTATTCAGTGTTAAAATTTCACGTCAATTGGTGCGGGTGTCAAAAATTCGGTGGTAATACCCTATTTTTTTGTCCTGGCTTACTCGCCTAATACTCAGATGCAATAAAAACGCAACGGAAAATTATTTCGTCATATTAAAAGTATAATATTTTTTTTTTCAATGCCTCTGTATACAACTCTAGCCTATGACTTATCCAAATCTGGTGTTAATTTTACCAAACATGGTCTGTGTACCCTGAGTTTTTATCTCTTAGCAAGTATTTCTAAAGAAACGACAAAAACTTAGATCTGATAACCGAAAAACGGTTTCCATATTACTCGACACGGATCCTAATCTAATTTTCGGCGAAAAAGAACTCCAACAATATTATAGTATATATTAAGGGAAAAATAAACTCGATAAGTACCCAACAACGGTAAATATTTCAGATAAACCGCGTCTGTGTGTATCCTGTGGGTACGATAACGGAGGACCTTATCTTTGGCAAACAATTCGAAATTATACCTGGACGCGACCAGATAAAGGGACAGCCCAGCTATTCAAATAAACTGTCGTTTGTGCGCCCTTGACATTATTTAACCAGATAATATTTTATTCCCGTGGAGAATATTAAAAAAAAACGTTTGTTTAGGACAGAGTGTCTGATATGAAGAGTACCAGAAAATCAATAACTGTAAAAATAAACATATTCTACAAATGGGTGATTCCAGATTCCATTCTAATTAGTATTTTCTTGGTCCTCTACGTTCAATTAATTTATTGATAAAGTAAATGTCACATTTTTATGCTCTATATTTTGCAGTCTAAAGAAAAAATGCTATACCTTACCCTTGTTTATACAGGGTGAGTCTTAAATAAGTGCAAATACTTTCAGGGATAGTAGATCTCGATAAAAGAAACATATTTTATCGTTTTTCAAATTCCAAAATAACCGAAACTTCGTTGCTTAAATTTTGAGAACTGGAAATTTAATATTCTACCGTATGATCGAATAAAAACGGCGTCCAGTTGGCTTGGAAATGACGATCGATGACATTTCCCATATAAATTTACATATAAAATGACAGCGATCTTCATTTCATAGCCATCGCTGACGCCGTTTTTATTCGATCATACGGTATTTATGTTGCATTAAATTAGGCTATTATATTTTTTTAACTAAAAACAAAAAACACAAATTTTCAAAAAAATTGCGTACAGTTGCTCACATTGTATATACCTAGAAAGATCTTACTTATGTCAGAGTTTTTTGAAAAAAAAAACGGATTTTTTTGAAAATGAATTTTATTTTTTCCTGTCGTTACTTTTAAGAAAATCAAAAAACTAATTGCACATTCTCATAGCCACTTTATAAGGGCTATCTGATGGTAATTTTTAGATTTTCAAGTTAGCTGATAATTTGTGAGATACAGAGACCAACTTAATTTTTTTAAATACGGACCTGCATTTTTTATTTCAGATTTTGAAAGAACTCGGTTTCCTGAGTACAATGATATGCCACACTTTATAATTTTTTTGTTTTGCGTACCTTAACAACAACAAAACTATTTAATTGTTATTTAAAATAATTTCAAGTCTGACCCTGGTTTTTTAAATTATTTAATCTCATTATATTCATCGCAACAATATTGATCAGCGCTAATTTACATCGAATAAGGAAAATCGAGCCAATTGGAAGATTCAAATATCCAGGTCAGCAATTTAAAGATATTATTTTTAATTGTTTTTATTGTGGATTTGAAATATCAGTGTGCGATCTAGTAATATGCGTAATATTAATCGTAGTTATAAATAAATCTTCTACAAACTAGTTTCTAATGCTATACATGTTCGAAAGGGTTACCACCCTCCATATTGCACAAATTTATTTTTCGTTGAATTTTTTTTATAGCTCTTTATTTATAACTATTTTATTTACAACTTTCTTCTTATACTTCCGAATGCATTTTGTACTCTTTATTGTAAATGTTGAGATGTATTGATTTCACTTTTACAAATGACGTGAAGTAATGTATTTATTTGTATATTATTTTATTGCATTTGATTTTCCATATTCAATGTTTTACCCCACGTCATTGTTAAGTTTGAAAGCTTATCTCAATATTGTAACGATGAATAGATTAAATATTAAAAAAACAGAGCCGGACTTGAAATTAGTTTAAATAAATTGTATTCAAATGTTCGAAACAAAAAAAAATAAGTGTAGCATATCATTGTACTCAGGAGACCGAGTTCTAGTACATTAGTTTTATATAAATATAATAATAATAGCAGGAAGTTTCGTGAAGTTTGAAAGTAGGAAATAGTTCTTTATTATAGATTTGTTCTATAAGGTGTTTTGTTTAACACACACCTTTGTTTTATGTTAAAACACACCCTAAACTATAGTTTTAAATAAAATATCTCGATAAGGTTTTTTGAGTTTACACAGTTTTTTTTTCATAATATTTTGAGGTAGTAATTTCTCATTAAAATAAAAAAATATATTAATTTCCAGTTTTGCATTCCAATTGTGCCAACTAAATAAATGTTTAACTAATTTCTTTGTAGAATAAAATAAACTACTTTGAAATTCAAATGGCACATCTATTACTTACTGGCAAAGATTTTGTCGTCGACTATAGCTGTAATAAAACATTCTTCAATTCCATATTTTTTACTATAAAATAGTTTAAAAACTTTTGTTAAAAAATGATCATAAAACATCATAAAAACCATAAAAATATAAATAAATAATCCAAAGTTCTGCCAAATATTGACCAGCCTTTCCACAAATGAAGTCAACAGTACAAAAATGCTCAATAATTCAAAAAAAAATGTATGCCTCTAAGCTTGGTTATAACGTCACATATTTTTGTCCGATTTCAAAACAAAATTGCTTTTTTTGAGGAATTAATGAAATTTTGGTACATCAAAAAAAAGTCCAAACTTCATTTCGACCACTATATCCGTCGACTCTAATACACTTTTTTAATCAAATCTATTCAATTCTGTTTTTCATTTAGATTTCTCTTTCCCAACCGAAAATTTCTCTGAAAGTACAGCACACAAAAAGGTTATTTTTTCAAATCATCGGCCATTTTTAATCGGCATTTCCCTAATTCCCCTGATTCCTCTGTCCGTAAAAATTCGGCTGCTTTTTTGCCATTATTTTTTTTATCCATAATGAACCAAAGTTCCTTTAAATCTAAGTTTATATTCTATATTATATTTGATTTCCAAATCTTTCTTAATAGATGCATAAATAAATTTTATAATTTTTAAGAAATTTAATTATAAAAAAATATGTCCAAAAAAAGAATCAGAAATAAGTGTAAATATTTTAAGGGTGATAGATCTGGCCAAAAAGAAACATATTTTCTTTTTACCATCTTTAAAATAAAATTATGATAACCGAGTTAAAATTTAAAAAAAAATAATGGCATATTTATATGTTGTAACTGTCGAGGGAAACTATTGAACACATTTCATAATATGGCGAAAAAAAGCTGCTATAATTGTTCATTATTTAGAGTTTCATTATTGGCAGGTTCAAACGTCGCCGTATTTCCTATAAAGTTTTGTGAAAAAATGAGTGATAATGACGAGTCTTTGGATGATCAACAAGTTCCTGAAACTGCGCTATCCACGTTAGTACCCGAGAAGTCGAAAAACTTATACGAGACCACCTACAACAACTTTGAAATCTGGGTCAAAGAAAAACATGTTGAGAATATCATAGAAAAGGTATTGCTAGCCTATTTCCTGAAGTGATCCACTACGTTAAAGCCGCCAACTCTGTGGAGTAAATATTCGATGCTCCGTACCATGATTTACATTAACAGAAACGTAGATATTAGCAAATTCACAAACCTTATTGCATTTTTAAAAAGATAAGCTTCCGGATATCAGGCAAAGAAATCAAACTATTTTTTTAGAGGTATTTACAAAACTGGAAATAGAACGCTTTATGAAAGAAGCCGATGACAAAGAATTCCTGTTAGCTAAAGTTGTCTTAATCGTATTTATAATAAATAAATATTTTCATTGTTTCTAACGTTTTACTTTTAGGCACTAGTGCCTAAACAAGTGTCACTTTTAGATGCTAGTGCCTAAAAGAATGTCATTTCGAATCTCAAATAAATATCAAAATCTGTCAATTTCGAAACGCTTTCACAAAAAAGGTATTTAATTTAAAATAGTAGACATTGGCACCATTCCTAATAATAATCTATGATGAGAGTTTTTTGTTGAAATTTATAAATGTCACCTTCTAACTTACAGTATGTGGATAACGTAGAAAGGGGCAACATTTCATTCTACCAAAGCACTATAAACAAATTTCCCGAAACTGAACAAGAGGCACTCAAAAATGTTTCAATATATTCCGGAAAATCTCAAGAAAAATATAATATTTTAAACATTTTTATCGCAAAAAAGCCTCATGTGCGTGTTTCTGGGGTCGTAGTATACCTACTACCAGTTAAAATATTTGCACTTTACTTTTATTTTATAATCAATCGGTTAAAGAAAAGTAATATTAATGAAACACTAATGGAGTACCCCCCGTTACTTAATATAACATTTTCAAAAGACCGTTCATTTATAAATCAAATTTCGTTTGGAGAAACTAAACCAAAAAACCACTAGTCCAGCCGGTCCAGCTCTGTATCGGACACGATTTATTCTAAACGCGGTTTTGGGTAGTTTTTGTTGGCCGGCCGCTTTTAAAAATGGACTGGATCCTGACCAGCTTAGTAATTCCATTTGAAACTGGGATTAACGATGTAGAACGGAAAAAGAACGCCAACTACTGTTATTTTTCTAGTGGTAGAAACAAGGAAAAATGTTAAAAAGTTTTTAGGGCATAGCAAGATTTTGATTTAGTGTACGTTGGTAGTAATTTGACATCTGTATTTTTATTGTTTTAAATGAAATAACACTATTTGTTGCTATTTGTTAGGGAAGAACTAGAATTAAATGATCAATATTTAGTTTATATTAGAGGTATCTGTTAAAAAAAGTGTTCTTGAATAGTTGTATTTAGATATTTGGAATATATTGTTTTTCTCCTGGAGGATTAAGCTTTTTTTGTCCGTTATGGCGCGCTCAGACGACTCATATACTTGACAAACATTTGTAATTGGTATACAGGGTATATAGAGTGCGTCGGCCATCTATACAGAATTCCTAAGTTACTTATTATAGGAGCTACGCCGCGTTATTGCCGGACCATGTGAGTTAATAAAAAATACTTGCCAAGTACAAGTGTCGTCAGAGTCCTCCTTTAGACAAATTTGTTTTATTAGTGAAATGACAATGACAAATTGATCTCCGTTAGATCAACTCCACTAGTGACCACTGTTTACAAAAAATGTCAATTTTATTTTGTAGATTTTCCTTTAGTGGCGAAAAACTTAGAAGTCTTTTCAAGAAATGAAGCAGCTACAAGGGTATAGGCATTATTTATCAATATTTATATTTACACGTTGCAAATACTCATTCTTTCATCAACTACATCTTTAATACTTATTTTTAGGAGACAAAACTCCGTTTTACTCCGTTAGATCAACGCCACTAGTGACCACTGTTTACAAAAAATATCAATTTTATTTTGTAGATTTCCCTCTAGTGGCGAAAAACTTAGAAGTATTTTTAAGAAATGAAGCAGCTACAAAGGTATAGGTATTATTTTTCAATATTTATATTTACACGTTACAAATATTCATTCTTTCATCAACTACATCTTTAATACTTATTTTTTAGAGACAAAAGGACGAATATTTAAATTTGTTGAAAATTATGGGAACATGGATTACAACGGGATAAATGCTTCGTAAGCCGCCACTGAAATGCCAAACTAAAAATTAAAGAATACATGTAGAACATATTTAAAATGTCACTGTGGTCAAAATCATAAAGGCTATTGTGAGGCTCAATGTGCAGTCTTGCATAATGAATCCATCAACATTCGGAATGGGGTGAGACAGGGCTGCGTCTTTTCGCCATTTCTTTTTAATATCCTCTTAGATGATATCTAAAGAGAACAATTTCCAAGACTCATTGTGGAATATACATGGTGGACTCCCTTTAGCATGTTAGATCTTAGATATACAGATGACATCTGTCTCTTTTCTCATAGTTAGGCGGATATAGCATCACAACTACTTGCTTGACTTATCAAACGATATAATTCCAGATCTTAAGATCAATATTAAAAAAAAACTAAATCATCGATAAGAGTGTAATAAAATAGTCTGTCTTTTTATCTATATATATAAATCTGACTGTCCTGACTGATACTGACTCATCAACGCCCAGACCAAACCCTTGACCCTAGAAAGCTGAAATTTTGCACAGGGGTTCCTTTTATGATGTTTACGTAAGATAAGAAAGGATTTTTAAAAATTCATCCCCTAAGGGTGTAAAAAGGGGGGTGGAATATTACAATATTTTTTATTTAAAAAACGGTCAAGTTTCCGAAAAAACGCTGAAACACGTATATTCTATTTTCTTTTTTTACATATTTTCAGATTTTTTAAAAATGTATACAGGGTGTTTCGAAAAATCTGGTCATTGATTAATCACGATCCTGCTTAAAGCGCTTGACGTAAAAAGCTGATTTTTGGAAAACGGATTGACTTTAGGGTGTAGAGGTTCGATAAGAAGGGATTTTTCGAAACTCGAATTCTAAGGGGGTGAAACCACCCCTCAAATATTAGAATATTTTTTATTTAAAAACCGGTGAGTTTTTCGGAAAAACTCTTAAACATGTATATTTTATTTTGTTGTTTTACATATTTTAAGGTTTTTTAAAAATTTATACAGGGTGTTTCATAAAATATAACCATTGAGTAATCACGATTCTACTTAAACTGCTTGACGTTTAAAGCTGATTTTTGGCAAACGGATTGACTGTGGGGTGTAGAGGTTTGATAAAGAGGGGGTTTTCGAATTTCAAATTCCAAGCGGGTGAAAACGACCCACAAATATTACAATATTTGTTTTTTAAATACGGCGAGCCTTTCGGGAAAACACTTTTTTTTTAAAAAATCATACAGGGTGTTCCAAAAAGTTGGGTAATTGATTAATCACGATTATGCTTAAACTGCTTGACGTAAAAAGCTTATTTTTGGCAAACGGATTTTTCGAAAGTCAAATTCCAACGAGATGAAACTACCCCTCAAATATTATACCAAGTTATATAATAATATCGCCATATTGTTTTTTCTCATGCTGACATAAATGTAAGAAAATTTTATCTTAGTTTGTATGCTAATGGAAATTCTTGCTTTGCTTGATCATCACCATTACAAATGATTAATCCGACGCGAACGAAGTCGCGGGTACACACTAGTAAGTTATAAATCATACTAGATACCAGGCCAACTAAGTGAAATTAGTAAAAAAAAGATAAGAATTGGCTCTAGATGATATCTAAAGATTGTTACTCTAACTCAGTAATTTTTCGAAAAAAAAATATATATATTCTAGCTTATATTGCTGGAAAGCTTAAAAAATGGCGCTTTTGTGAAGTCATAGCCATTTGTTTGTATGATATGTCAAAAATTACAGGCTTTAGAATAAAACGGAGAACACAATTTCATCAAGGATGTGATTGTTTACAACTTTTATCTGAAAACTTTTTGTCTAAAATAGATCATAATGGAATTATAAAGCACTTTTAAAATAGCAGAAATTCGTTTTTCTTTCAAATATCTAGTAAGCTACAAGCTGCACAAGCTCATTTTCAGTGCACTTTATTAAGATAACACGACGGAAAGCAAAATTATCTGGTTGAATTAAATTAAATAAAATAATAATACTCTTTTAAATTAGGTTGATTTATGTAGAAAAAAAAGTTAAATAATGCATATTTCATTTCACCTTATTTATTAAAATAAGTAGAGTATACTATATTTTTAGAAAGCTCTGATAACAAGGCAAATAAAATACAAAAAAATAATATACAGGGTGTCCGTGGAAATGGAGTCATATTTGAAAAATTACAGCTTCCACCGAAAAATCACTTACTATGTCTACTCTGAGTTGCTTACTCTATGAGAGTTTGTACCAACAATGTCGTTTCCTTTATAATTGGAACAGCACATATAGAGGAGGTAAATACTACTTGGGTAGTATAATTTCTTACCAACGGATACACAGAGCAAGATATAATAACCAGAATAAACAAGGCCAGAATAACATTTGGAATCTTCAGCAACATTTGAAGATCTAGAATCCAAATGTCAAATCAATGGTGCAGAGACATGGAAAATTACATCGCCATTAATTAACAAACTCCTTTAGTATTTATAAACCACTCTCTGCGAAAAACCCAGAATAATTTTCAAGAAATAAACCCGCTAAAATGTTATAGATATTATTTAATCATATCCTAGTTATGGCATGGTATATTTTAAACCCAGTTTGATTATATTCGTTGTTTTATTCTAAACAATATTCAGTTTGCCTTCAATTTTCTAATAGAAATCAAAAAATTAGTCACAGTATTTATTGAAACCGTGACCATATAGGCGATTCTTTATTGTTAGTCGTGTCTGTGCATAATTATTGTTATTAATTAATAACAAAGCCATTTGCGGTTGTGCAAAACGTTACCTATTTTCTTCTAATGTTGCATCGATGCCTGTGGCATTAAACGTGCTTTAACGACGGTCAAAACCTTTAATTGATAAGTTGAGAAATGTTGGAATGTCCAAAGAAAGTTTATTTTTCAACCTTAAAATTTTTTAAAAACTCATGGGGTCAAATATTAATCATCAGAAGCTAAGTTTGCACCATTCTAGTTGTTTTGATTATACTTTTGATTGATTAAATTAACTTATTTTATATTATAAAATAAATGTCTTATCAAAATATTCTGTTGGAAAAGTTTAAGCTTCATATACTTTTCAAGGTATTACAAGATTTGCTTTGTGGTATAATATTACAGTTAAATAATTTCACATATTTTTTTAAACTCTTCTTGTTCTAGCGAGCTGTCTTGAGTATTTAACTAGATTTTACATATCATTTATCATCCTTTTTTATAGAAGATCTTGGAGGGCTCGTCTTTTAAACTTTTAAATGTATGATTTGGTTGAGTTATCATGAGTGGTGTTGTCAATAAGTTAGGATGCGATTTTATTTTTTTTTCATAGCAACTGTTAAAATTGCCTTATATCTATCACAAATAGTAGATAAAATAGTACTTTAACCGCAAGGGTAGATTAAATGATACTTTAACAGTGAGGATAGGTTAAAAACTTTATTTCTTTTCGCATGTTTTTTAATTGCTTCCATTTTTGAAATTTTTTGTATTCCTTTTCATAAGTTATTCGGGATTTAAATGGAAGTGGTTTGGATATGGCATTTGTCGCACCAGCCTGAATATCTGTTGGTAATTTACTTATTTCGTTTTGACCCATTTCTGGCTCCAATTCAATCAGCAATCGACACGAACGAGAATTAAAAAATATTGACTCTAAACTGACAACTAAAGAGACATCTTTACTTATTTGCCAAATTACATAGAAACCAATGCCAACCTAGCACAATATTTTTTCTACTCGTAATAAATTCCTTGAAATAATAATTTCTCAATATTTTTTAAAACGTAACTCGCTATGGAAAAAAATATTGTTTTATACACGACGATAGAATTGCATTATCGGCTCCCGAAATTAATTTACTCGCGATTTCATCGCTCGTGAATTAATCTTTTCGGTCGACGATAAAATACCATTTTATCGTCTTGTATAAAAAATAACTATTTTTTATTTGTCATATAAAATAGAGCTCCAGTTATTATACGAAGGGATTTGGATTGGAATCGTTGTAAAGTTTCTGCGTTTGATATGGATGATGTACCCCACAACTGCAACCAATATGTTCAAACGGATTTCAGTATGCACGAGATATTCTTTTTAGTTAGTTGTGATTTGCGTCCCATAAGCCAGTAAAGTTCCCTTAACTGCAGCTCAAGTGCTTTATTTTTGTTCCATATATACGTTTCCTAAGTCAGTCGTCTGTCCAATCTATGACGTCTTTAGACTGTGGTATGTTTATTTGGATTAATTCTACTTCTGGGCAGGTGATTTGGCTTCATTGGCTTTTATCCTCCAATCTTTTAACCGCTTTGATATTTATATAAATTAATATGTATAAGTTTCTTTGCAACTTTGCTAATGCACCAAAGGCGGTTTCATCAACTGCAAGTACCTAAATAAAATAACTAAATAAATCTTACAGTCAGTGCGTCTTTTGGCGGGACTCTTGAATTCTCGGGAGACCTGTGGCGCTGTCGCTGTACTTAACGTAGAAATGTCTTCGGCTAAGATATAACTTTATAAAGAGATATCACTTTATGAGCAGGTTTTTGCGGATTTTGTTGAAGAGCCCGTGATGCCATACACAATCAAAGGCCTGTGAGGTATCCAAAAAGGCAGCGGAAAAAAAATTTTGCTTCCATGTGCTTCCAATATCTTTTCTACCAGTCTGTGGAGTTACTCGATAGCACCATGGGCCTGTCAAAAACTAAATTGATGGCCGGGTATAAGTTTACAAGTTGCAATTTCTAAAGTCGTGGGTTTTAGGAAGAGTATTTCTAGAATCTTGGAAGGCACTGGGAGAAGACTGATAGGGCGGTGAGATTTTACATTAGATGGGTCTTTCCTTCCACGGCAACCTGCTAATCTGGGGGTACAAAGTTTCTACAAACACAAGTGTTAAAAACTTGTGTGAGGAAGCCCTATTTCAACTAGTTTTCTTAGAATATTGGGAGTAATCAGATAATAACCCGGTGCCTTGTAAACATTCAGTTTTTTTAACTATCTACATCTAGCACTTCCTTTTTTGTATTTTTTTAGTTGGGATGTCTAACTAAAGCATTTGACCTTACCTAGCCTAACCGCTAGTTAGTTAGTACTAACTAACGCTATTTTTCATTTTTGATAGATCCGTAGTAATCATTTGTAGTAAATATTCCTGAAAATTTCACAAATAAACTAAAATTTATCACTAAGAGAAAAGTAACCAATATATAAAATTAAAACTTATAATAATTATTTTTAGATTAAATCATGCCATTTGTATATATGAATAGTTTTTCTAATACCTTTCCTAAATTGATGTCTTTTGTAGGTATTTGAATAAGTCCATCACACAGGCAAAAGCCTTAGAGTAAAAACCAATTTGGTATAATGAAAGTGCAACGAAAATGCATTTAAATGCAACATCATAAAAGCACGCGATCCGATATTTTGACTTGGTTGATTGACGGCTTGCACGAAAAGAGTTGTTCCGTTTCTTGGCCAACAACGGATTTAACTTTAAAAGAGAAAATGAAATATTCACAAATGCGAAAATTACGGTCTAATTCGTGGAAAATAAAAATGTTCTAGGTTAGGTAATGACTTCAAAATCTATCGTCTGTAGGTCAAAAGACCCAAAATTATACGAGGAATGCCATTGATTGTTATTGCAACGCCAACTGGACACTTTTTTTAGCGCGATGAGGATCTAATATGGCTGACTTAAGTTCCGGTTTATCGATGCTGTTATAATTTTATTTAAATCGTGTAAAAATATAGTGCAGGGTGGAGTCAAACATGACTAAATAATTTGTTGATTGATTTTACGTTGTCAATGAATGTTGGTAGATATTAAAATTATTGTTAAAAATTATATATACCGGGTGTTGCATCGTCGGACGGGACATAGGAAATCCTATGTAAATTTTAATGGGGTCAATTATTGGCTTCCCTAATTATTTTAGAGAATAATTCTATTTAGATTTATTGAAGAGCACTAAAACCCACATTCAAAAGAATAACTTTAGATATTTTTGATTAGTTCGTTTACGAGTTATCGCCGATTTCTTTTTAAATATTTCTCCTTTCTTATGGCCCTGTATTTCTTATGAGCACCAGTCAAGGTAAAAGATAACTGTCAAATGAAGTTGTCATTTCAGAAATTTACCTATTTAGTGCTTTATTACTATTGAAAACTCATTCCTACATCGGAAATCTTAAAGATGTATTTATAAATACAAATTAATATGAATTAAAGTAAAATAAAGTAATCAATTACAAGGTTAATTATAGTATTATTACAATATTCAATAACTTATTAATTTAGGTACTATTAAATTGTTAGACCTCTAGGATTTAAGAAGATGTTCAAATATTCCTCCATCGACTGCTAGACAATAACCCAGGCGATCATAAAATTCTCTTCTTACATTCGCTAGTTGGTAAACTGAAATTCTATTGCATTCGGCAGAAATAGCATTTTATAACTCGTCTAGATTTGGGTATTTTTTATCCGTGTATATCCTGTTTTTTAAATGGCCCCAGAGAATGAAATCATTTGGCGAAA
The DNA here is from genome assembly GCF_002938485.1 of Sitophilus oryzae. NCBI lineage: Eukaryota > Metazoa > Arthropoda > Insecta > Coleoptera > Curculionidae > Sitophilus > Sitophilus oryzae. The sequence goes on along the minus strand of NW_022146304.1, from coordinate 2,883,904 downwards.
TATCAGGAGACCTTGCTGGCCAATTTACTGTAGGATTTAGACCAATAACTATTCCGTTAAAACTATTGTCTAAATATTCCCGAAAAGCCACGGTACTATGAGTCGGGCAGCCATCCATTTGGTACCAAACTTCCTGATTTTCCCTAGCGGCATCATGTAAAGCAGGTAAAATATGATTTTCGAGTAGTTCCAAATAATATTCTGCATTTAAATTTCGCGTAAGAAATAATGGCCCGATAATATTGTGTCCGAATATCCCTGCCCAAACATTTACTTTTTGTGGATATTGCGTCCTTGTTTCGACAAACCTGTGTTGGTTTTCTTTGTTCCAATATCGATAATTGTGAACATTGGGTTCATTATTTAAGGTAAATGTGCATTCGTCAGTGAATCATATGTTTTTTAAAAATTTCCTATTCGTGTTTGCTCTTTCCATCATATTAAAACAAAACGCCTGCCGCCGTATTTCGTCCCCATCTCGTAGCTCTTGGTGCTTTTCATATTTGAAGGAATAGTATTTATGTTGTTTCAAAATTCGAAACGCTGTAGTGTGATCTATTCCCATTTCATCCTCAAGTTTCCTTGTGCTGATCTTTCCATCGTTCTCTTCCACGCACAATATAACTTCCAAGTCGGTATCATTTCTTGCATCTTCTCTTTGTTCCTGCCTTGCTTCACATCTGCAGTTATTTATTAGGGTACCTTTGGTCTCAAATCTCTGGATATTCCTTGTGATTGTAGATTTTCCAGGTATCGGTCTATTCGGATACAGAGCAGCAAACATGTCCGACACCTTTTGATAACTATTTCCTTGATAATACCATTTAATCATCAATACTTTTTCTTTGGTAGTGTAATTCATGGCTAATATTTTCGATGTAGGTATGAGTTTTTAATAATAATAATAAAGCACTAAATAGATAAATTTCTGAAATGACAACTTCATTTGACAGTTATCTTTTACCTTGACTGGTGCTCATAAGTAAATACAGGGCCATAAAGAAAGGAGAAATATTTAAAAAGAAATCGGCGATAACTCGTAAACGGGCTAATCAAAAATATCTAAAGTTATTCTTTTGAATGTGGGTTTTAATGCTCTTCAATAAACCTAAATAGAATTATTCTCTAAAATAATTAGGGAAGCCAATAATTGACCCCAATAAAATTTACATGGGATTTCCTATGTCCCGCTCGACGATGCAACACCCGGTATAAAAATTATATAGAGTAAGTCATAAATAAGAGCAAATATTTTTAGAGGCGGTACACTCGGTGAAAACTAGATTTTCGACAACTTTTGACCCCAGAAAGACGTCTATAAGGTTTTTTTACCCTAATTTTTTTGGAAATTTTGGTATTTTTCGAAAAAAAAGAGGATTTAATTTGTTAGCTAGAAAACATAGTTAATTTTTTGTTAGAAAACATAGTATCTTGATTATACAAGGTGTCCCAGAAATAAGTGCAAGTATTTTAACTGGTAGTATCGTTCAATCCCAGAAACACGCCTATGAATTTTTTTCGAGAAAATTTTTTTTTGAAAATTCGGAATTTTTTTGAGTTGTGTGAAAATTGTTTTGATTTTTTTTTAGTTTTTAGTTAAAAAACATAATTTCTTGATAATATGGCAACATAGGTAGTAGATGAAATTTACATGAAAAGATCCAGTGGTTCTCAAACTTTAAGCAAAAAATCATTTTTTTTTGGAAATTTTCAAATTAAAATAACTCCGTTATTTTGGACTTATTTGAAAACGATAAAGAAAAAATATGTTTCTTTTATCGAGATCTACAACCCTTTAAAATAATTGCACTTATTTCTGGGACACCCTGTATTACAGCATAGGTAGATATTAAATTAATAGGAAAGAAAACCCAGAAAAAATTCAGTGGTTCTCAATATTTAAGCAAAAATAATTTTTTTAAATTTTTAGAGGAAAATAACTCAATTATATTAGACTTATCTGAATAACTGTAAAGAGAAAATAATATTTCTTTATCGAAATCTACCAGCACAGAAGATATTTGCACTTACTTCAGAGCTACCCTGTATATTTTTAATAAAAATTATTAATAGATAATTATAATAATGATTTAATACCACAAGCATCAGATACGCTACTGAAAGCACGTAAATCACATTGACGTATCTTAATTATTTTTGTTCAGATGTAAATAATAAAGAAAATGCAAGAAAAAATATATAATTAGTTAATTTTAAGTGCGAATTTCCTAAATAATTCGTCTGGTTAACTTATATTTTACAGTAATTTGGTAGTGAAAAGTTATTCCATTACTTCCCCCAATTTTTTACCTAGATCTACCGCATCCTGTACAACTAACTATCTAACAGCCAATTTCGGTAAATCGCAATAATGTCACAGTTAATTTAAGTTCTGAAACAATTTCCTTCTACATTTACTATCTCTAAACAAAACCCATTGAAAAGTAAATAACATAAAATAGGCCGAGTAAAGACAAACAAATCCAGAAAATTTCAAAACAAATTCAAATGTGTCAAATGAAACGTCAACTCTCAAGGATGGGGACATAATATGATATCGATTTCGTCTACCATGCATGAATGCATGGATAGCGTTGTACTCCTTAAATTTCCATTTTAATTTTTTTTTAATTTCCTTACAATCACATTTTACCGAATAAGAAATACCTTATAATTACACATATGAAGATCAACCCAATCTAATTATAAAAAAGCAAGCAAGTATTTAAATGCGTTTCAATTTATTAATTCCAATTGACCCTTAAAACTGACCAATACACTTCAATAATCCTTTAAAATCACCCCATCATCAGCCTTCATTTCCATTTCCATTAAAAATACGGTACATAATAGACGACCAGAAAAGTTTAGCCATTGTTTATTTTTGCCGGTCGTTGTTTTCCTACCTTTTTCTCCCTACATATATAGAGAGAGAAAAAGAAAAAAAAACAAGAAAAAAATAAATAAAGGACAACGGTTTTAGATAGGATTAAATTTTCAAATGCATGGACATCGGAGATAAAAATGTCATATATGTAAATTCCCGTATGTGCTTTGGAAATTTTGATGTTTAGACAGCCATTAAGTCCTTTGTGTTTTATTTGAGGATGTTACTGTATTTTTAGTATTGAAAATACTTCTGGCCGCGTTTATATGGGACCCATCTTTGAAAAAACGACATGCTAGAGGCGACATGGAGTTCAATAACCTGCCTAATCAACTTGTCAACACGTAAGTCGATAGCTGAATAGTGCAAGGCCGTCCGAGGGCCGAAATGAGGTCTTATTAGTGTGGGCCAACTATTTTATGGATATGGATGTTTAGTCTGGGAAAGCCGATATTATTATAAAAAAAGAATATGGGACAAGGCATGGGTTGTTAAGTACAGTTGGGCTTATTTTAATCTAACTCTTCCGTATGAGAAGCAGGTGGCAAATTATACGTGAAAGAGCGGAATAACATAAATAATAAATTTAAAATAATGCAATATTTTTTCTTGTCGCGTAGGATAATGCGCACAATCGATGCATTAAAGGGAAAAATTAATTAAATCATTAAGTTCCAAAACATATAATAACATTGACATTCGGGTCTCATCGAATCTGCTGATAGATTTTGATAAAATTTAGGCTATTAGGACCTATATTTTTTATATGATAATTATTTTTTTAATTAACAACTTAGGACAAAGAAAAAGCTTGCATTGTTTCCACCACCAACATAAAACAAATTAATTCAAGGCGGTGCCAAATATTTATTGGGATAAGTTTTTATCGTTTAAATATTGTTGTAAATAATAATTATCATTTAATTAGTGCTAACTTATTAAATTTCACAACACGGCGAAATTCCAACAAAATCGGCTAACGGATCTTTGAGATATTAATAAAAAGGTCTATTAGAACACACCTTGACACCCCTGTATCTTTAAAATTATACTTTTCCGAACACATGTTTATGTGAACTTTTTACCTTAAAAACACTCAAAGAATCAACTCCTGAAGTTTGGCCAGATACTTAATTAACATCCTGTATTTAAAAATGGCTAGCTAGTGATTTAGTAAGCTATGTTTATTTTAATAGGAAAAAAATTCATTTCATAAAAAATAAACAAACCTATAATACAAATACTATACACCAATTAATAAATTGTAATTGTATCTAAATGCACTTTATTAATTGAAAAATATGCTAAAAATAATAATTCCAATAGAAAACACAAATGACACATTAAAATCTGCATTATCTGAAATCAAACTAGCTAAACGGCTAATAAAATAATAGAGACAAGACGCCGACATCTATAACAAGATGAGCAGTTTTTAATAATTATTCCGAGTTATTATTACATACTTGTTTTACAATTATTGTAATACAGTAGCATTCCTTCAAATAAATTTTGATTTAAGTATTGTTAATATAGTCATATTAATGATTATAGCCCGTATGATTTCTAAAATAAATAATCAAGCGTGTTTTTATCAGAATTATTAAATGATTAAGTAGAAATAGTTAATATTTAGTAACTTCATAAGTGTTATATTTTAATATAATTATGGATTTAATAATTAAATAATTACCTTAAGTTTAAATTGTGGTAAACTTGTATGAGTTTCAATCATTTATAATTAAAATCATAGGGAAGGCAATATAGATTTTAGGCAGGAGAACTCAAGAGAACAACTGTGTAATTAGTAATTAAGACTTTCCAATTTTTTTACTTGCCATTTTCTTGTCGTTCACGTTGCACATTGACTCTTCGTTGTGTCACACACAATCTGAATTTCGGATATGATGCAGAACTGATAAATTGGACCAAATATATTAATTGCAGGTAATCAAAGACATATTTTTGTTAACTTTGCAAACATTTAAGGCATGCAATAATTTTAAAAAATTTTGACGTGAGATTACTTTATAAAGTAAACGTAAAAAAACAGGTGACTGCTGACCACCGCCGACTTTTATGTCTGGTATTTTCAATACGCCTATGATGGTTGCGCATGTTGCAAAATCTGTGAATTTTTTAATTAGTTTGCCTTCAAATTTAAAAGGAAAAAAATTCAAAAGATATTAGAAAAGTCCAAAGAAGAGTTAGTATTAAGTAAAGCTTTATGTCCCTTAGGGACTCACATCCTCTTGGTAAATACGGGTATGAAAAGCCGTATAATTGGATGCTCACGTTATTTCAACTTGTGTTGGATAATATGTCTTTTGTCTTACTTTTATCGATTTCCCTTTATACCGGGTGCTACCAATTCGAGATACGAGCATTGGTATCTTGGTAACCGTAATAGATACGAACATGGTTAAATTCGGGCAAAGTTGCGCTTTAGGATGTTCACCAAGACGCCATCAAAAAAGTTTTAAAAATTTCAAGGATTGTTGAGTTTTTTGGAAAAAACGGATTTTTTTGAAAATCAATTTTATTTTTTCCTGGCGTTACTTTTTAGGAAATTAAAAAACTAATTGCACATTCTCATTGCCACTTTATTAGGGTTATCTGGTAGTATTTTTAGATTTTTAAATTAGCTGATAATTTGTGAGATACAGAGGCCAATGTAATTTTTTTAAATACGGACCTGCATTTTTTATTTCAGATTTTGAAAGAACTTAATATTTTTTTTGTTTCGGACATTTGAACATAATTTATTTAAACTAATTTCAAGTCCGGCTCTGTTTTTTTTTTAAGATTTAATCTATTCATCGTTACAATATTGATAAGCTTTCAAACTGAACAATGATGTGGGGTAAAACATTGAATACGGAAAATGAAATGCAACAACTAAAGGGGCCTTACTTGGCGTCATTTATAACAGTAAATCAATACATTTCATCATTTACAATAAAGACATCAAATGCATTAGAAACTATAAGAAGAAGTTATGTTGAAAGAGCTATAAATAAGATTGAACAAAAAATAAATTTGTGCATTAGGGAGGAAGGTAACCCTTTCGAATATGTAGATCATTAGAAACTAGTTTGTAGAAGTTGATTTATTTATAATAACTACGATTAATATTATGAATATTATTAGATTGTACACTGAGATTTCAAATTCACAATAAAAAATGTTAAAAATAATACTTAAATTGTTGACTTGGATATTATTGATTTGAATCTTTCAATTCGCTCGATTTTCCTTATTCAATCTTAATTAGCTCTAATCAATATTGTTACTATGAATATAACCAGATTAAATCATTTAAAAAACCAGAGTCGTACTTGAAATTTTTTAAAATGATAAATAAATAGTTTTGTTGTTGTTAAGGTACCCAAAACAAAAAAAAGTATAGAGTGTGGCATATCATTGTACTCAGGAGACCGAATTCTTTCAAAATCTGAAATAAAAAATGCAGGTCCGTATTTAAAAAAGTTAAGTTGACCTCTGTATCTCACAAATTATCAGCTAATTTAAAAATCTTAAACTACTATCAGATAGCCCTAATAAAGTGGCTATGAGAATGTGTAATTATTTTTTTGATTTTCTAAAAAGTAACGACAGGGAAAAACAAAATTGATTTTCCAAAAAATCCATTTTTTCCAAAAAACTCAGCAATCCTTCAAATTTTTAAAACTTTTTTGATGGCATCTTGGTAAACATTTCAAGGCGCAACTTTGCCCCAATTTAACCATCTTCGTATCTATTACGGTTTCCGAGATACCAATGCTCGTACCTCGAATTTGTAGCACCCTGTATATGTTTTCTTCCGACCTCCATTTTTTGAGCCTCAATAAGTCGCAGTAACGTTTCCAGGAATCCCTTATTGCTCATTGGAAATTCATCAAATCAAGAGAAATAATAAATATAACTACTTATACTTATTTGTGTTGAGTGGATATCTCAAAGCATACTCCACCAAATTCAAATTTTATATGAGTACTAACAGTGTTTCCACAAGTAAATAGAATAGTCGTACCATTAATTGAAGAAATAAGAAGATGCGCAAAAATATGTCCCAGATGTAGCTGGCGTTACCGTCAGCATGTCCAAGATTTAGTTTAGTTCTGCACCGCTGCGCGCTGATAGTGGTTTACAGCGCAGCGAATAAAGAATGATGTACTGTAGTTCTGCTTTCAGTTGACAGAGTGGGTGATTGCCGGAGACAGTGGTGCCAGAACTACGGATGGTCCGTAGATCCACGGATTTTGGGTACGGTACGTTAATAATACGGACTCTTTAAAATTCGTATTATTGAAATCTAAGAGTTTCCATCGCATGACGGGCCCATAGTCCATTCTTTCAATCAACGATAGTACCATAAATTCGAAGAAAAACAGCATCAAATACGGCTGCCAATTGATGATAATTATGGCGGGTTAAGTCGTCATTTGCTTGGCCCATATTATTCCTTATTTTTTAATGGCGATTAAGAAGGTTGGAATTAACTTTTATATTGACTAAAAATTATTTTTAAATTGTGTAGTTTAGAATTCGGGAAATAGTTATTTATGATATAAGTGCTAAAAGTGGTATTTTATTTTGTGAGAAGAGAAGCTTTCCGCCCTTGGCGTCGTGTCCCATCAATTCAAACAAAATAAAATCACTTTTAGCACACATATCATACACTATTTTTACTACAAACAAGTTTATGCTCGCATATAATATCAAGGTATTATTACTTTTTACGTTAATGAATAATATGTCATTCTGAAATCAAATTAATTATGAAGTTAATTTTTGCTATGGCATTATTATCGCTTCAGTGTTAAAAGTAAATCACGTGACTTACTTTTAGCACCAGTGCTAAAAGTAAATTACTTTTACCATCAGTGACATAATGTCACATTTTAGGCACCGACAGCATGCGTTAAAAATTACCTTTTTACTGACGTTTGTAGAAAAAATATTTTTTTTTGGAAACATATCTAATGGAAACGTTCTATACTTTTTTATTCTTTCTAAAATAAATGTCAATTTTTGACAATTTTTAGTAAATGACGTTTAGAAATTGACCTCGCCAAAATTATCATCGATTGCCATTCTCCAACCGTTCTTGACACCTATTTTTTCGATCATACATACGGCACATTTTTTGTTATATGCTATGGAAAATATGCAGTCGGTCCGCGTACTATATTTTACCCACAACCAAAATTACGATAAAATATGTAATTACTTATTGATTTACTGATACGAGTAGTAATGTTAAACCTTTGTATTTGTTGACTGTTGCCATGACGACAGTCAATATCTGCCTTTTTTATTTAAGCTATTGACAAACAGATGAACTACAAATTGTGTATTTGTATTTCGGTAATTATATTTTTTTCTACTCTTTCAAAAAGAAAATAAATTCAATGTAAAAAAATACATCAAAACGAAAAAGATTTTTGGCAGACTTCAATATCAATCATACGAAAAAATACATTTAAATTGCTTTAATTATTTCTTTATGTAGGTATTTTACATTAGCCCCCCAAGCTTAAATTATACAGAAATAATATTTACGAAAATGAAAAACATCGTTAGTAAGATAACCTTGAAAAGGTATAACCGGAGGGAAAATATTTAATTTTTTATAAATTTTCATAATAAAGTAATTAGAATATTTTTAGATAGGAACTTTTAATATCAGAATAAGAGCATTCTGTTAATTGAAAAGAAAACCTTATGTGTGGATAAAAAATGATGTGATTTATTCTGATAAACCGTAATATAAATAATATATTACTTTGTAATATATTATTATAATAATTTTCTCGAAAATTAAAAAAAAATAAAAAATAATTTACTTCATTCACTGTCTAATAAAAACAGTATTTAAGGATAAAAATAATTACTAATACGTTATAAAAAGTGATACATAAAAATTGTTAGTTTTATTACCATTATTTTTATTATATAAAATCGATGTTATTACACAGTCTGAGCTTATTATCAAATCTAAGCTTATTACTACTTGGTTTCTTGACAATTTTACGAAGGTAATTTTAATATGTTTGTTTACTCACTTATTTACCTATCTATCTGCGCTAAAAGATGGCGCTAAACTCCCGAAATGAAAAAATAGTCTAAGGAATTTTATGTTTTATAAAATATCTAAAGAAATAAAACAATTTTTTTTTCAATACGAAATATAATCTTGAAATATTTATTTTATAAATTTAAATTATTAGTTAGTAAATAAGAATTCTTGTTAGTGGATGGCATTTTCCACAGCAAATTTTTATCAAAGCCACCCAATGATTTTTCTCTTGTATTTAGGAAATCAATAAACATTTCAAAATACTTTAAATACAAAAAATGTTCATTTTTAAATCTCCATCTAATAAAAAAATAATAATATTTTTGTGGAGATGTTTTTAAAAACATTTATTAAACAAGCGGGAGTACAATACGCGTTGATGGATTCTGAAGGAACCCTGTGCCTGCGTCGTGCAGCGGCTTAAATATGAACATAAGTGCTGATGAATATAAAGTATAAGATTTCTACAGGGTGTGTTAATTATACAATTATAACTAGACCATCTATATATATTAAATACCTAATATAGTTTTTTTATTAAAGGTTGAAAAATATGTTTTTTATTTATTTATTAATATCTTTGAAATTATTGAAATATATTTACTTATATCTTAGAATTATGTAAAGTGATATGAGAGGAAGCACAAAATGCAATAATATACAGGATGTTCCATTTAAATAAAATCATCTTGATCCACTCTCTTCTTAAAGCCACCCGAGCCACCCTATAGAAGCTAGATATATATACCCACGGTATATTTTTACTTTATTACTCATTAGCATATTTGGAAAAAGCATTTTTTTATGAATAATTTGATACCACACAGCTGGTATTGTGAGTAAAATTTTCGTTACGAACTGTAAGTTATAATTTGAAATATGCGAAAATGTCAAAAGTTGACATGTGATATGTCATTCTATTCAGAGTGTGATTTTCTATCGAATAAAGTAAAAAAATTCCGAAGGTGCGATTTAAAAATAAAAAATTGTAGCCATTTCCGGTGAAACTGGAAGTGACAGAAAACAATTGAATACATTCATCCTAATTTTTGTCATATACTAATATACTAAATCTCGTTTTTTTTCATCTGAAAGAATAAAAAAGTTATAGGGGGTGAGCCACTTTTGAGACGCACCTGGTATACTTTAGGTCTGCACTTAAGCCAAGAGGCTACAGGTGCTCGAGGCACTATTGCTGATCCCTGTATGAACTTAGCTTTATTGATAAGAGATCTCTATGACTTTAATCTAATAATAAACAAACCAATCATATATGATTTTTAAAAGATTATATTATCTATCTCTAAATTTAAATCATTGAAAGTCCGATCAATCATTAAACCCTCACCCATTATGCCCAATCCCCCACCTTTCAAACCTATGCCACGGTGTGATTAATGCGCACGCATAAATTTCCGTGGTTGTTCCGATAATGCACCCCTTTAACATAAATATTTTATTGGCTTATACCGACCCTCTCCATTTTCCCTACACCTTAATTCGCTCCACTCGCTAATCCAATATTCACTGGTAATGATTTTTGCGACAAAAATACAACTGATTATGATTTAAAATACATGGGGAACGCGAGTTGAAATTATAACCATATACTCAGGTCTACAGTCAGTTGAAGCTGTGAAACAATCAAACTTCTAACGCTAACGCTCGACGCTAAAGTTGAAGTTCTGGTGCAAATATCTTTAGATCATAAGTTATTATATTTATTATTTCTGGTTGCTCTTTTGGGAGCTAAGATATTCGCCCGTGCACAGATGAAAAATGTTAGTACACTCAACAAGGTCCTTATTCTCACAAACCAGAAACATCGGCACGAAGGAACAGTAAACGATTTTATTTAGATTACTTTTAAACTGAAATTATTTACAGCATAAATAGATTCCATTAAATGCATACACACGTTTTATATTTGCTTTGTCAGATCAAATAAATAAAGAAATGCTTTAGAACAGAATTACAAGAAAACCAAATAATATGATTTAGTTAACATTAGTTAAATAATGAGAAAACATTTACTTTACCTTTAATAACATTCTTTGTCACAAAACTTAAGAACCAAAATAATATGCGTCTCGAATAGTAGTCTAGAAGCTATTATCTAACAACTATCATCTCTGGTCGTCGCCTGATTTCCCTCTGTCTAGTTTGTGAATAATATTTTAAAAATCAATAATTTTATTTATGTATACAGAGTGTCTTAAAATGAATATTTTGAATTTAAAGAAATATGTCTATTTTTAAATAGGCGGATCATCTCAAACTTTTTTATTTTTTTCAGATAAAACAACGAGATTTGGTATGTTAGTATATGACATAAATTGGGATTGATTGACGTATTCATTCAATTGTTTTCGGTCACTTCTGGTTTCACCGGAAATTACTACAACTTTTGATTTTTAAATGGTACCATCGGTATTTTTTTACTTTATTCTAAAGAAAATGACATTCTGAATCGAATGACATATCATATGTCAATTTTTGACATAGTCACTCAAAAACAAATTCTATTATAAATTTCAATCTAGAGTGCCATGGCTGTGTTAAAAACACTAATTTTTAATCAAGGAGCCTTGGAAAATTAGATTTGATCATCTAATGTTTAATGTCTTATCTTGGTCGGTTAAAAGATGCCCAAATCGTATTTTTAATCATATCTCATTTTTTTCAAATGGAACGAGGGTGACTCATTAGCATATTTGGAAAAAGCATTTTTACGAATAATTGGATACCACACACTTGGTGAGTCAAATTGTCGTTATGAATCGCATGTTACAATTTCAAATAAACCATATGCCAAAATTTCAGAAGTTGACATATGATATGTCATTTGATTCAAAATGTCATTTTCTATCGAATAAATTAAAAAATACCGAGGGTGCCATTCAAAAATCAAAAGTTGTAGCCATTTCCAGTGAAACCGGAAGTGACCGAAAACAATTGAATACGTCAATCAATCCCAATTTATGTCATATACTAACGTACCAAATCTCGTTTTTTTATCTGATAAAATAAAAAAGTTATAGGGGTGAGCTACTTTTGAGACGCACCCGGTATAATATACATTTGTAATTAAATCATAAATACATTTTGAAGGGTGTACAGTACCCTATATATTATAATTTTTTCTCATAGATTTTACAAATCTCTTCAACTTTTCCTAAGTATGTCATATACCGATTGTTAATATCTTGCGATTTATTCCAATTTTTTTCTATATTTACCTATGTATATATTCTTAATACAATTACGCTATAATATCATAATTACCATGACAAAAAGTAATATTTATCAAAAACTTGACATGTCTGTTAAGCAGGTTAAGAGCAAAACACGAATTTTAGTTTTGTTGTTAGTTTAATTTGTTGTAAAGTATAGATGGTAGAGATAATAATTAAATATTTTCGTGAAAATAAATTAGTCAATGTAACTGATATAAACGAACAAGCCAGGAAAAATTATTTTCACGGTGTAATGGGACGGTTTCGCGGCAGTAGTAATATTGGCTATTAGCTTGGCTACGAAATGAATTCTAAACCAGAATTGCTACGAAAAAAAAACTTTACGTCGAAAAAAAAATCTATATCAGTAGTCGTCAACAACTACGTAATCTAATATTACCCTAATCTATGGCTATTCGCTATGTTTTAGAATAAATTAATTTTAAAAAAAGAGTAAAAATTGTAAAATTCAGAATAAGTCGCAAACTATTAAAAATAGGTATATGACACACCTTATAAAAGTTGAAGAATTTTTTAAAATCTATCAGAAAAAATGATAATATATAGGGTGTACTATTTAAAAAATGCGAAATTTTAAGTAGTTGAAATTCATAAATATATTTTTAACATAATGTAGCAATTACCTAAAATATTTTTACAAATATCTTGTTCATATCTTTTTCTATATTTCTATCAAATTCTCCAATCAAATTTTAGTTGTCCAACTTTAGAAACAATGGCATTACTGAATATTTTTTATCACACTGAAATTTAACATTTGTTGAAACAAATTGAAATATTACAAAAACTATTTGTTAATTTTAGGTACTTAACATATATAAAAAAATATACATAATTTGCCACACTTTTTGAAGCACCCTGTATAATAATTTTCTTTTCTATAATAATTTTAAAATGTTTATCTTAACCTTCCCTATAACTTTTATATTTAACTTTTTTTTGTAAACCTCGAAACAAATGGACTTTACTCTATCGTTGACTGTACAGGGTGAATCTTAAATTAGTGCAAATATTTTTAGGGGTAGAATATTTCACCAGAGAAACACGATTAGGTTTTTTTGCAAAAAAAATGAAAATTTGAAATTTTTGAAAAAAATATTGTATTTTGTTTTAGTTTTTAGTTAAAAACATAATTTCTTGATAATATGACAACATAGGTACTAGATTAACTTTACAAGGAAGATAACCCAGAAAAGATCCAAAATTTAAGCAAAAAATATTTTTTTTGAAATTTTAAAAGTAAAATAACTCGGTTATTTTGGACTTATTTGCAAACCGCCAAAGAGAAAATATGTTTCTTTTAACGAGATCTGCCAGCCCTGAGAATATTTGCACTTTTTTAAGACTCATCCTTTATGACGTTCGTTCATTTTATATATATATATATTTTTTTTCGAAGTGGTTCAAGCTTATTAGGTCGAACTGAAAAAATTGAAGGGGTGGTTGCAATAACCAAGCAGCTCCATTTTAAGAAATTTTGCCTGCTGTAAACAACTTCCAGTAGCTACCCTGGTTTTTGATGCAAACCGAAAGCAAGTTAGCTCCAAATAACGTTGTCATTTATGTACTGGTAAATGGAGTTATCTGATTGTTGCAGGGAAAAATTGGATTATTTTTTAAAGAGCAATTCAGTAAAAATCTAATTTTCGTAAAACAGTGGATCTGCCTGGTTATTGCACCAACCCCTTCTTTTTTTTATAAAAATTGTAGGCTGTACCGCCACTGTATTCCGCTGGCTGCGGTTCCCGCCTATTTAGTTCGCATTCATTTGGTTTATTTCGAAAATTAATATTTAACAAACGGCAGTAGCAGCTACGGCTGTTGGCAAGCAGTTTTGTTTGCGTTCCCGTCTATGGCATTACGTCTGGATTTGGGTTTGCCGTGGAAAATTTAATTTATTTAATAATAAACGGTTGTTGTTGGCTTTGCGCCGTTGTTATGGCGGAAATGTTTGCGAAACGTTCTCGCTGAGAAGAAAATTAATTGTTAACGGCGAATAATTAAGGCGGAGGGAGAGGGAGTAGAGGAAGGAAAAACAAGAAAAAGAATATTTCGATGCTGTTTTTGATCGAATATGTACGCGTTTTGAAAATAACATATTAAATCTATAATTAAGCCAGGGTAAGCAATTTAAGAATAGTGTTTTAATGAAAATTATAAACAACAGCGGGAAAACTTGTGGGAAATTCTGAACTTGCAAAAAAATTGGACGCTTTTAAAGGGAAACACCTTTTTCTATAGGAGATAGACGAAAACTAATATCAATGTCTGTAGCTCAATTTTTATCAAAACTATGATGGTGAAAACCGTACACCGATATCTGTTACCGTTTCGTAGCTACGGGGTGTTTCTCAAAAATGTGCATTTTTAACAAATCGCTGTAACTTTTTTGCTATAGAAAATTGTGTATTTTTATAACCCTTGTTATATCCCTTGTAGAAACGTAATTTCATTTGGACTTTGGACGTGCTGTATGGGGCTGCTTCCATATAACACGGTGGGGATTATTGTTGCTCGGTACACTGGGTACAAGTTTCGTTTTTGTGCTCAAGTGATGATTGTAGAAAACCCTGTCTTTTAATTTCCTCTCTAAAAGTGCTCTCGAGCAGTGTCGGACTGGATCAGATTGCTCAGGTGGAATTTTTTGGCGTTTTTTGCATAATTCTAAGATATTAGTAAATATTTTTGATTGTTTTCGAGATATTAATAAATAAATAAAAAATATATTTTTTCAGCCTTTAAAAAAATATTAAAAATACAAGAAATGTCCTGAAATGAAAACTATACTTACATACTTTAGGTTTGCACTTATATACATAATTTCTAAGTTATTTATCATAGGAGATACAGATGCCTGACGCACTATCGCCGGACCCTGTATGCCAATCGATGCCAATAACAAATGTTTGCCAAGTACTCGAGTTGTCTGAGTGCGCAATAAAATTATTGTCTCAACCAGCAAAACCGGTGCATAAAACTATGATCGCTATCGTAGATGAATCAGTCGGCGTGTTATTACTTTATTACCAATCTAAACAGTTTTAAGAGCTTGAGTAATAAATTATAATGCACGTTAGATTTTCCGAAAATATCAAGCTTTCCATTTTTATTTTATTTTTAGAATTTTCACAAATTGCACTTACCAAACCAAACCAAAACATTTCCAAAGCACATTTCCACGTAGAATTTAATGGTTTAAGTATAATTTTTTTAAAAAGAATAATTTAAGAATTATTAACAGGAAATTTGATTTTTTATATGGGACACCCTGTATATTTTTAATTAATTGAGAAGAATTTAAAACTACCTTTCCAAAAATATAGCATACTTGATATTCTGCTCGATTCCTTTTATAGAGATATAGAGTTTTAAAAAATTCGCCCACTTTGAATAAGTACGCTTTGAACGGTGCCGGCTGTAATGCAAAAAAAGTCTGGCTGTGAGTAGCAATTAAAACAAAAATAATATTTGCAATGAAAGATGCAAAATTCTATAACAATTTAGCCTCGTCTTGCTGGAAAATATGTTTTTGAGTCCCATCAGGGGCAGATCATCAATAAGGGGTCCAGCCTACGAGTTAAAAAGTGGCGAACATTTAAAAATTCTCTATTTCGAAGGTAACTGTAACAAAATATCAAGTATACTTTTTGAAAGGTAATTTTAAGTTCTTTTCATCTAATTAAAAATATACAAGGTGTCCCAAATAAACAATCAATTTTTCTGTTGATAATTATGAAATGTTTTCATAAAAATATAAAATTTTCCATAGCAAAAAAGTTACAGCGATTTGTTAAAAATGCACATTTTCGAAAAACGCCCCGTAACTCATAAACCGTAAAAGATATCGTTGTGCGGTTCATCATCATGTTTTTGATATAAATTGAGCTCCAGACACCGATATTAGTTTTCGTCTATCTCCTATAGAAAAGGGATTTCCCTTTAAAAGCGTCGAATTTGACCCACCCTGTACATAAATATACTAATAAACTATAAACTTCACACGCATCAAGTGCAAGCCATCAAATGCCTAAATAATCCTAAACATGCCTCAGAATTCGGACATATATATTCTTACGACGGTAATTGACTATGAAACGAACTATGCGAATAGGAACTTGGAACATCTTTGTCAAAAAAACTTTGGAAGTTACATCAGGGGTAGCTAGGTTCAACTATGAAGAGAATATCCAGAAAAAACGGGATGAACTAGCCTGGACAACTGACAACATAAAGACATTATTGAAAGAAAAACCAAAATTCTATCAAAAATTGCTCGCAGACCGATCAGAGACTAACTGGTGTCATTACAAACAAAATAATAGAGACGCCATTAAGGCAGGAAAAACAAATATATGGGAAAGAAGGTGTCAGGAATTGGAATATCTACTAGGAGGTGCACGGAGTACTAAGGTCTGGAGAACAACCCGGCAAATGAAAACCAGTCAAACATAAAAGCTTTTAAATAAAGCGGATATAGAAAAAACTACTATTCATAATTGCTAACAGAAAACCGACCAGAATTTCAAGCTGCAGAAGTGAGGGGCAACGAGAGAAAGAGTACATCTAAGTCTCAAAGAACAAGAAAAATGGACGGTTACCAGGTTCTGGTAACATTGCAGCGGAATTGTTAAAGTGTGCGATCCAAAGACTGAGCCGGTGCGCGTCTGGCAGGGCCGTTCAACCAATTCTGTATGCAATAACCTACCCGAGAATGGAGAGTCGCTCACATAAAACAATAGATGCTTTTTCATAAACTTTTAATTTTCGAAGATTATCATTTTAGATTTTTACCCTATTTCCGATTTCCATCTAATATGACTCTACTAAACAATAATTATTATTCATTGAATCATTCTCAAATGCAATCAAATCAAAATGATTAAATATGCATACATTTTTGGGTGAATTGGTTCAATATTTTTTAAATTATCTCTGTTCTATATAAAAAGTCGACCTTTGTATATTACTACGACCATTTTTTATGCGAAAATAAAATACGAAAATAAAGTACGACCTATTAAATCTTAAGGTGCGTATTCATTATCCGCACGAACGAACGAACGAACGAATGTTCGCTAGTGGTATGGACGGGGACCGCACGATAGAACCGCACGAGAAGACCGCACGCATTTCTTCATTCGCGCGCCAGTTCAAATCGTCAAGATATTGTTATAAACCTGATTTTTTTTGTTTATATACCGTCATTGAATTATCGCTAAGCAAGTTACTATGGAGCAGTGCATAAGGAGTCGGGCTAGGAAGCGAGAGACCGGAGTTCGAATCTCGGCCGGAACATCACTTTTTTTTTTTAAAAATACTGTTGTATTCTATAGTTTATTTTTGTAGTATAAGAAAAAGAACTATTTATTCTGTTATTTTTTAATCTCCGTTATTAATATAAATTGATTGTTAATACAATACCTCATTTAATATAAAATAATATTCTACTTTTTGAAATGTATCGGGCCCTAATTGTACCTAAAAGTAATATATTTTTAGTGATATACCATATTGTAACCTATTTAATATTTTAGTCACTTAAAAAGTTAATTTGCATTGAATAATTGCCTACCATTAAAGGAAATTTGAGCTATATAATCCTTGATGGGCATATTCTGGGTATGCAAATACTTCCTTTAAATTTTGGGTGTCGTTCAACCGATTTATTCTCAAAACCAGAAACTTCTACATATAAAAAGAAGCAGAGGTCACTAATTATAATAAACTTCACCCTTGGTATTACTTCCACTAATTATAATAAACTTCACCCTTAGAATTACTTCTATCACAATTACAATACGTTCATCTGCATTGGCATTTTCTACTTTTCGATGGGAAACAATAAACTTCCCAATATTTTTTAAATGATGTAACAATTCCTCTTGTGGTTACTTTTCCATAGATATCCTCAACTCTGTCCTCATGTGAATTCAGAGGCAATGAAAATGAAAATTATTTACCATAAACATCGCAAACTAAAAACCTAATAAACAATTTTATACCGAATATAGAAATAAATTCAGTATTCTTACCTATCGTCCAAATCCATGTTAATAGATAATTATTATTTTTAAATATATTTTTGGAACTGCTGGTTTTAGTAATTATTAAATTAAACGAACTAAAAAGTCTTAAAATAAACAATTCTTAACCATAACCCCAAAAATTGCAGATCTCCTGTCAACTTTCTTTATTTTTTATTTATTCATTATTTTCCTAGTGACGTCACAGGTGGTATGCGCGAACTGAACGAAATTGGAGCCGCTATCGATCATACCTTGTATTCTTTGTACCATGACGTCTAAACGCCTTTGATGTACCGACTCGAAGCGGATGGTCGAGCGCACGAACGAACGAACGGCCGCATGCGTTCGGTCCCCGTCTAAATATACCGCACTTTCATTCGTTCGTTCGTTCGTTCGTTCGGATAATGAATACGCACCTTAAATCTGAAAGCGCACGCAGGCGAACGCCTTTGATGTACCGACTCGAAGCGGATGGTCGAGCGCACGACCGAACGAACGGCCGCATGCGTTCGGTCCCCGTCTAAATATACCGCACTTTCATTCGTTCGTTCGTTCGTTCGTTCGTTCGGATAATGAATACGCACCTTTACATACCCACATATCGAAAAAAGTTACAATTACGACGTCATGCAGACATCCAGACAGACTTCAATCTCGCCGTCACTCATCTCCATACACTCCGAATTAATTCACCGACATGGTCGGGTCTGGAGGGGTGCAAAAACGTCCACCCCAGCCCAAAATGCAGTTAGCGAATCACTTACCGTTCCTGTTCTCGCTGTCGGCCGGCTTCATCTGGATGGGATGGTGCATCTGGAACAGACAGAATTAATAGATTAGTGAGAAACGCACGGTCGAGAGGGGCAGCCATATGCGATGGACCTCTCTCAAGCCGCTATTGTAAACGGTGGATGTAGAGACGAACTATTGTGCATTTTAATAGCGTTAGAATGAGATTCAGCTCATGCCATATTTAATACTTTAGTCATATCTAATAAAATCTATACTATACAGGGTGCGTCTCAAAAGTGGCTCACCCCTATAACTTTCATATTTTTTCAGATAAAAAACTGATTTGGTATGTTAGTATATGACAGAAACTAGTATTGATTGACGTATTCAATTGTCTTCGGTCACTTCCTGTTTTACCGGAAATTACTCCAAATTTTGATTTTTAAATAGGACCTTTATTTGATAGAAAATGACACACTGAATAGAATGACATATCATATGTCAACTTTTGACATTTTCGAATACGGTTTAATTGAAATTGCAAGATGCGATTTATAACGACAATTTGACTCGAAATACCAAGTGTGTGGTACCAAATTATTCGTAAAAAAATGCTTTTTCCAAATATGCTAATGAGCCACCATCGTTCCATTTGAAAAAATTGATATATGATTAAAAATACGATTTGGATATTTTTTATATAACTGGCCAGGAAAAGACTACCAAATTTGTTTTTTCAAGGCTCCTTGATTAAAAATTAGTGTTTTTAACACAGCCTTGGCACTCGAGATTGAAATTTAAAATTCAATTTTATTTTAAGCTAAAATGTCAAAAGTTGACATATTATAGGTCATTCTATTCAGGGTATCATTTTCTATCGAATAAAGTAAAAAAATACCGAGGGTGCCATTTAAAAATGAAAAGTTGTAGTCATTTCGGGTGAAAAAGGAAGTGATCGAAAATAATTAAATACGCCAATCAATCTTAATTTATGGCATATACTAACATACAAAATCTCGTATTTTTATCTGAAAAAATAAAAAAGTTATAGGGGTGAGCCACTATTGAGACGCACCTGGTATGTAAAACTTTTAAACAAATGTAACTTTAAATATAATCCGCATAGGCATTTCTATTACTTTAGCCCTTAAACAGCCATGCTATTAATATCAACGTTAATAACCCCCCTGTTGGGTATTAACGTTGATATTAATTCTCCAAGGGCCCCAGAAGAAAAAAAGTTTTTTTTTCTCCAACGTCAAAAGTATTAATTTTTGCGACGTGATTGACAACATAAAAAGTCATTTTAACAACGAGGCATAAAAGTAAAGCATTGCTTTGAATATTGTAGACAATGATTCAGTATCAAAGTTATTAAATTAAACGATAGTGTAAAAAACGGGGCTTTTTATGAAATCATGATCAACTATGGGGTTTCCATTTAAAATAACATATCGTCAGTGAAACGTAATAACCTGCTAATTATGAGACGTGATAACTGCTAACCATTTTTGATTTTTACGTAAAATCTTTAACAAAATATTAAATTTTATTGTTCCCCAACTAACATTATTGTTATCTCTATATCATATTAATGCTATGTATATTTTTTTTTGTATCGTTTCTTTTCTCTCATCGAAAATTATGAATAATGGAGTTAGCAGTTTATCACATTTTACCGACGATATATTTGTGTCATATGTCAAAAATGACAGTCTTTAGAAAAAATCGGAGAACACAAACTCATTAGGGATGTGATTATCTACAACTTTTATCTGAAAACTTTTTGTCTAAAATAGATTATAATGGAATTAGGAACGATTTTTAAAATAGCCAAAATTTGTTTTTTTCAAAAATCTGAAAGGCGTATATTGCAATGCTCCACAAAACTGCAATTCTTTCTCCATTTAATCGACTCTCTATCTCCAGTAGTTTCCGAGATACCCATAGAGAACATCGTTAAGGGCAACGGCCCAGCTGCGTCGAAACACCGGTTCCCATTAGAACACCGAAGTTAAGCGACGTAAGACGATACTAGTGGATGCACGGGTGACCGGTTCGGAACTCTGTATTGTGCTGTTGTCCAATTAAGGCAAAAGTGTAAAATCTATTGACACACATTGCTCATTCACGCCGGTTCGAGGCCGGATGAGATCGGATATCTCGTGAGTAAGAGTTGATGTAGACACTTGCCAAGTCGGTAGGCCATTGACCATGATATGGCCGAGGACCGCGGTTCGGATTTTTCGTAAACAAAGTAGACCCCGTCCAGATTAGCCCTGGCAGCAAAAATGAGACGTTAACTGAAATCTTTACTTTAGAAAACTCACCTTGTATTTATAACGTGTGTGTTTCGTAATTTCAGTCTAAAAGGAACAATAAATTTTGATAGTAGCATTCTTTTGACCAATTCTTCAAAGACCCAGAGCATTCGACATGTTTTCAGAAACCAGAGACATTTTTAAACTGGTTCAAAAGCTAACTGATAAGAAAAAAAAAAGACATACATGTACATTTTCGTGCGGGCATAGGATACGTACGAACACGACACGAACAAAGAAGTTTTTAAATTAAAATTCAACTCGGCCCATTATCTAGGCGCTGCGTACGGGGGCGCTTAGAGAAAGTTTCAAACAGTTCATTATAGTCCCCACGTTCAAAACGATGTACAGCGGCCTTTGTTTTCCCACATCCTCCATTGTAAGGATGGGGACAGAGATATTGTTATTCTTTTTAATCTGTATAAGACAATGTCACATGTGTATTTTAGTATATGTTGAAAAGGAAGAATGTAAAAAAGTGTTTTGATTAAATGCATGCTGTAGATTACATTTACACGTCTTAAAATATTATGTTAGAAGAGAAGTTAGTATAATGGAAGTTGAATATATATTGATATACATTAAAATAATAGAAAATATACTAACAGTTTTCATTATTTTTTTTATTAAGATACCTTTCCATTTTTTTGTATTATTTTTATAGTTTTTATTTCGAATGTTATCTTGTTTATTCATAAATGGTATATCGTGGAAAACTAAATTATGTTTCATTCTAATACAAACATTCCGAAAATGTTAATTGGTATTATTAATATTAATTTTTGTAATTATGTATGTGTTTTTATACATATATTTAAAATTTTTTACAGCTATTTTGAATTTCCAATTAATTAATTATCTATACTAATATATAAAATCTTTAAGTGACTGACATACTGATTAATCACGATCCTACTCAAACCACTCAACGTAAGAAGCTCAATTTTGGCATACAGGTTGATTCTAGGGTGTAGAGGTTCGATAAGAAGGGATTTTTCGAAATTCCAGTTCCAAGAGGGTGAAACCACCCCTCAAATATTACAATATTTTTTATTTAAGAAACGGTCAAGTTTCCGAAAAACGCTTAAACACGTATATTTTATTTTGTTTTTTTACATATTTTAAGATTTCTTAAAAATGTATACAGGATGTTTCGAAAAATCTGGTCATTGATTAATCATGATCCTGCTTAAAGCGCTTGACGTAAAATGGTGATTGTTGGAAAACAAATTGACTTTAGGGTGTAGAGGTTCGATAAGAAGGGATTTTTCGAAACTCGAATTCTAAGGGGGTGAAACTATCCCTCAAATTATAATAAATATAAATCAAAAATATATAAAAATATTTTTTATTTAAAAACCGGTGAGTTTTTCGGAAGAACTCTTAAACACGTATATTTTATTTTGTTGTTTTACATATTTTAAGATTTTTTATAAATTTATACAGGCTCTTTCATAAAATATGACCATTGAGTAATCACGATTCTGTTTAAACTGCTTGATGGTTAAAGCTGACTTTTGGCAAACGGATTGACTGTGGGGTGTTGAGATTCGATAAGGAGGGGTTTCTCGAATCTCAAATTCCAAGAGGGTGAAAACGCCCCTCAAATATTACAATATTTGTTATTTAAAAAACGGTTAGTCTTTCGGGAAAACGCTTGGACAAGCATAATTTATTTGGTTTTTTACATATTTTGAAATTTTTTAAAAAATCATACAGGGTGTTCCAAAAAGTTGGGTAATTTCTAAACCACGATTCTGCTTAAACTGCTTGACGTAAAAGGCTTATTTTTGGCAAACGGATTTTTCGAAAGTCAAATTCCAACGAGATGAAACTACCCCTCAAATATTACCAAGTTATATAATAATATCGCCGTATTATTTTTTCTCATGCTGACATAAATGTGAGAAAATTTTATCCAGTTTGTATGTTAATGGAAATTCTTGCTTTGCTTTATCATCACCATTACAAATGATTAATTCGACGCGAACGAAGACGCTGGTACAGGCTATTTTTATAATAAGAAGCTTTAAAGATATCTGAATTTATATGGAATAAAATTACTTTTGTTATGCTGCTTTGGAAAGAGAATGCATTGGAAACAAAAAAATGATAATTTTAGAATTTGTTTGCATTAATTTTCATTATTTTGTTATAATATTATAAATAATAACATATTGATGAAAATATGTGTAACAGTTTCCGTATAGTTATTTTTAATTTTAGGTTATTTATTATAAACGGGGCTTCATATACTGCTGAATTATGCCCTATTTTTATAATGTCCTACTTAAAATTTTTAAGAAATCGTCTATTTTGTCTTTTAAAACCATGTTAAAAACAATTGCTACAATACTGATGTAATTAAAGCTTTGAACGTTATTATATAGCTATTTTTTGCTTAGTATTTTCTTTTGCTATTCTTTATTCTATATTGTGTTAACTGATTTTTCTATTTTACTATTACACAGGGTAATAAGTTCTAATAGCCACTTTATCAGGGCTATCTCATAGTATTTTTAGATTTTCAAATTAGTTGATAATTCGTGAGATACACAAGCCAACTTCATTTTTTTTAAATACGGACCTGCATTTTTTATATCAGGTTTTAAAAGAATTCAGATAGCCCTGATAAAGGGGCTATGAGATTGTGTAATTAGTTGTTTGATTTTATAAAAAATAACGACAGGAAAAAATAAAATTGCTTTTTAAAAAAAATCCATTTTTTTAAATAACTCAGCAATCCTTGTGAAAATATAGCAAAAAAAATACTGGGAAAAATGTCTTTATGTGTCACTTTTTGTATTGTTTTTATAGCCCACTGACTTAATGTTCCATAAATTATTCTCTTCTTACAATTCAATTAGTGTAAATATTTGTTCATCTGAAAACGCAATTCGTTTTATATTTTTCGCCATTTTACTTTCGTCTAGTATGCGACCGCGATAACAAAACTAGAAGATCTTCTACACATATACTACTATAACAGACAACTGCGATCGCAAATCGTATGAATCACAATTGGCAGTATAACCACGCTTACCTAACAGTCGCTGCAATGGCAGTTTACTATATTGGGTATATACCAGGTATATACCATAAGGTCTAGGGTATATACACGTGGAGGAACACATTAAGTTTTATTTACCTACCTGGTTAACATAACGCTAAATTCCATGGCAGTTAATTGAATAAATTTTATAACTTTATTACATAATTAACTCTATGTTAGAAAATAAACACCAGTTGTTGTGATCGTTGAAGGATAATATATTGTTTTATCCTTGGTTTTATCCAACCAGAATAAAAAAAACTAAATTGATTTTTTTATTTCCAAAAAAACTTCCGATCTATTCTTCAATCTGACAGACAAACGTCCTTGTCTAAAAAAACAATTCACTTGGGATTTGGTTTAGATACTCCATTATTCCCTTTTCTGTCCCACTGTTGGCGTTGTTTGATTCCTCCACGACCCCAGGACGCGTCCAGGATTAAAATACACGTCGCCGTAAAAGTGAGACGCATAAATAACCTCGCTAAACTACCTCGCCCGGCGAAATTGCTTTCATCGCTCTTTCATGCCGCCAGGAGGCGCGGCCATCGAATCGAACCTGTCAATAATTCGAGTGATTTAAAGAGAGAACTATTCGAGACAGGATCAGACTGAAATTTCGAAGTAGAATAGATCTCTCTCTTTTTTATTAACCTTTTATTTAAACTATTTTTGAACCATTTGCTAAAACAAAAAGCTTAAAGTATATGTAGTTGAACTAGTTTTTAAGTTACAGTCTGTGCAATGTAAATTGTAAGGAACCGTTTAATAAGATATAAGGGAAATTAGCCAAGAAAGATAAAAATTGACGTTAACTCTAATTATACTATACTATTTGAAAAAAAAAATATTCTATAGTCTAT
This sequence comes from Sitophilus oryzae, assembly GCF_002938485.1. Taxonomy (NCBI): domain Eukaryota; kingdom Metazoa; phylum Arthropoda; class Insecta; order Coleoptera; family Curculionidae; genus Sitophilus; species Sitophilus oryzae. The sequence continues at coordinate 2,858,684 of NW_022146304.1, read as the reverse complement.
ATAGCTGAAAAGCTTAAAAAATGCCGCTTTTTATGAAGTCATATTATACCAAAAATAACAGGCTTTAGAAAAAACAGAGAACACAATCTCGTTTAGGATGTGATTATCTACAACTTTTATCTGAAAACTTTTTGTCTAAAATAGATTATAATGGAATTATGGAGCATATTTAAAATAGCCGAATTTTTTTTCAAAATATCTAGTAAGCCATAAACTTGTTCAAAATTCCGAACGGCGCATGTGTTTGCCCTCACAAAACTACAATTATTTCCCCATTTGAACGTCCCTCTAGCTCAGTAGTTTCCGAGATACCCATAGAGAACATCGTAGAAAACTCACCCGCATAATTGTATATATTTTATTAATAAGTATCAGTAAGTTAATTATAAATTTTATCAACCTAGCTTTAATTATTATATAAACATAAAATATTCTTGACTATGTCCAAAACCAGTTTATTTTACTTAAGTTGTCAATTCTTTCGATGTAACTATGTAAAACATAAGAGAATATTTTTCTAAATTTTTATTTTTATTTAAGGCCATTTACATTTAAATTTGCCACACAAACATTCTCGTATATAAAAATCACATTAAAAATGTTTCCATTAAAACGTAATTCTCATTTTAATTAAAAGGAAAAGATAAAATGTCCAGTCATCTCCATTATGTAAATAGGCCTACGTATATCTGTTTTTTCTTCCTGACAAAATCAACTTTTTTTAATTTTTAACTCCTCTTTAGCTAAGCCTCCCCGAAAACCTGGCAAACCCTTCTTAATTAGATGAAACTTTTAATGCTCTTATTCTGTCCCCTGCTTAAAACATAACATTGTTTATATTTCATCCCATTTTATTTAATTTCTTCAACAAAAAAAGCAGAACCGAAAAGGAAATTATTTTCATGCCGCGCCGATTAGAAACTGATAAAACAGTTGAACAAAACATTATTTTGTAACACATTTTCATCTCATTTGAAAGAAATGGAAATGAGAAAAGTTTGTGGTATTTTATAGAAATAGAATTTAAAAAATCTATTAAACTTTACTAATACTAATTACGATTATAATGATGCACTGTATAATCTTGAAACCCTGTATTTTAGAAACCCTGTATCAAAATTATGTAGAACAGAACAGATTATAAAAAATGACTCTCTGTTAAAATATTACCAATCTGTTCCTTAAAGCCCGGTTGGCACTGTACAGGGTGGGTCAAATTCGACGCTTTTATATGGAAACACCCTTTTCTATAGGAGATAGACGAAAACTAATATCGGTGTCTGGAGCTAAATTTTCATCAAAAACATGATGGTGAAAACCGCACATCAATATCTGTTACCGTTTCGGAGTTACGGGGTGTTTTTCAAAAATGTACATTTTTAACAAATCACTGTAACTTTTTTGCTATGAAAAATTTTGTATTTCTATGAAAACATTTCCAAAGCACCTTTTTACGTAGAATTTAATGGTATAAATATAATTTTTTTAAAATTAATAATTTAAGAGTTATCAACAGAAAAATTGATTTTTTATTTGGGACACCCTCTATATTTTTAATTAACTGAAAAGAATTTAAAATTACCATTCCAAAAATATAGCACACTTGATATTTTGTTATAATCCCCTTCGAAATATAGAATTTTTAAGTTCGCCACTTTGAACTAGTAGGCTTTGGACCCCTTATTGATGATATGCCCTTAATGGAACTCGAAAACATATTTTTCCAGCAAGACGACGCACCTCCTCTGAACGCTGAAGTTACCAGCAAATTTTTGCATCGAATTTCAAGAATAATTAAATAGCTAACCAAGATTCCAGCCGTTGGCCGTCGAGGCCGCCTGACTTAGTGCCCATGGATCTAATCCTATGGATATATTTGCGGAAAAATAAAGGTTCCTTATTTTTCCGTATAATCTAGACAAGAATTAGAAATACTTAGCAGTTATGAGAGGGTATCTTTCACCCCCACTGCGTTAATGAATTCCGCGAGAAATGTTCAAAAACTGCCCCGTCTGTCCATAACAGAAGACGGTCAATATGTCGAACACCTGTAGCAAAATCTTATGTCTTGGTTTGCTATTTATTTTTATTGTTATTAGATTTATATATATAATAGTTTAAATGTGTTGATGTTGGTTAAATATATTTTAAATAGTTATAAAATTCTGCATCTCTCATAGCAAATATTATTTTCGTTTTAATTGATGCTCACAGCTAGATTTTTTTGCATTACAGCCGGTGCCGTTCAAAGCCTACTCATTTAAAGCGGGCGAATTTTTATATACTCTATATCTCGAAGAGGAATCAAGTGTGTTATATTTTTGGAAAGGTAATTTTAAACTATTTTCAATAAATTAAAAATATACAGGGTGTCCCATATAAAAAATCAAATTTTCTGTTGATAATTCTTAAATTATTAATTTCAAATAAATTATACTTAAACCATTAAATTCTACGTAAAAAGGTGCTTTGGAAATGTTTTTATAAAAATACAAAATTTTGCATAGCAAAAAAGTTACAGCGATTTGTTAAAAGTGCATATTTTTGAAGAACACCCCGTAACTCCGAAACGGTAACAGATATTGATGTGCGGTTTTCACCATCATGCTTTTGATGAAAATTGAGCTCCAGACACCGATATTAGTTTTCGTCTATCTCCTATAGAAAAGGGTGTTTCCATTTAAAAGCGTCGGATTTGACCCACCCTGTACAGGGTAGTCCAAATTGGTGTGTTTCTATGAGTGTTTTTTTATTTCTGAGAAAAAAGCAAGCATAGAAAAAAACTGACTACGTCACTACGTCACTACGTACTTTTACAGATTTTATTATTCATTCAGATAAATAAAAATGTTATTTTCAAATGGCCGAAAATTAAAAAAAAGCCTATCTCAGTTGGCAGAAAAAATATGAACCAGCGGTTTATGACATTAATCATGTCTTCGAAATTGAGCCCATGATATTTAAGTCATTTTGCTCTATCTAGTCAGGAAATAGGTTTTCTCTGTTAAAACAGATTAATTTCGACCACCCTGTACTGCTTGACCGCTGCCATATACATATACTTCTCTAGATATTGCCCTCATCTCGTACGCTGTTTGTATGGTATCAACAGTTTTATACAAGTCCAGTTGGAAAGCTTCGTAACTGGATGTTATGAAGCCTTCCAACTCGAATTGGATGAACAGTTAATACGATACAAGCAGCGTTCATACAAGCACACTTGTATGGCAGCATCCAAGTGTACTTGGTGCAAGTACACTTGGTCAGTGCCAATCCCTCTTAACACAACATTTCTACATGGTACATTTTGATAGTTTACTGTGTGTAGGACTTAAATAATAAGCTCTTTCGAATACGTCTAAGCCAAAAAGTTTCCTTCAAAACTAATCATTAGAAATGTAAGAAAATTAAAAATAAGCGTGCAAAGTGATATATCAAAATAAATGTTCTTTAAACTGGCAAAATGGCGATGTATAACTACCTAATACAAACATTGTATGAGATATAAAGAGAAAAATATTTTCTTATCATTTGATTAAAAAGACAGTGTCAATTTGGCTTTGAAATTATGCTCCAGCTTGAAAATGCAAATGGTCTTCAAGCTAGCCCATATGCTATTTTTTCTATCGTATAGTATATGCATGGAAAAAAACAAACTTTTATAAATGAATGACGTATACTACATTTAAGAAAAATATTTGTATTGATGAAATCATTAATTTTGTTTGAAAATATAGTAGATATTTACAATTATCTATACTAATATATAAAATCCTTAAATGACTGACATACTGATTAATCACTATCCTGTCCAAACCACTCAACGTAAGAAGCTCAATTTTGGCATACAGGTTGATTCTAGGGTGTAAAAGTTCGATAAGAAGGGATTTTTCGAAATTCCAGTTCCAAGAGGGTGAAACCACCCCTCAAATATTACAATATTTTTTATTTAAAAAACGGTCAAGTTTCTGAAAAAAACGCTTAAACACGTTTATTTTATTTTGTTTTTTTACATATTTTAAATTTTTTTATAAATGTATACAGGGTGTTTCATAAAATATGACTATTCAGTAATTACGATTCTGCTTAAACTTCGATAAGGAGGGGTTTCTCGAATCTCAAATTCAAAGAGGGTGAAAACGCCCCTCAAATATTACAATATTTATTATTTAAAAAACGGTTAGTTTTTCGGGAAAACGCTTGGATAAGCATAATTTACTTTGTTTTTTTACATATTTTGAAATTTTTTAAAAAATCATACAGGGTGTTCCAAAAAGTTGGGTAATTTATTAACCACGATTCTGCTTAAACTGCTTGACGTAAAAGGCTTATTTTTGGCAAACGGATTTTTCGAAAGTCAAATTCCAACGAGATGAAAGTACCCCTCAAGTATTACCAAGTTATATAATAATATCGCCATATTGTTTTTTCTAATGCTGACATAAATGTGAGAAAATATTATCCAGTTTGTATGTTAATGGAAATTCTTGCTTTGCTTTATCATCACCATTACAAATGATTAATTCGACGCGAACGAAGTCGCTGGTACACGCTAGTCTATGAATAAATATCTTCAATTGAGTGAATTAAAGGCACGTATTCTCACAATCCTAAGTTTTTTTTTAATTTTTACAAAAGGGGACGACTAGTTTCGAAACCGTTATATCTTAGTCTCAGGCCTTAAGACAATGAAGTCGTTCCATCGACCAACGCCATAAAATTAGATCAAGTCATTATAGTTTAATTTATTACCCTGTAAAACTTCACTCAGAACCTCAAAATTAGTGGAAAAAATTAGTGGTTTTAATTATACTTTATACTTAAGACTTTACGGTCATTCACAATGTATAAAAAATACAATTAAAATTAATAACATATCCTAGTAACAGCTTGCGATAGTCAGTTGTATCAATGAAGAAAGTCTAATAAAATTAGCTTATAAAAAATGAACTTTTTTTTCTAACCACAATTTCTCTTGACCGATAATAACCAAAAAACAAAATAAATAACATTATTCGCAAACGTTTAAGTGCCGTATGATCGAAAAAAAAAGACGCCAGCGATGGCTATGAAATGAAGGTCGCTGTCATTTTATATGTAAAATTATATGGGAATGTAATCGATCATCATTTCCAAGCCAACTGGACGCCGTTTTTTCTATTATACGTTATAATTAGTCCAAAAAGTTAAAAGCGTGTTAACTTTTTCTACTAATATTGAGAATTACTACCCCTAATTTTGAAGTTCTAAATGCTTACATTGATATTAGAGAAACAAACATCTACGCTGTAGCGTTTTTTTAACAACTACCACTGCGAAGGGCAGCTTTTCATCGGAGAGCAGTCGTGGATTAGGTATTTCACTGGAAAGAAAACTAATTAAGAACAATAAACAAAAAAAAATAGATATTGGGCGCCAGGCATGTACAGAGAAAGAAAACACAGTTGTATAATACTTAAAACTAATGACTATATTTATTCATGATGAATTCTGATGGTAAATAGCATTGTACAATTTTAATAATTATTATAGTGGTTATTTGTTGAGTAAAACTATGTATGTAAATAATATTAAATATGTTCTATGAAAAGACTATGAAAAAATACAATGCGTGTAACGTTATAGAAAATATAAGAAAAGTAGCATTACTTTATTTAAATTGTTAAATTTTATGCGGTGTTAAATCTGATGTGTTGCAACTTGTAGATTCTAGAATCTATGTCTCGTTATTCATCTGTTAATATAGCGCAATAATAATATCTATAGAAAGTAATACTATTACAAGGCGTAATATAATGAAACCTAAAATCTAAATCACATTGTAACTACTGAATCGACATAAATGTTCTTAATAATCTAACCACTAAATATAGTCTGTACGATATTATTTAAAATGTACGTTACTGTTTAAGACTGAAAATATAGAAAATCTAAAACATAAAAACTAGAACGTAAATCTACACTTAGCTGTTCTTTATGTAATCTTGCTTCAAACAGTAGCAGCGTGAGGTGGTCTCGCATCTCTGTACTCAGCCATCCAACACAACCAAAGGGGCCAGAATGAGACACCATAAATTGGTACAGCCGTAACTAACTAGCTTACAGCTGGGAACGAAGCAGCATGGGACTCAAGCTACATCCACGCTGTGGCACTTATATGTAAGAAAAAATCGTTCTTACTGGGGACACTCGTCCACAGGACATCCGTACATAAGATAATGTCCGTACATAAGACACTACCCGTACCTTGGACACAGTCCGTACCTTGGACACAGTCCGTACCTTGGACACAGTCCGTACCTTGGACCATAAAAATATGAAACTCTTGTTTAAAACCAAACAAGGTCTAATAAACAAAATAAACCTACCTCGAAATACTTTCGAGGGCTCAATAAATAATAAACAATGTGTCCTTTCTTCCATGTGACATTCTGGAGGACAAAATAAAAGGGAGGCCAACGTGCCAGCAAAACACAAATACAAGTTGGGACATCCGTAACTCTACCCTAAAAATATTCTCAATAATAATATCGAATCTAAAAGGATAATATTTCATCTTTACCTGTTGCTTTGAAATAGCAGCTGATTCAGATTATACAGCAAGATTTAAATAATCACCATTTCTAAAAGCTGGGATACAACAGAGCGTCAAAACAAAGTGAGGTTAAGCACGGAGAGAGTTGACAGAAGCGATGTTGACAGCGCCTCCTTAGAGCGATAACAGGGTTGTGTCGAACGATAACAGGGTTGGCGACTAGGGAACGTAAAAATTACGCGTCAAATAAACTATCCGGCCTGAACGAGAGGGAATCCGGTGATGATAGGCCAGACATCATATATTATATATAAAAAAGACATGTAACGAACTAAAAACGTTACAACGCTAATTGAAACCACTTATTTATTCCACTAATTACGAGGTTCTGAATGAAGCTTAACTTCGATAGATTACAATTATCTCTTTTTTTAAATTTTAATTATCTCTCCCTGTTTTTTTTTCCTTCTCTTAAAATACAATCAATTTGTTACACTGCCCCGAAAATTCCTTCGAGACCAGTTCTGCTCCCGATTCTGGAACGTACCGTCGTGTGTAAGTCTGAATATAATGATGTTAACCAGATTGGCAAGATGGGAAGGGGGCCTAAAAGCCGATTATTATAATGTTTTGGAGAGGTCTAACTTGGAACGCGAAGAGGGTGGAATTTAATTTAAGGGTGCATTGTGACGTCAGCTGTCCGATCGTAGACGTTTTTGGGATGATTGTGTTAAGCTCAGTCACTGGTTCCCTTTAAAAAATGGCAAAAACAGTTTAAGCAGATTTTGAACTAACCCGCAACGTTTCTCATATATAGAGTGTCCCAATATTCCGTGGACATAGAATTGCTACGTATTTTTGAAATCAAATAAGTTCAACAGTTTTTTATACAAAAATGCCTTGTTTAACCGTTATTCTGATTTGTATGAGATTGCGTGTACTTATGTTTCGCTAAGTGCTTTAAGATTTGATTTTGACGAATGTCAAAAAAGTACGGGAAGGGTGAAATTAGGGGTAATTCCACCCCTAATTTAAAATAAAATATAAGCATAAATATTTTCCAACTCCACCAAAAACTATTTTTTTAGGAAATGGTCCTCGTAGTATTTACTACATTTTTTGTCTCTTGGTGGTGTTTTTTACAAGAGACAAAAATGTAATAAATACTAGAAATGCCATTTTACAAAAAAAAAATCGGCCGTCGCTTCGGTGGAATTGGAAAATATTTCTACTAAAATTTATGTAGAGGTGGAGGTAATCTTCACCCTTCCTGTGCTTTTCATTGATTTTTGTGAACGTCGAATATTAAAGCACTTAGCAAAATATAGACACATCAAATTTCATTCAAATCGGAACAGCGGTGCTCAAAATATTTTAAAAAAATTGTTTATTTTTTTTTAAGTTTGATGCCCTCTACCGGACAAACGAAGCACTTTTGTATAAAGGTAAATTGTGTGCAATAATAATAAAATAAATAGTATTTTTTGCCCCAATTACTTCTGGACAAAACTAGTTTTTTCTTCCATATAAGCTATAAACTAAGTTATTGGGATTAAAAATTGCTTCTTGATTGACTTCTACACTTCCAGTATATTAATAATGGTTGAATAAAAAGTAGAATTTAATAAAAACAGAGCAAAAAATTTAAACTAAAACTTATCAAACAAACATTACAATATTTATAAAATGCAATTTCGTTAGGTAAACACAGTTTGCCTGCGGCCTACAGGTCGCAGTTTTTCCAGCACAGAACGGCCCCTATTATTAAGATAAAATGGCAAGAATAAAGTGAAGATACTTTTTCTGCAGGGATTGAATTTCTCATTTCAAAAAGTGTGAAATTTAATTTTATATAGGACCGTATTAGCTATTTATAAAATTTCTGAAAAAAAACTTCTCGCCTGTCATATTATCAGTGATGCAAATATTTATATATGTATCGTAGTCTCATAGTGTATTTCGTCTTTTTATAAAGATCCTAGTTACTTCATGAAGTGTCGGTTAGGTTAGTTAGTTCAGTTAGGTTATTAAGTTAGTTTATTTCATGAAGTGACTAGGATATTCATGAAAAAACGGAATGCACTATGAGACTACGACATATATACATTCTGATGCAAATTTGTTAGTAAAATAAATTAAAATATTACATGGTAAGGAAGAAATTAACTACTACTAACAAAAGATGACAATCACCAATTTATTTAAAAGTACCTTTAATATTCTAAAGAGGGAAAATTGAAATTTATTTTAGTAAAAATCTGGAGTGGATGTAAGTAGAGAAACAAGAGAAATCATAGAAATCATTACGACTGCAGTATTAAGCAGAAACAAGGGTACTAACAATCTAAGTCTGTATTGTAATCAATTAGAACTTTCTCATAAGAGAATTAAACATTGTTTTCTTTGGAAGAATATGTTCTTAAAGTAATTTTTTGTTTTTTCACAAAAAGTTTCTCTTTATTAAATTTAAACAATTGTTGGGTGTATGTGTTTCAAATTCTATTCTAATTATATTTAACTAAATCACGAAACAATCATTTAGCCACCTATATTTGTCTCTATCTACATATTTACAACATAAAATAAGATTGAATGAAGATACTCTTCAAAAATGTTGCTGATTTGCTGTTTTTTTCAGAAGCAGCCCGAAAGCACAGCACCGTCTTATATTACACCTTCTCCCGCATCCTTCCCACTTAATATACGATCCCTGCGGCGAAGCGTAATAAACCCCTTTCCTGTCTCACATATGTTATCCCTTTTCCGCCTGGTGGAATAAAATTATTAGGAATCATTTAAAAACCCCGGAAATGCTGAAAATTAAGTAGTTACTTTTTAGAAGTTTTTTTAAGGTGAAACATTTGAAAATGTTTTGTGTTGATTTCTTTCTTTTTAAACTTTATAGGCAAAAAACTATTCAAATTGATCAAACATGCTCTCTATGTAAGATTTATTTGTGTTTCGCATTGTAGCGCTATCTCTCTAGTTGCAAACACGTTACAAGAATTACAAGAAATGATGAACACATATACCTGGGCATACGGGGCTTTGGGCCTTAAGCTAAACATCGACAAAACCAAAATCATGTGCACTCCCCCGAAAGATCACAACAATGCTATAAAAATCGGAGAAGAACTATTGGAATATGTGGCGGAATTCAATTATCTCGGCAGTTTGATTTCGGAAAAGGCCTATATTGACTCTAAAATTCAGCACAGGATTAGTAGCGCCTCAAGAGCATTTTGGAAATTAAAAGACAGGGTTTTCTACAACCATGACTTGAGTACAAAAACGAAACTTGCAGTGTACGGAGCAATTATAATCCCCACCATGTTATATGGGAGCGAAACCTGGGAGCCGTACCGCCGACACATGAACGCATTAAACAAGTTGCAACAGAGACACCTTAGACAACTCTTAAGAATCCGGTGATTCCATCATGTCTCAAACGTATCGGTCCTTGAAAAAGCTAACTGCGAGAGTATTGGAGTCATGGTTACAAAATCCCGCTTAAGATGGGCTGGTCACGTATGCAGAATGCAAGAAAACCGCATACCAAAATCTCTGCTTTATGGTGAGCTTGTAGAAGGTAAAAGGAGGCCGGGCGGACAACTGAAAAGATACAAGGACATTTTCCACGAAAACTTAAAGGGGATTAACATGCAGAATGAGTGGGAAGAAACAGCTCACAATAGAACTCAATGGAGAAGAATTGTAAACTCAGTTAACAGCGACAACCAAAAAGTCAAGAGGCAAAAAAGCAATGAGATTTTTGAATGAGTGCGGTAGGCAGGTAACATCACGTATCGGGCTTTTCAGTCACAGAAAAGTTCATAAAAGAAAAGATTATTGATCAACAGCATGGTTTTACTCCTGGTAAATCAATAGAAACTAATTTAGTCACTTTCAGTGACAACGTCATTGAAGCGATGGATGCTAGAACACAAGTCGATATTATATATACTGATTTCAGCAAAGCGTTCGATAAAATCTGTCATAATTTGTTAATAAAACGGCTGGCGGATGCGGGTATTCAGGAGACTTTGTGTTGCTAGATTAAGTCATACCTGACAGGTAGGAAGCGATCTGTTTTTGCGAATGGGTTTCTTTCTCAACCTTTCGAAGCGACATCAAGTGTACCTCAAGGAAGCCACTTGGGTAAACTTTTTTTTATTATTTACCTAAATAATATAAACCAATGGTTTAAAACTGCACGCTTTTTACTTTATGCGGATGATTTAAAGATTTATAGTGAAATAAAAAGCCAGGAGGATTGCCATGGCTTACAAGAAGATCTGAATGGACTTGTCAATTACTGCCAAAGGTCTAGTTTATTCCTGAATTTAGAAAAATGTAATATAATAACTTTTACTAGAAATAAGACAGTTTTTCGCTACGATTACAAAATTGAAAATTGTGTTCTGAAAAGAGTTGAACAATTGAAGGATTTAGGTGTAGTGATGGATTCTAAAATGTCATTTAATATTCATATAGAATAGGTTATCAATAGCTTTAATAGACTTTTAGGTTTTGTTCTAAGAAATTGTAAGAATTTTAATAACCCTAAAACATTGCTCACGTTATAATATGCATTCATTCATAGTTGACTCAGTTTTGCGTCAGTAGTGTGGAACCCATGTTATGTAACCTATGAAAGGAGATTGGAGAGGATACAGAATAAATTTTTAAAACATCTAGCTTACAAGTCTAATGTAATTATTAGTCACGGAAATGTTACTCCCATTTACAAGCAATTTTGTATCCTACCTCTCTTTCATAGGAGAAGGGTAACTGATCTCATAACTTTTTTAAATGTATAACTGGTCGACTGAATTGGGAACAAATAATAGAAAAAAATAACGTTATCCCAAAGAAACATTTACATCAATTTTCGCCACGACAATAATTATACCACTCCTCTCCGTAAAGCTAACTCAAATCAGAACTCTCCTGTCTGTAGAATGATAAGAACTTTTAATGTATATTGTGAAAATGACAACATTTTAGGGATGTCGATATTTACGGTTAAGAAATACTTTAAAGATTTGTTTTTACAATTGTCATAAATTATAGTTTATTTTTGTATTTCTTTTGCTATTTTAGTTGGATTAAGTTAAGATAGAGATAAGTTTGTGATTTAAGTAAGTATAACCACTGTATATATTAGAATTAAGTCGAGGATACTTTTTGGGGATTTCTTTTTCTGTTGCATCCCAGTCTTTTGTAAATAAATAAATAAATAATGAAATCGCCTTGCGTGACCATCTGATGTGTGTTGAATACTCGTCAGCGAGTAATGGCAGTATGTATGTATGTATCTCTCTGGGTACAGTTTGGATACAGTCTGGATACAAAGAGATATCTATTCTATAGTTGTTTGCTAGGAAGTAAATTTTCATGCATATTTTCATCGATAGGTTTGTAACTGAATAACGGTCTAGATAAAGCATCTAGCTCGGATAAAGCCAGCTTAGAATTAGAATTATTAAAGTTAGTAATTCGCATTTTTGTTGGAGTACACCAAACCAAACGAAACCAAACATTATTCTGCATTTGCATAAAAGTGTGTATTTTGGGTGGTATTCCACAAAATTTGCAGGCTATTGAGGAGACAGAAAATGTACAGATTATAGAATATATATTTATATTAAAACATTATATGTCACTTTTTCAAACATCTCCTTCAAATCCTTCAATTTAATAGCTGTTAGTAAGAAGTTTTACGCCAAATATGAGCACATAATGCACACACTGTTTTTTTTTTGGTTTTTTCAAATATTTAACCCAAGTAGCAAATTTTATTTTATAAAGGCTGTATAAACAGCTATGTGATAATTTTTATAGGATACCTCAATTCATATAACGTGCTATATGACCGTAATATGATAGCTTTACAACCAAAAAAGCCCATTTTTATACAACCGTTTAGTAGTATAGAAGTTCTATAAAAAGGGTATACAACTCTTATGCAACCATTTTACACAGCGTCATATGACTATTATAAAACTAGTTTTATTGTTATTACGTGGTCACATCTAAGAAACAGAACAATAAAAACATTTGATCATTTAGCGAGGTACAAGAGTATTTTATTTTTTACCGAAGACTATTAGGAGCAAATTATATTTTAAGCGTGCCGTAAAATGAATCTAGAGGATGTGGATTGTTAAAAACGAGACTTTACTCGACAATGAAAATGGCGGGTAGAGCCAGAGGGTACAACAAATATGTAATATAAAAAATCATAAATAGGGTTTGAAAAGTAGGGACAATTTTTGTTGCGCCGAAAATTTTATGGTAGATTATAGGTATGTATTTGGCAAAAAAATAAAGCGCTTTAATTTCGATTAAGGTTTACATATACATTTAAACAATAAAATAAAATAAAATTTTCAAAAATTCTTGTTTTTAATTTAATTAAACAATTTATTACTGTTATGTGGGAATCTAATCACAAAATAGTTCTCAAAAATAACATTTTACAATTTATTTTGATGTTTTTAATTTTGCTTCATATAATGGCGGCCATAGGCCATACAAAAATTCTGCCTTAAACATGGCGAATTAAAATGCAACCATTTTATTATAAATGAATCCCTTAAATAAGTCTTTGTTGTAAAATAAAACGGTATAGGATAAATATCTATCATTACGCAGAATTTCCAGGCACTATAGAACTATTTTGGACATACTGGCATTTGTGACAAATAGATGTTGCCAAATCTCATTTGATTAGTATTTAAACTAACAAACATGATCAGATTTTCATGGATTCATGCACGCAATGCATTTCATGCGTGCCCGAATAGTGAGCGGCAACCTAAGGACTTCGAAAAACAACAATAAAACAATACAAATATTACTACAGTAAAAATTTTACATCAACGTGGCAACAATGCTTTGAAGAAGCCAGACAACCCGAGAGATTTTGGCTTTTGAGAACCAAGGGAATTCTCGGGATTATTTGCCGTAATTTCGAGGAGTTTTTTTCTTACATGCTCTTTATAAGTACCACTGCATTTGTTAACTTTTTTCCAACTTTGTCTAGAATTCATAATAGCTGTGATTAATTATACTCGTACGTAGATATTACTTTTGCAACAACAACAATAACAAAATAAATAACTAGGTATACCATTTAATTTAAAATGAGGTTATATTATACATTACCAGTTTTATAATGCAGATATTACAGCGAATTTATTTTGTTAATTACAATTTTATCATATAAGGCTATATAACTGGTGTTGTATACAGCACCGTAGTTAAACGCAATAAAACATTCTATCATACAACGTAATACAACTTTAATAAGACAAGTTTAAGTAACTATTATATGATCTTGTGACTACTAGTTATATGAATATTATAGAACTCTTACATGGTGGGTAATATATTATAGAACTCTTACATGGTAATAAAGTCTAATAAAATAATATGTTTGTTATCATATAGCATTGGCTTATTAAGTGTTATATCATACTAAAAGAAATTATCGTTTAATGCGTTATAGGCTACGTTGTAAAAACCACTAGAAAATAGTTTAATATGACAACTTTTATTAAAAAACAGAATGGTCGAAACCAGACGCTTAATAAAATCAAGCAGTGCTTAAGATAACGCTATTCGACTGTTATAAAATAATTCAATCCTTTTAGAATTTCTTTTTGCTACTTGGGAAGTGTCCATATTCATGTATCGTATAACCGCATAAGCAATATGCATATATGAAATAAAATTAGATGGAATTGAACACTTTTATCATGTTTTCATATCTTTTCTACAAAAACATATGGCTCTTCAAACAAAAAAAAAATTAAGTATTCTAATAAACATTTAAAAAACAACTTTTCATTACCAAAATAAAAAAAATCGATTCAAATGCATTCAAAACCTATTAGTTCCTGCCTTTATTTTATTCAACGACGTGTTCGATACAGCGCCCATCGCTGTAAATCCGACAATTACCCCTCGTTTTTTCCCGGTAAAATATTTGCCATTTCGCTTTTCGGTCTCAGGTGAAAAGGGCCCTTCGGCGCTAATGTATACGCAAAATGAAGCGCCGGAACGGAAGAATTAATATGTCAGAGGCAGAAATTGCCGCGTTGTCATTTTTGCAGGTGGCCATTAGTCATCCGAATTGGCAACGCTTTGTTTCGCGCTTGTTTTCGCTCGAGTGGGGCCCAGTGGCGGCGGAGGCGGTTTAATAAATTCGTAATCAGAAGAAAGGGCGAAACGGGACAGGCGAATATTAGATTTCCGGATGAAAAATACGATGAGTTCTGCAGAACGAGTGATTAAAAAGTAAAAAGTTTTAGCAATGTACAAAACATAAATTACAAATAAATATACAAAGTAAGGGTGTGTAAGCTTAAATAGGTGCAAAGAATGGTTTATAAAATTTTTATCGCGAATTTAAGAGACTTTTTTAAATTTTTAGTAAAAAAACATATCTTGATAATATTACAACAGAAGCAGTAGGTTAAATTTACAAAAAAAGGTGGAACAATGGTTTTTTGAAAAATTAAGAAAATAATCATTTTTTTAATTTCCAAAGTAAAATAACTCGGTTATTTTGCACTTATTTGAAAAACGTCAAAGAGAAAATATAGTTGATATCAAATAAACTTTTAGTCACGTGATTTAGCTTGACCAGCACAGCATTGTCCACTTTTACGTATTTTCTTTTAATCAAAATATTTGAGGAAACAAAAATCAATTAATTATAAATATATAAACAGTTATTGTTTACATCAACAAAACTCACCTTCTTAACAACACTTAAGGAACACAAAGGGCCATTACTACCGCTTTCCCGTTCAAATAATTTTAATAATGTTGCAATGAGTTTTTTTATGGCTATTAAGCTATCTTGTACACTTCGCACTAAAAGAGGTTCTAAAAAGAACAATGTTCGACTGCAGGGTTTGCTAGTAAACATTTTTAAGCAAAAGTATTACAATATTATTTATTTAAACCAAAAACTCGTCATACAAAACTAAAGTGTCAAAACAATAACAATGTCAGAAAAGAAATAAATAAATCTGGCAACTTGACATTTTTTATAGCAAAGCTACCATATAAATCCCCAGCGGGAAATTTAAATTTGAGTTAGTCAGCACGGCACTGAATATGTCTATGGTTGGCAACAAAAAAAATCGCAAATCGCGCCCTCAATTACGTTACTAAAAGTTTAATTGTTATCAAATATATGTCTCTTTTAGAGATCTACTGGTCTTGAAAATATTAATGCGCTTTTTTATCGGATCTATGGGACCCACACCAAATTTTAGTGAGTTAACTTAGGGTCTACCAGAAACATTTTTGTATTATTAAAAACAATTTTAAACATGGCGATTTTTCTTAATTTTTGCATAGGCGCCATCAATTCAAGATTTAAAATGAAATGTATTAATATTTCATCATCAATTGGTGACTAAAATCAAGTGACTAAATTTCAGGGTTTTATATACAGGGTTGTTCACCACATACGACACGGAGTATTATAGCTAAATAAAGAGTGTCCCAAATAAGTAAAAAATATTATAGTTGTATTTTTTTAAATGGAACACCCTGTATATTATTCTATTTCTGGAGTCTACGATTAAAATAAGGGTAAATTTGATTAAGGTTTATCGCACTTAAACCTTACCGTTTTTGAAATATTTTCGATTTTATGAACTTGCAGTAAAAATTTTATAAGGCATTATTTCTCCCAGGGTATGAAAGTTTTTAATACTAAATATTTACTGAAGATTATTTAGTGATCAGATATTATGTTGCAGAAGTAACAGGACAATTATACCATCACAAGTAATAGATGTAAGGGCACTCACCTCAGCGAACATAGGCACAGATCACAGCCTACTACTGTGTAAAATGCTCATGGAAAAGCCCCACAGGACCAAAAAACCCCCAGTAACCATCGAAAAATTCAACATTGAATCACTGACAGATGATAGCACGAGAAACCTGTATGAGAACCGATTAACAAACAAACTGAAAGGACTTAACATGAGTGAAGGCGATGTGGAGAGCTGCTGGAATAAAATCAAATCGTGTATCGTAGAGGCAGCCGAAGAATCCATTGGCAAAAGAAAAGTCAACATAAATGGAACCAATAATAGCAAAAAACCCTGGTTCTGTCACGAAATTAAAGAACTTTCTCAACAGAAAAAGAAATCCTATCTCAGATACAGGAGCTCACCAACGACAGAAAAACGCGTCGAATATACAGAAGTGAGAAACAGAATCAATGCCAGAATCAAAGCCATAAAACGGGATTACTGGGCAAAATTTACAAGCGATATGGATCACGACCTATACGGAGCACAGAAGAAAGTCTGGAAGATGCTTAAGAACAGGAAAAAGCCAGTAAATGAGTTTGTGCAAACAAAAGGAGTTACTAAGGATGTATGGGAGAGCTACTTCAGGAAACTTTACAACACCGAAGAAGTCATAAACGTCGAAAACTACGAGACAAACCATCAAATAACACTGAACGAAGAAGAGGTAATGGCAAAAATCAAAAAATTGAAAAACAGAAAAGCCCCCGGAACAGACCTTATACCAAATGAACTTCTGAAATACGCCGGACCTGAACTAGGAAAACATTTAAAAATCCTTTACAACAAAATCTTAGAAACATCGGAAATACCTACGGAATGGCACAAAAGTATAACTATCCCTATATTCAAGAAAGGACAGAAGACGAACCCAGACAACTACAGAGGCATAACACTGCTGAACACAAGCATGAAACTCTTTACGGGTATTTTGAAGGAGAGACTTGAAACACAAATAACAAACAAGGAAGAACAACAAGGCTTCAGACGAAACAGATCCACGACCGATGCCATATTCATTATCAAACAACTAAAAGAAAAGTCAATTGAATTTAATACACCAGCATACGTCTGCTTCATCGACCTCACCAAGGCATTTGATAGGGTGCGCCTTTACGACATCGTCAATATACTAATGGCGAGAGAGGCGCCAGACACCATTGTAAGAGCGATCCACAACCTAAACATGAACAACAGGACTAGAGTAAAGGCAGGAGACACTTATACGGAAGAGATACCGACACCAGGAGGCATCAGACAAGGTGACAGCCTTAGCCCATTTCTGTTCAATCTCTTAATGGACAGAATTATAGAGGAAGTATCATCACTAAATATAGGATACCGAATGGGACAGAAAAGAATCAGCATGGTATGCTACGCCGATGACGCAGCCATTTTCGCGGAAACGGAGGACGACCTGCAGAAACAGCTTCACAGATTCTACCAGGTCAGTCAAGCGATGAATATGACCATATCTACAGAAAAAACGAAAAGCATAACCTTTGCTAAAGACCCCGTGAGATGTAAGTTGGTAGTTCAGGACAAAATCATCGAGCAAGTCTCACAATTCAAATACCTGGGTATGGATCTGTCGAGCCACCATGATCCAGCGAAGGACTTAAGAAGCCAGATCAACAAAGCGACTGCCATGTCGGGCTGCTTAAGGCAAACAATATGGGCGAACGAATACATGAGATGGGATAGCAAGGTAAAGATATACAAGACTTGTATCAGACCAATCATGACATACGGAATAGAAACCAGAGAGGAAACCAACAAAACGAAGAGCATGCTACGAGTAGCCGAGATGAAAACGCTCAGGACAATAATGGGAAAAACAAGAAGAGACCGAATTAAGAACACCGACATCAGGGAACAATGTGAGGTGCAAGACATAGTAAGGTGGGGCAGACAAAGAAAAAGAGGTTGGTACGCCCACGTGAGAAGAATGGATGAGAGAAGACTGCCACGAATTGCATTAGAAGGGAAACCAACAGGAAAAAGAGAACCTGGAAGACCACCTAAGAGATGGAAGGACAGCTGGCAGTCCACCTCCCAAGAACTGTTACAGAGGACCCATCAAAATTAACAGATCGCGAGATCTTAAAAATGAATAAGAAGAAGAAGAAGAAGATATTATGTTGCAATAATAAAAATTTTACTACCTTATACAGAGTGTCCAAAAATTTATATTAAATAATTACTAGCTTTAAACGGCAATAACTTGTATAATTTAAATGGAACACCCTATATATTTTACGTGAATCAGATGCACAATGTAATTTGTCTATCAAATTATATTATATCATTTTTTATCCATTTCTTCAAGTTTTCGTTGTAAATGCATTTTCTTATAATTTAGACCTCATTTATCACTATACCCATGGAATATTGACATTTCAGATTTTTTTATAGCACCATAATATGTACAAAATGTACAGGTGGTAAATATTGCAAGCCCATTGGCATACAAAAAAAACTATTTAAATCTTTGTAAAAGAGTATACCAATTAAATATACCACCATTATTTTCTACCAAAACACCAAAAATTAGTTAATTAATTTCTTAAAAATTATTCTTATTGTACATTAACGATTTGACAGAACTGCACATCTCTGGACATTTCACACTCTTTGCAGATGACACTTCAATATTATGGCAGGCCAAGGACATTGAGCATCTTAAGGGAATCATAAGCAAGGACTTATCCTTCATTAAAGAGTGGTTTAACTCAAATCACCTTTGTTTAAATTTATCCAAGACACATGTTGTTGGGCTTAGATGTGACATCGCAAATCTCCATTTCGAGGGGGGTTTGCTTACAGGAATTCCTGCGACTAGATTCCTGGGAATTATTATTGATGGAAATCTGCGATTTGAAGACCATATTCTGGCCTTAAGTGGCAAGTTGTCTTCTGGATGCTTTGCTGTTAGGGCAATTAGGGAAGAACTGGGTTCACAAGTGGCAAGGACGGTCTATTTTAGTTTGTTTGAGTCTCATCTCCGGCATGGAATACCATTCTGGGGTGTGGCTAATCAGGGTCTACTAAACATTCTTTTTATTTTACGAAAAAAGGCCGTACGATTTATTGTAAATGTACCACATAACGAATCCTGTAGACAACACTTCAAAGTTCAAAAAATTCTTACTCTACCATCTCTTTTTATTCTGGAAACATCATCCCATATTTTTAAAAATCGTAACAGACTACAGGGTCCTATACCCAATATTGTTACCCGCCAAACCCTGAATCTGCCCTTGCCACTCCAAATAGCACCTTGGTCAAAAGATCTATAATATATGAGGGCCGAAAGGTCTTTAATCATCTGCCGGTTGCTTTAAGATTGGTTAATTCCATAAAAACCTTCCGGAGGCTACTGAAAAAAGAACTTTTAAGTAGGGCATTTTACAGCGTTGACGAATTCTACCGGGACACCCTTGATATTAGTGTTTAGAATTTAGAATTTTTTTATCATATATTTGTTCTGTATTGTATGTTATTTTACTTAGTTGTTTAAACCTGTTTTGCTGATTGTTGAAACCATCTTATATTTACACAAATTTTTTGTTTTTATATTTACACGCATTTGTTTACTTTTCATAAAACTGTTTTATAATGTTAAGATTGCTGGCAATGTTTTAGGTTTAGAT
Organism: Sitophilus oryzae; assembly: GCF_002938485.1. Taxonomy (NCBI): domain Eukaryota; kingdom Metazoa; phylum Arthropoda; class Insecta; order Coleoptera; family Curculionidae; genus Sitophilus; species Sitophilus oryzae. Next base: position 2,838,651 of record NW_022146304.1, on the reverse strand, counting down.
TTAGGAATATTATGCTTTGTTAACAAAAATTTATATATTTTTTAACAATAAAGTATTTTTGAATTGAATTGAATTGAACATACTTTTAAATTGTTTTAATTAATAAATTATTCAAAATAAATGTGGATTTGGCTCAGAAATCAATATAATAATAAGTTATGAAAATGAATGTGTCTGTTTTTATAAATAAGCATTCGTCAATAAATGAAATAAAAATTATAAGGTGTTACTTTTCACCACACTGTCTAATACACACACAAAATTCAGTTTTTTAGTATTTGGAGCAATTATTACTACAACGTAAACAGTCAATTAATGTAGTTTGAATACTGGAATCATATTAATTGGTCCTCTTTAACAAAAAATATTTAAACAGTTTATTTTTATTTTTTAATATAAGCGAACTATATCGACAATATTAGTATCTGTATCCTTTGAAAATTTGTTACATCTTTAAAAATAAGCTAAAATGTCAATGATATGGGTATAGTGATATAGTGGGATTAGTAATGATCTAAATTATAAGAAAATGCATTTTTTATACTTCTAAAACTTGAAGAGATGGGTAAAAAATGGAAAAATACAATTTGATAGACAATTACATTGTGCATCTGATTCACGTAAAATATATAGGGTGTTCTATTTAAATTGAAAAAGTTATTGCCGTTTAAAGCTAGTAATTATTTAATATAAATTTTTGGACACTCTGTACCTATAAGGTAGTAAAATTTTTATTATTGCAACATAATCTCTGATCAATAAATAATCTTCAGTAAATATTTAGTATTAAAAACTTTGATACCCTTGGAGAAATAAAGCTTTAAATTTTTTACTGCAATTTCATAAAATTGAAAATATTTCAAAAACGGTAAGGTTTAAGTGTGATAAACCTTAATCAAATTTACCTTTATTTCAATCGTAGAATCCAAAAATAGAATAATATACAGGGTGTTCTATTTAAAAAAATACAGCTATAATATTTTTTACTTATTTGGGACACTCTCTATCTTGTCAAAATATTTTCAAATTGTAGCTCTAATAGTCCTTCAACGAACCCAAAACTTACAATTTGTAAAAATCTAATTGTTTAGCTACAATACTCCGTGTCATATGTGGTGAACAACGCTGTATTTTTAAAATGTTTGTCCAAGTAAAACAAAATAATGAAGAGTTGTACCGTATGATAAAAGCGGCGTCCAGTTGACTTGGAAATGAGAATCGATGACATTACCCATATAATTTTATATATAAAATTGACAGCGACCTTCATTTCATAGCCATCGTTGACGCCGTTTCTTGGATCATTTGGTATTTTCACAGCTGTTATGCTTTATTTGACGATATTCAAAATTTAAAAAAAATGCGTTTTTATAAAAATTTGTCAAAAAAATTTGTCATTTCACATCTAAAAAAAATGTAAAACGAATTTGTAAAAAAAATAAAAACAAAATTAATTTTTGATTTTAAAAAAGTTGCATTGGATTAGTTTGGTATGATTAGGTTTACTCCGTTCCAATATGTTTATTATTAACTCGAGAATTTTCTATAATCTCTCTTAACGCTCTATTAGCTTTAGTGTTTGTTGTTCTGACTAAGTTGGTAGGAATTTATTTTTAGATTAATTCAACAATTGTTAGATACGAGTGCAAAAATTATAAGATTTAATTATCCACCGAATCGAAACTAAGAGAAAAAAAACCTGGAACTACACGTTCTTCAACTAGTCTTGAACGTTTTTTTCGAGTCGATCTTATAAATGTTAACATTATAGAATAATTACTAAAATGTTAAAAATCAAAATTACGTTAAATAATCTGAAAATGATTGTTTTTTTCTGGAGAACAAATGTAAAAAATGTTAATCGAGAGAATGAACTGTTTAAACAGTTTTGAAAAATCAAATAAAAGAGTTGTGTACACTCGTACTTGAATGGCAAACTGTCAGTCCATTAATCTGCGCCGGCTGCCAGTTAACAAAAGACTGGGCATCATTAGCCGATGTCAGACAAACAAATATGAAAAATTGACAGAGCCCTGTACGATTAAATCCAGTGTAGCATTTTGCAATTTAGGGCGAAAAAACTAGACAAAGGATGCATTTTTTTAAGCGGAAATGAAACGTTTTTTTTAACGATAATAGAAAAAATAGTTGTCTATGAAACTATTAATCTTTACCTCTGATTGTATAAAAATTTAATGTATTCCGTTTTTTTATTTTTGCATATGTTTTAATTGTAAATATACTTTGTTATTGTAATTTAATGAGACATAATAAGTAATAAGTAAATAAATATTGCAATAGAACTGAAAGAATTTACCTTTTGGTCAATTTTTTTAATAATAATGATGGTAAAAAATTTTGAAGGAAGATAAAATGTGTCTCATATAAGAATAAATTATGCACACATTACAGCTTAAGGGGCGATTCTCACTCACGGTAAATTTTCGGTATGTAATGCAAGTGACGGTACGTTATAGTGGGAATCGCGTCTATAGTCCGTTTTCACCAGTCAGTATCCTTTATATCAGTATATTTCCTATACTTTTTGGTTAGAATATCTACAGGGTTGTTCACCACATACGACACGGAGTATTGTAGCTAAACGATGAGATTTTTACAAATTGTAAGTTTTGGGCTCGATGAAGGACTATTAGAGGTACAATTTAAAAATAATTTTACAAGATACAGAGTGTCCCAAATAAGTAAAAAATATTAAAGTTGTATTTTTTTTAAATGGAACACCCTGTATATTATTACATTTTTAGTTTCTGCGATTAAAATAAAGGTAAATTTGATTAAGGTTTATTATACTTAAACCTTACCGTTTTTGAAATATTTTCAATTTTGTGAAATTGCAGTAAAAATTTTAAGGCTTCATTTCTCCAAGGGTATCAAAGTTTTTAATACTAAATATTTACTGAAGTTTATTTACTGATCAGTTATTGTGTTGCAATAATAAAAATAATACTACCTTATACAGAGTGTCTAAAAATTTATTTTAAATAATTATTAGCTTCAAACGGCTATAACTTGTTTAATTTAAATGGAACACCCTGTATATTTTACGAGAATCAGATGCACAATTTAATTGTCTATCAAATTATATTATACCATTTTTTACTTATCTTTTTAAGTTTCCGTAGAAAATGCATTTTCTTGTAATTTAGAACTTATTTATCAATATACCCATGGACTATTGACATTTTAGATTATTTTTAAAGATGTACCAAATTTTTAAAGAGTACAGATACTAATATTGTCGATATAATTCGTTTATTTCATTAAAAAAAAAAAAAAACTGTTTAAATATTTGTTAAAGAGGATCAATTAATATGATTCCAGTATTCAAACTACATTAACTGACTGTTTGCGTTGATTAATAATAATTGCTCCAAATACTAAAAAACTGAATTTTTATGGGCATTAGACAGTGTGATAAAAGTAACACCTTAAAAATGATATTTCATTTTTTAATAAATGCTTATTTATAACAACAGAGACTTTAATTTGATAACTTATTATTATATTGATTTCTGACTCAAATCCACATTTATTTATAATAATTTATTAACGAACACAATTAAGTATGAAGTATGTAATTAATTAGTATATGGGCGGAAATAATGGTGTTATATTTAATGAATGGTATACTCTTTTATAAAGATTTAAATAGTTTTCTTTTTGCATACAAATGGGCTAGTAATATTATCGTTTTGCTAAAAACGATAATATTACTAGTCTGTACATTTTGTACCTTTGTTGCTTTAAAAACAATCTAAAATGTCAATATTCCATGGATATATTGATAAATGAGGTCTAAATTATAAGAAAATGCATTTTCTACGAAAACTTGAAGGGAAAGGCAAAAAATGGTATAATACAATTTGATAGACAATTTAATTGTGCACCTGATTCTCCTAAATATACAGGGCATTCCATTTAAATTAAAGAAGTTATTGCCGTTTGAAGCTAATAATTATTTAAAATAAATTTTAGACACTCTGTATAAGGTAGTATTATTTTTATTATTGCAACACAATAACTGATCAATAAATAAACTTCATTAAATATTTAGTATTAAAAACATTGATACCCTTGGAGAAATGAAGCTTTAAAATTTTTACTGCAATTTCACAAAATTGAAAATATTTCAAAAACGGTAAGGTTTAAGTATAATAAACCTTAATCAAATTTACCTTTATTTTAATCGTAGAAACTAAAAATGTAATAATATACAGGGTGTTCCATTTAAAAAATTACAACTTTGATATTTTTTATTTATTTGGGACACTCTGTATCTTGTAAAAATATTTTTAAATTGTAGCTCTAATACTCCTTCAACGAACCCCAAACTTACAATTTGTAAAAATCTCATCGTTTAGCTACAATACTCCGTGTCGTATGTGGTGAACAACCCTGTATAAAGTAATTGTGTATAGTAATTTTTATTGGTGTACTTTCTGAACTAGTAAACATATTATAAAGCATATAGAAAATTACCGCAAAATACAAGTAAAAAAATACCTATTTTGTAAACTCTCCATGTACAGGGTGGCTCGAATTCGACGCTCATCATTGGGATTTCGGAAACCGTAAGAGATACAGGATCGGTTAAATGGAGGCAAAGTTGCGCAATTTGATACTCAATAAAATGCCGTATTGCATTTTGAAAAATTCCGAATACTTCCAAATATATTAGAAAAAAAAACGAAATTTTCAATTTTGTTTTCTAGTGTTTCCTGGCTTTATTTGTTAAGATAACTTAAAATAAAAAACACATTTTCATGGCCACTTTTCCTGCTCTATAACTCTGTGTGATTAAATAATGACTCGTTTCTGCTTCTAGCGACCATCATCAACTAAATTTTTTTAAATACGGACCTGATTTTTTTTTTCAATTTAATTAAATCCTTTCATCACTCTTAAAACTATATATAGTCACTTGTCTACATAGTCTGATATTTGCCGATGTTTCGTACAGAAAATTCCATCACCAGAATATTTTATGCAAAAAAAAATAAAAAATAAAAATGCAATACGGCATTTTATTGAGCATCAAATTGCGCAACTTTGCCTCCATTTAACCGATCCTGTATCTCTTACGATTTCCGAAATCCCAATGATGAGCGTCGAATTCGAGCCACCCTGTACTTTTACTTAAGGGCATTTTTACAAATCTAGAACAGTCCACATCTACTAGAAAATTTATTCAATGCTAGTTTATTTAGCAAACAAATTACGCTCGGTAAATAGAAACCTATCCGTCTATATTTTTCAGCAGTTCCCCGAACGTTTCGTCATTCATCCTGGAAAGCTGCACTAATCTCGACTGTACGCCAGTTTTTCCCACTTTTTCCAGACGGAAAAGCCGAGTGGAGCAGTCGTTTCCTCTTTTTTTTTTCGTCGTTGAGTCCAAATACGAACTCATTCGGCGGTTAAGACCAGCGGTGCCGGAGTTTCGCTAGTAAAATACTATTAATTATATTAATGCCGTTCTATTAGTGTAATAGATTTCTCCCTAGCATTTGTTTGACAGGTTTTCAGTTCATTTTTCACAGGTTTTCAGTTTTTAGTTAAAAAACACTAAATATAATGTTAAATTTTAATATGAATTGGCAAAAATATCACACACTGTCAAATGTCACTGTACAGGAGTTCTTTGTTTTACGCGGCATATTTATTCGCAGTTTCGCTTACACGCGTTTGCATTCTTAACACAAATGACTTATTTTAAGCGGTTTTATTAATTCCATATTACATAGGAGAGGTTTATATAATCGATACCAATTGAATTTTACGTTGTGTAATCGAGGGCGCGATTTTTAAATTCATTCTTGTCAAACATGAACATCTTCGGCAACGGGCTGACTAACTGGAATTTAAATTTCCAGCTGTCGATTCAGGTGGTAGCGCTGCTGTAAAAAATGTCAAGTTGTCACATATATCTATTTATTTTCTAACATTGTCATCCGTTTTGACACTTTACTTTTGTATTATTAGGTTTTGGTTTAAGTGAATTGTGTTGTGATACTTTAAGCTTAAATGGGTTAGGTGAATAAAAACAAGGAAATACTTATAAGAGTTTACTCTCGAGTAAAGTATCTGCTCGCCCAACATGTGCATAAGATAGTGCTTTTACTTGTGAGAGCTTACTTCTGTTGCCGCGACTTTACTCGAAAGTATTTACTCGTTAGATCGTTATTCACGTGGAATATTTATGTTTACGGTCAAACGATTTATCAAGTCATTCTCGCGTTTGCAGAGTTAGTTTGGAATCCTTCAAATTCTTTTGTCAGATATTTTATTCTTCTCAAGAACAAAATATATACGTAGCAGTAATGTCTTCAGCTTCTAGTGATAATGACGATGATTGCACAAACAAAGTGGGTAGCGATAGTAGAGCGGTCTTAGCAAATATCATAAAAACCAATATAGTTGTCCTGGACAAGTCTGTGTTACCACAAGTGGTGGAACGCAAAGAAAAAGCATGGATAGCTATAAAAAGAATACATACAACATACTGGAAAGGAAATAACTGTCAGTCAGCTGAAAAAGTTATTAAATAACATGAAGTAATTCGTAAAAAAAAGACTGATATAAAAGCAACTGGGAATAAACCAATTAAATTACTGGATTGGGAAAAAGCATTTCTTCGTCTGATGAAATCTGATGAGAATCCTGTTTTTGTCAAAGTACCCGGTAGTGTTAACATTGGAACAGAATTTTTTAAAGGCAATCGAGATTCCGTGGAAAATACAGTTCAACCCGTGCCTGTTACTTCTGACGCAACCAAAAATTGGTCAAAAAGCACACAGAAAAAAAGAAAATTACAGAGTGAAACTGAAGAAACAACACAGCTATCAGCATCCGAGTTACAGAGCTTAGTTTTAGTGGAGAGGTTACGACTGACTCGTCTCCAAATTATGCGTGAAGAATTATTGTTGAAAAGGCTTAGGGAATCAGACACTAGCACCAGTAGCACGCAAAAAGAACGGGTAACATTTGATGATACTGATGGTGTTTTAAAGGAGTTTTTGATTTTGAATTAAACGAATTTCTAGATTCCTTATTTGTACTAGTGAATCGTAATAACTTTTTACAAGCATTGTGGCTTATATTTTTACGTTCTCTATAAGTTTTTCTCGCACGTACATGCATAAAAGCAGCCATTATGCTTAAAATTCATGTGTCAAGTATGGCATGGACCTACCTTACATAAAAACGAGAATTTCCTTACAAGTGGGAGCCTTTACTTTATTTTATTCACCGAATTTTAAGTATTTACTTGCTATTAAGGTGAGCTAGAGTATTTACTTTCGAGCATGAGTAAGTACTTTTATTATTCAATTTCTAACGAGTAATAACTTAAAAACTTTAAAGTAAAAGCGTTTACTTGACTTTATTCGCCTGACCTAATATTTCTACTAGCAGACCTTGCGGTCGAACATTGTTCTTTATAGAACCTCTTTTAGTGCGAAGTGGTACAAGATAGCTTAATAGCCGTTGCAAAAAACTCATCGCAATCTTATTAGAATATTTTGAACGTGAAAGCGGTAGTAATGGCCCGTTATGTCCCTTAAATACTATTAAGGAGGTGAGTTATGTTGTTATAAAGAATACCAGTTTACAGGGTGTTTCAAAAAACATGTGCAATCTCTCGTGGGGAGATTCCTCATATAAAAATAAGATTTATTTCTCATATCAACATAGGTCCGATTCTGCTTTGTTTTGTAGCTACAGGGTGGTAGTCTTAATATTTTTTCGATTTATTATAAATTTCCTCCAAGGGCTTTTAGCGTTTCGAATAAAATTTTGAGGGTAGAAGTTACTATACATGCGACATATTTTAAAGCTAAAAAAGTGAAGACATGTTCACCAGGGACGGGATATCACTGGAATATTTTGCTAAAAAAGCATGTACGCCACTGATTTTTTTCTCTTGTTAGCGAAATAGTATTATAAGCAGTTTAATACCGTTTAAAAGTTATCTCTTGATATTTTGTCGATTTCGACCTTCTTGATGAGATAAACGCAATTTTATTAATTTGCCTTGATCCAAGTCTAATAGCAACATTTAAAAATTAATAATATCATTAACTTGCGAAAGTTTTAAATAGGTACTCATTGATTCCTCATCAAAAAATATGAAGAAAAGTGCCTATAAACGGTATGGAAATACATAGTTTTAGAGTTATAGGATGTTAAAACTTTTTAAAATTAGTTTTTTTGTAAACATCTGAAATACCATTAGTTTTTTTATTTGAAATTGCTGTAGATTGGACTAATTGTAATAATAACTAATAGTGATAATATTTAATAATAAATTAGGTAAAATATATTATTTATTAAATTTATTTTTATTTGAATTTGATCAATTGTGATTAATAAAGGAGGCCGAATTCGGAACTTATAATAATTTTTACCCTCAAAATTTTATTCGAATCACTAAAAGTACTTGAAAGAAAATTATAATAAATCGAAAGATTATTAAGACTTTAACACCCTGTAGCTATACGAAACAAATCGGAATCGGGCCTATGTTGATACGAAAAATACATTTTATTTTTACGTGAGGAAACTCCCTACGAGAGATGGCACATGTTTTTTGAAACACCCTATATTATATAATATGTAAAAGTGGGCAACGATGCGGTCAAACTTCACGTGACTAAAAGTTTATTTTTTATTTACTATGAAATGTGATTATCTAATACAGTTTCTGAGATAATATAGTATACTCTGGCAACACTGGGTTACTAGAGCAAAATTCCGTCGGTTCGGACGTCAACGACGACGTATCTGAATTAATGGAGAGCGTCGGGAAATGGGAAGCCATCCGCGGTGGAAAACTCGGGTCCGATTTTTCTTCTTTCATATTTTCGTCGTCAGTTGGTGACAGGGGTTGATGAGAGTTTTCAAGATTCTTTGTGCGATGACGTTGTTGATTAGGTCGAGGGGGAGTAGGTGCCGATAAATGGAATTTTATTTGGTAGGTTTCTGAACAAAAAGACCAAAAAAGAAAGAAAAATTGTTGGAAATGGTTTAAAGCATCATATGTTTCATAAGAATTGGTTTAGTGTAAATAATAAATTCCAATGGTTTACTACGATGTTCTCTATGGGTATCTCGGAAACTACTGGATATAGAGAGTCTACTGGAACCTACTGGATATAGAAAGAATTGCAGTTTTGTGGGGTCATAAATATGCACCATTCATATTTTTAAAAAAGTTCATGGCTTACTAGATATTTTGAAAAAAACAAATTTTACTTAGTTATCCATGGAAACAAGTTCAATCGCCGTTGCTCTTAGAAATATGAAACTGTCACATCCAAACTTTGTAAATTAAACAAACAAAAATTGTAAATATGAATTTTTCAAATGAAGAAAAGCATGTAGGATTATTGGTTCAACTTTTCTTCGCCATACGTTGACCGGTGAAAGTTACTTACGTTTTTTAGAGAAAGGTTTTCAAGACATGTTAGAAAAGTGAAATTTAAATACTCGCGCATTAATAGAGGGATTCCAACATTACTTTCATTATGACACCCCCCCCCCCTGCCATAAAGAAAGAAATGTTAAAAATTATTTATATCATAATTATGTAGACGCAGAAATAGAAAGAGGTGGACCAATTGCATGGGCTTCTTCGACCACATGACCTATCCATTTTAGATTTTTTAGGCAGTGTGGTTAACAACAAGGTTTACAAAAGAACTTATGAATCAAGAGAAGCACTCGAAGAGGCAGTACAGGAGAAGTTTAATTAAGTCGACAGGTCGTTCGCTGAGAATAGCTAGTTTTAAAAAGATGCATTTATGTCTCAAAATAATGGCGGATTTTCTGAACATTTTCTAAAATAACTCAAAGTGTATGTAGTGATATTATTATTAAGTTTTAGTTTGTGTAATGTACATTGTAAAGGGTCGTTTAATAATATATTCTGTCTTTTTATAAGTTATAAATCATAACAAAATAAGAAAACCATGCCAACTAAGTGAAATTAGTGAAGAAAGATAAGAATTGGCTATAACTAGTAATTCTTCGAAAAAGTAGTATATTATTCAACGAGCATATAATGGTGGTTGTTATTCACGCGGATGAAGTTTGGTTTGGTTATGATTATTCTTAAATCATCAAAGTGAATAACAGTCATTATATGCGAGTATAATACTATAGTTTATCCAGGACTATCAAAAAAATTAAATATACTCTATTATCATTTAATAATACTCTATTATCTTTGGAGTTTGGAACGAGATATCCGTGGAAGCGGTGAAAAATGAAACCATTATTCACTAGTGAATAATGAATATTATTATTATTTCATAAAGTCATGTATAATAATCAAATTATAGACGAGTCGTGGATAAAACGATAGCTTATATCGCTGAAAAGCTTAAAAAAATGGCGTTTTTTACGAAGTCATGGCAAACTATGTTTTTTATTAAAAAAAAATATGTTTGTGTCATATGTAAAAAATGATAGGCTTTAGAAAAAAAAACGGAGGACACAATCTCATTAAGGATGTGATCCTCTACAACTTTTATCTGAAAACTTTTTGTCTAAAATAGATTATAATGGAATTAGTGACAATTTTTAAAATAGGCAAAAAAATATTTTTTTTCCAAATATCTAGTAAGCCATGAACTCTTTCAAACATCTGAAAGGTGCATTTTTATGACTCCACAAAACTGCAATTCTTTCCCCATTTAACCGACTCTCTATAAATACTCAAAACATAAAGCAGGATAAGTTTTTTTTCTGAAAAAAGTGTTAATAAATATCTTTCCAGCAAGACAGTTAATAAAACAGCAACAGTTATAAAACTACCCTAACAAGAATTTGCGAGAATATTAAAGCTAAACTTTATTTATTTCCCAGTCTCCTTAAACGCGTTATATCCTGAATTATGCTCAGTTAATGAACAAAATTCAGCGTTGTACAACAAAACGGGGCAATTTCCACGTTAATTTCTGGCGCGAACCCCGCCTCGCAGCTAAGAGCAACGATTAGTTTAGTACACACGTAGCGTCAGCAAAATTACACTAAAAACCACTCCAAGTTATTCTAATGCAGTACAGTTGAATAATGACGCTATTTTTGCTACGCTGTAAACTATCCATTCTCGTTACCGTGTAATGCAAGCAAAATATTATCGTAAAGGGAACGTGGAACGATGTAATTTTTCAATGCAAATTTGAAAAGAACACTAGCTATTTTTTATAATCGTAATGAAAAAAATTTCCATTTTTATTTTTTATATAATACAGTCGACAATATTCTAAAAATAATGTTTATATACCTTTGTAGCAATTCTATCTTTACCTACTATATCAAGAGTTATTAATAATTTTGAAACACATGGGTGCGTGTCCCCACAAAAACACAATGTTGATGTGTTGATTAATGAAGAACAGGAGTTAAAGCAAGTGTTTAACCGTTTAATTAGTGGATATGGAACTATTTTGTGATCCGCTAGATCACCAGATCTTTCTCCCAATGATTTCTTTTTGTGGGGTTATGTAAAACCCAAAGTGTATGGTCATAACAGGGCTAATAATCTGGATGAGCTTCAAGTAAAAATCCGAGAGGCTTTCCAAACTATTAGCCCTATTCTAAACTATTAGCCCCCTATGTCAGACGGGGATTTTACGACCGCCTAGGCTTCTGTCTAGCACAAGAAGGTGGTCTTTTTCAACACTTGTTATAACTTTTTTTTTATTTAGAGTAATATTTTATGTTTTTTGGGGTTTAGAGAATTTATTTATTTTTAGTTTTGGCTTGTAAACACACTCAAATAATAAAGATTTAAGTATTTTTATTTTAAATGTTACCTTAAGTGAAGGTAAACACTTAAAATGAAAATAATATAATACTCAATATAATACCTCCTCGCGTCGTATTTCTAGTCTGTCACGACCGACCCGTCCAAGCACAACTGCAACTTCGTACTGCCTGACTAGCCGACTAGCCGGCAGTGAATCTCGAATACGAACGCAAATTGGGTAAACGTAAATTCGTCCGGCAACTTGCTATGTTACTAGTAGCCTGGTCTTCTCTGTATATACTTTTACTTATTATATATTACATTACTATATTATACTATTACTATTACATTATATTACTATATTACATTATCGATTTTTTTCATAATGTGGATATACACTTGATATCAATTAAACTTTTAGTTAAGTAATCGAGGGCGCGATTTTTAAATTCATTGTTGCCAACCATGAACATACCGGATGCGTCTCAAAAGTGGCTCACCCCTATAACTTTTTTATTTTTTCAGATAAAAAAACGAGATTTGGTATGTTAGTATATGACAAATTAGGATTGATTGACGTATTCAATTGTTTTTAGTCACTTCCTGTTTCCTCGGAAATGTTCCTCACAACTTTTGATTTTTAAATGGCACCCTCGGTATTTTTTTACTTTATTCCATAGAAAATAAAATTCTGAATAGAATGACATATCATATGTCAACTTTTGACATTTTCGCTTAATAAAAAGTTGTATTTTAAAAATCAATCTAGAGTGCCATGGCAATGTTAAAAACACTAAAACTCTTAATCAAGGAGCCTTGGAAAAATAGGTTTGATCTCGGTTTTGATCGTCTAATGTTTTTAGTATCTTGTCCTGGCCAGTTAGAAAATGCTCAAATCGTATTTTTAATCATATCTCAATTTTTTCAAAGGGAACGAGGGTGGCTCATTAGCATATTTGGAAAAAGCATTTTTTTACGGATAATTTGATACTCCACACTTGGGTATTTCGAGTCAAATTTTCGTTACGTACCACAAGTTATAATTTCAAATAAACCATATGCGAAAATGTCAAAAGTTCACATTATGATATGTTATTCTATTCAGAGTGTTATTTTCTAACGAATAAAGTAAAAAAATACCGAGGGTGCCATTTAAAAATCAAAAGTTCTAGTTATTTCCGGTGAAACAGGAAGTGACCGAAAACAATTGAATACGTCAATCAGTCCTAATTTATGTCATATACTAACATACCAAATCTCGTTTTTTTACCTGAAAAAATAAAAAAGTTAGAGGGGTGAGCCACTTTTGAGACGCACCCGGTATTTAGCGCGGTGCTGATTAACTAAAATTTAAATTTCGCGCTGAGGATTCAGGTAGCTCAAGTTACCACATTTAGTTATTTATTTCCTGACATTGTCATTCGTTTTGACAATTTAGTTTTGTATTACGAGTGTTTGGCATTGTTATTTTTAGAACCTCTTTTAGTGCGAAATGTACAAGATAGCTTAATAACCGTAAAAACTTGACGTTTGATGTAAATAATAACTGTTAATATATTTATAAATAATTTATTTTTGTTTCCTAAAATATACTGATTAAAAGAAAATATATAAAAGTGGGCAACGCTTTCACTACTACCTTGCAAAGTTTCAGCCTTCAGAAATCACTTTGAGTGACAACATTTTTTTGACAGGGCGTTTGAGGTAGTTTTGACTGTACCTTTGCTTTTTAACACTAAAATGCAATCGTTTTTGAAAATATGAATCTTCAAAAAACTCTTGCATGTTTTTGCACCCGGCTCTTGAACTAATATGAAACCTTAGGAATCAGAAAATTAAAAACATGAAATAGTCAAAAGAATAAAAGAAAAACAATAATCGGCGGAAACACAGTCTTAATATGCAGCTCAGTTTTTTGATTCTTGCTTTTAGGCCGGTATCGAAATGTGTGGTATCAGTGTTCACTAAACGATCCTTTTTCTTCTCTACTGCGCATAAGCGTACAAAGAATGGGTCTCTGCCATGTTGGAACAAACCTACTGAAAATATCCAGTAATGCTCTGTTACACTTCATTCAGCCATCACACTTAATGAATGCCATTGTATAATAAGTTTATACGAGTGCTGTAGTCCGTAGTTGCCAAAAATATACAACGTTTCAAACCAAAATAATCTCCTATTTGAACGACAGATACGACGTCTATGTATCTAAAGCGTATCGGACGGCGCGTCGTCGAGAAAATAATTAACTGAAAGTGGGAAGTCGTAAATAATCCGACGCCCCGTTCGCGAAAAGCACTAAACGCCCGAATTTATCACCAATAAGAAGAAATTCCGTTAATTTTCCAATTATCTTGGAGTATCTGCGTGACGCCCGCGGCCGTTTGCCAATAAGTTAATTTTCGGTGACAAATAGAGAAACAGAGAATGAAAAAGCAGTGGCGGCGTGTACTCGAATGACTGGCTGGCTAGTTGAAGCGCATTTTTCAAAATATTTGGACCATAATATTTGGGCATGTAAACATTATCTTTTAAGGGTCTTAAATAATATACCGGGTGTTTTTCAAAAGTAGCTCACCCCTATAACTATTTTATTTTTTTTTCAGATAAAAATCAGGATTGATTGACGTATCCAATTATTTTCGCTTACTTCCTAGTTCAAGTAAAGAATTAAGGCGGGTTCTCACTTGTCAGTTTCGCTGACGCAGTCTGACTGATTCAGTGATACTGAACAAATAATGAACGTCAGAACACATTTTCATGTTAAATGATCAGTAAATTCGTACTTTCAGTTAAAGTGAAAACCAGTTCTACTTTTTTTCATTTTTGACTGATCATTATCGAATAATGAATAGAAACTGAAGCGTGAGAACTACATTTTCGTGATTTGTTCAGTTTACAAGTTAAAGTTAATTAATTATTTTAATATATATCTCCAAAAAATCCTTTATAGGTATTTCTGCAACTGCACTGCAAGAAAATCTACAAAATAAAATAGTTATTTTTTGTAAACACTTCTGCGTTAAACCTAAACGGACACTGCTTGTCAGAAGTTATGTTTACAGTTATACAAATTTGCCTAACAAAGAAAAAAATGCTTAACGTTTCGGAAAGTCTATCGGAAGCAAAAAAAATCAAAGAATAAAAAAAAAACTATTTAAAATATTTAAATTCAAACTATTATGAGAACACTACTAATGAGAACACTAACTATTATGACAACACTAACTTTATGAGAACCACTAAAAACTAGTTTTTTTTAAAGCAGATGCGTCTACAAGAAACCGTTGACGTTCTGTTAAAATAGAACGTCAACGGTTTCTTGTAGACGTATCTGCTTTAAAAAAAAAACGTTTTCTCCTTTTCTGATTCACCAGAATATTCTGTAATTCATTTTCTAATTGTAAACAAACTTCGCGAACACCTCGTTTCAATTTTGTTTCAACCATTTTCATGTCTACGAAATCACCACGTTAAAATGTTTGGACCAACTGAATACTGAATGTAGCAAAACATGAAACGTGTGAATACAATCGTTGATTTTTATTTTTCATTGAAAGTGAATCAGTCAGACTGCGTCAGCGAAACTGACAAGTGAGAACCCGCCTTTAGCCTCTATCGTCCCATTTGAAAAAATTGATTTGATTGATTGACTATTTTAACCGGCCAGGAAAAGTTACGAAAAACATTACACCATCAAATCTAGTTTTCCAAGGCTTCTTGATCAAAAATTAGTAGTTTTAACCATACAATGTTTCTCTAGATTGAAATTTAAAATACTATTTTTCAAGTGAAACTTCTTTACGCGCATTGGTAGTAAAAATTCAAGGCCGTGACGCGCGAGAGGAACAGTGGTAGCGGCAGTGTTGCCACATCTACCCTATGCTATAAAAATCGGAGAAGAATTATTAGAATATGTAGCGGAATTCAATTATTTCGGCAGTTTGATTTCGGAAAAGGCCAATATCGACTCTGAAATCCAGCACAGGATGAGCATTCTGGAAATTAAAAGGCAGTGTTTTCTGCAATCATGACTTGAGTACAAAAACAAAACTTGCAGTGTACCGAGCAATTATAATCCCCACCATGTTATATGGGAGCGAAACCTGGGTGCCGTACCGCCGACACATGAACGCATTAAACAAGTTGCAACAGAGACACCTTAGACAACTCTTGAGAATCCGATGGTTCCATATTGTAATGTCTCAAACGTATCGGTCCTTGAAAAAGCTAACTGCGAGAGTATTGAAGTCATGGTCACAAAATCCCGCTTATGATGGGCTGGTCACGTATGCAGAATGCAAGAAAACCGCATACCAAAATCTGTGCTTTACGGTGAGGTAGTAGACGGTAAGAGAAGGCCGGGTAGACAACTCAAAAGGTACAAGGACATTTTCCACGAAAACTTAAAGGGAATTAATATGCAGACTGAGTGGGAAGAAGCAGCTCACAATAGAATTCAATGGGAAAGAATTGTAAAGTCAGTTAAGAGGGACAACCAAAAAATAGAGAGGCAACAAAGCAATGAGATCTTTGAATGTCCGGAGTGCGATAGGCAGATAACATCATGTATCGGGCTTTTTAGTCACAGGAAAGCTCATGAAAGAAAACGCCTTGCGTGACCATCTTCTGATGCGTGTCAAATACTCGTCAGCGAGTAATGGCAACTTGTATACGTACATCTACCCCATTCGGGGTAGCTGTGGCAATCTACCCCTTTGTAAAAAAAATTATCCCCGCTATCTTGTGATAATCTGATGACACCGATGAAAAATAAGCTTGTGGCAACACTGGGTAACGATCTGTGCCATACGCGGCTAAGAAAATAACTATAATGAACTTGAAACTGTACCAATCTTGATTTCATGCATATTTTCATGGATAGGTTTGTAGTTTCTGTATAACGGTCTAGGTAAATCATCTAACTCATTTGCCAGCTCAGAATTAGAATTTAGAGTTAGTAACTCGTATTTTCATTGGAAGACATTGTCATATTTATTTCAAACCACTTATCAACGAAAATATTCGTATAATTTAATAAAATTACTGTAAATCACTATAAATAATTAATTGTTTGTAATTAAGCTGTAATTTATGTATTATTAATCCGGTAAATGATAGAAATAAACAATTGTGAGTGATTAAATTTTATTTAAGATTAAACTTTTGTTAACAACATTCTGAGAATTCGAACACAAAACATCCCCCTTTAGAACTTCATCTGTCATGTTAAGAAATGAAAGTAAATAGTAAAGCGCCCCTCGTGTTTGGTCGCACTCTAAAAATTTCAATTAATGCCTGTATATATTTTTAATATATTTTTTAAATTTAATTTTTTTTTAATTGTAAAGTAATATATTACATTTAAATGGAATATATTACATTACAATTATGTCAATTACAGGATTACAGGCTTGTTTTCTAACATTTTTTAAATAAAACGAATTGTTAAATTTCAATATAATATGTATATTTGTTGTAGGTATAAAAAAGTAAAATATAAAATGGACAAACGCTTACTTACATTGCAATAAAACTTCCACTTTTAGTTTTGCAATCCAAACGCAATACATATTTCTATTTCACAAATAAAAATATCCGTCAACACTAAAATCATTGAAACTTCCGCGGCTGACAACGAAAACTGAAAAATATAACGGCACTTTTTGTTTTGGACCTGCGTATCAACATTACGCTGTACCATTATGAAAATATCTAATTATAGCTTGTAAATTTTAATATTTTAACATGATTTTAACTATTTCTGACAATAACTAAATTTTTGTTATCAAGATGACATTTTAGATGGCAACTGACATATATGTCATAATATTTGAATTTTAAATATGTATGTAATATAATTTAAATTAATATAATGCAACTTTATACTAAGAAATCATTTATACACTCACAAAATACAACAAAGTCTAATAATATAGTTTGAGAACAATGAATATTGAAATAAAATTAAAAAAGTTAAGCGCGACCCCTTGTGTCAAAATTAGATGATTAAATTTTCGCAATTTTTACACCATTTGATGACTGGTGGCGCCACTAGTGTTTGTTTGGGCGGTTGGTCTTTTACTCCCACTTAGGGCCATTAAAGAAAAAGTTCTAAAGGGGGATGTTTTGTGAATTCGAATAATGAATTGAATAATGACAAGACAAGTGACATCTGTCTAAAAAAGTCGATTTAGAGTGACAATTTGGTTATGTAAAATTCAGAATGACAATTTTGATTACGCAAAAGAAATACTGGTTGCCTAACGATTAACATTAATTTAAAAATAAATCCCCAACATGAATAATGAACAAAACATTTAAACAAAAACAGACCACAGACTACACAAAACAAATTGTTGGATAGTAGCAGTTAGTAGTAGTCAGAGATATAGATGTAGTAGTATTTTGGTTTAATGGCCAATAAAAATAAAAATTAAGAAAATATACGTCTTTATATTAAATCTAATTTTTTTGAAGCATTCATAAAAAAATATATACTTATCCTTC
Organism: Sitophilus oryzae; assembly: GCF_002938485.1. Taxonomy (NCBI): domain Eukaryota; kingdom Metazoa; phylum Arthropoda; class Insecta; order Coleoptera; family Curculionidae; genus Sitophilus; species Sitophilus oryzae. The sequence goes on along the minus strand of NW_022146304.1, from coordinate 2,820,371 downwards.
AAAAAAAAACAATGTCAATGATGGCTAAATGGGCATAACCAACCAAATGAAGAATTATATCATTTTATATGAGAAATTATATAGGGAATGTCATCGATCTTTATTTCCAAGCCAACTGGACGCAGTTTTTTTTTCGATGAGGTATATTTCAGACATCAATTTCAAGCTTTGGACGTGGTGCTACAAGCAGACATCTACCATCTTATTTTGTCCAGGCCACACAATAGAAGAAATACTCATTACTTTTTTGAGTTTCATATTAAAAAAATACCTTCTCTGAGTGTAACACGTCAGTACACAGAACTGAAGTGTAGCTTCTAATACAACAAAAACTTAAAAAAACGAGTGAAAAGTATCTTTTTAGATATTTTTATACTACCATATTTTAAAAAGCTGTAGGTGTCCCCTGCGAGAAGCTACTGAGCAACCGAGTAAACATTGGAGGAAACGTAAAAAGCAGAATTTTATTACTCGAATTGACAGACTGGAAGGAAGTTTGGCGAGCGTTTTATTATACTGTCGAAAAGAGATATTAAAACAGAAGTTTCAGCAGCATCTCGGTCCTATTACACGGAGAATAAAATTATATTTGAATTTACTGATGTAATTAAGACAGTAACTTGAAAATTTATTTCTTATTGCCAGTTTTATGGATACGACAGAATAAGGTCATTTAAGTTTCTTTATTTGCACATAAAAATGATTTAAAATTATGAATAATAATTGGATATCATTGAGTAATTAATAATAATTTGCATGAAGCAAAGAAATGAAAAAAAAAATAAATAGCGTTAAGATGTTTTCATTTTAGTTAATTTATATAGTCAATTTTTGTTATGTGAAAATCTGGTCATTGACAACAATGAGATCCACCCAGCTTTATATACCGGGTGCATCTCAAAAGTGGCTCACCCCCTATAACTTTTTTATTTTTTCAGATGTAATAACGAGATTTCGTATGTTATATGACGTTAGTATATGACATAAATTAGGATTGATTGACGTATTCAATTGTTTTTTGGTCACTTTTTGGTGTTTTCATCGGAAATGACTACAACTTTTGATTTTTAAATAAAAAATAAAAAGATACCCTTGGTATGTTCTTACTTTATTCGATAGAAAATGACATTCTGAATAGAATGACATATACATATGTGAACTTTTGAGGTTTTCGCTTAAAATATAATATTCTAAATTTCAATCTAGACTACAATAGTTGTGTTAAAAACACTAATTTTTAATCAAGGAGCCTTGGAAAAATAGTTTTGATCGTCTAATGATTTTCGTGTTTTGTTCTGGCCGGTTAAAAGATTATCCAAATCGTAATTTTAATAATATCTCAATTTTTTCAAATGAAACAAGAGTGGCTCATTAGTATATTTGGAAAAAAAAAATTTACGAATAATTTGGTACCACACACATGGCATTTCGAGTCAAATTGTCACAATTTCAAATAAACCACATACGAAAATGTCAAAAGTGAATGACATATGATATGTCATTCTATTTAAAGTGTTATTTTCTATTGAATAAAGTAAAAAAGAGTTTTTAAATCATTGCTTGCTTTTAATAATTGAAGTTTTACCTAATCCTTTTGCTACGCCCAAACAACGAAACTGATACCGTTTTTATCCTACAGGAATACATATAGTAGCGCCTCCCTCCTCTTATTCCTTCGTGGTTCTACATACACAAAAATGATTTTGCAGAATGAAGTTTTCCGAATCTCTTTCATTTATTCTAATTATACCATTTTTCGAGATACTTTTAATAGTTACCTATTTATAATTAATTATTTTATGAAAATGTAATATCATATTTGTGCAACTAAATATTATGTAGTAAAATGATACCTGTGGATAACGTTACAGGCACATAATTCATTAGACATTTTAATTAATAATAATGATCAATTTAAATTTCATAAAATTTGACTAATTAAAATTAAAATATGCAGGGTTGTTCAGTGTTCAGGAAAAGTTCTATATCAAGTTTTATTTTTGAGATTTACATTCTAATATTTTTTACAAAATATGCGGGAAATGGAAGCTTCCATAATGAAAATGTTTTCAGAGAAATACAGAGTCATTCAAACATATTTTTGCTTAAAGTTGAAATTTTTAAATGAGAAACTGTATATTTATTTCAATTAAAACACTTGAGTCGATGCGTCGATTTGATGCGCCAATGCGTCGATGCGATGCCTTGTGCGGCGGTTCGGCGGAATGTCGATTTTTGAGCTAACAATCAAACGAATAACAATCACGAATACAATGGACAAATTTCCAAACAAACTAGCAAACTGCTTCAACGAACCGCATTGACGCACAGCATCCACGAACCGCATCATACTCACTATGTGTGCATGGATGTATCGACGCATAAAATCAACGCATAAGAGCATAGTGCATATGGGGCTTTATTCTGTATTTATAAATGTATTTATAAATACACTTAACAAATTTTATACCGGGTGGTGCATCGTCGCTGAAAACATAGGAAATCCCATACAAATTTTGAACTGTCCAGATATTGGCTTCCATATTTATTTTATAGCGAGGTCTTAAATAGATTTTTTTAAGCTCTACGTTTGGTAAACATACATGCCAAGTTTGAACAATTTTGGACAAGCCAATTTTGAGAAAAACTGAATCGATGCATTTTTTGATAAAACTGAATAGGTAACAATCAAACACCAGTCAAAAACCGACATAACTTTGGTTATTTTATTACTTTCTCAACATTTGAAAATTCACTTTTTCAAGCATGCCCTTCAAATCCTTCAATTTAATAGCTGTTAATAATTATAAATATGCGCACATAGTGCACACAGTCTTTTTTATTGAAAACCTCAGATTCCGTTTGAACAATATCATATAGATAAATTTAACGATACAATCCAATTATAAATTTCAATTATTAATAATGATTAAAAATTATTCAAATTTAATTTTAGTGTTTTTAATGGAGATTGTAAAATTTTACTCCGGTATAAAAGTAACTTTTAAATGTCGATCTGCGGTTTTCAAATCCTAATTTATGCGAATGGTGCTGGTCTGTAGGGTTTGAACTGCAGAGCAGCGTCAGGTGGAATTTATGTTGCTGACGGTGGTAAAATTTGATTAATTTACATGACAGAGTTTGATTTATAAGCGAGGAAAATGCATTAGAATTTCCAAGTCCTTTATTTGTCCAGCTAGTCGTCCGCTCAGTTGGATAGTTACATATATTGTAGTTAACATAGTATTTTGAAACATTACGATATATTTTAAATTTATCTTTAGGCCCGTAATGACATTATCAGTCAGTATGAATTAATATTTTTATATAAATTGTCTAACTCTTTGTAACAGATAGATACTTAGTAGTTGGAGGAAATCTGTTCCAATAATCAAATATGTTTTACTCATGTGCTTCATAATTAAACTGCAGCAATTAATAACCTTTAAAAAACATTTTTATATGCACATAAGAAATTGTGTATCATAGAACGGCCAGTTATGACAAAAAATAATAGATTATAATTAGCATCTTTATACATATACTGTATGATCGAATAAAACCGGCGTCAGCAATGGCTATGAAATGAAGATCGCTGTCATTTTATATGTAAAATTATATGGGAAATGTCATCGATCGACATTTCATAGCCATCGCTGACGCCGTTTTTATTCGATCGTATGGTACAACCACATTTTAATTTTGATACCTTTGTCTAAAATACAAATACAGAATTTTATTTCATTTAATGTTTGTAAATCTTCCTTTCTTTAAATTGCTTATTATATAGCGTGAGTCTTAAATAAGTGTAAATATTTTCAGAGTTAGTATATTTCGACCCAAGTCTATAAGGTAATAGTCTATAAAGTTTTTAGTTAAAAATCATAATTTTATTAATATGGTAACATAGGTAATGGACTAAATTTACAAGAAAGAAAACCCCGAAAAAACCCAGTGGTTCTTAAAATTTAACCAAAAAAAATATATTTTTTAATTTTCAAAGAAAAATAACTCGGTTATTTTGGACTTATTTGAAAAACGGCAAAGAGAAGATATGTTTTTTACTGAGATATACCAGCCTTGAAAATGTTTGCAATTCTTTAAGACTCACCCTGTATAAGTTTAATATTTATTCATTAGTTAATAATGATAAGATTCAAATTAGGAGATTTATGCAAAAAGTTTTCCTATCAGTGAATATTAAACAAAAGTGACAAAATATTATTTTCAAAATAGACTATTATGAAGTTCATTGCGCATTTAATTTATGAATAAAATAACGGTATTTTGATTTCTTCCTTAGTCTGTTTCTTTTAATGGTTTTAGGTAATGACAGTGTCAGGTAAATATAATATAATTAAATCCGTCACGTGAATATAGATGGCGCCTTACTCTATACCTTATTTACGTTTCCTAATCTAACGGCTTCGTTCATTTCTTTTTCTCCCGGCGACGACATTCCCAATCCCAACAATAGCACCCAATCTTTTCTATATTCAAAAGAGGGCTACGTACAGACACACACATTGGCACACCAGTCGATTCCTATGGGGAAGCGGCCTTACATTTGCAAATTAAACGTCACCTTAGGACGTGATTCGTGATTCCAATTCTGAGAGGGCGAGCGGCGTGAAACGTCGCCGGCAGAGGGCGGTAAAATCACTCCCCCACTCCCCCCTCCCCTCCCGAACGCTTTTGGTACGGTGTCTAGCGTGAGATTTATACCCGACAGTCGAATAAATTTCTAGGGATGGTAATTGAAGAATGATTAATCTGGCCGGAAGTGCTATTGAATAAATACGAGACAAACGACGCGACAGTTGGCTGAAGGTAGAAGTCGCAGTGCGTTGAATGCATTTAAATGGGTCTGAAATGAATTGAAATTGTGTTAGTCAAGAACAGGGACTATTGTAGGACTATTGCCATTGCCATTATGTTATGTTCTTTAAAATCAAAGAAGCGATTCCCATACATTACTAACATCTACAGATGCATGAGCAATATATTTATTTTCATTAGATTGTATTAAAAAAGTCTCTTTTAATAACTGTTTTATTTTGTAGATTTCCTTGCAGTGGCAAAATACCCATATATCATTTTTCTTTAAAATGACAAAATCTGTACATAACTTTGTCAGTCAGATACCTGTTAAGCTTATAATATCCTGTTAGTAGATTCACTAAAGCTTTGAAAATCTTCCTGTCTTTGCATCAGGTTTGTCGTAAATTTTGACAGATGTTCTACTCTGAACTTTTTGCCTGACTCTGCTCTAGGAAACTTCTCCACTACTCTAGATATTTTCAGGCTATCCACTCTTTTGTGGCCATTTTTGTAACTCTTTTTTCAGTGCCGCAGAAGGATTCTGGGCCTCCGAATGACCTTGATAAGCCTTGTTTATCCTTTTCATCTGCCTTTTCGTTTTACTTGTTGATCGTGCTCCGATAATCAGGATCCCGTAACATTCGCGCTCGCCCAATTTTATTTAAAGCATGCTATTCTATTCTGCCATACTATTCTAGAATTGACCTACGTGGAATTGTGTGCCTTCAGCTCTGCTTCGCTCTCTGTCAAGATGACAAGGGATGGTGTATTCTTTCCTGCCGTATTAGTTCGTTTATACAATAATGGATTGCCGGTACTTCTGCATCCGTAATATTCTATAGGCTTACGGGGAAATATATTCCTTGTTTCAGATTAAATACTGTTAAGATAAGAATATAATATTGTTCCTGGTTAACTTTGAATGTAGTAACAGCAAAATTCTAGCTTCCTTTCTGTTTTCTATTCTTGCGTATTTAAATTTGATTACCGTTTTTTTGTCATTAGGTCTTTTCAATCGCTTTTTGTGAATAAACCCATACTTAAATAGTTCTTAGACTGTATAAGTACCATAACTAAATATTTGTTTGTTCGAGTGCTCATAGCAGTAGTAACTTATCAAACAAATAAACATACTAATTATATATGATACTAATTAGTAGAGTTATTACCAATTTAACACTTAATTTGTGGCATTCTGTACCTAAATTACATTGGAAATATTCATCTACGAATCACAACAGGACGATATCCCTTATTTGGGTCCAGTTATAATGAAAATGTAAATTGGACCCTTCGACGAGTCGCTTTCTCGTCTGCACTCAAATAACCATCAGCGTTGCGTCAAACAACTCCCAAAAGGATTCAAAATTCGCAAAAGGCCGATATTATTATCATTAGGGCCTGGCATTCCCAAAAATATAGATCAATAAATATTTCTATTCCCGCGATAACCTTTATGAAATGGTAATACTCGTAGTAATGTAAACGGGACTGATAAAAAGACACAACGTTGCAGACGAATATTGCATAGGTTATTTTTAGAGGACACATCTCCTGAAATATTCATAAAAATCAGACTCTATTGAATCGTATTATAATGTAGATTGACATTTATGAGGAATTTTGATATTTTTCTGCCTATACGACGATTAAATTATATTTTTTGAGGTGACCTTTTTATATCTATTATGGTATCTTTTGATGCTTCTGATTTGAATATTATCGAGTTTCTTCCATAAGTACTCCATGCTAACTTAATTCTTCGGTTGATTTCAGGGAGTAGAGATCCCAAGCCTCGTCCCAAGCTGTGGATTGTCCCAAATATATGTATTCTTCTACTATTTTCAGTTTTGTGTTGTTTATTAGAATGTCTTTTTGTGTACTAGATCATTGTACATTACTAGTTTTTGTTAAATTCATTTTGAGACTAACTTTATGGCTGGGTGTTTTTAGTTCTTTAATTTGTGTTTGCAGTTCTTCAAAACTATTGAGTATTAGGACTATGTCATCAGCGAATCTTAGATGGCTAAGATATTCTCCATCTATTTTTAATCATTTGTAGGTCCAGTCCGAGGATTTCTTCTAGCGTTGCTGTAAACGGCTTTGGGGATATTGCGTCTCCCTGTCGTACTCCTTTGCCAGTTGAAAACTCTGGGGTTCTTTTATATATCATTACTCTTGCTTTGGCTTCTTTGTATATATTGGCAAGAGTTTCTATGTAATGCCTGTAAATACCTTGAATCTCTAGGGCTTCTATTATATCTTATTACAACAAATATAAATTAATGAATAAAAAAAGATATCACAGAACGTAAGAACTCAACACCTATTAAAACGGAAGAAATAGAAGAAGCGGTTGAAGAAATGAAAAATGGAAGAGCACCCGGACCCGGAGATATTGTAATTGAAATGATCAAGTGTGGGGGGATAACACTATATGAGAGAATTATAGGCTTATTTAATAAGTGTTTACAACAGAGAACGACACCGAGTGAGTGGAAAATTGGATATATTTCATCTCTGCATAAGAAAGGAAACAGAAATGATCCAAATAATTACAGGGGGTTGTGCGTCACTGCTACTTTCTCGAGACTCTGGGGAAGAATTATACAAAACAGAATAAGAGCTGAAGTTGGAAACTCTATATCCGAAGATCAGAATGGCTTTACCCCAGGTCGGTCATGTACTGACAATTTATTTGTCAGACAACAAATAGCAGAAAAAAATTCACAGTCCTTTACAAAGATGTAACCGGGGGGACATTGAAAATGATGAATAAAAACGTAAAAATATGATTAGTGTTAATATGACTGTATTACATACATATGTTTAAATAACCAACTTAACAAAAAACAACAGATTTAAAGATTCACTGAAAAAGTAGTAATGTTAACATTAAATAAAACATTATCAATAATAATTATGCGATCGCACCTATCCTTAAAACAAGTAAGCAAAAAACCTCGAAAAAAACAAAATAACATACAAAACATCAGGTTAACATGATGACAGATCATGATCAATGACAGATAAAGAATTCTTACGGAAAGTTACACTTTACGATATAATTTTTTAACTGTTAAAGGCAAACCCCATTTAAACACAAAACTTTTTAATACCTACTACTGTATGTAAAAAACATTTTTTTAAATTACTAAATTCTTAGCCACGCTTCTGTTTTTCTTGGCCGTTGTGCGTCACGTCACAGACTAACAGGCCCACGTTTGCACCACAAGGCGATGCTGCAGACCACTAGGTAGACCGGTCGTAGAAATTTATGTTATACAACTTGTAGTCAATCAAATATTATCAAAAAATTTTTTTCTTTTAAAATGTGTTCAGATTTTGTAAAAAGTATAAGTCAAAATCGCAAAACTTAAATTTGATATGAGTTTCTTAGTTTTTAACTAATATAGTGGCGAATTACAAAAATTCCTTTTCAGTGAAAATTAATGAATTAAGTAAAATAATTTAATAAATTACTAGCTTTTTCCCGCGACTACGTTCGCGTTACACCTCGAATCGTTCATGCATTGATTTAAATGATTTTTTACTTCTTTATAGAGAGCTAGTGAGCATAGATGTTTTTTATTTTTCATCTTTTTTTTTGTTTATTAAGAGCACTAATACTCTCTTTATAGGTTATTTTTTATTCTTTGAAGGATAATTGAGGAAGATATATTTCGTTATGATGTCACTAAATAAACCCTTGTATAAAATTTTATATTGTCTGGTTTATAATGTTATAGTATTGCATTTTCGTACAGCAAACTTTCATTCCCTATTCTACTCCCTAAGGGTATAAATTTCATAAATTCGCTTTACCTTTGTGCCAATTTTTATGTGTATAATCCAGAGGTCACCAAGTTTTATATAAATTTTTACTAACTTTACCCATTTGGTTGATGAATTTCAAAAATTTCTTCTAATTCTTTTTGTAGGATTTCATTCTTCTAGACCAAATAGTAAGGAATTTTCATACAACAAACTGTTCCGAGATAATTTTACTCTCTAAGAGGATGAATTTCCTAAAATCGCTTTGTGTAGCTAATTCACTAATGTCGTTTAAACGAACCTTTGTGCTAATATTTATGTATCTAAAGCTGGCGGCATGAACTCACTCTAAAATATCTAAAAACGTAATATATAATCTAACTGACACACCACTGACAATGACAAATAATTTATTTCTGGAGGTATTGTGTGTAGGTGTTTTTCAGGTATGTTTTAGTATTTAGTCGTTTTACACAAAGAAATAGCCATTAAGCACTATAAAAATACTTCATAACAAATCTACACATATATACCTTTCATTTAAAAAAAGAATCATCAAGATTGGTAAAGCGGTTTCGGCGGGATGGATGCAACAAAAAAACCCTTTGAGCTTTTATATATGTATGGATTAATTATTTTTCCAACATATTTTACTTTGCAAATTTTTATAAATATTCAGACTCGCCAATATCGTACTCCACCGTGTCCAGCCTGTTTAGCCAAACGTAGGCCGATTCCTCTTCGGCGGCGTCGTGACCCTGGCCGAAGGAAGAGTCTTGAAGACGCTCATCCGCGCATAGGAATAAGTTGACTGCGTAGCGTATTGCGTATTAATCGATTCTGAAACTTTCTATCTCGTGTATAACATGTTACGCAAGTTTATTATTTTAATCTCGATTTTAATAGATAAATGTGTGAAATGCCACCTGAATATCTTCCGCCATGACATGTTTTTACTTTTTTGTTATGGTAAAGTGATTTGTATAAACTTTATTCAATAACGTATATTTTCCTCCATTTGTGATTTTTTAATTTTAAGCGAAAATTAAGTATAACATTTTAGGAAAAAGAAACACTGTAATATTTAAAAGAATAAGAAGAAATTAGTCTTATTTTGAAAGGAAAATATAGAAAAAACTCTTTCTATAGAAAAAGTCTTTATACTAACCAGAATCCGGTGACATATACGCGGTCTCACCGGAAACATTACTTATTACTTCGCATAACTTGAAGAATATCTACTTTTAATAATGAACACTTCAGAAATACACCAGTAAAAACATTTATTATTTGAGATTAAAACTCGAATTAAATTATAAATATTAGTTACCTATGTTGTTATAGCTTTTATAGGCCTGTTTAACGACTTAATAAGTTACCTAGCGAAAAAATCTGTGCGCGTACCTACCACTATTGTTACAGGTTAATTCGTTAAAGAAATATGTTACACAAGTTAAAAACGCTAAAATTTTAATGGTATTACTTGTGCATTATTGGCCTTATAATGTAATTTGTTGGAATTATATCTTCTTTAAATATAATTAGACTTTTTAACGACTTTTAAGTTACCTAGGAAAAAATCTGTGCACGTACCTACCAGTATTGTTACAGGTTAATTCGTGAAACAAATGTGTTACATATTATTCGTGGTATTAGTGGTATTATATTGGAATCAGCTTGGCATTAGTGGGGCATTATATGAGAAATTTTGGTATTTAATTTGTATTTTTGGCATTACTTTGGCATTAGTATACAGACATTTGTCAGCGGTTTACTCCTTGTAGATAATCAAAAAGTTTTTTGATAAAATTTGCTTTTTATGTCAGATCATTTCTATGAAAAATTACATTAGATTTTTATTAAAGACGCTGGGTAATTAAAACATTGACTAATAAAGCTTGTCCACTTTAAATAAGGGGTCACGAAATATCCTCCTTGGAGTGTTTGGGTTAAGGGGTGTATAATAAATTAATCGTTGTTTTATAATAAAAACCATAAAACATTTATTTGTGAGTAAAATAATGCAATGGTTGGATATCTCTCCTTTATAATTAGGTGACTAAAAATACACTAAAATAATTAGAAAAAAAATCTTGTACTTATTTAGTAATTACGTCAATATTAATTAATTGACTTTCTAGTCTATTTTATTTTATGTACAAATATATTATTAAATTTTAAGCATTAAGTAATAAAACACTTTGTGCCCTCTTATATCGTAAGAGGTTACGAAATATACTCCTGGTTACACCCCTTACAGAAAACAGTGTAAGGGGTGTAAATAAATTGTATAATCACTGTTTTTTATAATAAAAACTATAAAACATTTCTTATTTGTGAGATTAAAAAAACAAAACAATGCATTGGTTAAAATAAGTACATTCAATACATATGTATGTGTTATAACATAATATAGCCATTACTATTATACTATTATTATTAAAATAATACGTGTGTAACATATTTCCTTAACGAATTAACCTGTAACAGACATTTATATGCCCAGTATATTTTTGTTTAACAAACCCAATCAGGAAAAATCCAAAACCTACCGTTACAGAAGGTATAAGATGATTAAACTTATATAATGACAACTACTTATCGGATATAGTTATTAACGTAATAAGGCCGATAAACAACAAATAACGGCCGGGCTGAAGTTTGTGATCCGAGGCGATAGCCGAGGATCATAAGCAGCCAAGGCCGTTATTTGTTATCGGCCGTGTTGCGTTCTAGATTTTTCGTCATACTGCAGATTTTTTAGAGCAATAAACACTACTATTTAATAACACATTTTATTGAACAATAACACAAGTAAGGATAAAAATACATAATGTCTTATACTAAAATTCATTTTTCATGATAATGAACATGGAAATTAAAAGTGCACTTGTTGTTCTTAGAAATCTGTAATCCTTCCCAGGGATTTACAGATTTTATAGAAGAAGATGATGCTACTGAAGAATGGCAAATATTTGTATCCACTAAAGACACATTATTTTTGGAGCTATCATGAAAAAGTTGATTTGTTATTTTCATTCTTTGGAAACTGATTTTTCTATGTAAGTTTCTGCCACTGTTGAAGACTCCCATCCTCCTAGCTCCTTTAGCGATAGTAAATCACCACCATTTTCGGCGAGCATGGTTGCTGATGATCTACGAAATGAATGCCCTGTATAACGTTCTGGATTCTCCAAGTTCAAAAATTTTGCAATTTTCTGCGGTACGCTCCCGATGGTATGTATACCGACGATTTGCTTAACACACTTGCCTTTCTTGTAACCAATGAAAAATTTTGGATTGTCAAAGTTACGAGGACGCAGGTTGATGTATTTTTGTATAAACCATAGGCATCAAACGGAAGGCCCGTTTTTGGAATAAGAAATTTCCTATCTTTCTTATTTTTAGTATTTCTTAATGAGACAAGAATATTTTTCTCCGAATCTTCGAAATCATCAACTGTGTGTGACCAAAGCTCGCTGCGCCTACAAGCTCCAAGAATACCAAGCACCAATACAATTTTTTCGAGTAACCAGGTGTAATCATCGGCATCCAGTAGAAAATTATTTATGTCATTCTCCGACAGAACTTTGGCTTTTTTGGTGAATAACCTTCGTTTTGCGCCTCAGAAACATGAACAGTTTACCAAATCTATGAACAAATATAATTTAGATGAGTATGATTAAATATCGAAGAATATAATGGCTTTTTACCTTGATATGTCGATGTTTTCATATACTCTCAACGCAAGCTTCAGCATGGATATCTTTGTCCACAGTGATGTAGGAGAATACATTTCAGACATTCTTTTAGCATAAGCCAGCAATACCGCTTCATTTACGCTGTTTATACTTCTATCCTGCCGCCACTTCAAAAAATTGTCATATTCCTGCTGATATCTCTCTCTGGTTATAGTCGGAAGTATAATTTTGAGTAGCCGCAGCCGCTTCCTCCTGTATTTCCAACGGAATTTCTCGCGACATCTCGCTATGGTCTATTTTCCCAATTTTTGAAAAGTCCAACTGACAATAAATAGTCATTGTTGCAGGTGACAGACGTTACGATTACCTTAGAAACTTAACGGCCGCCGGCCGTTATGATAACGTCCGGCGGACGTTATATGCATCTTTTCCATTCTGATTTTGCTTATGTTATAATAATATAACAATATAGTATGACGAAAACAAATTAATTACTACTGTCAGCTAGTTCAGCTACTGTCTAGGTAGAATATACCTAGAGTACCTACACCTACCTTTGATGTAGGTAGATTAAAGCTTATTTTGACTTTACCTCTCACTTCGGTGTCACAAGCTGAATTTTTCAGGGATGGAAGTACAGTACATGATATGGGGACCCTTATTCCGAAAGTAGTACAAAATTAGACCGGGTAAAGGGCACTATCATCAAAAATCGATATATTAATACCACCGTATAGAGAAAACAAATACCTATTTTTTGATCCAGTACACAATAAAGTCTTCGTAGGGAGTATTTTTTTATAATTATTTACAAAAAAACATTTCCATTAGCGCTTATGACCAAAAAAAACTTTAAACATGAATAATCATTTTAATCATGCGAAAATTTGGTTTAAAAATAGATTTTTTTTAATATAACTTTCGTTTAACGAAAAACGAAGGCTTAAATGAAAAAAAGACACAATTTAAAAGTTTCGCTTATGTCTTGACAAGGTATCAAAGCAAACCCCATATTTTTTGCTTTTAAACTAATAAAGATATATCAATAAACAATTAGCGATGTAATGGTTTTTGTGCGCGCTGGCCGACTACCGCCGCTGCGCCGAGATTTCCTATACCCTTGTATATATGACGTCATGGTGTGGCAAATGTAGCATTTTAATTCGATTTGGGCTCCCTTATATAGGATAACAGAAACATTTTCAATGTTAAAAGATAAGAAAAAATGAAGAAATGCATATAACATTTGTGGATATAAAGAAAGCATATGAGAATGTCCCGAGAAATAAGCTATGGATAGCATTAGAAACTATTGGGGTTAGCCAACATCTTATAGAAGTGATCAAAGAACTGTATACCGATAACATCAGTTATATAAAACAAGGAAAGATACTCTCGGAACCCATATGTACAACGAAAGGTCTGAGACAAGGTTGTTGCGTATCCCCTCTTTTGTTTAATATTTACCTGGAGATAGCTCTTAGGAGATTGAAGAGATCATGTCAAGGAATGGGTATTCCAATTAATGAGGAACATCTTCTGACACTTAACTTTGCAGACGATCAAGCAGTATTTCTCAAGATTCCTTTGCCATGGAGTTTATGCTCAGGAGACTATATACTGAGTATCAGGAATGGGGTCTAGAAGTCAGTTTAGAAAAAAACAGAATACTTGGTATTAAATTCCGACGCCAAATTTGATATTCTAATTGACGACAAGGCAGAAATACAACAGGTAGACACATTCAAATATGTAGAAGTTATAGTTGATAAAAATGGAATCGGTGGGACAGAGATACGACAGAGAATTCAGAACGCGAGGAGAGTGGTAGGGGCACTCAACTCAATCTGGTGGGACAAACATATTAATATAAAGAATAAAAAACATATTGGCCAAACAATGGTAGAATCGGTCTTATGCTATGGGAGTGAGATATGGGCCTTAAGAGAAGAAGATAAACGGAGAATATTGGCTGTAGAGATGGATTACTTACGTAGAAGCGCTAGAGTGTCCAGATTACAAAGAGTGAGAAACGAGGAAATCAGAAACAGAACATCGGCACAAGAAACAGTAATTCAACGAATAGAGAAAAGAGGTTTGAGATGGTTTGGTCATCTAATGAGGATGGAGGACACAAGATGGCCAAAACGTGTATTCAAATGGTCACCACTGGAAGAAACAAAGGGGACGCCCGCGTCGATCCTGGAACGATGGTATACGACAGGCGATGAGAGATCGGAATATCGAAGAAGATCTCGTGTACGACAGAGATGGCTGGCGATTGAGACTGGGAAGGCAACATTTAGTTGTATAATCTGTATAGTACAGTAACTGTATTTTTATAAGATTAATCCCAAATATATATATATATATATAAAAAAAAGACCAAACATTATTATTAAAGCGGTTGATAGCGAAAATAAATTAAAAAAAAAACAACGACAAAAAAGCTTCTATTAATAAACCGAACCGATACGAGAGTTGACTTTTATTAAAAGCTCCGTTTTATAAATTTATAACGAAATCGCTTTGCGCAAAGTGGCGACGCGCTTTATTAGGAAACGCTTTGCCATAAAGGGCATGGCGTGCGTCTGATTTATATTGTTGCGATCCGGTTGCCGCCAGGGGGCTCTTACTCGTTCGTCCTCTCGTTTTCTTTTTTCTCCGTTTTTTTTGTGGGAACGCGCCTTCATAATTTAAGGGAAAAAACGAAGTGAAAACGAAGGAAGCTATACTCGAGGCGAACATGACAAAGGGCACGTTTTCAGATGAATAGAAAAGAAATTGTTCTTTACAAATACGACACGTAAATTAAATAATTGAATCATTTAATAAAAAATGTTGTTTACAATTTTCTTATTACATTATTAATAATTAAGAAATATAACAAATTAATTTTAAATAAGAAAATAAGTTGTCTAAAGCGGCCCATACATTATCAAACAAATTGCGCAACAAAGCGATGCGCTGCGTTGCACAACTGATTTCAGCGGTCCATACACTATCAAACAAGTTGCACACCAAAGCGATGCGCAACGTTCCGTTGCACAACTGCAACGGAACGTTTTGTTTTGATCAAACTTTTTATTAAAAGTTGTGCATTGTTTGAGAAACAATCATGTCCTCAATTGCCATTGCGTCAATTATTATCGTATATACCCTAGATTATGTCGATGATACCCAAAAAACAAAAAAGAAAACAAAGATTTTGAATAAAAGAACTAAAATATTGCACAACGAAGCGCAACACACACATACACTACACAACGCGTTGCGCAAACAGTTCTGTTGCACAAAATAATTCAAACATCCTTGAAACTAATCAAACAATTGCGCAACGCATCAAACACTACCATACATTGGCAACTCGTTGCGCAACAGCCTGCGTTGCGCAATTTGTTTGATAATGTATAGGCCGCTCAAGGCTTGAAATTGGTTATGCGTCTATTGGCATTCTTTGTAGATTTTGGAATAAAAAACCTCATCAGAGAAAAAAATTAAATAGCCGCTACACTATCCCCAAAATGTTTTACGAAATATTTCTGGAAATATTTCGTAAAACATTTCGCAAGACATTTCGTTAAACGTGGGAACTAATTTTTATAACACGGGCTTATATTTATCGTACTATTTTGTGAAATAGCACGGAACAATCAAGGTCAAACGTTGTGGTGGCTTCAGAAAATTAAGTAAACATGGAAAAACTGATATGAAAACAGATACTGACGGTAAATTAAATTGGCTTTTCATCGAAGTTTACGCAAAAATATTTAGTTTTAATCATTGTCTCATATTATTTATTACAATATAGTAAAAAAAAAAAAAAACAGTGACTAACTAGCGGTCTACTATTTATCGGCATATACACGGTATTGCGCTTCATGAACGAAATATACACAAAATTATTTATCTACAACCGTTTAGTTATAAAGTTTTTACATCACTATTTTTTCAGTATTTCAGTTACGTTATGAGATTCATAACACAACTAGTGGTGTTATGAATCTATAACATAACTAGTTTTTATAATAATGACGTTTGTAACTATAGTCCGAAGCAGGTAACAATTCCCCACAATTATAATTAAAAAAATCGGAATTATAATTAAAAAATCGGTCCAATTTTGGACCGACTCGACCATTGTTTTGTCGTGGCTTAGTAGCCTAGCCATTTAAAAACTTTTGTTGGAAATCGGGTGTCCGAAATTATGTGCAACTCTACGATAGAAAATTGGAAGCATAGCCCGTCGACTGACTATCTAGCCGACATATTTTCCCGTGTATGTGTTTTTGTTTGTTTTGCCACGAAGGCGTCGCATTTAGAGTTAATTAGCGATATGTCTTTAGAGGCTTTTTTAAACGCACTAAAGCGCTTTATATCTCGAAGGGGAATTTACCATTTGTATATCAAACCATGCTGGGTGCTAATAAAAATATCGTTTACAGATTTCTCTTAAGAACAATATCATCATGATGAGTACATAATTGAATACCAGTATTACTCACAAAGCACTACTATTATATTAATCAATTAAGGTCGTAAACAAACATATATACTATATATATATATATATATATATATATATATATATATATATATATATATATATATATATATATATTTACAATTTTAATTAGTATATATTCATTATAATAAAATTAATTCACAAAAATATGGTAATTATATACCTGCAGTTTAAGTGAAAAGTTGTGTTCCTAAATCTCTAATATACATATAATAAACGCCTGTTCAAATATTAATTCTGTGGGATACATATCAATAAAACATAAAACGAGATGTAATTAACGAATTATCATTATCATCGTTACAACAGCTATTTAAGAAACGTCTAGGTTTACTTATTTCACTGAGATTTATAAAAAAAAATCCTTTGCCTTGGATACAGATACCGCCACGTTTTGGAAATAGCTCAAAACAATACAAAATTGAACGAGGCAACAAAATACGCCAAAAATATCCCCCCTCGTCCTCCTCACGAGTAGTTTTTAGGTGCTTTTAAGAATCGAAAGTAGGTTGCGGCAAACCGAAGAGGGTCAAGACAACTGGAAATAATCAAAATACGTCAAAGTTGGGCGACAAAATACAACCTTGACATGTTTCGGAGAGTTTCTCGCATAGTGTAGACGCTGTTTTAAGTTTATATGTAATATCTTGATTTATTTTTATTACTACATTTATAGAGCTTAAAAGATGCAAGGATTCACTATGTTCACGATATTTACTTCCATTATTTAAAGTAACAATGACAGGAAATTGGATACTTCATCATAAACATCTAAATTCCATATATCTTTCAAGAAAATTTACTATGCCGAAAGAATATAACAATTATTTCTCCAAAAAAATCCTTTATGGGTATTTCGCCACTGCACTGCAAGAAAATCTACAAAATAAAATAGTTATTTTTTGTAAACACTTCTGCGTTAAATCTAAACGGACACTGCTTGTCAGAAGTTATGTTTAGAGTTATACAAATTTGCCTAACAAAGAAAAAAAAATGCTTAACGTTTCGGAAAGTCTATCTCTTTTCGTCGTCGGAAGCAAAAAAAATACAAAGAATAAAGAAAAAACTATTTAAAATATTTAAATTCAAACTATTATGAGAACACTTCAATTTTTTTAAAACAGATACGTCTACAAGAAACCGTTGACGTTCTGTTAAAATGACATTATATCAAGTTAAACTTGAAAATTAACAATTACTAACTGATAACAAATACTTAATAAGGTAAAACCAAAAAGCCCCAACTTTCTGTATGATTATTTTTAAATTTTACGTGTTATGTTTATTTATGTTATGTTCTTTAAAATCAAAGAAGCGATTACCATACATTACTAACATCTACAGATGCATGAGCAATACATTTATTTTTATTAGATTGTATTAAAAAAGCCTCTTTTATTTTTCTTTTAGAGGCTATCGCTTCTTTCATTATAATTTTGGCGTTATCAAGATCAACTCTGTGCCCTGTGTCCCATGAATGCTGACAAATCTTAGATTTGTGAAAATCTCCCTTTCTTAAATAATCTTTATGTTCTTTAATTCTAACATTTAAGGGTCTAGATGTTTCACCAATGTAAAATTTATCGCATTCACATGGTATTTGGTATATTACATTTTTTGGTTGTTGTTCTGTATTCATTGGTTTAGTATATATGATAAAATGAATCTAAGTGTATTTTGTGTTTTGCAAGATGTTGGTATGTTATATTGTTTTCCTATCCTTCTTATTTTTTCCGAAACGCCTCGTATGTATGGAATTGTAAATTGTATGTATTGTGTATTGTTATGATTGTGTCTATGCTTGGGTCTATAATGTTGTGCATTTCGTTTAATGTTTTGTCAATAAAAATTATTTATTTCCAAGTATGGTGTAGCATCCCTCACATATTTAGATAATCACTTTGTAACTGGGCCCATTGTTTTTTATTGTTAGATACGCGGACTCAAGATATCCCTACTACTTTCCTAATAGCATGGTCCCATCCTAAAAAAAAAATTGGAAAAGTTTTTCTTTCAATCTCCGACAAATAGCAAGATATAGACATTTTTTATAACAATTATTGCCTAGCACATTTTCAGTATACAATTTTTATTATAGAAATATATCAAAAGAGAAGAAAAGACTTGAAAAGAAAATATATTGAATAACAAGTTTCTAAACTAATTAAAATTATTCCTCTGTCCCATCCAATAAAATCAAAAGAAATTAAACTTAAGAAACCACCTAATTAAGATTTCACGACAAAAAGTAAACATAAAACGAAATAAACATTTTTTAATACTTGGACAAACTAGAGATCCTTTAGCGAGTTCGCTCTTTAAACAAAAACCCATTAAAACTATGAAATTACGAGGAAAAAAAAGAGAGAAGCACATTTCTTAAGAATAATAAAACCCCTCAAAGACCCTAATTAAAAGTTGGGAAAGTTTTTCTTTCAATCTCTGACAAATAGCAAGATGTCATTTAAATTTTATATTTGTCTCATAGCTAATTAAAATTTTTTCGGAAGAATTCAATTACGCACTACGACAATACTTGAACGAGTTCCTGTTTTTATTTTTCTCTTATGCTCTCTAATAATTCAGAGAGCCAAAATGAGTGTTTATATTATGATTATTGTTTGTTCCCAGTAATTAGTATGTACTATAAAACCAGCTTGTCAATGTCAAACAAATTTCTCCAAAAAAGTCCTATGGGTATAATAGATTAAAACAATGCAAAAATTATAATGAAAGAAGCGATAGCCTCTAAAAGAAAAAAAAGTTTTTTAATACAATCTAATAAAAATAAATGTATGACAATCCTTTCTTTGATTTTAAAGAACATAACATAAATAAACATAAGTAAAAATTCAAAACAAATTAAAAATAATCATACACATACAGAAAGTTTGAATGTTATTGGTTTTACCTTATTAAGTAATTGTTATCAGGTAGTAATTGTTAATTTTGAAGTTAACTTGATATAATATCATTTTAATAGAACGTCAACGGTTTTTGTAGACGTATCTGTTTTAAAAAAAAATAGTATTCTCGAATAGTTGTATTTAGATATTTTAAATATTTTTTTTTCTTGGTCCTTTGTGTTTTTTTGCTTCCCACGACGCACGGTGGGGTATTAGCATGAAAAAGGTGATCGAAATTCGAAAAAGCAAATGTGTTTAAGATTTCCCAAAAAAAGATAAATGATAAGTTAAATCATCTCTGCCATGAATGGCTTTGCTATGGGTGTGTTTAGTTGCATTCATTTGTTTCAACGAAACGTCATAGTTGTTACTTCTCACAGATAAGAGGTAAAAAATGGCTAAATTTTATGTTTAAAATTATAAATTGTTGTTGTTCTTGTGCTCTTTTTACGTTTATATTATTGTTTTGATTGAAAATGGCTCAGCAAGCTGCAGGTATGTATTCTACATAAACGTATTATTTATTTTGATATTCTCTATACTAACGATTTTTTTTGCAACTAAAAGTTAGACGTTCAGAAGATTTGATTAAATTTGTAACATTTTTATTATACTTAGAGATTTAGTTGCGCATTTCGAAGAATTCAGCATATTGTCAATATACGTTTTACTTAGTAAACATTGGGCTTTCATACAGTAAAATAAAATACTACGACTTTTTGCGATTTTGCTGATAAAATGAGAAAAACATTCTTGGTTTCCTCTAATTGCCTAATCAGTGATATACTAATGCGAGGTGTAAACCGCGATGGCATTGTGTACAAAGCGATCGCATTAGTGCCATTAGCAGTATAGCACAATTTGGCATTAGTAGCGACTTTAGTGGTATGGGCATTGCTCGCGGATCAGTCGTAGCATTAGTAGTAGTAGTTGCGATATTACTACTGGCACTTACCGTGGAAACAATGGAACAGTGATTTTTCTTTCTTTTTTTAGGATCGACAAATTATCCTTTATTTTGTTCATATTATTTCCTCTTTAATTGAAAATAGCAATAATTTATATAAGGTCTACATAAAAAATTTCGATCAACTATCAGTGTCAAATACCCCACTGTGCGACGGAATGAGATATACTTTCCGAAAAGTTAAGCGTTTTTTTGTCCGTTAGACAAATTTGTTTATTAGTAAACCACTGCTGACAATTAGTCTTGGTTGGATTAATGCCAGCAGTGTTTACAAAAAATAAATATTTTTTTTGGAGATTTTCTTACAGTGGCGAAATACCCATATAGGACTCTTTTGGAGAGATGAATCCGCCACAGAGGTATAGACATTTTTTAAAAAAAAAATTGCCTAACCGACAAAAAATGCTTAACGTTTCAGGCGGTAGGTATATGTCCTCCTGTCGTCAGAAGCAAAAAACAAAACAAAAGACAGAAGAAAAAACTATTTAAAATGTAGTTAATTAAATACAAGTGGGAAATCGAGACATACCAAATTTGAACAATTTTGTACAAGCCGATTCTAAGTAATTTAAGTAAAACTGCATCTATTTTTAATATTCGATTTTTTCCAAATAATTTCTGTAGTAACGTCAATATTTGGATGAAAATTGGTGTCTGGGAGAGTTTTTTGACATGAGAAATTTGATTTTGATGTCAATATGACTCCTTTTTGTTGGGAGCGCCACCTACATGTGTTTTTACTCTTTTGAGAAGTAATAACTTTTCGTTCGTATCGGTATAAAACTACTGAGTAAAAAAATATACATTGCCGTGACTTCTTACGTAAAAAAATGTCTCTTGGCAAAAAAAAAAATATTTAGAATAGAAATGTCAATACATGTAATTATTGACAAAAAATAAATACGTTGAATAGATAGTTACATTTGACTGAAATAATAAATTTAGGAAATTTTTATTTTTTCAAACTAATCATAAATTTTTCTGTGAAAAAATGATGATAAAACTGTTTCTGTAGAACTTTTGACACAAAAACATTTCAAATTTATGATTTCAGTCTAATAACTATTTAGTTAACATGTTTAATTTATGTCAATGATGACAGGTATTGATAATTTCGATTCCAAATATCTCGAGAACCATTACCCGTAGCGATTTTTACCAAGACACCTTTTATACGTAAAAAAACGTAGTAAATGTATATTTTTTTACTCAGTAGTTTTATACAGGTACGGAAGAAAAGTTATTACTCTTCAAAGCAGTTAAAACATATGAGGGGTATAGAAACAAAAGTCACATTCTCCACTTTTAGGAAAATTTGAGTTAAGTGTGACATCTGGTTGTAAACACTGAAATCTCTGTTGTGTTCAAATACTATGGCTCAAAACTCACGTTTACCCAAACCGAGTTAAATATTGCCATCAGCAAAATAAAACACTAAATCACCACAATACACCAAAACACTTTTACTTTTACACTGGACGCGCATTTCGCTAACCATGTTAGCATCATCAGCAGATGATTATAAACTAAAATACAATCTACAATTGGAGAGTCTATACACTCGCTCAGTGGGCACAGAGTGGGCGTGGCAAGATCTAGCCAACCGAGTCAGAAACCACCGAGCGTAACAGTTAGATTTCCGCCACTAGAGCAGTAGGAACAAAGAACTTGAAGGAATTGGACCGTTGTCTCTGTTCATACTATCTTTACATTTATTAATTCTGATGCTTTCATATGCATCTAATTGCCTGTAATTTGAGACTTGTTTAATTAATTTCAAGTTATTAAGATCTATACAATGTTCTTTATCAACAATATGTTCGGCAACGCAAGATTTATCCGTCTACCATATCTTATCTGAGCTAAATGTTCTTTAAATCTAGTTAATATTGATCTTCTAGTTTGCCCAACATATTTCTGATTACAATCTTTACAAGAAATTTCATAAATACCCGACCTTTCCAGTAGAGGTGTTTTATCCTTTGGATTACCTAATAATTGTTGTAATTCGAATTACATATTACTACCATATCGTGTAACACCAAAGGTTCCAACCTTCAACTGTAATAATTGCGATCAGCGTCAAAACTCACATTATCCACATGTAAAATGTGAATGTGTCACGTACCAGTATCAAAGAAAGTGACAATCAAAACTCACATTATCCAATGTCATTGGATCATCCTTCTTCATGTGCACTTTTGCTTGTCTCTGCCTGTTTTTTTGTTAGTAGGTATACCTAATCAGTCGTTTGCACGTCATCAATAACACCAAGCGTTTTGTTATGAAATTTACTGGTGGCTGTATTGTGACGTGCAACCAAAGTTTTATTAATAATTTAGGTACCCATACTAGATTATTTTGTTCTCAAGATCATTAATAGAACGGTTCAAAAGCAACATTCTCCGGAACTTTGTGTCAAAACACTCATTCTCCGCATAGGTTTGTTTCAAAACTCTCATTCTCCAAGAAGAAACCTTGAAAATTTTTAAAACTTAAGCCCACTAATCTCTATTTACTAGCGGAAATTAAAATCTATAATTTTATTCAAAATTTAAAAATTGAAACACCTTACTGAGACTGAGTTGAAAAATACCCGTTCTGTAGTTTTTTGGTGGATTGCCAAAATTCTCTCAAGTGTGAGAATGTGACTTTTGTTTCTATACCCCTCATATGTAGGTGTCGCCCCCTACAAATTTCTCATGTCAAAAAATCACCAGACAGCAATTTTCATCCAAATATTGACGTTACTTCAGAAATTGTTTGGAAAAAA
This sequence comes from Sitophilus oryzae, assembly GCF_002938485.1. NCBI lineage: Eukaryota > Metazoa > Arthropoda > Insecta > Coleoptera > Curculionidae > Sitophilus > Sitophilus oryzae. The sequence continues at coordinate 2,796,904 of NW_022146304.1, read as the reverse complement.
CCTAAATAAAAATGAAACTTCTACACCTTGTATCTCCGAAACTAAGCATTTTAGGACACACATTTATACGAACTTTTTTACAAATTTTTATCTGTTGAATATACTGCCGAAGTTTTCAGAATACAGCTCGGACCATCCTGTATAATATTTAACAGCAATAATAATTGTTTTGCCTACTAAATATTAGTTTCATAGAATAAATATTTAAAAGACAGTAATTCACTTTTAATTCATACATCGCTAATTTAACTTAATGTTGTGATGCGAAACTTTGGCCTACGCCATACCTAAACGTTTTGAAAGTTAAAATTACAACCGAAACCTCATTAAGAGCGAAGGGCGCTGCATTATCGTCGGCACGACAGCAGGGAAAATGCAACTAGGTATTCTGGAACAATATTAATTTGCCTCAGACACTGTCGGATCCCGGCTTTGATGTTTTCCTCTTCCCGGTTAATTGAGAACTTCTTGATTAGCTCCCATCGATTTTTTATTGCCCCGTATATACCTGCCTATCTAATTTCGATTCGATTTTAGTGAACGATGGAAGAGAGAGAGAGAGATGCTTCTTGACCTATTTTTATAGTGAACTATATCTACTAAGATTTTATTAAGCTTCTTATGAAAACAAAATTTATTTTTTAATTTTAGTTTGTTTAAATTTTAGTAATATTATTATTTAGTGATAAGAGATTCATCTCCTTTGAAAATATTCAGGGTGTCCCAATATTCCGTGGACATAGAACTATTACGTATTTTTGGATCCGACATGAGTTCATTTGACACAATTTACTCCTATACAAAAGTGCTTCGTTTGTCCGCTAGAGGGCCTCAAACTTCTAAAAATAAAAACATTTTTTTAGACATTTTAAGAACCGTTATTTCGATTTGAATGAAATTTTGGGTGACTATGTTTTGCTAAGTGTTTAACATTTTATTTTCACAAAAATCAAGAAAAAGTACGGGAAGGACGAAAACTACCCCCGTCCCTATTTACATTTTTTGTAAATATTTTTCAACTCCAGCGATGAGAGATTTTCTTTTCGTAAAATGATCCTTAGTCTCTTATAATAAAAACCTTAGTCTCTTGTAAAAAGACGCCACATTTCATAGTTTTTGAGAAAAACATTCTTGGAGAATTTATTTTTCCAAAGCAGACCTACAAATAATACAGGGAGTTCCAATATTTCGTAGACATAGAAGAACTAAGTATTTTTTGAATCAAAATAAGTTAATTGCATCAATAAAAAACAAACCTGTACGTTATTTAATTTAAAATTTATTATTTCTTTAAAGCTTTTTATGAAGCTTGTTGTCAAATATAATTTGTGATACTAACATAAAATTCCATATTTTTGGCAACTAGATTAGTAGAGTATAATAGATTTTATGCGCTTCCATAGCTTGATGTGACAAAAAACATTTTTTGGAAATCAGCTTCGGAAAAATAATTTTTGTTCCTCAAAAAATATAGACTATATTTTTTACTAGAGACAAAAAATGCAATAAATACAAGAAGAACCATTTTACAAAAAAAAAAAACGATTTACCAATATTCTTAAAAATAAACAGAAGATAATATTTTTATAATATAACCTCTCGAGGGCTGTAACTTCGTCGGGAAGCATTTTAGGGCATATATTCATAGGAACTTTTTATCTTAGTAGAATCATCTTCTGTACCTCCTCATCCCACCAATCTGTAGAATGACCTACCGAAGTTACATAAACTATTTTTTTGACACTCCTCAATTTTGTTGGGTATTCTACTATAAGAATCAGCAATTCTGTAAAGTTTACGTGGAAAAATAAATTGGATAAGTAATGATTTTGGTTTTTACCTAAATTCCAGAAATATTTATTTTTACAAGATAGCAAACTCTCCATAATAATATATATTATACTGATATAAATAACGCATTGTAAGTTTATAATATGCAGGGTACAAGGAGATACATCAACAATATAATTTTGAAAACGGTTTGTATTAGAAAAAAAATTATGCAGATGGCACTAGTCAAATGAAATATTTAGGTAGAATTCTTATTTGGATATTTTATATACAGAGTGTCTAAAGAACTCCACTAACAAAAACTACTCCACATGCAATAATTAATTGTACCTACTATACAGGGTGGTCCGAACTGTATTTCGGAACTTCGGCAGCATAAAAATAAGTAAAAAAGTTCGTATAAATGTATGTTCAAAAATGCTTAGTTTTGAAGATAAAAATGAAATTTCTACAGCTTGTATCTCACTAGGCATGTTAAGACATACATTTATAAGAACTTTTTTACTTTTTTTATCTGCAAAATATGCTGCCGAAGTTTCCGGAATATAGTTCGGACTAGAGGTGTGTAGTTCGTGAACGAACTAGTTCCAATGAACTATTCCGACCCCGGAGTGAAAGGAACTAGTTCCTGGTTTCTCAAAGAACTATTTCTTCAGGACCTGTTCCGGGATCGAGACTGTGACCGATATAGAATAATATGCGACGGCGATGGATCGGCTAGCGCGCGTAGCCCGATAGTAGGCAGGAGTGGGGAGTGCCAGCCGTACGTTATCGGATCCGGACCTAGAGGAACTAAACTATAAACTAAATAAAAGACTAGTTTACGTACGAACGGATCGGGCCAGCGCGATCGATGCTAGGCAGGAGTGGGGAGTGCCAGCCGTATGCCGTATGTTATCGGATCCGGACCTAAAGGAACTAGAGGACCTAAATAAAAGACTAGTTTACGTATGGATCAGCCGGCGCGATTGATGCTAGGCAGGCGTGGGGAGTTCCAGCCGTATGTTATCGGATCCGGACATAGAGGAACTATTAAAAGAATAGTTCACGGGAATCTATTCAGTCGGCAGATCTGAGATATAATACAAGGCGACGACGATGGATTCGGCCTTGTCTATTGCCACAGCCGGCGCGGCATAATTGCCACAGAAAATTGTCGTGGATACTGTTTTTGATTTTTACTTTGTTTTTTAAATATTTTATGGGAATGTTTCACTTTAGGTCCCTAAAATTAAGAAATATATTATAAAACGAGGTAGATATTCTAAATTTTTAGACAAAAACAAAAAGCTTGAAGTGAGGAAAAATACATTTTTTCGTAAATTTTTCGTATTATTTCCTCCAATTGATTTGTGATATAGTTTTTAAATTCTGATTTGAGTTTCTTTAATTTTTTTATCTGCTATAAAACTTACCTATATGTTTTTAACATATGCGATTACACGTCTTCTTATATTTTGTACATTATAAAAATTATAATGATCTATATAATTTTGAATAGTAAACTGGGCGAATAGTTCTGACTGAAAATGAAATCCATTAGCCAGCAATGGGATAGTCGGGAACTATTGTGAACTAAGGACCTAGTTCAAGGAACTAGTTCCTCCCAAGGAACTAGAATTCCCACCTCTAGTTCGGACCGCCCTGTATAGGTATTTTTCTCTTTTGCGTCTAATTTGAAAATATTTTTCTTAGTGCATAGCAATCAACTTCGAGACATACTTCTCTTTACTTTTTTTGCACATAGAGCAGTATATTGTGCACGTCAAAATTAGAGTTAGTACACAAATTGATATAGGTACAAACTGAGATTATATCCGTAATTATATATAAGTCCATTTTCAGTTATCAATATGGACAGTATCCCCAAAATAATAGTTTAAATACGCTTTAGAAAAGAAATTAATTTTCTACAGAAACTAAATGATTATGTTTTAGCTCAATTTCCTTTGCTTAATTTAAGCATTTTCTTCAACATTCCGCTTTGTCAATTAGCAGGAATAAAGGGCGACAACGTAGGGAACGTTCTTTTTTCTCATAGTTGTTAATTAAAAGAGGAAAACTAAATTGCACAGGTATGAGGCGCAACAAAATTAATACGAGCTAATCAGGCGTCTTTGAATTAATCAGAGAGGGAAAACATCAAAGCCTTGATCTGAGAAAGCCTGGAGAGCGTTAATATGGTTTGAAATTAAGACTATAAATGATATTAATGCTGTATTTATACAGGGTGGTCTGAACTGTATTCCGGAAGCTTTGACTGCATATTCTGCAGATAAAATTAAGTAAAAAAAATCGTATACATAAATGTATGTCCTAAAATGCTTAGTCTCGGAGATACAGGGTGTAGAAATTTAATTTTTATTTCGATTTTTTCAAATAATTTCTAAAGTAACATCATTATATGGGTGAAAATGGTGTCTGGGAGTTTTTAGATATGAGAAATTTGATTTTGATATAAATCAATGTAATAAATCAAATAATGATATGGCTCCTACTTGTAGAAGGCGCTACCTACTTATAATATAATAAATAAAATAATAATGTAAATTTGGTAATCTTACACACATTTTAATGACAAAGCGAATGGCGATAGTTTAAAATTCCGTAACAGCATTGAAAAGGTACTTTCCATTAGGGTAGAGAGTACTACGGGTGGTACTTCTTTTATCCTTATTTGCTTATAGATAGAGTAATTTCAACAAATGAAAATTAAAGTTTGGACTTTTTTTTGTAAAAAAGGTGCTCTAGGTTTAGTTCCAAACGGTGGACGGTTCTCAAGATATTTGCGATTGAAGAGGTTCCGATGCATCGATTTTAGTATTAGGGAAATTAGGAAATGAATTTATTTAAAATTTCTTTACCTACACATTTTATCATTTCACTAAGGGCGCAAACATAGTGAGGCATCTCGATGCGATGCTCGCCAAGATGCTGGCCGCGCTGCTCGCCAGGATGCTAGCCGCGATGCATCCTACGCGCACTGTTAAAACGGCGAGTAAGTGCGCGTAGGATACATCGCGACTATCGTACAAACATAGTGCGGGGTATTTCATCTCGATCATATCGAGATGAAATACCATCATCATAATTTATCACCAACAATGTAATAACCTTGATTCTACAGGGTCCGGCAATAGTGCGTCGGGCATCTGTAGTTCTAATAATAAATAACTTATGAATTTTGTAGTCCAGACATAAAGTATGTATTAGGATGTATTTGAGGAAATATTTGAACTTCTAAAGGGTGGCTCAAAAAAGTGTGAGTGGATCGCGAATATTTTTTTAAATGGAACACCTATATACGGGGTGGCGCAACTCATTCGCGTCGATTGATTATACGAAAACGGAAATATGTAGAAACAAACTATTTTATGGGCATATGTGGGAAGACCATGTGCATAATTTAAAATTATTTTGAAATGTACAGGGTATGTCAGAATTAAGATTTACACAAAAATTATATTTTTTCTTGTGGAACACCCGATATTTTATTTCTTATTTGGATCCTTGGACACAAAATAAGGCATGCATTATAAGGGTTATTATATATTAATATGTTTACAAGCTTTAGTTTTTGAGATATTCAAAGATATTTAAATATGCATGCTACAATGGAACAGATTATCAACACCCTGTACATTACTTTTTAGAATTAATTCTTGTGCTGAGTTTAAAGATAGAGAAATAAACTTTACTGAAAAATTGTATTGCTGCCTTAAATTTATACAGGGGTACCAAAAATTGATGATTTATTTTAAATATTTATTTGGCATAAAAACTTTGTTATTTCAAATACGACAACCTATTTTTTTAAATAAATCGAAACAGATTCAAATGCTCTTTCAAACTACATATATTAGGGTGTCCTATACCTATCTAGCTCAGATTTTGAATAAAGTGCAATAAAGAGAGCTGATGTCGTCATGGCAAGTGACAGTAGCTATTTTCAAAATCGAAATTAGTTTATGGACTTTATTTATTTATAGCAAGTACTTTAATTACTAGTTGATTAAAAAAAGTATACCATTAATATTGCAAATTATATTTTATCTTCTCATAGTATGTTTTAATTTTTTTGATTATGTAACGAGCACTTTGTTTACTCATTTGTTTCGTCGAACTGCTTGAAAGCATTTTTGCTTTTGATCAAATCGGTGTGAGAAACTATGAAGCTATAAAAATTTTTTTCAGGAGAGTTGAATATCCGGGAAAGTTGAGTTATTGAATGTAATTGCACCCAACAACGCCCTAATTGTGCTCTCCTTTATGCGTTAACATTTTTTCGGCAATTTTATTAACATTTGACATTGTCACAACACAGCACGACGCCTAGTTCGAATTCTTTTTCATTTATTTTTTACTATCCGAAACAGCGTTACATCACACAAACCTGGTACCTGAGTGTTATATTTCTTTTTGTCTCAATAACTGCACTAGCAAAAAACTAATATACTTATATATTATAACGAAACCACGATTTCAATATATATTCTATTGCGGCGACGTTAAATAGATAGGGCAGGGATAATTTCTGATTTTTGCCATTGACTCGCTGCGGTAGGAATTTGTTGAAATCAACTGAAATGCACCAAGCCTATACTAATTAATAACTACTATTACATAAACTGGTGCTTAATAAAACGGCGATGGTAAATGTTTCAGTATGCCTACGCGCACCTATTCGCCGTTTTAAAACAGTGCGCGTAGGATGCATCGTGGCTACCATCCTGGCGAGCAGCGCGGCCAGCATCTTGGCGAGCATCGCATCGAGATGCCTCACTATGTTTGTGCCCTAATACTCAAATTGATGCATCGTAATCTATAAACGCAAACATCTTGAAAACCGTTCAACGTTTTGAACTAAACGAAGAGCACCATTTTTACGTAAAAAAGTTCTAGCTTTTCATGTCATTTGTTTAAATTATAGTCTATAAGAATAAAAAAAGTACCACCAGAAGTACTTTCCTCTCTAATGAAAACTAACCTTTCAGAGTAGTAAGTTTTAGTAAGTACCTTTCGAGGGCTGTAATTTCTTCGGGAAGCATTTTAGGACATATGTTCATAGGAACTTTTTGTTTTATTTTTATCTGTAAAATCACCCACCAAAGTTAGATACACTATATTTTTGACAGCCTGTATTGTGTAATATTATATAGGGTGAGTCTTAAATAAGTGCACATATTTTCAGGGCTGGTAGTTCTTAAAAGAAACATATTTTCTCTTTACCGTTTTCAAATAAATCTAAAATAACCGAGATACTTTACTTTTCAAATTTTTTTTTTCGCAAAAAAACTCATAATCATGTTCCTGAGGTCGAAATATACTACCCCTAAAAATATTTGCACTTAAGACTCGCCCTGTATAGTATAAGTAAAATAAAACACCACTTCCTATTTACGCTGTTTTAAATTTAAAGGACGACACTCGAGGGTTATTCTTGTTTAGACGAATTTAACGAACGTCGCACAAGCCTTCGATTACAGATAATTGGCAGATATCTCCCCGATAATTTCCAAAAGCACCGGCGGAAAATTCGAAGATAACTACGTTTGGACTGGTGGAGCTTTCTTTCATTATTTCTTAATTTGACGTCGAGAGAGAAGAGGGAATTTGTGCTGAACTAAGAAATTGATTCGAATTGTCTACGAGACGAAGCAATCTCTGAGAATTATGTCTCTAATGGATTTTAAGAGAAGTATTTTTTTTAAACCTTACCTAATTTTTGGAGGGGTAAAATATAATAGTTAATATTAATAATAATTGATAAATTAACATGAGGGTAAATTATTAATGGCGTTTCCTTCGAAGGGAAAGAGTAAATATGTGTTGAAAAGCATTTAAAGCAGTAAGGGTGCCACAGAGTCATAGCAATACCTTAATTTTTCCAGAATATCTTTTATTTTCAAGATATTTCTTTATTACCTTCTTTTGATTTTTTTTTCGATTGCACACGCAGTACAAACTAAGGAATGCTACGACACAATCTGTACAATTTTGGACGAGATCAAATACAATGAGCATCAATGGAAAATTCGTGGCGATCTTAAGGTTGAAAAATAAATTAATTGTAATTAATTTCGAAATATTAATTGATTATTCATTACAGGTTATTGGTCTATTGGTTGGGATGCGATCTGGATTCACGAAATTTTGCTGTTTTTTGTGTCTGTGGGACAGCCGTGCAGTTGATCATCATTATGTGAGAAAGTTGTGGCCGAATCGTACCCACTATGAGCCAGGACAACAAAATGTGTCCTCTGTACCACTTGTAAACCCACTGGACGTTTAACTGCCACCTCTTCACATTAAACTTGGCCTTATTAAGAACTTTTTCAAAGCGTTCAATCGCGAAGGACCGGCTTTCCAGTACTTAACCAAGTTTGTTTCCAAAACTGTCATACGCAAAAATCAAAGAAGGAATATTTGTCGGACCTGATATTCGAAAACTAATGGCTGCCGCAACGTTTATAAAATATATAATGCTTGAGGAGGCAGTAGCATGGACATCGTTTAAAAGTGTTGTTCACAACTTTCTCGGTAATCATAAATCACCGTATTACAAGCAAGTAATCGACAGTTTGTTGGAAAATTACCAGAAGATTGGAGCTCGAGTGTCTCTCAAGATACATTTTCTGCATTCACATCTTGATTTTTTTCCACAAAACTTGGGCGACACGAGCGACGAGCAAGAAGAGCGGCTACACCAAGATATAGCGAAAATCGAAAGGCGATACCAAGGATTTTGGGACGAAGGCATGATGAGCGATTACTGTTGGACCCTAATCCGTGAAACAGATCCCAAGCAGTATAAAAGACGCAGTTCAACCTCTGTTCATTTCTGATTTACATTGTTTAATTCAATAAATGACCGTTAACGGTCAAAAATAGTAAAATAATGAATTTATTAAATATTTCGAAAACTAGAACCAATCTTAAAAAATGCACTGCTGATTTAACTCCAAAAATTATCTTAGAAATTGCTTTTAGTTGTTCATGTCCAAAACCGTGTATACTTGTGTAATGTTTGATTGGAGGTTGTAATGTAATATTACTGGATATTTTATAATATAATAATTTTTGGCAATTAAGATAGATGAATAAAACTTTTCTTCTAAAAATGCACAATAGTTCAAACGTGGTTTAATATTAGCATTCAAAATATATCATCATATTGTATAGTAGATAAAAATAATTTGAATAATAGATATGATGTACTTACCCCTGATAGAGTCTTTACATTATGTAAGGCATCTTGAGCTAGTAGGGCAGCCTTTCGGGTAAAGAACGTTACAAAACAACATCCTGAAACAATAGAAAAAATTGTAAAACTATCAGCTGTTCATCACTACTTTACAGTGTTTTAATATTTGTAAATTAAAATTATCCAATGAGGGGATAAATAATATAATAAATAATAATATGAAGAGGACACGTGACTGTCAGATTTTAATTCATGGGTAAATTATATTCTCAGGTGACCCGGTGGCGTAGAGGTACAGCTCTCGTCTACAAATTCAAAGGTTGTGGGTTCGAATCCCACAGCCGGCATTTCATCAGCCGACTATTTTTAATAAAATATCGACTCAGCCTTAAATGAGTAGGTACTTGGGATTCACAATCCTGAGGTAATAATAGGTGGTTGAAGCGTAATGCTAGCCACATTACCTTCCTTGTATACCGAACGGCTCTAGTATGGCAAGCTGTACCTTGCTACTCCCAAGGCGTTAAACGCTATAGGCTTGGTGCATTCTCCGCCGGTGCTGCCACCGCCCGGGAATATCGTAAATAACGAACACATACAAATACACGGGTTTAAATGGTGAGTAAACGAAAAAATTAGTATATAAGTAGTTATTCTAAAACTCTTAGAAAGTATAATTTGTGGAAATTCTAAACAAAAAAATAAAAAGGTAAATATTTTGATATCTTCAGAAGGTCTAACTTGCATTATAATTTATTTATCCAGTTAAAAAAAATAGATGATTTCAGCTACGGTAGCGAGCATAATTTCACCACCGGTTTTACCAGTGGGGCATAATTGGAGCTATTTCGCCTATAATGAAATTTTTTAAAAGTACATAATTATAATTTTCAAAGATGTTCATAAAATGCCGGAACCGCACATGCGGCATTTAGCGAACTCCGAGCGCTCGTCAACTCCCGAGCGCTCGTGATCGGACTTCGCCTTTCCATCCACACATGCGGGCCCTGATAGCAACAACATAGAGACGGGCACTCGTTCTCGTCGCCGATCGAGTCGTCGAACTCCGACTTCCCCATCCACACACATAGCAAATCGGCGAAGCCCCGTTCGAAGATCACCAAATGCCGCATGTGCGGTTGCGGCAAAACATTAATCACTAGTTGATTAAAAAAGTATATCATTAATATTGCAAATTATATTTCATTCTCTCCTAGTATATCTATTTAATTTTTTGATGATGAGTACTTTGTTTACTCACATGTTTCGTCGAACTGCTTGAATCCATTTTTGCTATTGATCAAATCGGTGTAAGAAATTATAAAGCTATAAAATGTTGTTTCGGGAGAGTTGAATATCCGGGAAAGTTGAGTTATTGAATGTTATTGCACCCAACAACGCCCTAATTACGCTCTTCTTTACGCGTTAACATTTTTTGGTCAATTTTATGAATATTTGAAATTGTCACAACACAACAAGACGTCTAGTTCTCATTCTTTTTCACTTATTTTTTACTACCCCAAAGAGCGTTAAACCTCGTTCCTGAGTGTCTTATAGTTTCAATAACTGCACTACCAAAAAACTAAAATACGTAAATACTATGACAAAACCACGATTTCAATATTATTTTAATGTGATCAACATGAACTGTATCCGGGACGGCGTGAAATAAATAGCGAAAATTTCTGATTTCTGCCGTATACAACGTATCGTATGTTGTAAACTACTTCTTTCATTTATGTCTATTCAATATTGCTAGATATTATTTTTCGTTATGTCCTCTATCGGATACAAGAAAATTGTTGCTTTCATTTTAAATTTCTCTCGGCGGGCAAACTCTGAAATTTATCGCTCTTTAAAATTGTGGCCGTAACTTAATTTGCCGGCTCAGCCGAGAGAAAAATATCGCAAACCTGGACCGAAACGGCAGTAAATAGCAGATCTAACCGAAATTTATGATTTTTATTTTCGGGTTATTTTCCAAACATGTGTCGCCGCTTAGGTATATATTTCATCTTATATTTTCCCTCTAAAATGCCGTGCGTCGCTTCGAGAAACATTTTATTACGTTGATTCGGTGAAGTGTTATAAAATGTAATAATTTCCCGGTTTTTTATATTTTCTTCTCGTTTTTCACGCATGCATGGGGGATTTTGTAACACAAAAGCCGAAAAATGTGGAGAAATTCTCTTGAGGAGTGATTGCATATCGAGAATGTTCTTGAATCAATGTGTTGATATATTTTTTGATATTGTGATAAAAATATAAGTTGAAGCTACAGTCAAACAAAAGGATTCCATCGAAAACATAAAATTTAAGAAATGCCGAGAGAAATGCCAGTTCTCGCAATTCTTCCACTAAAAGAATTTGTGATTTGTGAAGTGCTGGCATGAATTAGCGCTTGTCAAATTTCTTTAATTTTATCACTGATTTACTGACAGATCATCAAAATTCTAAGATGTGTCACAAACTTCAAATTATGAATTTTAGGTAGCTTTAATTATAACGGAAGGAAAAAATTAAAAATCTCGAAATATCCGTATGAATTAAAAATTAGTTGTCTAGCCGTTACCGGTAACTGACTTTCCGGCGATGGTAATAGGAGCGTTTTGAAAATATGGATTTTTACATAAAGGCACCTGCTCCATTTATCTAAAATATTATCAGCATTACAGTATTCCCGGACCATTTGATCTATGTCATTTTCTCAATCAAAAAAAAATCTTTGTAACTTTAAATGGAACATTTTAATGATGCAGCTATTATTGCGGAGATAAAAGACGATATGCAGAGACAGCTTCATGAATTCTACCAAGTAAACCGAGAATAAAACAAGATTATCTCTACAGAAAGAGCTAAATGCTGTATTCCAAAAAATGCTTGCTTTCTCTAAAGCGACGTATGGTAAGATGCAAATTGGTAGTAAAAACAAAATTATTAAGCGAGTATCACAGTTTAGATACCTAAGAATAGATATGTTTATATATTTTTACCCTTCTTGGTTTTAGGTCAATAAATAATTTTCCTTTATTTCATAGATATGAAATAGATGTCTGTATGCGCAGCAAACTCTGATGCATATTATTCTCTGCACTCTTATAAGTTTCTGCAGTTGTTTTTTATTCTGCGTTATAGTATACCATGCCGGTGCTGCATACAGTAATTGCGAATGTACCACACTTGCCAGAATATGCCTTTTGGATGGTTTGGGACCCCTGATATTCGACATGAGACTAGTCAATGCTGATATCGTCTTCTGCGCTTTAACAACAGTTTTGTCAATATATACTCCGAACGTCAGTTTTGAGTCCAGCCATACACCAAGATACTTAATGGCACCACTCGGATTAACTAATATTGATCTTCTAGTTTGCTCAACATATTTCTGATTACAATTTTTACAAGAAATTTCATAAATACCCGACCTTTCCAGTGGAGGTGTTTTATCCCTTGGATTACCTAATAATTGTTGTAATTAATTACACGGAGGTGTATTATCCTTTGGATTACCTAATAATTGTTGTAATTAATTACAACAATTATTAGGTAATCCAAAGGATCAAACACCTCCACTGGAAAGGTCGGGTATTTATGAAATTTCTTGTAAAGATTGTAATCAGAAATATGTTGGGCAAACTAGAAGATCAATATTAACTAGATTTAAAGAACATTTAGCTCAGATAAGATATGGTAGACCGGATAAATCTTGCGTTGCCGAACATATTGTTGATAAAGAACATTGTATAGATCTTAATAATTTAAAATTAATTAAACAAGTCTCAAATTACAGGCAATTAGATGCATATGAAAGCATCAGAATTAATAAATGTAAAGACAGTATGAACAGAGACAACGGTCCAATTCCTTCAAGTTCTTTGTTCCTACTACTCTAGTGGCGGAAATCTAACTGTTGCGCTCAGTGGGCTCTGACTCGGTTGGCTAGATTTTGCCACGCCCACTCGGTGCCCACTGAGCGAGTATATAAACGCTCAACTTGTAGCTCTGCTGATGATGCTAAAATGGTTAGCGAAACGCGCGTCCAGTGTAAAAGTAAATGTGTTTTGCTGTATTGTGGTGATTTAGTGTTTTTATTTTGCGGAGTTTATCAGTGCCAAGATACGTGCCCTAACACCATGTTCCAAGTTCCAATGTTCCAGCTTGCATATCAAGTAATCATTTGGGATTTTGTCAAAAGCCTTCTTGAAATCTAGGTAAATGACATCCGTGGGTTGCATGATGTCATGTGCCAAGGTCCACTACTGAAGCCTGGATAGGAGATTGGTTGTTGTAGACCTCTGAGGAAGGAAACCATGTTGTTCAGGTGGTATCACTTGGTTCGCCAAAAAGAAATCAGTCAGCTCCCTTGCCACGATTTTCTCCAGACACTTACAAATGACACTTGTCAAGCTAATAGGTCGATAGTGTCGGCTAGTTGTTTATTTCCTTTCCTAAATATGGGCGTGACTATAGCCTTTTTCCAGCTCGCAGGTAGTCTTCCATGTAATAATAAGTTGTTCATCAAGAATGAAAGAGGTCCACTGAGTGAATGCTTATCTTGACAGAAAGACAGCCGGTATACAGTCTGGTCCGGGGCTTGTATCAAGTTTCAATGAGTCGATGGCATTCTCTATTTTTTCGGCGTGAATTAAACAGAGGTGATTACAACTTCAGAATAGGATCTTCTGGGGAGTGCTGGAGTGGCAGAAGTAGTCGAATCTCTTACAAAAACACTTTGGAATTGTTGTGCAAAACAGTTGACAATTTCTTCATTGGTTTTAAGTAGGGTGTTGGTATTCTTATCTTTAAGGGTGAAAGTGGTAAGTTTTGAATTCAGGTTACGTTTGATGTATGTATAGAAATGTTTTTCAGAACCATCGAGCAAATTCTGCTCAAACTTGAATCTGGCATCCTCTGGATGGGTTTTTTTGTTCTGTTGTTTTGTTGACAATAAATTGCATAATTTTCGGTAGTTTTATTTTTTTTATATTTATGCCAAAGATCACGTTTTTTCTGGATCTCCTTGAAGGTCGCTCGATTTAGCCATGGCTTCTGGGAATTAATATTTTTGACTCTTTCAGGCACAAACGTGTGCATGTTAAGAGTTGCTGAAATGAAGAACCTAAGAAGTTGTTTCCATAATGGAGAAGACTAGAAAAGACAGAATTACAAACACATATATCACATAACAATGTGGAATACAGGACGTAGTGAGATGGGGTAGACAAAGAAAAAAAAACAATGGTTCGCAAACGTCAAACGCATGGAAGAAAACAGGCTACCACGCATAGCTCTTGAAGAGTTGGCAGTCCATCTCCCAAGAACTCTTATAGAGGCAACCTTAAAACTAACAAATCGACTAGATCTCAAATAAGTAGAAGAAGAAGAAATAGTTATAACCAACCATTACACTATATTACATTACATCTAAATATAGAAATATATAAATTCTAATCTCTATCAACTTTAAAGTAGTAGAAAATTGAGTTCAGATAGCAGATATTCCAATAAAATCATAGGTACTATAAATTAATTAAAAATTTTGCTCGATGAAATGACCTCTTCATTTAAATTAAAGTCATTCTATAACAATCGGTATCTGACGAAAACTCATTACTCCCATCCATTAAAAAATCGAAAAAAAGACACTAAAACGATACGATCTATTAACAATCGAGTTCAAGCTTTCAATAAAGTTTTTAATTAAAAATCCTCATTTCGGATATCCGATATACTGACTGATGTCGAACTATCAAATTCCTAAATGGCGCTGGCGTACAATCAGAATTTGCATTTATTGCGTGTTTTACGGCGCATCGACGGGAAGTTTAATTGATAAAAAGGGCATAAACTTGCTGCAGCCGTTCACTTTTGTGTTTGATTATTTCGAAATTGCGAGAAAAAACAACGGCTTCTGGGACAACAAATACGTTCCAAATAGTTTACGAGAGTTTGATCGTTATTAAATTATCCAATATTTAATTAGATGTTAGTGCTAATTTATTTGTTTTATGTTTGATGCGTATTATTTTTAATATCTGGTAAATTTTTAATAAAAGTATCCACTGAGTCCTTCATACAGGGTGGCGCCTCTCATGCGACGCGTAGGCTGCAAGAAGAACGGTAGTTCAGTCGAAATGAAATTTTGAAGCATATGTAGGTTAATTGAAAGTATTTTATATAAAGATATAGAGTTATACAGGGTGTCTCCAAAAAAAGTTACACATCAAAGTTGTATTCTTTCTAATGGAACACCGAGGGGTAAACCGCTGAGTCGTGTACACCAAATTCTATAGCGGATTACCCCTCGTGGAACACCCTATACAGGGTACTACACATTCGAGGTACGAGCACTTGTATCTCGGTAACCGTAATAGATAAGAACATGGTTAAATTGGGGCAAAGTTGCCCTTTAGGATGTTCACAAAGATGTTGTCAAAATGTTTTTAAAAATTTCAACGATTGCTGAGTTTTTAGGAAAAAACGGATTTTTTTGAAAAATCAATTTTATTTTTTTCTATCGTTAGTTTATAGAAAATCAAAAAACTAATTACACATTTTCATAGCCACTTTATCTGATGATTTTTGATGATTACTAGGGCTATCTGATGGTATTTGTGATTTTCAAATTAGCTGATAATTTGTGAATTACAGAAGCTTATTTTTTTTCTTAATTTATTTTTTTTAAATACGGACCTCCATTTTTTATTTCAGGTTTTGAAAGAACTCGATCTAGTACAATGATATGCCACACTTGATACTTTTTGTTTTTGTTTTTGACATTTGAACACAATTTATTTAAACTAATTTCAAGTCCGGCTCTGTTATTTTTAAATATTTTTTTTTAATAATTCGATTTAATCTATTCATCGTTACAATATTGTTAAGCTTTTAAACTTAACAATGACGTAGGGTAAAACATTGAATATGGAAAATCAAATGCAATAAAATAAAAATAATATAAAGTAAATAATATAAATATAATAAAATATAAACAATGAAATCATTTCCCCGGAAGATGGATTGGAAATGGTAGAGCAGTATAATGGCCAGCAAGGTTCCTAACGCATTACTTGACGTCATTTGTACAAGTGAAATCAATACATTTCAACATTAAGAGTACAAAAACAATTAAGGAGTAACAAAATCAATTAAAGAGTACAAAATGCATTCGAAAGTACAAGAAGAAGATCTGTTCAAAAAGCTGTAAATAAGATTGAACGAAAAATAAATTTGTGCATTATGGAGGGCGGTAACCCTTTCGAACATGTAGAGCATTAGAAACTAGTTTGTAGAAGTTGATTTATTTATAATATAATAACTACGATTAATATTATGCATATTATTAGAACGTACCCTGAGCTTTCAAATTCACAATAAAAAAGTTAAAAATAATATCTTTAAATTGTTGACCTAGATATTAATTATTCGAATCGCTTTCAACTGGCTTGAGTGATGTTGCGCTTATCAATATTGTTGCAATGAATATAATCAGATTAAATAAATTAAAAACCCAGAGTCGGACTTTAAATTATTTTAAATAACAATTAAATGGTTTTGTTATTGTTATTCTTCTTCTTACAGTGCCATATTCTATATAGAGCGTCGGCTACCTCTCGCATGTACTTGTGATGTGTGTCATCAGTGTATCACAAGTACACGTTGTTATTTTTAAGGTACCTAAAACAAAAAAAAAGTATCATGTGTGGCACATCATTGTACTCAGGAGACGGAGTTCTTTCAAAAACTGAGATAAAAAATGCTATATCTCACAAATTATCAGATAATTTGAAAATATAAACATACCATCAGATAGCCCTAATCAAGTGGCTAAGAGAATGCGCAATTACTTTTTTGATTTTCTAAAAAGTAACGACAGGGAAAAATAAGAGTTTTTTGCAAAAATCCGCTTTTTTTTCAAAAAACTCAGCCATCCTTGAAATTTTTAAAACATTTTTGATGGCATCTTGGTGAACATGCCAAAAAGCAACTTTGTTCTAATTTAACCATTTTCGTATCTATTACGGTTTCCGTACCTTGAATTTGTAGCTCCCTGTGTATTAGTTGATTTTCGGATTCTATGGAAAAAACAAGAGTGAGTTTTATTAAAGAAGTATATGCCCTAAAATGTAAGGATTTTGACATATTCAACATTTTGTAAAAATGAAGACTAAATTTTAAATTTCGATAACAACTACCAAAATCTAATTTAGCCTGATATTTAATTACAATAACCATTGTATATTAAACCAAATTCTTCTACTATTTGCAGTGTTGAATTTTTGCTACTATTCATTTTGAGACCCACTTTATTGCTGGCTGTATGTAGTTCATTAATTTGTGCTTGTTCATCATTTGTGCTTCAGGACTATTTGCAATTAGGACTATGTCTATTATGACTAAGATATTCTCCATCTATTTTTAATCCAAACTTCTATAGTTTATGTTACTCTGTCTAGTTTATTTTAGGTGACCATAAAAAAGTTCAGCTTCTGAATAGTTGTTTTCAGTTCCCAATTAGAACCTCCCTCAAATGGTCGAATTAGCTCTAGTCCGAAGTTTAGCGTAAATGCTACTCGAAAATTTACACTAAAACTCTAAACTTTAAATGTTAAAACACCGACACGAGCTACTTCAGAACCTAACTAATGACAAATAAATAACGGCTTGAGGAAACGCGAATTCTGTGTGCTCGATTGCCAAGCGTCGGGACCCATAAATTTTATAGTCTGTCGCGGTGTTTTGCGTCGCATCACCAAACATAATTTAATCTCGAAACAGGTGCACCTTTTGGCACTGCGCTCGATAATTAATAGACACCTCTCGAGTTTTTTCCACCAATGGGATGGGTTTGGAGTGAATTGCTGGGACCAATCGGAGCTATAGACCAGGCCGTAATTTCGTCATGATTTAAATTAATTTCATATTTTGCCAACCTCTCTGGTGTTTACTAAAGTTTGTAGTTTCATTCAGACATCGCTGGTAAACTGTGGGCGTAAAGGGAAATTAAAACAACTTTCGTTGCACGTCATCAATGACACCATGCGTCGTCTTATGGAGTTTGCTGGTGGTCGTATTATGATGTGCAACCAAAGTTATTTTAATTTCCCCATAGAATTTAATTTAGTTAGTTCATAAAATGGAAAAAATCACTGTCTCTGCGAATACTCCTTCCAGAGATGTCTGCGAAGCCCTGGGCCTGAATTCTGGACCTTCGACTTAAAAAAGTTACGCTTTCAAAGCGGTAAGCGATAGTATTCGATTAGCGGAACGCGAAGCAGTCGATTTTGGTATTTTCGTTGCCGTGAGAATCGTTTTCTGGATACGCGTTGATCACATATAGATAATAGATACCTATGTGATATGTAATTACGCATTTCTGTTCATCTTGTAGATAATAATTAATGTAGGCGAATAATAGTTCAATAATCATAATTTACCTTCTATAACTTGCTTTCAATTGCTCAAAATCACTGATTAGTCTTTAAAGTATCCTTCGCAAAGAATATCCCAAGATCCTTGGGTCTAAAGCTAAAAAAATATAAAAACAGTTAATATATTACCTATTTTTACATATAATATGACCCATACCTACTACACACAGAGACGTCGATTTCATCATTTTCTTCATGTAATTAATATCATATATACTTTATTAAAGTGTTATCAAGGAACTTTATATCAAAAAACATCTTTGTACTTATAAATTTCAGCCGAAATATCATAAACAAACTTCCAATTACTTCCAATCAAATCTAAACGGCAAAAAATAAAATGGCTCCCGACCTTGCCAGTGACCTCGGGAGCTGACTCACAGACAAAAGAACGGACGGCGACGTGTATAAAAATATTTCGTAACAGAAATCATATAGAAATATTCAGATTTTTGTCTAGGACAGTCTAGAAGGCCATGCTTTCTGCCTGGGTAGAATCGCGCCAGAACTGTTTCCAATTTTCCGGTTTACTGTCACCCCCCTGGATAAAACGATGAAAAATGTCAATGTTACGTTAATTTCATAACCTATTGTTTAGTTATGTCAACCTATTTTTCTATGGATGTCATTATTATTATTATACGAGGGAAATGTTAAAGACGCCTCTCAGCATTTTATATGTTTTGAACAATATTTATAGCTGCTAAGTCGTAAATTAACAATTACTTATTGAGGAATTTAGAGAAGAAGCAGTTTTCACTAAAGTTCAAGAGAACACAGAAAATGACAATTTTTTCTATTTTTAATGACAAGCAAAACGATCCTTTAAAGGTATTATTGCCTAGCATAGATAAATGAAACAAGTTTAGATTGGAAAGTGCCCATAAGGACAATGTAAACACTATTGCGCGCTATTCTTGTCGCGACCCAAAGCTTTTGATAATTTCGGATCGGTTCGGCCTTTTTCGGAATTATGTCGCCAAATATTGTTTATTCAAATTTATTATTATTTTCTTTTAATTTTATAAATAAAATACAGAGTGTTGCATACAAGAAACTTTATTTTATATAAGGACATGTATGTAGAGGACATGAAACATTGGAAACCGACGTTATGCCACGATCCAAGATGGTTTTTGCAGTTAGGTTAGGTTAGTTATTAGTTAAAAAAAATTCCAAAAAAATTTTCAAAAAATTCAAGAATTTCAAAAAAAAATTTTCGCGAAAAAAAACCCATAAATATGTTTCTGGGATCGAAATATACTACCCCTAAAAATATTTGCACTTATTTACGACTCACCCTGTATAGAAAATCAAGTGTTATTCTACAACTTCTTAATAGCTGCTATGACTACCATTACAGTTTGGCTACCATTACAAGTGCGCCAAAACACAAAAAACAGAAACAAAATATCCAGTCAGCAGGCCCCTAAAACGCTGGTATGACAGATGAACATCAGCGTCACAAGAAGTTAGATGACAACAGAATTGATAGGACCTCGTATTGATAGGACCCCGTATGCAGGATGCAAGAAAACCGCCTACCAAAATCTTTTCTTTACGGTGTGCTTGTAGAGGATAAGAGAAAACCGGGTCGACAACTCAAAAGATACAAGAAGATTTTCCATGAAAACTTAAAGGGGACAACAATGCAGAATCAGTGGGAGGAAGCAGCGCACAATATGAATGGCGCAATGGAGAAGAATTGTAAACTCAGTTAACAACGATAACCAAAAAGTAAAGAGGCAACAAAGTAATGAGCTTTTTGAATTCGTGCCTTACATAACCATCTTCTGATGCATGTCAAATACTCGTCAGCGAGTAATGGCAGTAAGTAAGTAGTTTCCCCAAAGACAAACTAACATAATTACCAACACAAACCGAAAGTTTTTTATACCACGTTAAACATCATTTTTTCTAAACTTTTTACACGACAATCGAGACGTCTACTTTGTTGTATTTGAGTTTCGTAGCACTTTGGGCAAATTATGTACGATAATTCGAAAACGTCGCTAGATAAAAGGCGCTGGCAAGAAACGGTCATGAAACCGTGTGCCTCAACTCTCCCGAGAGAAGAGACTTGGCCCATAATCGACCAGCGGGCCATAAAATCGTCTCGTAAGTTGGAGAACAACGTGGGGGAGGTGGGGGTGAAGGACAAGGGTGGAGGGTGGAGGATATATATCGCCTTGTCTACATTTTTTACCGTTTCTTTAAAGAGGGTTCGTTTTTTATTTCGGGATCTTTGTTTACAGCATATTTGGGGAGGTCTTGAGGGTTAATTTTGATGGTTGTGGGGCAATAAAATATGAGAATAAATAACGAAAGGCCAAAATTGTATTTAAAATACTTTTTACATAATATTAAATAATGTTGTGGTAAATAGGAAATAAAAAAGACAAATGGGATCAAAGGCATAAAACAACGCGTTAATTATAATAAAATTTTAAAAAAGAGATCACAAAAACAATTTTCACAATTAAGTCATAAAACTTTTTAATTTGATATAATAATATGAACTAAGGTTGATTCTTACTATAAATTCCGTTTCCGTTCCATATCCGTTCCATAGGCCTTCCATATAGGCTTGATGCATTCTACGCCGATGCTGCCACCATCGTAAACAACTAGTATACACAAGTACACGGGTTTAAATAGCGAGTATAGGAAAATATATTATATAATTATTCTAAAAGTATTAGGAAGTATAATTTGTGAAAATTTTAAAAATAAAAATAAAAAAGTAAATATTTTGATATCTTCAGAAAGTCTAACTTGTATTTTAATTTATTACATATTCCGGTTAAAAAAAACTTTTTAGATGGGTTCAACTATGGTAGCGAGCATAGTTTTAATCGCCTGTTTTGCTAGTGGGGTCATAATTGGGGCTATTTCAGCTATAATGAAATTTTTTAAAGGTACATTATTATAATATTAGAAAATGTTCATGACACATTTAATCACTAGTTGATTAAAAAAAGTATACTATTAATATTGCACAAATTATATTTTAACCTCTCATAGTATATGTCTATTTAATTTTTTGATTATGTAACGAGCACTTTGTTTACTCACTTGTTTTATCGAACTGCTTAAATCCTTTTTTGCTTCTGATCAAATCGGTGTGAGAAACTATGAAGCTATAAAATGTTGTTCCGAGAGTCCAATGTTATGAGAGTCCAATATCCGGGAATATGAATTGAGTATGAATAGGAATTGAATTATTGAATGTTATAGTACGAGAGCTAGCAACGTCGGAAAAACAAGTATTTTAAGACGACTGGCTCTTTGATACATCTTTTACTAGGCTCTCTAGAACAGCATGCGGCCCGTCTGGCTGCCGGTAAACGTTGCGTTCCCTACTGCCCACACTGTAATATTTTAATTTACTAGCGGAACTTAATTCAAAAGAACAATTTTTACAAAAGTACAAAAATATGACATTTTTTTACAGCTAAATGTTTGAGGAGTTGAACATTATCGGAAAAAATAACATTGGCACCGTTATATTGATTATATCAACTCTGACTTTGATTTGCAATTGATATGTCTTAAAACAAAATATTGTTAGTCATGCAGATTCGTTATTTATCGAGTAAGTTACAAGTGTTTAATGCTTCTAAAAGAAAAGCTGCGCATATTATTATCGTCTCCAGTTTTCAGCTATTCGACAAGGTAAAGCAAAGCTTAATCCAAGTTAATTCATTATGAATTATTCTCCATTACATTATTCTACATTATGAATTATTCTCCATTTATATGTCAATATGTGATAATATTTCAATAAAATCAAAACTTCACGTTGAGTTTAAAAAATGTATCCGCGTGTATCCAAGTAAACATTGCTTTTGTGAAGTTCTTTGATAAATACTTAGAATAAAAATATTTCATTTTTTTGCCCTAATTTGCCCTTTTGATCTATATACGCATTTTCGTTGCAATATGCACTGTAAGCACCCATTTTAAGCTATTATTATGTGGATTATAAACGCGAGTTTATTTGACATATCTAGGAGCGGAATAAAATAATCATTTGAAATTTTTATTCCGCTATAGGTAAAAACTGTTTTTTGATAATATTAGGGTTGCAGTGTTGCCAGATCTAACCCAATACAAAATGTTATGTTATGATAAACCTGGTATAATATTTCATTTTTACGTTCTACCGGCAGCAATTCCAGATGTTTTTCATATGGTAGATGTTTTCTCTATACCTAAATCTAAACATTCTGGAGATATTTGCATAGTAGTGTAGTTGCCGAACATTTAGTGTTTTGACTCATTTGCGTATTGTGTGAACAATGGAATCTTCGTCGAAGGTAAACTCAGTTTATTTTTTTATAATTAACAGTGCTTCTTTCGAATACAAAGAGAATAGAATTCCGAGTTCGAAATCGAGTTCGAAAATGATAAGAAAAACTAACATAATTACCAACACAAACCGAAAGTTTTTTATACCACGTTAAACCTCATTTTTTCTAAACTTTTTACACGAGAACTGAGACGTCTACTTTGTTGTATTTGAGTTTCGTAGCACTTTGGGCAAATTATGTACGATAATTCGAAAACGTCGCTAGATAAAAGGCGCCGGCAAGAAACGGCCATGAAACCGTGTGCCTCGACTCCCCCGAGAGAAGAAACTTGGCCCATAATCGACCGGCGGACCATAAAATCGTCTCGTAAGTTGGAGAACAACGTGGGGGAGGTGGAGGTGAAGGACAAGGGTGGAGGGTAGAGGATATATATCGCCTTGTCTACATTTTTTACCGTTTCTTTAAAGAGGGTTCGTTTTTTATTTCGGGATCTTTGTTTACAGCATATTTGGGGGGGTCTTGAGGGTTAATTTTGATGGTTGTGGGGCAATAAAATATGATAATAAATAACGAAAGGCCAAAATTGTATTTAAAATACTTTTTACATAATATTAAATAATGTTGTGGTAAATAGGAAATAAAAAAGACAAATGGGATCAAAGGCATAAAACAACGCGTTAATTATAATAAAATTTTAAAAAACAGATCACAAAAAACCATTTTCACAATTAAGTCATAAAACTTTTTAATTTGATATAATAATATGAACTAAGGTTGATTCTTACTATACATTCCGTTTCCGTTCCATATCCGTTCCGTATGCCTTCCATATAGGCTTGATGCATTCTACGCCGATGCTGCCACCATCGTAAACAACTAGTATACACAAGTACACGGGTTTAAATAGCGAGTATAGGAAAATATATTATATAATTATTCTAAAAGTGTTAGGAAGTATAATTTGTGAAAATTTTAAAAATAAAAATAAAAAAGTAAATATTTTGAAATCTTCAGAAGATCTAGCTTGTATTATAATTTATTTTTCCAGCAAAAAAAAACTTTTTAAATGAGTTTAACTACGGTAGCGAGCATAGTTTTAATCACCAGTTTTGCTAGTGGGGTCATAATTAGGGCTATTTCGGCTATAAAGAAAATTTAAGGTACATTATTATAATATTAGAAGATGTTCATAGAATATTAGTATTTTAATAAAACACGCTTTTAGATGTATCAAAAATCTTTTAATAAGAGTAACTTTAACTCTACATATATGTTTAGGCTTGTTAGGCCTTTTTCAAGAGTTTTTTAAAAACTAAAAAAAGTTCTTAAAAAGGCCTAACAAGCCGAAACATATATGTAGAGTTAAAGTTACTCTTATTAAAAGTTTTTGATACATCTAAAAGCGTGTTTTATTAAAATACTAATATTTCAACGATGGTTCACAAGGAACCAACCACAGCTTCAGTACTATTTATGTTCATAGAACATTTAATCACTAGTTAAAACTGAATAAAAAAGAATACCATTAATATTGCAAATTATATTTTATACTCTCATAGTATATGTCTATTTAATTTTTTGATTTTGTAACGAGCACTTTGTTTACTCACTTGTTTCTTCAAACTGTTTGAATCCATTTTTGCTTCTGATCAAATCGGTGCGGTGTGAGAAACTATCAAGCTCTAAAATGTTGTTTCGGGAGAGTTGAATATCCGGGAAAGTAAAATTATTGAATGTTATTGCACTCAACAACGCCCTAATTACTCTCTCCTTTACGCGTTAACATTTTTTCGGCAATTTTATTAACATTTGAAATTGTCACAACACAACACAACGCCTAGTTCGGATTCTTTTTCGCTTATTTTTTATTACCCGCAACAGCGTTGCATTACACAAATTACCACGTACCTGAGAGTTTTATAGTTTCAATAACTGCACTAGGCAGAAAATTAAAATACTTAAATATGACAAACCCACCATTTCAATATTATTTTAATGCGATCAACATGAACTGTAACCGGGACGGCGTGAAATACATAGGGAAAACTTCTGATTTCTGCCGTATACAGCGCTGCGGTCGGTTTTTTTTCGAGTTTTTTTCGAAATCATCTGAAATGCACCAAGTCTATAATTTGATTCTATTCACAACGTAACCCTTGAAACGGTACTAAACGGAACGGATACTGTGCATTGTCCTATTCATTTACACGATATAGTATTTTACGTAAACGGAAAGTAGCGGATACGGAAGTGAGAAAGTGGGAAACAACCTTTAATCTATTGCAAACGCATCGGCAGATGTTATCAGTGTATAGCTATCGCCTTCTTTAATAACTTTAATGTAACAGACATAACATATAAATTTTTATAAAGGAACCCAAACCAAACTTATCGAAATATTGGGAAACAGTTCTTCAAACACAGCAATGTTACCTTGCCAGTACTGGCATACCAGTGAAACTGGCAACATCTATTGGATAAGTGTAAATCTGCCTTAAATAGACAGGTGGGTAAAACCCTAAAATATGGGGAAATTAAAACAATTTTCGGTGCACGCACAAAACATCCCTCTTTAGAAGTTGATCTGTCATATTAAAAAATGGTTAAAAAGAAGTTAATAACAAAGCGCCTCTCGTGTTTGTTCGCGTACTAAAAATTTCAATTAATGCTTGTATATATTTTTAATATATTTTTTAAATTCACATTTTTTTAATTGTAAAGTAACATATTACATTTAAATGGATACATTACATAACAATTAGGTATATCAATTACAGGATTACAGGGCCCGTATTCTGTAACTTTGAAAACGCTAAGCGCTTTTAGACGCTCAGCGTATATGACTTTAATTTTCGCTGAGCGCGCACTTAATTAACGATTTCGGTATTCTCGTCTGACGCGCCTAGCGTCTTTACTGATTGCGCTGAGCGCTTTGAAAACGGTTGCCTTAAAGGATCGTTTTGTTTGTCGAACTGTCAGTGAAAATCGAAAAAATTGTGATTTTGTGCATTATCTTGCTCTTTAGTGAAAATTACTACTTCTTCTATAAATTCCTCAACAAGTAATTGATAATTTACGACTTGGCAGTATAAATATTGTTCAAAACATCGAAAATGCTGAGAAGCGTCTTCAACACTTCCCTCGTATAACAAGAATAATTACATATCCATAGAAAAATAGCTTGACATAACTCAACAATAGTATATGAAATTCACGTAACATTGACATTTTTCATTGTTACATCCGTCAGTTATCAACTTTTGACTATTAGCTACAATATTACCTTGGCTACAATGTTGCCAAGATGGGCTCAACGCGTATCCAGGACACGATTCGCATGGCAACGAGAATACCAAAATCGACTGCCTTGCGTTTCGCTGATCGAATACTTACGCTCACCGCTTTGAAAGCGTAACGTTTTTATGTCAAAGTTACAGAATACGGGCCCAGGGTTGTTTTCTAACATTTCCTAAATAAAACGAATTATAAAATTTCAATATCTGTATATTTGTCATAGGTATGAAAAAAGTAAAATATAAAATGGACAAACGCTTACTTACATTGCAATAAAACTTCCACTTTTAGTTTTGCAATCCAAACGCAATATTTCTATTTCACAAATATTCAACAACACTAGAATCACTGAAACTTTTGCGGCTGACAACGAAAACTGAAAAATATAACAGCACTTTTTGTTTTGGACCTGCATATCAACATTACGCTGTACCATTATGTTTTTGTTTTTGAAATAATATATAATATCTAATTATAACTTGTGAAACATGATTTTAACTATTTCTGACAATAACTAACTTTTTGTTATCAAGATGACATTTTAGACGGCAACTGACATATATGTCATAATATTTTAATTTTAAATATGTATGTAATATAATTATAATAAAATTATATTAATTATATTAATTATATAATAAATTAATATAATGCAACTTTATACTAAGAAAACATTTATACATTCACAAAATACAATAAAGTCTAATAATATAGTTTGAAAACAATGAAAATTGAATTAAAATTGAACGACCCCTTGTGTCAAAATTAGATTAGAAAAAGTTCTAAAGGGGGATGTTTTGTGGGTGCACGTCATCAGTGACACCATGCGACGTCTTATGGAGTCTGCTGGTGGTCGTATTATGATGTGAAACCAAAGTTATTTTAATTTCCCTTTATGTAAAGAATTTAAATATTTTCGATCATTCATTTATCAGGACGGAAAATGTGACAGAAATATTCGATCAAAAGTTAGTCAAAACCGAAAAACTAAACTAACCATCTTAAGGACAAAACTAAACTAACCATCATTACATTCATAGTGCTGAATTTAGTGATATTAATATAAAGAGTAATTCACTAAAAAGCGCTAAAACTGGTTTATAATTTACTAAATAGTATTAATCAATTTTTGAATTAATAATTGTCAAACAACGTTTTCACAACTTGGTAATAGCAAGGTACATCTTTCGATAAACGGTGTTAACTGTCGACTTATTAAAACAGGCAATTTATCCCGTCAGATATTTCAGGTGCCTATTGTTACTATATAGGTAATTACAAATACCAAGTCCTTATTTAGGATTGTGTCAATCTAGATACACAAACTTCAGAAAAATCCATCCCTCTAAACTTAAATACCTCCACTACACCTATGGACTAGAATAGACTTTACTACTTTAAAATTCACACGTAATTAACCACTTTTCTACGGAGTAATTTCACAATGGACCATTTAATCTCAATTTCCTATTGTTTATCGAACGCTTCCCTCGGCTTAATCCTAGTTGGCTAATTACTATTGATAGATCCGCATTCGCCCGGTGCACTATTATCCGTTTTCTTCTCCTCTTTTTCCCTCTCACTCTTTTATTTTTCTCCCTTACCTATTTACTTTCTATAAAATCGTTTCTTCGCCAGAGCAATATCCGAATTGATCCGATTTCTAACTTGACTAGCGGCGAAAATGCCGACGTTATCCGTCTTCTTTTGACGACTGCGTCCGCCTTGCGTCGTCGTTTTTCTTTCCTTTTTCGTGCCGGAGAACTAGTTGAAGAACGAAGAGCTGAACTAAGCATCTTGATGACAATTAATCATGTCGCCGGTGCTGCATTTAATGAGTTTAATAGAAAGGAGAGCGCAGTTCGGTTAAGAACGTTTTTACACGACGGGAAGCTTTAAGAGTCTATTGACACGCTAGAAATAAGAACAAATTAAAAAGCATTGTTGGTTTTTGTGAATTTTATTTTTCTTCAAAGGTCGACGAGGTAAGCTCATTTTTAGAAGCCTAGACCTAGGGTCTCTTACAAAAACTCTAATAGCTATAATAGTGTAGAAATCTTAAATACTGCCCACCACTAATATGCTAGTATTTATCACTACGAGATAACTACGTGAGATAAGAAAGGATTTTTGAAAATTCATCCCCTAAGGGGGTAAAAAGGGGGGTAGAATATTACAATATTTTTTATTTAAAAAACGGTCAAGTTTCCGAAAAAACGTTTAAACACGTATATTTTATTTTCTTTTTTTACATATTTGAAGATTTTTTAAAAATTTATACAGGGTGTTTCGAAAAATCTGATTATTGATTAATCACGATCCTGCTTAAAGCGCTTAACGTAAAAAGCTGATTTTTGAAAAATGGATTGACTTTAGGGTGCAGAGGTTCGATAAGGAAAGATTTTTCGAAACTCGAATTCTAAGGGGGTGAAAACACCCCTCAAATATTAGAATATTTTTTTATTTGAAAACCGGTGAGTTTTTCGGAAACATTCTTAAACACATATATTTTATTTTGTTGTTTACATATTTTCAGATTTTTTAAAAATTTATACAGGGTGTTTCATAAAATATGGCCATTGAGTAATCACGATTCTGCTTAAACTGCTTGACGTTTAAAGCTGATTTTTGGTAAACGGATTGACTGTGGGGTGTAGAGGTTCGATAAGGAGGGGTTTCGGGAAAACGCTTGGACAAGCATAATTTATTTGATTTTTTTACATATTTTGAAATTCTTTAAAAAATTATACAGGGTGTTCCAAAAAATTGGGTAATTTCTTAACCACGATTCTGCTTAAACTGCTTGACGTAAAAAGCTTATTTTTGGCAAACGGATTTTTCGAAAGTCAAATTCCAACGAGATGAAACTACCCCTCAAATATTACCAAGTTATATAATAATATCGCCATATTGTATATTGTTTTCTTCTCATGCTGACATAAATTTGAGAAAATTTTATCCAGTTTGTATGTTAATGGAAATTCTTGCTTTGCTTTATCATCACCATTACAAATGATTAATTCGACGCGAACGAAGTCGCTGGTACACGCTAGTAACTTATAAAAATGGTAAAAACTGAGTCCAGTAGAGTTTTCCACGCAGAACTCAGTCATTAAATAGATTTTCGCTGGGGGCTCTCATTCTTGAAATATGATAACGGAATACCCTGCATATTATTTTATTATTTTATTTGTCTTGTTATCAGCTTGTTAAAAATATACTCTACTCTACACTTATTTTCATAAGTAAGGTAAAGATCCTATGGATATTTCGACACAGGAAGAAAATCTACAAAATAAATTAGTTATTTTTTTATAAACTTAAGGTCGTAGGCCGAGAGGGCTAATTTTCTCGAGTGACTTATATGTTATAGCTTATATGTTACACGCTAGTGCCATACAAAATTTTATCCAACAGTAGAACTGTTTCATGTCCAATCTCTAAAGAATAAGTGATTTAAAAGGATCTACCAGTTCTACTTTCATTGTTGCGAATTAATAAATTATCAGGGTGCGTTTATGTTACTATGCAATATAGATGTGCGTTTTTTTCTAAATAATAAATAGCACTGACATTAAGACGTCATTTAGTTAAATCGCAATTTTATAACGATAAAATAGTGAATTATCAACCAGCAAGACAGATTTTAAAGAAAAACGATTCAGGAAGATCTTCCGCAAGAAATTATTAACCCGGCAGAGGCGGCTACAGCATAAATACTGCCAGAAAAGTCTCGTGGCGTATATGATAGGGAATTCAAGGCGTTTGAAGAGTAAATTAAAAGTAAAACGTGTCAAAGGCATAAACGAAACTATCTTGCTTGCTTACTTCTTTGAACTACAGAAGAAATTTGTTCCATCATTCTTATGGACTAAGCATTCAATGCTCAAGTTAACTTTACAGATTTGTAAATAATTAAATTAGTAATTTATGAATAAAGCTTAATAATTTCTATAAAATGGTGTGGCTTTGAAGTTGTAACACACTAGTTTATTATAACTTCAAAAACTCACGCGTGTGTTATTATTTATTTTATATGCATGTATACATGTGAGTAACTAGATACCACTAGTGAGACCTGAACAGCACTGCATATTATCGTCGGTAATTATGCCAATGGGAGAATTTTCAGGTCAGGGGCTTGGAACACCCTCAAAAAAAAATTCCACTTCTCCAACTCCCAGTGGATGACATACCAAGAATTTACAACTTTGAGAAATACCTCACTGTAGTATTGAGTAATAAAAGGGATTGGGGGAAGAAAGAAACGCTTACTCAGTATATAAAATACCATGCCATCACGTGGTATACTGATGCTTCCAAAACCAAAGCAGGGATAGGAGTATTTGGGCCGAAAACTAAGTACTCCGAACCAATGGGCACCTACCCCAGTATACTTCAGGCAGAAAATTACGCTATCGAAAGATGCGTATAATTTATCTTAGATATGAACTATCAAAAACAGGAAATTGCCATTCTATCCGATAGTCAAGCAGCACTTAACGCGATCAACTCAGTAACCATCAATTCGAAGTTGGTCAAAGAATGCCTAGAGAAGCTCAACAAATTAGGCAAAGAAAATAAAGTCCTCCTACTCTGGGTGCCTGCTCACTAAGGGATAGAAGGCAATGAAAAATCAAATGATATAGCTAGGAAAGGAGCGAACACTCCACTAACTGGAGAACCAGAACCGCGCTCTGTTTTCCAAACGGGAACCAACTAACAGCGGAACTGAAGAATCTGGAAGACTCCAACCGTAACTTGGTATGGGTGTCCTTCAACGGTCTAAGAGACTCGAAAAAGTTTCTCAGAACTTACGACCGAGAAAAATCAAAGGTTTTCCTTGATTTAAGTAAAAACAATTTTCGGATTGTCCCGGGGTTTCTAGCAGGACACTGTCTCCCCAACGAACACCTCAGTAGGCTGAAGCTAAGAAACAACGGCGAATGCAGATTCTGTGGGGAAAATGGGGAAACATCAGAACACCCTATCACTGAGTGCGCCGAGAAGACGACCATTCGTGCCACGAACTTTGGTACGTCTGATCGTTTGGTACGTTTGGTACGTCGAAGATGGAGAGCTGGCCTCTATGGAGCCGTCTCAGATACTGGCTTTTGTTAAAGCCCTGAGACTGAATGATGAGTTATAACTCGTTATAACTCAAGAAAGGGGAACACACAATAGATCTATAAGGTCGCGGTGATTAACTCCCCTCCTAAACATTCTACATTCTACATACATGTGAGTAATGTCTGTTGGATAAAACTTTTTTTTCGTATCTTCGACAACGACTTCCTCGCACTTATGGGCCACCCTGTATATCAGTAGGGAATAAATTACATAAGATGTTGTAAGTAACAAGAAAGTGAACAATCCTTTTACCAAAGAGAGTATTATTCCGATATAAAAAAACTTGGCACTCCGGCTCAGCAGACCGGCAAAGGTTTACGATTCGAGACCGTATAAAGCTCCACCCCGACCGTTAAGAGCCCTTTCGCACCGGCTCGCCTTTCACTCCATTTTCTCTGTCTTTTGTGCCGGATTTAGTGGCCCCTTGCTTTTCGAAAAACATTGTCGGACACGCCGTGCGCACTTTCCAGCCAATGTTGTAACTATTTACGAGTTCGTAGTTCTTTGCTGGTGTCAAAGGAGTACGAAATAAAGCAGAGTAAAAGCGGCATCAGCGAAATAACAAGGCCATCCCGATGTAACGTAAAAATCTGGTGACGTCACCTATTGGAGGCATCTAAACTCTATTTAGCAGCGTTGATAATTACCCGATAAAAGTTCAAATTGTGGATCTTTTTCACTCAGTAGATATATTTCGAAGTTTTAAAATGTCTTTATCCACGACTCGTCTATTGAATTTAATTTGATTATTATGCATGAGTTTATGAAATAATAATAATATTCATTATTCACTAGTGAATAATGGTTTCGTTATTCAACGATTCCAAGGATATCTCGATCCAAACTCCAAACAAGAGCTATTTGAAGTTCTCAATGTCACTTTTGCATTCATCTATGGGGTGTTTCAAAAGTTGTTTTTCTTGTAACGAGATTTTTAAAATATTTTTTGCTCCTTAAACATTCTCATATATTATATCTCGCCATGTAAACAAATTATTAAACACCATTATGAAGAAACAATGTTAAATTTACCTCATTTTCTACTCTAAAATTAGATTTAAAAATTTGAAGTTTTTAATGTCACTTTTTGCATTCATCTATGAGGTGTTCCAAAAGTTGTTTTTCTTGTCATAAAATTTTTAAAATATGTTTTCCTTTTTAGTAAGTCTCTCATATTATATCTCGACATGTAAACAAATTATTAAGCACCATTACGAAGAAACAACGTTAAATTCCCTCATTTTCTACTCTAAAATTCGATTTAAAATTTTGAAGTTATAAACGTCACTTTTTGCATTCTAAAATTCGACTTAAAAATTTGAAGTTTTCAATGTTATTTTTTGCATTCATCTATGGGGGGTTTCAAAAGTTGTTTTTTAAAAATAAAAACTTATATTAATATTATCTAAATTTTTTTGATAGTCGTGGATAAAGTATAGTATTCTACTCGCATATAATGGCTGTTATTCACGCGGATGAAGTTTATGACACGAGCCGCAGGCGATTCACCAATATCTGCTCGTTGAATAATATACTATTATCCACGAATCGTCTATAATTTGATTATTATACATGAGTTTATGAAATAATAATAATATTCATAATTCACTAGTGAATAATGGTTTCATTATTAACCGCTTCCACAGATATCTCGATCCAAACTCTAACAAACATTACCATTAATGTAACTAAATAATTTTTGTTTTAATTAGTTAAAGCTAAATTAGTTAGCTACCTAGTTAAAGAAAATTTCAATGTTTTGTTTCCATGTTACTTACGCGTTCTACTCATTTAATATTTTTTTGACATTAAAAATAAAAACTTATATTAATATTATCTAAATTTTTTTGATAGTTCTGGATAAAGTATAGTATTCTATAATGCATCGCATATAATGGCTGTTATTCATTTGGAAGATTTATGTAACTAACCTAACCTAACTTCTTCCGCGTGAATAACAGTCACCATTATATGCTCGTTGAATAATATACTATTATCTCAGTTTTTAAAAATATTATTGTATATAAAAATAGTTTTAAAAGAATACGGCGTCTATGGTGGCAGAGTGGTGTCGCAGTTGACAGTCATCGATTTATCGGTAGGCGTGCGGACGTGGCAAATATAATCGATAAAATCGAAGGGTGAAAAAGGTTATAAATCTGTAAAAAGAGGTGTTTAAACTATAAAGTAATTATAAGTGTGTGCAATTATAAAATTTAAAAGGTTGTAGTCTTATAGTGTTTCGTGCCGCGCTGTAAATTACGGCCTGACCTGAAAAACCCCGTTTTTCGCTTTCCTAATGATTTTAATTAATTTGCCTTAATCCAATAATTCTAATAACAACCTTTAAAAAAATAATGACGTCATTAAGTTTCCAGAATGTTAAATAGGTACTCATTGATTTACCAACAAAAAATATGAAAAAAAGTTTCTATAAACATGGGTGTGGAAATGCATAGTTTTAAAGTTACAGGATCTTAAAACTTTTAAAAAATATGTCAGTGTAGATCAGTGTTATACATTTTAAAAACATTTAGTAATAAATGGCATTAAATAGCGGGTGCGTCTCGAAAGTGGCTCACCCCCCATAACTTTTTTATTTTTTCAGTTAAAGAAACGAGATTTGGTATGTTAGTATATGACATAAATTAGGATTGATTGACTTATTCAATTGTTTATTCAAAATTGTATTGTTGACATATCATATGTCAACTTTTGACATTTTCGCATATGATTTATTTAAAATTATAACTTGCGGTTCGTAACGAAAATTTGACTCGAAATACCAAGTGTGTGGTATCAAATTATTCGTAAAAAAATGCTTTTTCCAAATATGCTAATGAGCCAGCGTCATTTCATTTGAAAAAATTCAGATATGATTAAAAATACGATTTGAGCATTTTCTATCTGGCCAGGACAAGACACTAAAAACATTAGACGATCAAATCTATTTTTCCATGATCTCCTTGATTAAGAATTAGTGTTTTTTACATAGCCATGGCACTCTAGATTCAATTTTAAAATATAACTTTTTAATAAGCAATAATATCACAAATTGACATATGATATGTCATTCTATTCAGAATGTAATTTTCTATCAAATAAAGTATAAAAATACCGAGGGTGCCATTTAAAAATCAGAAGTTGTATTCATTTCCAGGAAAACAAGAAGTGACCAAGAACAATTGAATACGTCAACCAATCCTAATTTATGTCATATACTAACATACCAAATATTGTTCTTTTTATCTGATAAAATAAAAAAGTTATAGGAGTGAGCTACTTTTGAGACGCACCCGGTTATATAATATATTTTTATTTTTATTTTTATTTTATTATGTGTTATTAATTAAATTGTGTTTATCTCATCTAGGAGACCGAAATGGACAAAATATCAAGATACAACTTTTAATTGGCATTAAATGGCGTACACAATTTTGCCAATAAGAGGGAAAAAAGTCAGTGGCGCACATGTTTTTTTAGAAAAATATTCCAGTGGTAACCTGGTAACCCATATGCACGTCCCTGGTGAATCCTGTCGACCCTTTTTTAGTATTAAAATATGTATCACTATTAGTAAGATTTACGCGCCAAACTTCATTCGAATCGCTAAAAGCACAAAAGGAAGAGAATTATAATAAATCGAAAACAAATGAAGACTTTAAGCTCCTCAAGGAATCTCCCTACAAGAGATAGCACATTTTTTGAAACACCCTGTAGATACGAAATTCAAAGACAGCAAAAGCGTTGCATCCAGCATCGCGCCGTCATCGGAAGGGCTATGCACACGTCCATTTACCATTTTAAATGAACAAGATAATTAATAAAATTAATATAAACATATGCCTTAAAATATTAAATAACAATACTTTATGGGCCACGGTATAACAGATGTTTAGTACATTTACTGTTTTTCCATTTAATGTATCACTCTTTTATACACTTTTTCTCGCATATTATATAACCCAATATAAGAGAAACATCACCGTGTTTCAACAGACCAGCAAAGGTTTACGATTCGAGACGGTATAAAGTTTTACCCTCGGCGTTAAGAGCCCCGTGACAGCAACTTGCATTTCGTTCCATTTTCTTCGTCGTTTGTACCGGATTTAGTAGATACTTCTTCTTTTAGGACACTTTCGGTCACACTGCCCACACTTTCCACCGGATGTTTTAACTCCTATCGAGTTATCGATGCCTTATTTACTCTACTATGCTCTGTAAAAAGCGAAGATGACCTCTCACATGTACTCTGTGTTGCCAACTTTCTGAAATACAATTTCCGACGAAAACAGTCAAAACTTCTAAAGTAATGTACAACGAACTAGTAGAGAGAATATACGTTCTAATAAATAACACAAAACTGGAAATAGTAGAAGAATACATATATTTGGGACCACTAATACACAGCTCGGGATCTACTACCAGAAATCAACCGAAGAATTAAGTTAGCATGGAGTTCTTATGGATTAGATTAGATTCTTAGAGGTGGTTTTCGGTCTGATCCACTGCAACCTTCTCAAATCTATTGTGGTCCTCTCCTGATCCTTAGATTACGTTCTCCAGTCCTATCCTTTTCACAAAGTTTAACAACTTGGAGACTGAACCCTCCATGTAGCTCCCTGGCAATGGCCTATTACCGGGAACCGCACATTTGCCAAGCTGTCACACCGACATAAAATGTGTTCTGACGTTTCTTCTTCAGACTGGCAGAACCTACACATAGCTTCGTCTGTCAGTCCCATCAGCTTTAGATGCCTATTTAGCTTACATTGCCCTGTTAGTAGACCTACTACAGCTTTGACTGTCTTTCTGTCCTTGCTTATCAAGTCTACCGTGAATTTTGGCGAATGTTCTACAATGAACCTTTTCGCCTGTCTCTACCCTGGTGAGTTTCTCCACCATTCTAGAGATTTGATGGCCACCCATCGTTCCGTGGCCATTTTCGTGACCGCCTTTGCAACGCCGCAGACGTGTTCTGGGCCTATGAATGGCATTGATGAGCCTTGCTTGGCCCTTTCATCTACTTATTGAAGAAACTCAATCATATTGAAATCTAGAATTCGAATTTATCTAAAGAAAAAAACATTTGACCAATGTGTACTACCAGTCATGACCTATGCATGCGAAACCTGTACTCTTAAAACGGATATTCTAAGGAAACTGCAGGTCGCACAACACTCAATGGAACGAAATATACTGGGAATAACAAAGAAAGACTGTAAAAGAATAGAGTGGATGCGACAAAAGATCCAGGTAATATTCAAATTCAAATTCAAATTCAAATTTCTTTATTAGACCCCATTAAGTTTTACAGAATAATATTAGTATTAATAAATGTGTGTCTAAAGGGATCGCACCGCGATTAAAAAAACGATACAATGGCACGAAGTGCCAGAGTGGTGCGACCCCAAATACAAAATAGAAATAAATTAAATTACAAAAATAAACAGAATTAAAAAAAAATAAAATTATATAAAAAAAGTGAAAATATAATTTTATCAGGGATGAGCGGAGATAAGCAGAGGGGCATAATGAAACAGTGTAAAAACCGGAACAGCAACCAATGACGGGCATATCAGAAGAACAAGATCTCACAAATCAGTCGAAGAAATTATAATATTTACGAATTTAGTAAATGATTTTTAATTTGTTTTTTATAATCTGTAAAGGATTGAAATTTAAAGTTATTAGAAATATTATTCCACAAATGTGGCGCTATGAAACTGAAAGATTTTTGGAAGTTAGCTGTTCGGTGTTGAGGAATTTTAAAATAATGCACTTGTCGAATGATCATGGTCAACGTAGTGAAACAATGAGAACAAATAGGGAGGCTGCTCTGTAGTTAAAATTCGATAAATGAATGTCATTAAATGAAATTGTCGTCTGTTAGTCATGGATAAAATAGATAAATTTTTAAGATGTGGCGTTATATGATCTCTAAAAGGAATGTTAAAAGAAAACCGTAGACACGAATTTTGAAGTATTTGGATTTTTCTAGAGAATCTAGCGTTTATGGATGTACCATAAACAACATCGCCATAATCAAATAAAGATAAAATAAGTGTGTCACATAATTGATACTTAGTCTTTGATGGTATATATTTCTTAAGAGACGAAAAATTCTTCAACCGTATATAAGCAGCCTTTAATTTAGTAGTTATATGTGCCTGAAATGAAAGCTTCGAATCAAAATAAACTCCAAGATTTTTAGTCTCTGTAACAATGGGTATCGCAACATTATCTATATGGATATTCATGTTACCAGCCGTATTTGTAATTTTGTTTATATCACTACCAAATACTATAACACAAGATTTACCGGCATTTAATTTCAAATTATGATCTAGAGCATATTTATTAATTTTATTAAGATCGTCGTTAAAATTTAACTGAAATTGTGCCAAATTATTAGTATCTATTCTGCAATAAATTTGAGAATCATCCGCATATTGCTGCAATTTAGAAAACTGTAATTCCTTATCCATATCAGCTACATATAACGAAAATAAAAGTGGCCCCAGAATAGATCCTTGAGGAACCCCAGAAATCATAGGAATATAACTAGATTTTTGTTTTAAACTTCCCCGTTTCATGACAACACAATGTGATCTATCTTTTAAAAGGTTTTTTGCTGTAATTTTGCTAGGAGCAATGAATGGTCTAGAGTATCAAATGTTTTACTAAAGTCTAGTAAGCTAAGACACGTCATATTTTTATTTTCTTGATTTACTGTAGTTCTTACGAAAACCAGATTGGCATTCAGGTATTAGTTTATTTGAATCTACAAATGAAACAATTTGATTATGTAGATGTTTTTCTATAATTTTAGAAATTGCTGGCAAAATACTCACGGGTCTTAGATCGTTGTTATTTAAAGGTTTGGAAATTTTACAGAGAGGTGTTATAATAGCTTTTTTTCCATATTTCGGGATAGACATTGTCTAAAATAGGAGTATTAATTAGGTAATAGATGTCATCCACAGAATCAAGAAGGGCGATCAACAGATGAACCACAAAAATGAGAGCATTAAGGAATTAAAAGACCTAGAGGAAGACAAAACCTGAGATGGGACCATGATATTAGGAAATTAGCTGGGATAACTTGGGCCCGCATAGCCAACAATATACAACAATGGGCCTAGCTACAAAGAGAGTATCTAAATATGTGAGGAAGGCTACACCATAATTGGAAATGGTTGAATACGCTGAGAATTCGAAATATACTTCATCACCAATTTTTTTCGTGCAAAAAAAATCACTGGCCTGTTCCTGTGATCGAAATATACTATCCTAGAAATATTTGCACTTATTTAAAATTCAACATGTATTCGAGGGGACAGGGTCAAGCACAAAATCTGATGCCAACCGAGAATGTGTATATTTAGTTACAGTAATAGAAGTGGGCAAAGATTGAATGAGTCGTTCGTTTGAACGAGTATTAAAAATGAATCGTGAGATTCGATTCATTGCTTGCAAGACGGTTCGTTCAATTGAATCGTGGCCAGCACGGATAAGATTTGAACGGTGAGCCGTAAAAAAGAATAGTGAGAATTGAATTGGATCACAATGCGATTGTTGGTTCAAAGAGTCGTGAGAATGGATTCATTGCTTAGAATACGGTTCGTTCAATTGAATCGTGGCCAGAACGGATCCATAAGATTTGAACGATGAGCCGTAAAAAAGAATCGTGAGAATTGAATCGGATCATAATGCGATCGTTCGTTTCTACGGCGCGGCGGTGATATAGGCATAGAGTCAGGCACCAATATTTCATTATTATTATTATTTTTTTATTTATTTATTTTTTTTTATTTGAGACTTGAACAAAAGCCCTAAACAAACATCATGGGCATAAAATGCAAACGATAAGCAAGATTTTTATAAGAAAAAACTTATTTATATTGTGCTTAGTACGGGAGTATCTGTAAGGTATTTAATTTTCATGTTAATATTTTTGTTAAAATAATATTACCGACTATAAACCATTAAATGTCGGACTAAAAGACGAAATCGTGTTTTTATGCATCTCCAAATAAATATTGTTGGCCTCTGCTCAATATGCTAAAAAAAACGGCGTCAGCGATGGTTATAAAATGAAGATCGCTGTCATTTAATATGTAAAATTATATGGGGAATGTAATCGATGTTCATTTCCAAACCAAGTGGACGCAATTTTTGTTCGATCATGCGGTATTTATCTACGGTTTTTAGTATATTATGTACTACTTATTTCTTACTTCTTACAACTAAATCGAAATTAAAATATGGCTCTAAAAATGTTAAATTGGTATTAAGAAGTCTAAAAAAAATATATAATATAAAATATAGAAAATAGTATATATGAATTGGATTGATAATTTAACATTATTAATAAAATAATCAATCCAATTACGCCAGTGTCATAAAGTGTTGAAAAACAAATGAAAGAACTGTGTATTTCTTTTTTTGGTCCGTTAAATAATTGTCCGACCGAATTATCGTCGGTAATGTCAGTTACGATTCTTGTTTTTCTGAAACGTAAATTGTGTATCTGATTCATTGAAAAAGACAAATGAACGAATCGTAGGAGTCGATTCACTAAAAAGAATCGTATTGCCCATCACTATGCGGTAATGCTAGTTTGAATTTACTCACTTCGCTAAGAAATGCTTATGACTAAATGATAACTAATTTTTACGAATAACGCATGAATTTAAAATTTTCCACGGATATAGCCGTTTTGGGTTAAAATTTCCATTTTCTTTCTGGATCTCGAAAGCTCTCACGAATCAGTAATCAAACCAGTTGGCATCACTATTAGAATTTTTAGAATTTAGAATGAGTGGGAGGGGGGTTAATCACTTCGACCTTACAGATCCATTGTGTCCCCCTTTCTTGAATCATAACTCATCATACAGTCCCAGGGCTTTGACAAAAGCCAGTATCTGGGACGGTTTTATAGAGGGTAGTTCTCCATCTCCAATATCAGTCGTACCAAAATTCATGGCACGAATGGTTGTCGTCTCGGCGCACTCAGTGATGAGGTGTACTGGTGTTTCACCATCTTCCCCACAGAATCTGCATTCGCCGTTTCTTCTTAGTTTCAATCTACTGAGGTGTTCATTGAGGAGACAGTGTCCTGTTAAAAACCCCGTGACAATCCGAAGATTGTTCTTACTCAGACCCAGGAAGATCTGTGATTTTTCTTGATCATAAGCTCTCAGAAACTTCTTCGAGTATCTTAGACCATTGCAAGATTTCCATTCCAGGTTGCGGATGGAATCTTCCAAGTTCTTGAGTTCCGCCTTGAGTTGGTTACCACTTGGAAAGCAGAACGGTTCTGGTCCAGTTAGTGGAGTGTTCGCTCCTTTCCTAGCTAGATTATTTGCTTTTTCATTGCCTTCTATCTCTTGGTGAGCAGGCACCCAGTGTAGGAGAACTTTGTTTTCTTTGCCTAATTTATTCAGCTTCTCTATGGCATCGCTATTGTACGAACTTATTTGTTTGTAAAATAAAATAAACTACGTTAAAATTAAAATGACAGGATGTCAAGGATTTTGTCATTGGATAGACTATATGTATAAGCCTGCGCGACGTGAAATGTTAATTGCTGATTTCCAAACCTAATTTATTAAAAAAATAATTTAATTAATATTAAATTAACTAAATGTTTTTATGACCAATGTTCGTAAACATTTTACGCACACCAACTTCTTCCTTTTACCAATGAAGAAGATCCGGATACAACTTCTTGGCGCTAAAATTATTGAATCAGCACATTCAGAATGCCTCGTGACAAATTTCCGGGCTACACATTAAAATTTATGCCGGCACAATTTATCATGGCAGATTTGCCTGTAATCTCAGGTAACGCGCTGCTTGTATTTAATTCTGTCTGGTCCGCCTCTGCAAGATTTATCTCGCAGAATTCCCGACCCCCAAGAGACAGCTAAATATAACTAATCTCACTACTATGTATTTATTTTATACGGACAAAAATATAAATGTTTTAATAAATACGCTGGCTGGCCAAAAAATGTTTGAACAATACAATTTTTTAATTGACATCAAAAAACCGGTACAAAAAGGTGCATCTCCAAAGTGGCTCACCCCTATAACTTTTTTTTTCAGATAAAAAAATGGGATTTGGTATGTTAGTGTATGACATAAATTAGGATTTATTGATGTATTCAATTGTTTTCGGTCACTTCCTGTTTCCTGTTTCAAATGACTACAACTTTTAATTTTTAAATGATATCCTCGGTATTCTTTACTTTATTTGATAGAAAATGACACTCTGAATAGAATGACATATCATATATCAACTTTTGACATTTTCGCATATGATTTATTTGACATTGTAACAGGCTGTTCATGACGACAATTTGATTTGAAATACCAAGTGTGTGGTACAAAATTATTCGTAAAAAATACTTTTTCTAAATATACTAATAAGCCACCCTTGTTCTATTTGAAAAAATGGAGATATAATTAAAAATACGATTTAGGCATCTTTTAACTGGCCAGGACAAGGCACGAAAAACGTTCGACGATCAAATCTATTTTTCCAAGGCCCCTTTATTAAAAATTAGTGTTTTTAACATAGCCATGGCACTCTAGATTGAAATTTAAAATACGATTTTTTTTAAGCGAAAATGTCAAAAGTTGACATAGTTGATGTACGATATGTCATTCTAGTCAGAGTGTCATTTTCTATCGAAAAAATATACCGAGTGTGCCATTTAAAAAACAAAAGTTGTAGACATTCCCGGTGAAGCAGGAAGTGAGCTCATTATGTCATATACAAATATACCAAATCAAATGCCAATCAAATTATAGGGGTAACTTGGAAATAAGTGTTGGAAAGCTAATTATTAATTTGATTGGTTCATTTGACGTCAAAGAGAAGTTTCCTAGGTATGGCATGGTTGCTTGACCGCCGCGGCCGCTAGACTCTAATTTAAACTAATTTTAACAAAAATTCTTAGACTTTTTTTCAAATTTTTGGCAATAGTTTCGAAACGTTGCGTTCTAGCGCATATTTCATACATTCATTCAAATCGGTTTAGTAGCATGGCTAAAATCGAAAGTTGACAAATAGTGATATTTACCCACTTACTACTGAAAATGCATTAAAGTGAAATTTAATTGTTCATCACATAGAAAACATCATTCTAGAAAAAATGCAATTAAAGTTATAAAGTATCAAATTGTAGGTTTAACGTGTAAGTTAAATTTTAAATTTGACCAAGTACATGCCGAGAAAATGAAAATATTTCAACAACTTGCCATATGCTCTTCAGTGCCCAAGAGAGGTACCTACCCTCCCCATACCTACCTTTGAACTCTGTATTAAATGACTTATAAATTGGTATTATAGATAAATATTAATTGCGAGTTGCCATTCTATGGAAAACGTTACCATTGATAATTTTTGAAATGAAACTTCTTTACGCGCGTTAGGAGTAAAAAAAGTGACGCACGGCCTTGAATTACGGCACGGACTAACAAAAGGTACAGTGGTAACGGCAGTATTGCCACAACCACCCCATTCGGCGTAGATCTACCGCTTTATAAAAGAATTTAACCTCGCTATCTCATGATAATGTACCTCGATGAAAAATAAGCTTGTGGCAACACTGGGTAACGATCTGTGCCATACGCGGGTAAGAAAATCACTATAATAAACTTGATACTGTACCAAGCTTGATGTGTACCAATATCCTCTGGTTGTGTGCTAGGAAGTACATTTTCATGCATGTTTTCATAGATAAGTTTTTTAGCTTCTGAATAACGGTCTGGTAAAGAATCTAGCTCATTTGCCAGCTCAGAATTAGAATTTAGAGTTAGTAACTCGTATTTTTATTATAGGACACTGTCAAATTTATTTCAAACCAATAATCAACGAGAATCTTCGTATAATTTAATAAAATTACTATAAATCACTATAAATAATGAATAATAAACAAAAACAGACCACAGACCACGCAAAACAAATTGTTGGTTAGTAGTAGTCAGAGATATAGATGTAGTAATATTTTGGTTTAATGGCCACAGCTGTCAGGCCTATCCGGCCGGGTGATAGGATTATCGTATTTTAATAAAAAAATTAAAAAAGACATTATAAAATTATAAAGCTAGAATAGTATACCGTTCTATAATAACTCTATTTTTTTTTGAAGTTTACAAAAAGCATCCATAAAAATATATCCTTCAATTTAATATCTTTTCGCAAGAAGTTTTACTTCAAATATGCGCACATAGTGCACACTGTTTTTTTTTTAATAATACGCTACGTTAAGTTATTTTAGTTAGTGATATAATAATTTCATTAATGTCCAAATTATTCCGAGTTTCTATGCAATAAGTATTAAAAAAGATTAAAAGGATGCGAATAAATGAATTCTAACGAGTAAACAAAAAAACTTTTCCTGATTCTTATCCCAACTGCGATAAAAAAAGAGAATAAGATTTAATCTCTATATAACCGGCTCCCCTCCTTACTTTTCCCCCTCAGCTCCTTACAAATTTTCCCAAATTTTCAGGTTTATCTCATTCGGTGAAATCCGGCACGGTGATTTATTTCGATTCGGAGCTTGTTGCCCGCTTACTCCCTCTTTCGTTCTTTTCTCTAAAGTTGTTTTCGTTTTCCTCTTTTTATTGCCTTCTTACTCAAAGGGATTTCTCCTTTTAAATCCCTTAATTTAAATTTCAAAAATTCTGCTGTAGCAAAAATAGATTCTTTTTATGCTCTCTTTTCTTGTTTCGGTTCAAATTTAAATTATTGAATGTAATCAGGTTGCTTTCGCTTGAGAGATTAGGGCAGTATGAATCCGAACTAGGGTTTAAATTTGGATTAAGAAGTAGTGCAGGGCAGGAAAAAAGGCTGGATATTTCGGCACTGTAACAGAAATATAAAAAATAAAAAGGTTTTCTTTGGTGAAATGCCACTGGTTTAGGATCCAATAGAAAGGCAGCTTTTCAGTGGCTTTATACTTGTAAACAAAATTGACTAACCAACAAAACCACTTAACATCTAAACGGGTATATTAACTCTCGTCGTAAGAAGAAAAAATAAAAAATAAATAAAATAAAACTACACTTACCGGCACGAAAAACGGGTACATAAAATTTTGATGTATTTTAAAGTTTAATATACACACACCGGAAAAATCAAGGGATATCATTTTATTAAAGTTAAAAATAAATGTTTTGAATAAACAACCACATATTTTTAGGCCGATTCTTTCTACTTCGATTGAAACGAAGTAGTCACACTAGTTATTTCTAAATTTGAGATATTTGCAGAAGTGTTTGTGCATTTTTTGTCAAATGTATAAAAAGCACCTAGCATCAATTGTTCGAATTTAACCTGTATTTTATGATAACTGGCCATAATTCATTCAAATAACTCTGTTTAGTATTAAACGACATTATGGAGCGTAGACATCTTAACAGAGACGAAATGCTAAGGGCCATGGGTATGCTCGAAGCTGGAATGCGCCAAATCGACGTAGCTAGAGCATTAAATACAACGCAAAGTGTAATATCGCGATTAAGTGCACGCTACCGTGAAAGTAGTGATGTTGTTGAAAGGCACATAGGGCGACATCGCATTACTACCCCTCATCAAGATCATTTTTTACAATTAAATGCTCGACGCCGACCGACTCTTACAGCACCAGAGCTTAGTTTAATTATCCAAGAATCACATAATGTAACCGTTAGTCC
The DNA here is from genome assembly GCF_002938485.1 of Sitophilus oryzae. NCBI lineage: Eukaryota > Metazoa > Arthropoda > Insecta > Coleoptera > Curculionidae > Sitophilus > Sitophilus oryzae. Next base: position 2,752,028 of record NW_022146304.1, on the reverse strand, counting down.
TGACACTGTTCGCAATAGATTAAGAGAGGTCAACTTAAGAAGCAGACGGCCTTGGAGAGCTCAACCCTTAACGAGAGGAAATCGAGAGGTACGATATTTGAGTGCTCAAGAGCATGTTCAGTGGTCGAATGAACAATGGGCCAATGGGAATGAACAATGAGTCACGCTTTGGAATTCATCCGGATTCGAGAAAGCTTAGGGTATGGAGAGAACCGGGAAATCTTATTCGGTTGGATCATGTTCAGGAAGTGCACCCTTATCAAGGTGGAACAGTTATGGTCTGGGGAGGAGTCCAGTAAGGCCGAAAAACCGATCTCGTTTTTCTTGAAAGGTTTCTAACAGGAATCACATATCGTGATTTAATTTTTGAGCCTGTTGTGTTACCATATACCAATGATTTTGGGAGAAACTTCATTCTCATGCATGACAATGCACGGCCTCATACAGCCAGAGTGGTAAGTGAGTTTATCAATGCTCATCAATTAAACATCTTACCCTGGCCGGAACAATCTCCTGACCTCAATCCCATCGAGCACGTATGGGACGCGGTCCAAAGAAGAATTTTGAGAATGGGTATACCTCGTGAAACTCGTAGGGATCTGGTTCGGGCCGTGAATGCAGCGTGGCAGGCTGTACCTCAAGAAGAGATCGACAACCTGATCAGGAGCATGGAGAGACGATGTAGGGCTGTAATGAACAGTAGAGGAGGCTATACCCTTTATTAAGTAAAAATGGTTTTATCTTTTTTTTTATTTCACAGTTTAGAATAAAAAAAATGTGTGTATTTTTTTGAGTTCAATAAAAATCAGGGTAAATTTCCAATACGTCCTGTAAACTATTTGTTTATTTTAATTTTATTATAACAGAAATGCAAATAATAAAATTACTGACGATGGCTGGATAAAATTGTAATATCCCTAGACTTTTCCGGTGTGTGTATTTTGTTTTAGTGGGCCGATTTTGCTGATTCTTCAGCAATTTGTAGCTAAATTATTTGACTTTTTAGTATATCTTTCTAAATTAAAAATGAAAGTTCCCATCTGTCAATTATACTAGGGAAAACAAAATGTTGATGTTTTGGTGAAAGTTTGAAACATCTTGTTGAATATATTAACAAAGCAAAGAATTTAAAAATAATTTTATCATCTAGGTAAGTTTTTTCTCTATAGTTTGCTTTTTGATTCATCTCAATAAGTTTATTTTTATCGGAGATATTCGCTTTTGACTAAGACAGTAAAGATTTACAGCAATTTTAACATTGAAAGCATGTCTTTGCTTTTCGGTTCTCATCTACATACTTATAAAATAGTGTTTAGTCATATTATTATTATTTATTAACGTTTACTCTAGTAGAGATAGTTTTATGTTCTGAACTATCGGCTATTGCTGCTTTAACTGATCATGGTAGATATCAACTTTTGTACTTAAAACCATCTCTGCTAGAATAACGGCCCAACAGACAATATTAATATGATTTTTGAAAGGTAGTGATATAATAATGCCTCCAAGTGAGGGATCAAACAAGATACCAAACCCCAGCAACCTAACCTATACTACTGTTTTCTTCAAAAGCGAATATCTCCAAAAAAATTAAAACTATTGAGATAAACCAAAAAAAAATCTATCGAGAAAAGATATACCTAGATGACATAATCATTTTTAAATTCCTTGCTTTGTTAATACATCCCACAAGGTGTTTGAAACGTTCACCAAAATATCAATATTTTGTTTTCCCTCGTATAATTGACAGATGGCAATGGCAATTTTCACTTTTTATTTAGAAAGAGATAACAAAGATTCAAATAATTTAGCTACAAATTGCTTAAAAATCATCAAATTCGGTCCACTAGAACACAATATATAAAACTTTAAAATACATGAAAATTTTAAGGTGTCCGTCTTTCGTGCCTGCGAAACTCTTAGCGAAAGGCGCGTCCAGTGGAAACGTAAAGTGCTTGATGTATTGGTGAATTAGTGTTTTATTTTGTTGTTGTAACACCAAAAGCTTTAACCCTCAACTGTAATTTTCAAGTTTTAAAACAGAATTTCCTGCCATTCTTGAATTGTTATAAATATATATATTATTTTAAAAAATATCGATACCTATGTGGCAAATTCATCTCTCCAAAAAAAATCCTATATGGGTATTTCGCCACTGCAAGAAAATCTACAAAGTAAAATCGTTATTAAATAAATTAATATTGTTTATTTTGTTCTTGAATAGTTGCATTTAAATGTTTTAAATAGTTTTTTTTTCTTTGTTCTTTGTATTTCCTTGCTTCCGACGACGGAAAGAGATAAACTTTTCGAAACGTTAAACATTTTTTTGTCCGTTAGGTAAATTTGTTTATTGGTAAACCACTGCTGACAATTAGTCTCCGTTGGATTAACGCAGCAATGTTTACAAAAATAATTATTTTATCTTGTACATTTTCTTGCAGTGGCAAAATATCCATATAGGATTTTTTTGGATAGTAGTATATTTTGAGCTACAACACTAATTTAAAATCTTTAGATTTTATCCCGTACAGAGGTGAATTTATTTTAAGCCTGTTTCCTATGTTAATAGAAATAATTATACATGCCATTATCCTCCAAAGTTCTTTTCTCTATTCTTTTCCTTGTTTTATTGTTTTCTTGTCTTAGAAGATTCTCCGGACAAATCCCTTATTTAAATTTCAACAATCTCTTTGTATGATACTAAATAAAAATAGTTTTCCTCTTTCATTTTCTCTGTCGCCCAAAATTGAAATCAAAATGAATGAGACACTATTTTTGTAGGCTATTGTTGAATGTGTAGGCTGTGTTTTGAGTTCTTAATCATCTGCTGATGATGCTAACATGGTTAGCGAAACGCGCATCCAGTGTAAAAGTAAAACTGTTTTGGTATATTTTGGTGATTTAGTGTTTTATTTTGCTGCGTAGCACCAAAGGTTCCAACCCTCAACTGTAATCAGTCAATCCCCGTCCAGTGTAAAAGTAAAAGTGTTTTGGTATATGGTGGTGATTTAGTGTTTTATTTTGCTGTGTAACACCAAAGGTTCCAACCCTCAACTGTAATCAGTCAATCCCCCCTGATTTATATGTAATATACTAATGTACCAAATCTCATTTTTTTTAATCTGAAAAAATAAAAAAGTTATAGAGGTGAGCCACTTTTAAGAAATACGCGGTATATTGAACCTTAAAATACATGAAAATATTAAGGCGTTCTTCGTGCGGATCAGTATATTTGTATAGAGATTAAGCTAAACTGGAAAAGAATTGCCAAAAATAACATTTTCTCTTACTGAATAATTAACCAAGAATGAAGGGACCCATATTAACAAACTAAAAGGATAAATAAAAAGTACTTAATCAAATAATAAAATTAGTCGTCTAGATGAACTTTTAAAAAACATCATAACTAAACTGATGCTCTAATACAAAACAGAGAATGTACCTATTGATTTGAAAGGTAACTGGAAACCAACAAACATAAAAATTCAATGCTACTATCTCAAACAAATTTATATAGGCTTTTACATTAATCCCATAAAGGCAAAATCCATATATCAATTTAGATTATACTTTATTACATCGAAAATACGCGTACGCCATATTTATTATGTGAAACATGTGGCTCGATGCATTCTAATAAATATTTATATACGAAATTGATTTTAATTTGTATTTTTTTTCGTAAAATCAAAATTCACCAAGTAACTACTAGTAAAATTTAAAGAAAAAAAGTTTAAATTGAGATTCTTGAGTTTCAACGTTTTATATAGAAATTTTGTTTTATTTTTGTATTTCATTTTCCTTTACATTATGAAAACATATCATCGGTGAAATTTGATAAACTGCTAACTCCATTATTCATAATTTTAGAAGAGAGAAAAGAAACGGTACAAAAAAATATGTACACATGTAGCAAGTATATTCATGCGTTAATATGATATAGAGATAACAATAGTCTTTGTTGGGGAAAAATAAAACTTAATATTTCGTTAAAAATTTTACGTAAAAATTATGTATTATGAATTAATTGAAAAATTGTCACTATAAATCGTTGTCTTTTTTAGACAGATGTCATTTGTATTGTCATTATTCAATTCATTATTCGAATTCTCAGAATGTTGTTAAAAGGGTTTCATCTTAAAATACAATTTTAATCAATCACAATTGTTTATCTCCATCATTTACCGGATTAATAATACAGAAATTATACCTCAGTTATAAAAAATTCTTTATTTAGAGCGATTTACAGTAATTTTATTAATTTATACGAATATTCTCGTTGATTATTGGTTTGAAATAAATAAGACAGTGTCCTCCAATGAAAATGCGAGTTATTAACTCTAAATTCTCTCTAATTCTAAGCTGGAAGATATGCTAGATGCTTTACTTAGACCGTTTGTCAAAAGCTACAAACCGATCGATGAAAATATGCAAGAAAATTTACTTCGTAGCACACAACCAGACCATTGGTAAACACCAAGTTTGGTACAGTATCAAGTTTATTATAGATGATTTTCTTAGCCGCGTATGGCACATCGTTACCCAGTGTTGCCACAAGCTTATTTTTCATCGGGGTAGATTATCACGAGTTAAATCGTTTTACAAAGGGGTAGATCTACCCCGTATGGGGTAGCTGTGGCAACACTATCGCTATCACTTGTCCTCTAACTAGCTCGTGCGTCACGGCCGTCTCACGACCGTCATTCAAGGCCGTGTGTCACGGCCTTCAATTCTTACTCCCAAAAAAGCGTAAAGAAGTTTCATTTGAATAAAATAGAAAAATACCTCGTTACGAGATTCTATTGTGCATAGACCATAATTGCAGTTATGTTAGTTAAGTTAAAGAATACTCCCACTCAAAAAAATATACATTTTTTCTAAGACCATAGTGACTAAAGCATCCAGTGCTAATGTAAAAAAAAGTTTTAAAGTTACGTTTCTTTTTTTGTTAAAAATGTTTTTGTTTTTTACCTACCTCGATATGTTTATACCATAGAGAGAGTAGTCTTTTCCAGCTTTGTTTTTCGCGACAAACGAAGACAGATCGCACCAACCCACCCTTCGTTCCACTCGACAAAATGATGTTTATTTCGTTTGTCGAGATCGGAAGTTTGTCAGCAAATAGCCTTCTCCTTCGACGACCCATTTTTGGGCCCATTAATCTTTTTTAAATGATCCATCGCTTTGTGCTTGTTTTGACGTGGCAATATTAGATCTGCCGATGGAAATAGAAATGTTATCTAATAATACGAGTCGGCGACGCCATTGTGCTTTTGACAATACGCGGAAGGCGAAAGCGCGGAGGCAGTGGCGTAGATAGATCACTGAGCATTTAGATTCAAAAAAAATACATCAATTGCGCCAATGTCGTCAATCCAAATTACAACAAAGGATTAAAATATTGAGAATAGCCTAACCATCTAAAATTCGCTGATGACATAGCGATAATTTCCAATAGTCCTGAAGAACTATAAACACAAATTAACAAACTAAATACAGCCAGCAATAAAGTAGGTCTAAGAATGCATTTAGCAAAAACTAAAGTAATGGACAATAAATAACACATAATTGGAAATAATAATGGAGTATCTGTAAGGTAGTAGTAAGTAATCTAGTAATGGAGTATCTGCAGAGAGATAACTTCAAAAGATACTGGTTTAAAAAGAAATTAAAGTTAATTAACCAACTTTTAAGGTATAACATTCAGTAAGTGTGTGAATTTTTAATAAAATATTTTGATTTATTTATGTTGTATTTTATTTATTCCTTCGCAATATCCTTCACAAGTATTCACTTGTTACTCAAATTTTAAATATATTAATTTTCTGCTATGCGTTCCAATTGTACCAACTTATTTCTTAAATAAAATAAACTACTTTGAAAATTAAATGACAGACACATCTATCACTGTCTGCTTTCGCGATTTTATTTTGATGTTTGCCGATCAAAAGATATACATACATATTGTAGTGTAACAACCCAAGTTCGTCAACAAAGTTGAAGAGGTAATATTTTGGCCAACTGTATATCAAACAATTTAAATGAAAGAAAGGAACCTACGTTGAGTTAAATATTTTTTTATTGTGACTACCTCGGATGCGCCTCGACAGAAGCAATATTTTGGGAAATTTGAGGAGAATAGGTTATGTAAAAAAAATGCTAAATTTGTAAATAGCCCTACTTTTTTTATTAAATGAAATGAATGGAGTGCCGTACTCTGGGTCCGTTACAGTAGCCCCCCCCCCCCCCCCCCAAACTCTTTTTAATATTTAACTTGTATTACCCACCTAGCACTACTAACAACTGACAGAATAGCACCACAACCCCTAGTGAATTACAGGACACATTTTACCGGGGGGCTAATGTAACAACTAGCCCCCAGTTGGTTATTTCCCTTATATCTTTAGCACTCTATTACTTGCTACCTGGCACCCAACTTACAGAGCTAGCACCACAACCCCTAGCAAATAGCAGGACATTTTATCAGGGGGGCTAGTAACAACTACCCCCGGTTGAATTTTTCCCTTAAAACTTTAGCACTCTATTGCACCCACCTAGCACTACCTAGCACCCAATTTACAGAGCTAGCACTACACTCCCAGAAGAGTTATAGCATATTTTCACCTGGCGCACAGTGGGGCGGATGGCAATTCTAGTGGGACAAAGCATCAGCGATGTTTGGGACTTTATTATCTCGTAATACGAGATAATAAAACTAATGGGCCATAAAACTGTTATAAAATACATGACACAACCGTACTGTAAACTATTAATTACTTTGTAATCTTGTTACACCCTGTATATTTTATTTTAAAAAATACTATTTTATTAGAAAATAAATAAAATAGATGTTTAATTTTAATTTATATATAGTAATACAGAAAGTTGGGATCCAAAAATTGCATCACGACATCCCACAAAACGGTCAAACTGGTCTTAGATGTTGATTTTAAAACGCCTTTTTTTCTTGAGGGCTTCAAAAAATTCTTGGCAGCTGACTTCAACCTAACCTAACCGGTGAATCGGTGAGAGACTCCTAAAAATTATGTTTTTTTTTTCAACAATTTGGCAACGCCCGGTACAAATAAATATGGGCATGGAAACTACAAATATTCTAGCATCAAAATTGCTTACTACTGTTTGGTAACTATTGGTAACTCAAAAGATCTACATCATTCAATATATCGATATTTGATAAAAAAAAGTGAAAGTTTGATATCTGCAGAAGAAAACCACGAAATATTTTAACGAATAATATACGTGTAGTATAAAAGTAACTAACATAATTTGGTTTTGGAACAGAATGTATAAGCACTTGTAAATATTTTGTTTTCGTATGACCTCTGCCTTGCTAAGCAGAAAATGACCTTTAGTTGTTAAAAATGTATCGAAATACATACAAAGAATATATAACCAAAAAATAATTGATACATTTTTATATCTATTGAAATGCCTACTATTAATTCATCAGTACACATTTTTTGGCTTATTTCTAACAAAACGGTTTTGTCCCGCTAGAATTACCGTCCGCCGCACTGTGCGCAAGGTGGAAATATGCTATAACCACAGACTTAACTATGGCCACCGTCTAAAAATATTCTAATTAAAAATTTTTAGACGGTGCATTGGCTATAACTACCAATAACTCTTCTGGGGGTGTGGTGCTAGCTCTGTAAGTTAGGTGCTAGATAGTGCTAGGTGGGTGCAATACAGTGCTAAAGTTTTAATGGAAATAAAAATAAAGCGAAATAATAAATACACTATAACTCTTTTGGGGGTGTGGTTATAGCTCTGCAAATTGGGTGCTAGGTAGTGCTAGGTGGGTGCAATAGAGTGCTAAAGTTTTAAGGCAAATATTCAACCGGGGGGGCTAGCATTACATTAGCCCCTCCCGGTAAAATGTCCTGTAATTCGCTAGGGGTTGTGGTGCTAGCTCTGTAAGTTGGGTGCTAGGTAGTGCTAGGTGGGTGCAATACAGTGCTAAAATATTAAAGAGTTTGGAGAACCGGGGGAGGGGGGGGGCTACGTAACGGACCCCCGTACTCTGCCTGGAATTCACATGTAAAAGAGCACGGCAGAGAAAACCACGATCACTAGGCTAGGTATCACGTGCTAGGTAGTGCTAGGTGGGTGCAATACAGTGCTAAAATATTAAAAGAGTTTGAAAACCGGGGGGCTAATGTAAGGGACCCACATTTTGGCCCACTAAATTGCCATCCGCCCACTGTGCTGGAGTGGCTATAACTCTTCTGGGGTGTAGTGCTAGCTCTGTAAATTGGGTGCTAGGTAATTGCTAGGTGGGTGCAATAAGTGCTAAAGTTTTTTAAAGGAAAGATTCAACCGGGGTGGGGCTAGCGTTACGTGGCCTCAGTAAAATGCCCTGTAACTCCTTTAGGGGTTGTGGTGCTAGCTCTGTAAAGTTGGGTTAACAGGTAGTGCTAGGTGGGTGCAATACAGTGCTAAAATGGCCAAAAGTTTGGAGAACCGGGGGGCTACTACCATAACGGACTCACGTTTTGGCCCACTAAATTGCCCATCCGCCCCACTGTGCGCCAGCTGAAAATATGCTATAACTCTTCTGGGGTAGTGCTAGCTCTGTAAATTGGGTACTAGGTAGTGCTAGGTGGGTGCAATAGAGTGCTAAAGTTTTAGGGAAAAAATTCAACAGGGGGCTAGCATTAGCCCCCAGTAAAATGTCCTGTAATTCACTAGGGGTTGTGGTGCTAGCTCTGTAAGTTGAGTGCTAGGTAGTGCTAGGTGGGTGCAATAGAGTGCTAAAGTTTTAAAGGGAAATATATCAACTCGGGGGAGCTGGCGTGCATTAGCCCCCGGTAAAATGTCTGTAATTCACTAGGGGTTGTGGTGCTAGCTCTGTAAGTTGGGTGCTAGGTAGTGCTAGGTGGGTGCAATACAGTGCTAAAATATTAAAGTTTGGAGAGACCGGGAGGGGGCTACATGTGGACCCCATGCTCTGCCACAAATTCACATGTAAAAAGGCACGGCAGAAAACCACGATCCACTATTCCAGAGAATCTAACTATGGTGTCCTAAACTTTATTAAAAGAGAAATAATAATAATATAGAGACTCTCCTCATACCTAGGTTTATACTATAATACATTCAAAAACATGCCACATGTATATCATTCAAAACTGAAGAATTTTTTGTTAGTTTAACGGCTCCCCACCCGTAGGTACGAAGGCCCTTGTTGCGGACTCGACGCTAAAGATGAAGGTTTGGTGCCAATATCTAGAAATTATATATATATATATATATATATATATATATATAACTATATATATATATATATATATATATATATATATGCTATATATATATATATATATATATATATATATATATATATATATATATATATATATATATATATATATATATATATATATATGTATATATATATATATATAACAACAACATATATATATATATATATTAGACTCTTTATAAATTATTCTATAAATTATTCTATTTATTGTTTTTGTTATTCGCCCATGCACGGTCGAAAATTGTTAGCACACTCAACAAGGCCCTTATTCTCACGAACCATAAACATCGGCACGATGGAACAGTAAACGTTTTTATGTAGATTACTTTTAAACTGAAATTATTTACAGCATAAATAGATTCCATTAAATGCATACACATGTTATATTTATATATTCTCAGATGAAATAAATAAGGAAAAACTTAAATATAATACAGAATATTACAAGAGGAAAATTAAATATATGCTCTAGTTAACATTAGTTAAATAACGAGAAAACATTTTTAACTTTAATATCACTTAATCACAAAATCAACTTTAACAACCAAAAATCTCGACGAATGTCGTTCGAATTATTAATAACAAAAAAGCTCTTATTTAACATACATTATGTCTGTTCGTCGCCTGACTTCCCTCTCCCTAGTTTGCGAATAATATTTTAAAAATCAATAATTTTATTTATCTATATAGAGTGTGTTAAAACTGAATATTTTGAATTTAAAGAAATATGTCTATTTTTAAATAGGGGGCTCATTTCAATATGATGATTTCCGTGCCCTGCGTCCTGCTACAACTACGCCACTGGGGAGGAGATGACCCACGTTTTTCGCTGCTGTCGGCTGGCGGGGATACAGTCTCGATAAAAAGATTAAATAAATTGGACCGGTTTGTTGTTACGTTTTTGAAATGTTTTCGAATAGAGATATTGTCCTCTATTGAAACAGTTTTTTTAATGTTGTGCTTTTGTCCGATTATTTGGCAATCTTCGCATGAAAAGGCTAATGCGACTTTGTCATGGTCTACGAGAACACAATAAAACGTACGTGTATTATCTAAGCTGTCAATTGTATAAAGTGAAAACATTTTTTTAATATACAGGAGTCCGGCGTTTAACGCTGGACGTTTCATGAAAAGACCGCGTAAGTCGGAACCGCGTATACTGAAACAATATTTTAATTACATAAACTATACAGGGCAAGTCTTAAATAACTCCTAATATTTTATTTATTTTTCTATATTCTAGGGGTATTTAGAGCCCAAAACACGTCTATGAGGTTTTTTACGTACTGACCAACTACATACATATAAGTGATACCAATTAAACTTTTAGTTACGTAATCGAGAGCGCGATTTTTAAATTCATAGTTGCCAACCATGGACATATTCGGCACCAGGCTGACTAACTGGAATTTAAATTTCCCGCTGGGGATTCAGGTGGTAGCTCTGCTGTAAAAAATGTCCAGTTGCCACATTTATTTATTTGTTTCCGGACATTGTCATTCGATTTGGCACTTTAGTTTTGTATTGCGAGTTTTTGGTTTAAATGAATTGTGTTGTGACACTTTAAGTTTCAAAATGTTTACTAGCAGACCTTGCAGTCGAACATTGTTCTTTTTAGAACCTCTTTTAGCGCGAGGTGTATAGGAAAGCTTAATAACGGTTGCAAAAAACTCTTCGCATCTTTATTAGAATATTTTTAAGGAGAAAGCAGTAGCAATGGCCTTTTAGGTTCCTTAAATGCTGTTAAGGAGGTGAGTTTTGTTGATGTAAATAATAACTGTTTAGATTTACCATTAATTTATATTTGTTTCCTAAAATATTTCGATTAAAAGAATATATGTGACCCTTCCCTATATACTTCTTCTTCTTACAGTGCCATACTCTATATAGAGCGTCGGCTACCTCTTGTGATGTGTGTCATCAGTGTTTCACAAGTACACGGGACCTACAGTTTATTGCCGAATCCGAACGGCATATTTGAGAGGCTGTACAAGGCAAATATACTTAAAGTGGTTTGCCATTGCCTTCCTTGAGGTGGCGGCACGTTGGTCGCTCTATTTAGATAAATAAATATGTTTATTTAAATAAATAAAGCGACCGTACTGGCTGGGGATCGAACCCAGTACCTTCCGCTCCACAGATCGACACACTAACGCTGGAGCTACGGCCGGCCACAATTACAACACTTAATATGTACTTAATATCGAAATAAGTGAGTAGAATAGTGTAGCATTTTTATTTTCCAAATGCTACTTTGTTTTATTATAGACGGTATTTTATTATTGTATCGATATTCTTTTTACATTTCTACAACGCTTAAATTTCGGAACGCTCTCTATCAAAAATATTGGATCGTACCCTGGTGTATCCAGGGGGTGACAGTGAAATAGGAAAATTGGAAACAGGCATTAGTGTCATTCCTGTCATTCTCCTCACGACAAGTATGGCCGCCTAGACAAGGACAGCATTGTTTTTGTCTAACTTCACAGTTTAGAATTGACAGATTTCAGTTTCAGAGACAACTTCAGATTTGTTCTAGAACAAATTCCAAATATTCGACGCCATTTTAATTCATTCCGTTTAGTTTCGTTTTGGAAGTTCAATTTAATATTTCGGTTGAAATTTATAAATATAAAGGTAATAAAGTATATAAAATATATATTACGTGAAGAATCCTGGAGAAAATGACGTTTTTGCAGTAGTAGGTATGTCCCATGTACATGAAAAATAGGTAGTAAATAAACACTGTTTTTACATTTTTTAGATGCAAGAAAATTGTGTTATAATCTCTTTGATCGGCGATTTTTTTGAAAATGGAAACAATTTACAGCAAGGTAAGATCATTTTTAACTATAGCCAACATTAGTTATCTCCAATATGTGCGATTTATTGTCAATAATGCAATAAATCGGACTGCTAATCTCTTATGTTATCCGACTAAAAGTCTCTTTTTGCATCTTTTTGATTTATAAGCCAGGTTCTTTGGGAATAATGGACGCTTTTTTTAAACAGTATATTTATATATTATACCTATTGATATTTTTACATTGTTAATTTTAGTTTAAAAAAATTGTTTTTCTCTTTTCAGGTTTTTGTATAAGGCTCCCGTTTTCATGTTCCTGTGTCCGTTTTCTGTCCTTGAGTTTGCGAATGCGTGTGTTTATTTACAAATTACTGTAAGTCATGCTTATACCTTAACTAATTTACGTTAAAAGTGCATATAATTAACTAATTGGTATTGTAACAATACAATCCTCTATATTTTTATATTTATTTAGTCACGTTGTTCCATATTTCAAATAAATATATGTGAATAAATTATTTTTTGGTTTTATTTATGAAAAGAAAAAATACAAAATACATTTGAACTGAAAGAAGGCCCGCCATTGAATAACCGGAAACGGAAATGAAAATTAAGCCATCATGTCCTTATCATGTCAACCTGTCAATTGGAAGTTAGTTCTCCAGACGACAATGAAGGCTTTATTGTATCGATATTCTTTTTACATTTCTACAACGCTTAAATTTCGGAACGCTCTCTATCGAAAATACTGGATCGTACCCTGGTGTATCGACAAGACGGGAAACGTCAAAATCGTCACCTCGGATTTGGCCGTTGTCGAGGTCACTGTGCCATTTTGAGAATTAAATTTATTCGGCTGGTATTTTTCACAATATGGGAAAAATATTGTGATTTTGTTATCCTATAGATGGTTGAAGATCCCATATAGCTTTTGATTATTGAGATTTTAGTGGATCTATAGTTTTGGTAAGATTTTCCTTGACATTCCATTCGGTAGAAAAAAAACCTTCACATACCTTTCTTTTAGATTCCAGTTTTTTGATGAGAAGTGTCCAGCCCTTATTTGAGGAGAAATGTTAAATAATTATTGATTGTGTGCCTTCACAATGAGGTAAATTAATACCTTCGTAAATTTTTCGAGTTTTTTATAATGTAAGGTTAACTAATACCATGCATTTCTTTTTAGGTTTTTCTACAGTTTTTCTACAGATTTTTCTACGTATTTTTCTCAGCATTTTTCCACGTATTTTTCTTCAAGTATTTCTAGACATTTTTCTAGACGTTTTTCTGCAAGTTGTTCTGCATATTTTTCTAGAAGTTTATGCCATGTTTTTCCACAAGTTTTTCTTACGTGTTCAGTCACCAAAGTAATCAGTAGCAGCCTGTTCGATTAGATGCACCTGCACCCCTCTGAGGAGAAGTTGGATGCTATGATGTTTTTGTATTATTAAGAAGATCCTTTTTTAGTATAATTTGGTATACAAGGCCAGTATATTTTTTTATAGTAAACTAAACTTTTATTAATTTGATTATAAATAATCATTAGTGTGTTAAGAAATTAACTATTCTTAACATTTTACATTTAACTGGTTAAGTACTTGCCTTCAGCATTACTTTAATCCTTAATTTATAAAATTTAACATTCTGTTACATTTTATATATTTTTTTTAGTAAATAAAATTAGTATTTGCCTTCAGCATTGCTTAAATTTTACTTGTATTTGATTATTAAAATAATCATGTTATATTGATTGATTATTCAGATTTAACATCTATTTATGTTCTACCTTTTATATCATTACGATCTTTGACCTGTAAGGGCAATCTTGGATACAGCTTTTAAACTTTTTCCCTTAACTATATATAAACAAAAAGGTTCATGAATCTTCGTAATAAGTCAATTGAAATTTAGATATTTAATATTCGAATAAAACCAAGACCGTCTCTAAAAGTATTCTTTTTATATTATAATTGTTTGAATAATATCTGAAAAGACATAATTTGATTTTGAACAAGTTTTAAGATAGAGTTTCTTAAATATAATTCTTGTATATTAATGAATATAACTGCTGTGCCGAATAGGTACCGAATATTTCTAACAAGTAATAAATCTTATTTTTTTGGGTATTTGAATTGTTTCATTGGTTGATCCAATTTCTCAAAATATTTAATAGCTATACTAATTTTAGTTTCTATTCAATTAATACACTTGTACAAATTTTCTTATTTCAGTTTGTACTATCCTTTTTAAGTATTAGCATCTTTTTGATTTTGGTATGCAGTGTTTGATTTTGGTATGCAGCTTTGGTATGCAGTGTAAGGTATAGGTGGGTATCATTTTTTAGTCAAGTGCAGAAGCAAAAGCTTGTTCCCACCGCCTCCGATATAAGAGTAGCCGTTCGCAATATTTTGACTTAAATTTTCAATAAAAGGAAAGTTTGTGTCACAATAGTATATTATTTTTTCACAGACAGGAATAAACCTTTCCTTTGAGATTTGAATACTATTTTTTTTTCGTTCATCTTTCAAATTTTTTTAATTAAAATAAAAGAACAAAATTAGAACACCATGTCAGATTTACTATTGGGCTATTTATAATAAAGTAAGTACAAACCAACTGTCGTTAGAAAACCTAGTATAGCTTCGATTTTGTAATATATTCCTTGTATTTTTCATATTTTTTAAAACGTTAAAATATGTTTTTTATATTTAGGTATTTATATATTTCTCTGGATGTTCCAAAACAATTTTAACAATATCCTAGGATTATTTAGGCACAGTAGTGGTCAGAAAGTAATGCAGAAATAAAATAATATACAGGGAGATTCATTTAGAAAAAATACCCTCACCCACTTACACTTTTAGGACCTGCATTTGAATGCAATCCCTGGATTAGTTTATCTTAAAAATCAAATTCATTCATCTAACTCGAAAAAATTATTTAAAGATTACAAATATGATACCGCGAAAAATGTAAAGTAGGGAAGAGACAATTTTTTATACGCTCTTCAGCGTACGGTTTCCTGTTTATCAAAGGCGGCCTCGAAAATCTGAAAGGAAGAGTCTCTATGAAATTTTTCATTAAAACTTTTTTCCGGAGCACGCAACGAGATCTCCGAAAATAAAATTTTATTTTTCGAAAATTGCTTTTGGGAAATCCCCAACGCTATAAAAATCATAATAAACCCGGGATTTAATAAGAAGATACGGCAAAAAATTCGTGTATATTAAAATGTTTCGGTATATTTTTTTTGTTACGACCAATGGGTAGGATTTGCTTTAGTAATTTAAAATACACGATAAGTGAAAAACATATCCGGGTATGAGATTGTCGTGCCATTTTAAATAAACAGAGGTATTTAGGACAAAAATTATGTATATTTGCATCGAATATATACAGGGTGGTCCGAACTGTATTCCGGAAACTTCGCCAACAAATTCTGCAGATAAAAATATGTAAAAAAGTTCGCATAAAAATATAAATGTGTGTCCTAAAATGCTTAGTTTCGGAGATACAGGGTGTAGAAGTTTCATTTTTATTTCGATTTTTTCCAAATAATTTCTGAAGTAACGTCAATATTTGGATGACAATTGGTGTCTGAGAGTTTTTTGACACAAGAAATTTGATTTTGATGTCAATATGACTCCTCTTTGTAGGGGGCGCCAGCTACATGTATTTTAACTGTTTACTTTTCGTCCGTACCTGTATAAAACTACTGAGTGAAAAAATATACATTTCCGTGATTTTTTACCTAAAAACTATCTCTTGGTAAATATTATTATGAGCAACGGTTCTCAAGATATTTAGAATGATAGTAAGTTAACTCTTCAAACCAGTTAAAAATATTTAGGTGGCGCCCTCTACAAGTAGGAGTCATAATGACCTAAAAATCAAATTTCTCATGACAAAAAACTCCCAGACACCAATTTTCATCCAAATTATAAGAAATTATTTGAAAAAAATCGAAATGAAAATGAAACTTCAACACCCTGTATCTCCGAAACTAAGCATTTTATAACATACATTTATACGAACTTTTTTACTTATTTTTATCTGCAGAATATATATTATCAAAACACGCGCTTCTTGCCAAATATTGCCAAAAAGTCTGGGTATTCCACTGAAATAAAAATATAAAAACTAAAAAATTTTTCCTTTTTGTAATACCAGGAGTGTATTACAAAAAAAAAATTAGCGTAGAATTCAAGCCTAATCTAGCTGTCAGTGGTTTTTACTCGTAAAGCAAATTTGCCTAACCGACAAAAAGTGCTTAACATTTAAACAGGTATATCTCCAGGTTAAAAACAGTATTATAACAAAGGTGTATCACAACCCCTTGAATTGAGAAGAACTATATATTTTTTTAAAATTTCTAAATATGAATCAAATGTTACATTATGTAATGCAATTACCTCATTGATAGTATAGACCTAAAGAAATTTTAAATGAAGAGAACATCATTAATCTTAATTAGATATAATTAGATAATTATATCTCTTTTATCTAAAGCTGACTTCGCGCTTTAACGCTGAAGGAAAAGTCTTTTTAATACTTATAATTTTTGTAAGGCGGAATAAGGTTCTTTGAAAATTAAATTTTGACCTTTTCGTTGGTAAATTGACATCTCTAATGGAATATTTTAAATCTTATCTATTTAAAACTATAGAATTTATGTTCTATGTTCCATGTTGTATGAATCTATGTTTTGTATATCTATAGAACTGTTCAATATCTTTTATTCTTTAATTTATTTAGTAGGTACATGTTTTTCGTCTTTAGTTTTATTAAGTTTTATTTTTATATCATTATTTTGTTCTAGTTAATTCTTAGTCATAAATAATATAATCAAATAAATTGCTATTATTAAAGCAAATTAAAAATAATCATATAGAAAGTTTGAAGCTTTTTGGTTTTACCTTATTAAGTAATTGTTATCAGGTAATAATTGTTAATTTTGAAGTTTAACTTGGATATAATGTCATTTTAACTAGGTTTTCTCGAATAGTTGCATTTAGATATTTGAAATAGCTTTTTTTCTTTGTTCTTTGTGTTTTTTTACTTCCGACAAAGGAAAGAGATATACTTTCCGAAACGTTAAGCATTTTTTTGTCCTTTAGGCAAATTTGTTGTTGTGGTAAACCACTGCTGACAATTTGTCTCCGTTAGATTCACGCAGCAGTGTTTACAAAAAATAACTATTTTATTTTGTAGATTTTCTTACAGTGGTAAAATACCCATAGGATTTTTTTTGGAGAGACGAATCTGCCACAGAGGTATAGACATTCTTTTAAATAGCTAGTTTTAAAGTTAACTTATAACTAGCAATTTGTTTGATTAAATATTAGTCACTGGAATTTCCAAACTTTAAGCTTCATTCAGAACCTCGAAATTAGTGAAATAAATTAATGATTTCAATTATACTTTATACTCAAGATTTTAGGGTCTAAAACAAATACAATAACATGTAAAAAATACAATTAAAATTAATAGAATATCCTAGCAACAGCTTGTGGTAGTCAGTTCTATCCATAATAAAATCATAATAATTAGCCTATAAAACAATAAACTCTTTATTTTTAATCAAAATTTCTCTTGAGAGAAGCTAATCAAAAGCCAAAATGACATTACTAGCAAATTTTGATTTATAAACCTAACCTAATCAAAAACTATAAAAACAAGCATAATATGCTTTTAGATATTAAAAATGAACTTAAATACTGATTTTTAATTATATATCAGAAGGCTCCAAGGTCTAACCAGGTAACATCAAGGCTTATAATACTTAATTTTTATTCCTAACCGAGCGATGACTACACGCAACCCTAATATTCGTAACGATAATTGAAAATATATTATCCCATTAAAGTTTTATGGTTCTGTGGCACGAATTAACACGACACACAAAATTTCAAACAAATAATATATAAACAGGTCGATAAAAACAATACTGCGTTATATAAGATTTTTTTTTAAATCAAACTTAATATAAATAAAAAAATATTTTAAATTAAGGTCTCCTTTTTGCTACTTAGGATAATCTGGCGTGAATGAGCAGTGTGTGTTAGTAGTGTCAATAGATTTTACACTTTTGCCATTGAACAACAGAGTGTCCAGACGGTCATCCGTCCATTCACTCGCTTCGTCTAACGTCGCTTAACTTCGGTGATCTAGCGGGAACCAATATTGTGAAGTAGCTGGGCGGTTTGCCACATAAAAATAAAATTGAAATTGACAAAATGAAACAATATTAAAAAGTGTTTCGAGTTATATTTATAAGTTACTAAAAAATAAAAGCTTCTTAAAAAGAAAATGAAAATTGCCAATAATTTTAAGCTAACCGTTCACTTTCTATAGCTTTTCAATCTGAAAACATTTTCCAAAGGATCTTATTGTTGTGCCTTTTTCGAACCTAATGGATATAAATGGGCACACGTGCGTGTACAAGTCTTCTTTATTCCATTCGTCGACTTTAGGTACTTCAATTCAGCCCTTTGTGTGTTTTATTTATATTATACCCCAATTTAATTTCATCGGTATCACAATCACTTAACGATATTAACTTTTCAACCGAATAATTTTTGATAGAATAACTTTTATATTCTATATTTTTAAATATAAGAAAAAAGAACACAAAAATATAATTTAAAATTTTATTTAAATTAATTTGGTAATTACATTTTTATTCTACTTATAGAGTGAGATATAAATAACGTTTAATAGGCATTAAATGGCTTAAGGTACATTCAGGCTGAGAGCGTCGAGCGTCGCGTCGCGTTTGCGTCGTATCCGCCCATCAAAACGTCGCAACGTCAAACGCGACGCTGGCGCTGTCTGCCTGAACGGTTTAATTTAAGTTAAGTGAATTGATTCCATTTCGACACGCGGACGCGACGCAAACACGACGCGACGCTCGACGCTCTCAGCCTGAATGTACCTTACACTATTTCGCTAACAAGAAAAAAAAAGTCAGTGGTGTACATGCTTTTTTAGGCAAATATACCAGTGATAACCCATATGCACGTCCCTGGTGAATGTGTCAACACTTTTTTAGTATTAAAATATGTCGCATTTATAGTAACTTTTACACTCAAAATTTCATTTGAATTGTTAAAAGTAGGTTGGAAGAAAATTATAATAAATCGAAAAAATATTAAGATTTTAATACCCTGTAACTACGAAACAAAGCACAATCGGACATATGTTGACATGAAAAATAAATCTTATTTTTACGTGAGAAATCTCCCCACGAGAGATGCCACATGTTTTTTGAAACACCCAGTATATTTTTTATATTTAAAATATATTATAACGCATAAAGAATATAAAAATGCTCTTAAAATTAGTATTTTAATTAAAATATATACCAAAAAATAACGCCTTCACAGCAAAACACATGATTCCTCAGTATGATCTAGGTCTCACCAAATTTTTATGTAAATTAACTACTAATTACTGGTAATTAGTAAAATGACGATCATAGATTGTCCTAGATAGGTTAAGCGAAATCTTAAAATTTTAATCTTAAAAAATACTTAAATCAGCATAATTTGTTTTTACATGATACACAAAAAGTATTAAAGTTTTCTATAAAATAGGGTCATTAGTAGTTTAAATATATTTTTATAGTTTATGGTGAGTAGGTTCTACTATGTTATTTGTCGTTTTGTTTTTTAAAGAAATGTACAGGGAGTCCCTGGCACAACAATAATACAGAACATACACAGAGAACATAACATATACAGAGAAGATTTTTAGCATATTTATGTTTAATAATGTATATTGTTTCATAATGTCCGAGGAAGCCGTTCAGTAAGAAAGATATTCTAAGAAATTTTAAGGAAGATATACAGGGTGGTCCGAACTGTATTCCGGAAACTTCGGCAGAATATTCTGTAGATAAAAATAACTTAAAAAGTTCGTATAAATATATGTTTTCAGATGCTTAGTTTCGGAGATACAGGGTATAGAAGTTTCATTTTTATTTCGATTTTTTCAGGTACGGACAAAAAGTTATTACTCTTTACATTTAAAAATATGTAGGTAGCGCTCCCTACAGGTAGGAGTCATATTGACATAAAAATCAAATTTCTCATGTTAAAAAACTTCCAGATACCAATTTTCATGCAAATATTGACGTTACTTCGTATATACGAAGCAAAATACATACTTATAAACGGTAGTCACAACTGCAATGTGTAAACATAGTTTAAACGTAATACACAAGCAATGTGTATCCTACGGCACACTGTGTATCCCTTACTTTGTGTATACGTACATACTATATTGTGGCTACATTGTGAGGCGGACGTTTAACCTTTGTGCATACGTGTTGAACTTCAATGTGTAAACATAGCATATTTACATCGGGGGAATTGTGTCACCCTGTGTCTACATCTAATAATGTAAACACATCGTAAATGTGATTTGATGTGCTGTATGGGGTGTGTCTACCAGCTACCCGAGAGAAAGGGTTCGATCCTCAGCAGGTATGACAGATTTATTTACATAAAAAATATATTCTCATCATTAAAATTAAAAGTAATATATGTTGATAAAACATATTTCATTTGTTGTGTAAACATTTTGATGTTATAACTATACAATAGAGAGAAAATATTTATTATATTAAATTATAAAAACACACGCTCTTAATTTCGAAACGTATATGACACTGAAACAATATTTTTTGATAATAAAAGCTAGAAAGGCGCAACCCGAAAAACATTTTATTTTCATTCAATTTGCTGTTGCTGGAAAAATAGAAACGCAGAATATACTATTAATTTTCATTGTTATTGTTGGCTAATGGCGGTTTGGGAAATAGAATTTTTAATGACGCGCCCACATGCCGTTTTTTGCCGCTCTATATGTGGCTAGATTTAACGTGAAAATTTAATATTTAATATTTTTTTCTTTAAAAAGGGTGCTGTTATTATTCTGTTATAATGTTTACATATGATATAATAAAATTTCTAACCCATATTTTGATTAACTTTTTCGCTAACAACTCTGATGTTAATTATAATTAGGAAAACAAGATGAGGGCCACAAAATACGTAATAATATTACCTTCATATTGAATATTGCTGCATTTTAATAGAAATAAAGTGAAAAAATATATAACATCATATAAGAATAAAATAGATAAAAAACTAACACATTTTCTATAAATTGACCATTATCAAGAACTATGTATACCTATTATATACAAATAATTTTATTAGTTAAAATTATATTTTCCGGTGATTTTGATATGTATATGATATTTTGTTTAAGTTTACAGCTTTTTGGTTTACTACTTTTTGGTATTACAAGGTTCTTTCTTTTAGTAAGAAGTAAGGTCAATATTTTGATGAAAATTGGTGTCCGGGAGATTTTTGACATGAGAAATTTGATTTTGATGTCCATCTAACTCCTACTTGTAGAGGGCGCCACCTACATATTTTTAACTGGTTTGAAAAGCAATAACTTTTAGTCTGTACATGTATAATAAAACTACTGAGTAAAAAAAATATACATTTACGAATTTTTTTTTACGTAAAAAAGGTCTCTTGTTAAAAATCTCTACGAGTATTGGTTCTCAGAACACATGGAATCAAAATTATCAATATCTGTCATCATTAACATAAATTAAACATGTTGACTAAATAGGTAGCTGTTAGACTGAAATCATAAATTTATAATGTTTTTGTGTCAATAGTTCAACAGAAATTGTTTTATCATCATATTTTCGAAGAAAAATTTATGATTAATTTAAAAAAATAAAAATTTCACAAATTTATCATTTTAGTCAAATAACTATCTATTCAACACGCTTATTTTTTATCAATAATGACATGTATTGACTATTTCCATTCTAAATATCTTGAGAACGGTTGCTCGTAGCGATTTTTACCAAGACACATTTTTTACGTAAAAATCACGGAAATGTATATTTTTTCATTCAGTAGTTTTATACAGGTACGGACGAAAAGTTATCACTTTTCAAAACAATTAAAACACATGTAGGTGGCGCCCCCTACAAGTAGGAGTCATATTGACCTCAAAATCAAATTTCTCATGTCAAAAAAATCCCAGACGCTAATTTTCATCGAAATATTGAAGTTATTTCAGAAATTATTTGGAAAAAATCGAAATAAAAATAAAATTTCTACACCCGGCATCTCCGAAACAAAGTGTTTTAGAGCATACATTTATAAGAACTTTTTTACTTATTTTTATCTGCAGAATATGATACCGAAGTTTCCGGAATACAGTTCGGACCACCCTGTATAATATATAAGAGCCTTGATATAAGTACATAGGTACTAAAATAATTAAAAATCCAAGCAAAAACAAAAATAAATATTTGTTATTGCAGAATGCTACCGGCCTGGAAAAGACATAAAAGACATTAGGTGATCAAATCTATTTTCCAAGTCTCCTTGACCAATTTAGTGCTTTTAACGTAGCCAGGCACTATACTAGATTGAAATTTAAAATACAACTTTTTTTAATTGAAAATGTTATAAGTTGACATATATGATGTCCTTATATTGAGAATGTCATTTTTTATGAAATAAGATAAAAAATACCGAGGATACCATTTAAAAATCTAAATATATAGTAATTTCCCGTAAAACAGGAAGTGATTGAAACAAATTGAATACGTCAATCAATCCTGATTTATGTCATTAGAGTTATAGGTATAAGCCACTTTTCAAAAGCACTAAAGAATTAAAATTTGATACGGTGTTATTCTCTGCTATTTCAAATAGTATAAATAACTTGTATTTTATAGCATAAATCAATACAGCTTTTACCCAATTTTTTAGGGGATAGGTATTTAGCTGACACGTTGGTACAAAATGGAGAAAGAGTTAATTCAGTTGCAAAATATTTTTTCTTTCTTTGCCTTCTTTCATATAATTTTATATGCTACTCTAAAATCATATGTTGACAGCTTGTCGTTGGTACGTTGGCATTTGCCTGGGTTTGCAATGTTACCTGTTCAGTTTTAATTTAAAAATAGATGTAGTTTTTCATAAACTAGTTAAAATCGGATTGTTCGAAATTATTCAAATTTGATACGTGTATTTACCATAAGCTTTAAAACTATTTAAGACTTTGCTATAAAATCAATAGGAAGGCCAACATTTGGATAGTTCAAAATTTGCATGGGATTTCCTAATTTTTTCTAACGAATATCTACCACACGGCATAGAAATATACATGATCTATTGTAGTTTTCTAAAAACATTGTTGTTTAAAAAAAGGAATTATATAAAATAACAAAGCGTAATGATCGCCAATTATAACCAGACTGGAAACGATATACGCGGTTGGCATTACAACCCGATACATCATAAAATTACCGGAAAATAATTCCGCAGCAGAAAACTTTTAATTAATTTCGGCTCTCAGGTGGAAAATCTGCATTTGATGCCGAAAAGTCGTGCAGGGTAATTTATTCGGTTAGGGGAGTAGAGTAGAATATAATGGCATTATATTTTGTTGTAGAGACTTCGTTTTGTAATTGCCGCTCTTGCTTACAACGGGAGAATATTTAGTTGCTGTATAGACAACGTACCGCGTCAACAAAAATAATTTATCATTGCATTTATATGCATTATAGCATTATCAATTTGAATTTATTTTATCAGTTCTTTTATATATGTTACAGTAAAAGTTGGAAATCAGAGATTGTTAACCATTACTAGTAAAAGCTCACATTCACTGATTTGCTAAGACTAGTGCAGTAAAAGTTCAACAGCTATTTTTAAAACAAACTTTTACTAGTGAATGCTAGCATTCCCTGGACGATAGCAGTGAGTTTGAAAGGTTCAGTTAGCGCGGTTGTCATATGTAAAATATATGGCTAAATAAAGATAAGTTAAATAATAGGCAATATAAGAATAATATTAAATTGGGCTAAACGTTGGCAACGTTGACAGACATCTGGCATAAATTCGCTTTGTTTTTTGTGGTTCTGTATAACTGTTTTCTTAACGTTGTAAAAAGTGCTGTGGTATGTTCCCTGTGTAAGAAATTTTCTGTGAAAAATTAAAATAAACTAGGTACTCGCAAGAATGCAAGAGTGCTTGGTTTTCATTTTTATAATATAATGAAGTCATAGCAAAAGTTAAGCGTGCAAGAGAAAGATATTAATGAGCCTAATGACTATGAACTTATTAAACGTTTTGATATGCTTTTGAAATAGCGGGTTTGAAAAAACGAAGAACTCCTTTTAAAGAAAATTCGGGCATACCTTTATTTTGTCCACGATGAAGATCTTTATTAAAAAAAACCTTGTACCAATAAGTAATCTTCTGTTTATGAATGTTTTTTTTAAATGGTTTTGTACGCTCTAAAATGTTTACTGTTTTCCCGTTTAATATTTAGAAGGTTATGTCGTTATTTTCTATAATTTTTAATAAAGATACTAAAGAAGTAAATTGTAGTTTTAAGATATGTGGATCAGCTTGAATATTGAGGTGATCCAATATTCTTAAAAGTTTTATTTGTTCAAACTTTCACCAACACTCTTCCTCTCCACACTCATCCTGTGCAATAAAATAACTTTTAATGGCAACCTTTAGTAAATGTTACTTTCACTATAGTAAATATTAGAAATTACTAGGAAAAGTCGACAAATCTCTTTAAAATACCACATTTACTGGTCCAATCTGCTTCACCCCCATTTCTAAGCCTGGATCGCCGACAGACAGTACAGAGATGCGAGACCACCTCACGCTGCTACTGTTTGAAGCAAGATTACATAAAGAACAGCTAAGTGTAGATTTACGTTCTAGTTTTTATGTTTTAGATTTTCTATATTTTCAGTCTTAAACAGTAACGTACATTTTAGTTAATATCGTACGGACTATATTTAGTGGTTAGATTATTAAGAACATTTATGTCGATTCAGTAGTTACAATGTGATTTAGATTTTAGGTTTCATTATATCACGCCTTGTAATAGTATTACTTTCTATAGATATTATTATTGCGCTATATTAACAGATGAATAACGAGACATAGATTCTAGAATCTACAGGTTGTAACATCTTCAATTTAGCATCATATGGAATATATCAAATTAATTAAAGTAATGCTACATTTCATATTTTCTCTTAAACTTTACATGTCCTGTATTTTATCGTAGTTGTTTTCATTGATATTTAGTACAACTCTTACCACCACTTTCTTTGACATATAACCACTACATATTCACTAGAACTCTACAATGTATCAGCAACGAACATCATGAACGAATATAGTCATTAGTTTTAAGTAATATACAATTGTGTTTTCTTTCTCTGTACATGCCTGGCGCCCAATATCTATTTTTTTGTTTATTGTTATTAATTAGTTTTCTTTCCAGTGAAATACCTTATCCACGACTGCTCTCCGATGAAAAGCTGCCGTTCGCAGTGGTGGTTGTTTAAAAAAACGCTACAGAACAAAATGTTAAATAGGAAAGTTATATAGAAGGACATTTTAAAATTGCTGTAGAGTATACAGAGTATTTCAAAAATGTGTTGCGGATATACCATTTATTGATTGATATTTTATTATTTGACCCTACGTACAATTCGGTAACTTTTTTGCATATGATATTACATAAAAGTAATAGATTTTGTAATAATTCAATAATTTGTTCAAAGGAATGTTAAATTTCGGTACGGTAAAAATTATCAGTAACGCAAAATTTGTAAATTTTATCAGAAAAAATGATAATACATACGGTGTACCATCTAAAAAATTTGAGATTATTTAATTTTAAATAGTCGAAATTCGTAAATCAGAGCTAATATCTCGCAGTCGAGCGAGCCTACCAAAAACACGTCCAGACTGTGGCGCGAGCTTTCTTTGATCGGCCGTCGCAAAACCGACAAACGACTGATAGCAACGAGGCTCCGTGAATTCTCTCGCGAGGCTCTCGCGAGGCTCTCGCGAGACCTGTCCACACTTGTCCGCAAATATTTCTAATCTCGCGCTCGTCTCGCTGTCATCTCGTCAGGTCTGCACACACCTTTAAAAAATAAAGCCGCTACAAATGTCTAAACATTATTTGATAATTTTTTTTTGTTTATAAAATAAAAGCTTTAACAATTTAATATTTCGAGCTGTAATACCTCTATCAAATAAAAAAAAAATACCTTTTACAATAAATATACGGTTGCAGATTACCTAATATTTTTCCAATGTAATCTGGATAATAACCCATCCAGGGAGCATTCAATTTCGAAATTGCAATTTTCATTTTTAGAGCCAAAATAAACGTCATTCGGATTCGTTCTTTCGCGACCGAAACGCTCCATTATAATCGCTCAAACAATGGAGTGAAAAAGAAGCCGGAAGGGAACGTCGCGTTTTTACAGGGAGTTCGTTTTTTGTCGGCGAGCGGAGGCGAGAGAAACAAATCATTTCGAGGACAATTATTGTCCGGGGGGTTCCGCCTTATTTAGGTCCGTTTTAATTCAGCAGCGGAAAGTATTTGGCAGTTCTCTATGGAAAATTCGTAGTATATTAGGTGTCCCTTGCTGAGCTTCTGTCAGAAATTTCTACAGGGTGTCGCAATGGATATAGACCTACTACGTATTTTTGAACCAACCAAATCAAATCGTTTCATTGGATACAGTTTACCTTTATACGAAAGTGCTTCGTTTGACCTCTAGAGGGTATCAAACTTTAAAGAAATAAACACATTTTTTAACATTTGACTTTCACAAAAGTCAAGAAAAAGTACGGGGAGGGTGAAAACTACCCCAATCCCTACATAAATGTTAGTATAAATAGTTTCCAACTCTTCCTTAACGGATTGATTGTTGAACGGGGCGGGAATTTCAAGAGCTTTTTCGTTACTAATCGACAGCTTGATAGAATCTGGAGACCTGCCGCTTCTTTTGCGTGTTTTAATGAACACAAATCGAAATAAAAACTTTAAACGGTAAAATCGCAAAACCGCTTCACACGCAAAAACACGAAGAAGCAAAAAAACGCTTTCTGTGTGACCAGCCCACGCCGTTGTGTTAAGTGTGAAAGATCAAAAAAATAATGCTGTTGCTTAGGCTTTTATATTGATAACAATTTAAAGTTGATGTTAATATAAGTAATCTCATAAAGAGGTCGATAGGAAATTCGCTGAAATTCGGGGATTCGCTCTATATTATCTCATTTAAATAATAGTAATGTAGCTTATCACTTTTATAGAGACCATATTGCAAAGCAGTGTTTGCAATGTGTTCAGAATTCTTGTGTTGATTGATTTTCAGCAATACAAATTAAAGGAAATTAACTGGCTTAATATGATAGAGAGGCGATTTTTACATTGTTGTTGGTTGTATCACAATATTGTAATAAATAGAATACCTAGCTACCTTTATGATAGAATAATTTTCAATCGTAACATTCACCACTTAAATATTAGAAATCAGGATCTGATGGTCACTTCCTTATACGCTCACGTATACGTCTAACCCATTGAAGAAAAGTGTTCTATAGAGGATTGCAACAATGTACAACATATCAGAATCTAACCTTACATCGAAATCATTATTTGCATTTATATCTACTGTTAAAAAGCTAATATTAAATGTATTGTTTTCTGAGCCTGAAGTTTATTGTGATGGCTTTGAGTATAATGTATAATTTAATTTACAATCAAACAGTGTGCATGATTATAAGTGTATATTATACTTTTGTGAAATATTTTTAGTTTAATACCATAGTTAAGCGGAAGAGGTCATATTATTTATTATTATTATTATGTCCAAACAAGGCTCACAAGTGTAAAACTTGGAAAAAGTTCGTCATAATAATGCTTTTATTTATTCAATATTCTAATAAACAATATGCATTCCTTCGGAAACTCTCTATTTATTTATCTAGTAATGCTAAAATACTCTATTTTAAAGTCGATTAGAGAAAATAGTATGATTCATTGGCAAGCGATGTAAATATTTGTGATCAGGTAAAATTGTGATGTAAGAGGAGGCTTAGCTTGCCTGCGGCAGGTCAGTAGTTGTTAGGCCGGCAGGCTGTTGTGTTGTGTTTTGTCTTAGAGCTGATATTTGGGGGTTGAGAGTCTTTTAACTATAAACGTTGCAAGTACTGTAAGGCAACGGGTCGTTTGACCAGAAGAAAACCTCTTGTGACGTCTTGCCTTCGAGGTTGGTCTTGAGAGTTTGAGGTCTCCCTTGTCTTATCGATTGACACGATGCGGCGTTGGGGTAGAGAGACTAGTGAGGTACCCCAATTAGCTTATTCGATTGGGATGCGAATCTGTTTAGCGGCAGAATTGCGTCCGGCGGAAGCCCCTATACTATTTCAGGTGACACTAGCTAGTTGTTGAAGATTATTAACCAATAGATCCGAATTATATTTGAATTAGATGGAAGATATGAAATGTGATATATTGAATAAGAATGTCAGTGATGTCAGTGGTTAGGGGGCGGAGTACCCCCGGGTGAGTCTTACTATTTATTTTTACTATCAATTTTATCCAGATCAGTAAATGTTTGTTTTGTTATTTTCATGTACAATGAGAGAGTGCTTGCCAATGACCAACTAAATGGATATTTGAGGTGAATTTGCATTGTGAGACCCGGTTGAGTAAGCCCCAGAAATAAGCGATTTTACACAAGCAAGGCTAGAAATCTAATAGACAATTATTGTTATAACCACTGTAGGATTACAGAAGAAATTCGAAATAAATTACGACTATAAAATAATACGACCACAAAAATGACCCAAAATCTATTCTAGAAATTGAAAGTTTGACGCAATAATATATAAAAATAGTAGGTCTTAGACTCCTTCCATAAGTCTATTCATTTCAAAGAATATAACAACTAATTATTGATCACTTACCTTTGCTGGCACCTGTCGCTTTGTCTCTCAACACGTTGATGGAATGGACCCGTCCGTACGTCTCGAACATCTGCCGCAAGTCGTTCTCGTCCATCGACCTCGGTACTTGGCCCACGAACATTTTGATCGTGTCCGGATCGGGTTGTTCCTGGTCCTGGAGCTTGGCGTTGGTTTGGCTCTCCAAAATATTGTTGTTCGTGTGGCTGTTGTTGTTGTTCGTTTGCGTTGTGTTGTTGTTGTTCATCGCTATTGAGCTGAAACAAAACAAAAATAGATAGTAACATCATCATAGATAAGATCTAATTCAGCGCACATAAAATCTGTATTATTGATATACAGGTTGTTCCTTAAATCATATGCCATCTCTCGAGGGAAGATCGCTCACTTAAAAATAATATTTATTTTTTATATCAACATAGCCACTGCACCGCATACTGAAGTCTCTGAGATTCAGAAGGCGATAGTTAATTTTTTTGTGATGTTTAGACTAAAATTGTTGCATTTCTGTGCTTTTGACTGCACACTTCTTGTTTGCTAACATATTCTCCCAGACACGGTAATATAAAAATTATGAAGATATCAAAGTAGTTCTAAAAAATGTAATAATATACCGGGTGTTCCATTAAAAATAACAAAGATGATACCACTTTTATTATGAAGCGGCAACACTGTAATGTTGAAAATAATTTAGACAGTTGGAGCAGGTGCCTTTATGCAAAAATTCACCGGTTCTCCATAAACGTCTAACGTGCCATAGCAGTGAATCACCCTGTATATGGGATGTATTGCCAAACAATATTATACGGCTCTAGAAGTCTCGTATCATATACAGACCAGATTTTGATGCGAGACCAGACTTTTAGCGCGTTATATAATATTCTTTGGTATTACAGTATATTTTATAGTTAACGTTCAGAATAATAAACCCTTTATCAATACATAATAAGGTACCTAATATCGAACAGAGCCTATACGTACGAAAAGTCAATATGATTTGTTTGGCAAACTCATCGGGAATTGCGATAAAATGCACGGATTAATTAGGTGAAATGCAAACATGATCGATAGGCCGACGAGTCGGCTTACACTAATTAAGATTAATTAGCAAATTAGGGTAGAGTACGATTTTGAATAAAAAGCAATCACGCGCGTCGAAAAGTGCATCGTTCCATTGTAATTTCGAACTCGCAGTAATTGAGTATTAATTTAATGGGGCATTTCACAGCTATTCAGATAGAAAAAGAACAATATTCAGGACACCTGTCTTCTTTGCTTTGTATTGGTATTAGTATATTTAATACTAATACAAGATTACTTTATGCTGTATTTGTTATCTATTAAGAGCTGGTTATCGCTTTAATATATATCCATAGATTGGAAATAAGTGAACAATACTTTTTAATGTTTAAAACATCCTCTACACTATAAATGTTTTACGAAATATTTCCAGAAATATTTCGCGAAGCATTTCTCGAAATACCTTCAGAAGTCGACTCAATGCTTTTCTTATGTTGCGGCTTGTCAAGGCCGCAAAAACTCCGAAATAGATCGAAATAGACCGAGATTAGACACAGTTTCGGCAAAAAAATGTTAACACGTGCTTCTATTCTTCGTACTACTTCGCAAAGCAATCAAGATCAAACTTTATGTGGCTTTACAAAAATACGTAAACATGGAGTATGAATAAATACCATTAGTTTGCAATGGAGTATAATATAATACCAACATATAAAACTGGTATAAAAATCAAAAACAGTGCATTTAAAATACAGTTACCGATGGTAGATTAAATTGGCTATTCCTCTAAGGTTACAAGAGGATGTAGGCTAAGGTCAACACGAATATTTAATTGTAATCATTGTCTAATATTATTAATTACAATATACATTAAAAAAATATATATCCAAAACTTAAAATCGTAAAACTGCAGAATAAGAGTACTAACTGTTCTGGCGATGGCATGGCGGTCCGCCTTTTATAGGTCTTAATTCCCATGGTGTTAGTCTATTTAAAAAAATCCTCTAATTATTTCTCATTTTTGAATGGATTTAGATCAAACCATGTTATTATTATTAACAAAAGTATCTTTTATAGTTTTTTCTTAAAACAATAAGAGAACATAGCTTTTTAAAAATGTCCGTCGACTAAATACGTTTATTGAACATCGGGTCAATCAATAATTTTCCGAATCAGCTCGATATATTGATGATGCAGATATATTATTGATATTGATATTACTCATCAAGCAATACTACTGGTATATTAATCAATTAAGGCCGTAAACAAACAAAAAATTTACCCAATTTTATATACTTATATATAAAAATAGCAGGTTTAGTCCTGACTGACTAAGTTAAAACTCAAAATTTAAGTGAGGATGCAGTCAATAATCACCACACAGGCTAATAAAACTACTTTTTCAAATTTGTCAAGCTTTCGCGAATTTTATTCCCATGATCAGGACAATTTTACTGAGTCAATTAGCAAAAACAACATCCTGTGCACAAAAAAGCCTTAAAACTAGCATCATACACCATTGGAATACAAGGAAATTTCCTTTATAAAATATTAAAATATATATCCAATGACATTACATTATTTTTTTTTTAAATTTACTAAGACTAATTTCTACATTGTTGTTTCGAGCTCGATAAAACAGTGACTGTTTAATAATTAAGTTAATGACTGTTTAAATTAGACTTAGTCAATTTAAAAAAAAATGTTTTAAAAAAGTAATGTCGTTGGATATGTATTTTGATATTTTATAAAAGAAATTTACTTGTATTCCAATGGCATATAATGCTAGTTTTAAGACCTTTTTGTGCAGAGGATGTTGTTTTTCCTAATTGAGCCAAGCTGTCATAAAATATATTCTGTCGTTTCTTCTACAGATTGTCAAAATCTGCTTCGTCCGTCAATCTCATCAGCATTAGATGCCTATTAAGCT
Source organism: Sitophilus oryzae (assembly GCF_002938485.1). Classification (NCBI taxonomy): domain Eukaryota; kingdom Metazoa; phylum Arthropoda; class Insecta; order Coleoptera; family Curculionidae; genus Sitophilus; species Sitophilus oryzae. The sequence goes on along the minus strand of NW_022146304.1, from coordinate 2,720,139 downwards.
TACAATGCCCCGTGACTCACTACACATTTGACAATATTTCCGTCTTTGCTGATCAGGTCTCAAGTAAATTTTGGCGAATGTTCTACTACGAACTTTTTCGCTTGTCTGTATCCTGGTAAATTTCCCCATTACTCGGAAAATTTGTTGATTACTCACTGTTTTGTAGATATTCTTGTGATTACTTTTGCAACGCCGCAAAAGGCTTTCGGTCTACGAATGGCAATGATGAGCCTTGTTTATATAATATGATGATAGTACATAAATATGCATGATCCTGCAAAAGTGCATCGGGCACTAAACTATATAGATATAAAAACTAAAAGATATACGAAAAAATTTTAAGATTTTAGCACCCTGTAACTACGAAACAAAGCAGAATCGGACCTATATTGATATGAAAAATAAATCTTATTTTTATGCGAGATACCTCCCCACGAGAGATGGTACATGTTTTCTGAAACACCCTGTATAATTACTTACAAGGTATTATTTTAAACCTTTATACCGGGTGCGTCTCAAAAGTGGCTCACCCCTATAATTTTTTTATTTTTTTCAGATAAAACAACGAGATTTGGTATGTTAGTACATGACATAAAATAATTGGGATTGATCGACGTCTTCAATTGTTTTCGGTCACTTCCGGTTTCACCGGAAATGACAACAACTTTTGATTTTTAAATGGCACCCTCGGTATTTTTTTACTTTATTCGATAGAAAATGACATTCTGAATCGAATGACATATCATATGTCAATTTTTGACATAGTCACTGAAAAACAAATTCTATTTTAAATTTCAATCTAGAGTACCATGGCTGTGTTAAAAACACTAATTTTTAATCACGGTTGTTTAATCACATTCCAAATGTTGGAAAAATAGATTTGATCGTCTAGTCTCCTTATTCAAAGGATACCACACATTTGGTATTTTGGGTCAAATTGTCGTTATGAACCGCATGTTACAGTTTCAAATAAACCATATGCCAAAATGTCAAAAGTTGACATATGATATGTCATTCGATTCGGAGTCATTTTCTATCGAATAAAGTAAAAAAATACCGAGGGTGTCATTTAAAAATCAAAAGTTGAAGTCATTTCCGGTGAAACCGGAAGTGACCAAAAACAATTGTGAATACGTCAATCAATCCTAATTATTTATGTCATATACCAACATACCAAATCTCGTTTTTTTATCTGAAGAAATAAGAAAGTTATAGGAGTGAGCCACTTCGAGACGCACCCGGTATATTATTTGCAAGGTTTAAAATCGATTAAAAAATTAATTGTGACGTCTAAAAAAAAGAAGTGTTCCATTCAGAGTAAAAATGACTTTTGTACCTCGCCTGTAATGTCAAACGTACAGTCTCGCCAGAAAATGTATCATTTTTGCTCCTTATAAAACAATCTACTATTTTTGTAACAATCTTGCAACAAATAAGTCTACCTAAAGTATTGTTAATTTTTGTAGATAGTTCACATATTTTATTTTTTTACAATATAGTTGATCTAGAATCCATGGACACAAATTTTGCCAGTAGCTCGTTACTTCTACACAAATCTGCTTCCCTAAAAAAATACGTTACTTTTTTCAGAAATGTATGTCTTCTAATATCGGAAGCAAGTAATTAGAATCTATAAAATCAATCATTCAACCACTGACACACTTTTCTAAAGTTGTTTTATTTGATAAACAAGCGTGTTTCATCTTTGATAAGTTCAAAATAACGGTATTTCCAGTCTCTAATATCACTTTATGTTCTATTTTACGATATTACTCAATAAAACGAAAGTACTCCCTGTTTCACAATACGAATTGTTAACGACTTTAATATCAAGCAAGAAATTGTTAATAATTATTCAATGGGACACTTGTTCCGTTCGTTATTACCGTTTATGACGTGTCTTGTTCGTTGTTCTAAACATACTCTCCCTCATGCACACTTCTCTAAAGTATATACTGTATTAAAATTTCATTTTGATCGTAACTTTATACTGGCTGTGTTTGAGTTTACGGCCTCGTATGAAGGTATTTCGGTTAATTGCGACTACGTTTTCTCGAGGAGGTAAACCGGGGAGCATGATGCAGTAAAATTATATTATGACAAGGTTTTCTTTAATTAAGATGCACAGGTTTTCTCGGTTGTTATGATAATATATAAGAAGAACATCAAATAATGTCACTTTTTTTGCTTACTTAAGCAATTTTTGTAGTGTTGTCTATTTTTTTTTTAAATTTTGTAAATTTTCTTCCAGTGTCGGAAACCTTTTTTGAATTCATTTCTTGAAAACAAAGGATGTTTTTTTTCCAGAAATGAATCTGCCACAAAAAATTTAAAATTTTATTATTGCTTATTAAATTATTTTTTTAGTATTGCATAACATATTTGTATCTGATTCGCAGTTTCATGTCTATTTAAATATGTATTTTATTTAATTTTTTCTTGGCTTTAGGTAAGGTAAACAATGAGAAAAACGGTTTTTTTTATAAAAAATTTCATTGACGTTTCGACCTGGTAGGGTCTTTATCAAAATTTATTACTTGAACGTAGATTTCGGCCATTTTGTTTTAGTTTTTATTTTAATTTTTATTGTTTTCTTTTTACAATTTTATCATTTTCATTCTGAAATCTTAGCGAAGAAAATAATCCAATATCCAACATTGGTATCCACACACATAACATAAACATATCGATACAGTCGTCACAATTTTTGTAAAGAGACATACACATTGAATGGATTTTACAACACTGATGTTTATAGTTAATATGTATATAGTTTATATGAAATAAACTTTTAATCACGTAATTTAGCTTGACCGCCACGGCGCACGGTGGGGTATTAGCATGAAAAAGGTGATCGAAATTCGAAAAAGCAAATGTGTTTAAGATTTCCTAAAAAAAGATAAATTATAAGTTAAATCATGTCTGCCATGAATGGCGTTGCTATGGGTGTGTCTAGTTGCATTTATTTGTTTCAACGAAACGTCAAAGTTGTTACTTCTCATAGATAAGAGGTAAATGGCTAAATTTTATGTTTAAAATTATAAATTGTTGTTGTTCTTGTGCTCGTTTTACGTTTATATTATTGTTTTGATTGAAAATGGCTCAGCAAGCTGCAGGTATGTATTCTACAAAAACGTATTATTTATTTTGATATTCTCTATACTAACGATTTTTTTTGCAACTAAAAGTTAGGCGTTCAGAAAATTTGATTAAATTTGTGACATTTTTATTATACTTAGAGATTTAGAATATAGTAAACATTGAACTTTCATACAGTAAAATAAAATACTGCGACTTTTTGCGACTTTGCTGATAAAATGAGAAAAACATTCTTGGTTTCCTCTAATTTGCCAATCAGTGATATACTAATGCGAGGTGTAAACTGCGATGGCATTGCTGTGTATAAAGCGATCGCATTAGTGCCATTAGCAGTATAGCACAATTTCACATTAGTAGCGACTTTAGTGGTATGGGCATTGCTCGCGGATCAGTCGTAGCATTAGTAGTATTAGTTGCGATATTACTACTGGCATTAGTGGCATTGACCGTGGAAACACTGGAACAGTGATTTTTCTTTCTTTTTTTTTAGAATCGACGAATTATCCTTTATTTTGTTCATATTATTTCCTCTTTAATTCAAAATAGCAATAATTTAAATAAATAAATAAATAAATGCCTTTATTGTCAAAAAATTTTTCAATTTGTGGACAAAGGTAAACTAACAAACAAAGTAAAAAATAACAAGGTACACAAACAAACAAACAAAAGATAATACAAAACATTATACAAATAATATTGTCAGTCTTATTGTTAAAATAAACATATATAAATGTTTATAATGTCAAAGAACAAAAATAAAAATAATATTCAAAAATATTTAGCTAGTTTATAGTAAAATATCAATGACCTCTAAATAAATTCATTTCGATGGCATTAGTAAATATAGCAATAGCAAACATTAGACCAGTGTTTACAAGATCAAATTTGATTTTCAAAATATAATTCATTTACGGCGTAGAAAGCCTTGTGTAGTAAATAAGAGTTCAATGCTTTGCGAAATGAAAAAAATGATGTTATGGATCTGATTTCAAATGGCAGGTGATTGTGCATTTTTTTCGAGTTGTATAATATTGAACTTTTAACTAACTCTGAGCGTGGGGTAGGTAGATAAAGATCTTGCTCCGCGTTCCTGAGTGGATAAGTGTGAGATGGCCTTTCTTGAGAAGCTGATACGTGTTTACGTTTAGGAAAATGGATTCAAATATAAATAAGGAAGGAAGAGTCAATATTTTTAATTTTTTAAAAAAGTTCTGCTGTTTAGTCCCAGTGAATATAGAACAGCTCTCTTCTGGAGCCTGAAAATGCGGTCAAATTGAGTCGCACAACACGTACCCCAGAATGGAAGGGCATACCTGAGGTGCGACTCAAAAAGTGCATAATAAACAGTTCTAGCCACTGACAAGTTAAGCTCCTTAGAAACAGACCTTAATGCAAAACAGGCAGAGCTCAATTTTTTCGACAAAGCTTCGATATGTATGTCCCATTTCAGAAAATTGTCCACAACAAGCCCCAAGAACTTTACAGATTTGACGACGTCAGTGGTGGTGTTGTTAAGTACAAAAGGCTGCAACGAGTTTTTATACGACAAAGCTTTAGTTTTAGAAATGTTAGGACTCAGGAGGTTCGAATTGCACCAAGATTTAATGGTGATTAAGCCATTTGATATAATCCTATGTCCTTGTTGTTCCAAGTGAAGCTAGTGTCGTCCGCAAAAAGACATATTTTGCCACTGATGTTTATGTTAGCAATGTCGTTAATAAAAAGAAGAAACAAAACAGGGCCTAGTACTGAGCCTTGTGGTACTCCACATTCTATTGGCTTTCTAGAAGACAACGTGGTATCCACCCTCACAAGTTGACTTCTGTTGCTCAGATACGACTTAAACTATCCGAGAGATGATCCCCTGAACCCATAGTGCTGCAGTTTATTAATTAAGATCTTATGATTAACAATCGAACGCCTTAGAAAAATCACAGAAAATTGTTGCTGTAGAATGATGGTTGTTTAGGCTGGAGTAAACTTTATTAAGGAGGGAAAACATAGCGTCATTTGTGGACTTGTTGCTTAGAAATCCAAATTGATATTCAGTAAGTATTTCGTACTTAAACAGAAAAGATACCAGCCTTCTTTTAACCAACCTTTCTATGATCTTAGATAGCGTTGGAAGGAGTGCAATTGGGCGATAGTTAGAAGCTTCATCTTTGTCTCCTCCTTTGTGCAGAGGAATGATTATTGCCGTCTTAAGACATTTTGGAAAAACACCATTTTGGAACGACATGTTTATTAAAGTTGTTAGGTGATTCAGAGTGCTTTCTGGCAGATTCGAAAACATTTTTAAAGTTAGCCCGTCGGTCCCAGAAGAGGATTTATTTTTGATGGTATTAATTGTACTCCGAAGCTCTTCAAGAACTACGGGCGAAAAAAAGAAACTGTGTAAGTTTACATTATCATTAGAGAGATAAGAAAGTGGATCATGAGGAGGACATATGGTATTAGTTAAGTTTTTCGCTACATTTACAAAGTAATCGTTAAGGTTCTCAGGTGAGGTAGAGATATTGCTAGACGAAGAAGCTTTGTTTCTCAATTCATTCACAATAGACCATGTTTTCTTAGCAACATTACCAGAATTGACTATTCTCCTATTATAATAAAGGTCCTTAGCGGCTCTTATAGTCTTATGATAAATTTTTCTGTATAGTTTTACGTAATTGTGGAAGAGACTGTCTGAGAATATTTTTAAGTGATATAATGAACGTATGTTTTTAGAAGATATGCGTAGACCTTTAGTGATCCAAGGTTTATTATGCTTATTTTTTATAGGCCTAAGAGGAAAGGATTTGAACGCTAGACTGGTTAATGTTTTTACGAAAATAGAAAATTCGGTGTCGACATCATAAGAGCTAGTATCCCAGTTGGTTGTTTTACATGTGTCTGAAGCATTCTTTTCTGAAAAAATACGGCATAATTTACGAGGGGCATTTTTGATTTTGGACTTTATCGAAAATTCAGTTAAAACTGCTTCATGATCAGAGAGACCCGAGCTAAAGACGTTGCAGGCGATGGAGTTAGGATCAAAAGAGGACACAACATAGTCTATAGTACTAGAACTGGTATTGGATATTTTGGTAGGCGAGCCTACATGCATGGCTATTCCAAAAGAATCAAAAATGGACTGAAGAAACTCCTGAGCAGCACATACACTAAGAAAGTTAATATTAGGATCACCACACAAAATTAATTTGCTTTTTAAGGACAGGGACTCAAGCAAGCTTAGTAGATTATGACAGAATAATTACACGTCAGAGTCAGGTGTTCTATAAATACAAATAATGTAAAGGTCATAAGCATTATGGTGGACAATAGAAAATTCGAATACTTTTTCAGATAGCAAATCATTGTACCTACTATATAACTATAGTTACCTCGTTAAAAGTCGTTGTTTAAAGACATTATCATAGTACCTCCATGAGAAAAATTTGTTCTATTAAATCTAGCCAATGTGGTATAATTTTTAACAAACGCAGGCTCATCAAAATTTAACCAGTGCTCAGTTATGGCAATGATATCTAATTCAAGTTCTTCTAGTAAAAGATATAATTCATCTGTTTTATGTCTTAAGGACTGAATATTAATAAGGAGTAGACCAAGCTTGCTATCGCTTAACTTTTCAGAGGGTGTTTGATCCTCTGTTCGCGTCAATTCAACTAAAAATTTTTACTCTTATTTGGGGAGCCACTGGAATAATATTTGCCATGAGTTTCCCTAATCTTTTGAAGTCGTAGAAGGCTCTCCGCAGAAAGAATGACCTGAAAGCTGAAAGATCTGCATCAACTTCAGTTGAACCAATACCATAGGCGTTGTGGAAGCGGTAGTACAACTTACGCAAGGACTCCAGGTCACTAGGTAGCCCTTCTGATGCAAGCATCAATTTGATGCTGGTACTAGTGTGTCCTTCAAAACACACACTGGATGGTTGGTCGTGAAGATAGGCAAGGAATAGCCTAAGAGATTTCAAAATGGAGGGGTCCCTCAACCTGGCCAACACGTAACGTCCATTTACCGCATCTGAGTCCTGAGACAGCCGTATTATAGGTGGGGTCATCGGGTCCATAACTGCCAAACCATCTCTCTTCGCACTTCCCTGCACAATAATTTCTGGATTTTCCATCGCCAGGTCTACACTACTATAAGGTCTACATAAAAAATCTCTGTCAAATACCCCACTGTGCGGCGTTGCCCACTTTTACATATTTTCTTTTAATCAAAATATATTAGGAAACCAAAATAAATTAATTACATATATATAAACAATTATAAACATTTACATCAACACAACTTACCTTCTTAACAGCATTTAAGGAACATAAGGAGCCATTATTATTATTAAAATATTCTAATAAAGTTGCGATAAGTTTTTACGGCTATTAAGCTATCTTGTACACTTCGCACTAAAAGAGGTTCTATAAAGAACAATATTCGACTGCAAGGTCTGCTAGTAAACATTTTCAAGCTAATATTATTACAACAATATTTATTTAAACCAAAAACTCGTAATACAAAACTGTGTCAAAACCAATGACAATGTCAGGAAATAAATAAATAAATGAGGCAACTTGACATCTTTTACAGCAGAGCTACCACCTGAATCCCCAGCGCGAAATTTAAATTCTAGTTAGTCAGCCCGGCGCCGAATATGTTCATGGTTGGCAAACAATTATTAATTTATAAATCACGCCCTCGATTACGTAACTTAAAGTGTAATTGATAGCAAATATATATTTAGGCTATATTCCGTGTTGTAAAACGACGTTAGTAAACTACGGTAAGGGAAAAATGTCGATTAAATTTAAAGAAGTTTGGTAAAATAGTTGAAATATCAAGTAGGTATTGACTTTTTTACATTTCAATGTTTTTATTTTAGAATATACAGGGTGAGTCTCAAATAAGTTCAAATATTTTTAGGGGTAGTATATTTCGACCCCAGAAATTGTATTTTTTTTTTATTTTTTAGTTAAAAACATAATTTCTTGATAATAGGACAACATAGGTAGTAGATTAAATTTACCAGTAAGGAACTCCATAAGAGATCCAGTGGTTCTCAAAATTTAAGCAAAAAATCATTTTTTTTGGATATTTTCAGAGTATAATAAAAAAAATAATAACAAATGTCTATACCTATGTGGCGGATTTTTTTTCTGCAGACATTTTTAAAAAACTAAAGTGTTCTCGAATAGTGGCATTTCAATATTTTAAATAGTTTTTTTCTTTATTCTTTGTATTTTTTTGCTTCCGAAGACGGAAAGGGATAAACTTTCCGAAACGGTAAGCATTTTTTTGTTCGTTAGGCAAATTTGTTTATCAGTAAACTACTAACTGCTGAAAAATTAGTCTCCGTTGGATTAACGCAGCAATGTTTACAAAAAAATAACTATTTTATTTTGCAGCTTTTCTTGCAGTGGGGAAATACCCATGTAAGATTTTTTTGGGGAGATGAATCCGCCACATAGGTATAGACATTTTTTAGAATTATTTTAAGATGTTTTAGTAAAATAAATTAATGTTTTTCCTTCAAATTTTATATCAACTTTTCTTCGTTATAGTATTTATAAGCCTTTAAAAAAATTGCCAATAAAATAATATTAAAGTCCAAACTGGGGAGTTAGCGCCATACTTTTTCTAATTAAGGTTATTAGCTCTACTTTTTCTCTCGTTTGTTCGTTGCCGTCTATAAAACCCACCACTTCGTTTAAAATCGCCTTTTGGAAAAAAATTAAAAGCGCTCTGCTTAAAAACCCGCAAACTAATTAACATTTGTCGTTTTAACCGACGTCGTAAAAGTTTACTGAGGCCACTCTTCTCACAATTAAAACTCCTCCTCCATAAGCAGTTCGCTAAAGAAAAAAAAAACTGAAAAAGCATTGCGAAGACATTGTATATTTTTAGATATTTTATGCATTTTTAAGTTTTTTTTTCTAAAATAGTTATTTCGTTTAAGGCTCTCCTGAAAGCTGAAATATAAAAACAGAATTACTGAAACAACGCTGAAACAACACAAAAAGTACTTTTGTCCACGACCAATTAATAATAAATCAATATTCTACTTCCTAGCTGAAGGAATATGGTGCCCATATTTGTAATAGAGTGAAATATAACAGCTTATAACAGTGAATTATAATAAATCACACTTTGCATTTACTTTACATTTGTTGCTATGCCAACGTTTCTTATCTTTTCTTTTTATTAATTTTGACGTTCAAAATTGTCAAATGTTAAGTAGGTAGTGATTATTAAGTGGCATATCAAGAACTCGTTTAAAATCAAAAAATGAATTATGAGAGTGATAATGAGCCCTGTAGACCACCAGAGATAGCAGAGGCGGCCAAATTAACAAGTCTTGGATTTCTACCACAAAAGTCTAAGGATCATTACATGTCTGCCTATAAAAGCTTTCTAGACTGGAGGGTTGTTAAAGGCATAAATTCGACCGAATCCGTGTTATTAGTATATTTAGTTGCCATTGTAACGGAACAAAAATCAATCTCCTGATTGACTAAAGAATACTGGTATTTCATGAAAAGAACTTGAAATAATATCAATGAAACGCAAATACATATACAGGGTGTTTCAGAACAAATGCGAAAAACTTCATTTTTTTGATAGAGTATAATAAAAAAAAATAATAAAAATGTCTATACCCTATGTGGTGGATTTTTTTCTGCAGACGTTTTTAAAAACTAAAGTGTTCTCGAATAGTGGCATTTCAATATTTTAAATAGTTTTTTCTTTATTCTTTGTATTTTTTGTTTCCACGACGGAAAGGGATAAACTTTCCGAAACGGTAAGGCATTTTCTTGTTCAGCAGTAAATTTGTTTATCAGTAAACTACTAACTGCTGAAAATTAGTTCCGTTGATTAACGCAGCAGTGCTTAGCAAAAAATAACTATTTTATTTTGCAGCTTTTCTTGCAGTGGGGAAATACTCCATGTAAGATTTTTTGGGGAGATGAACTGCCACATAGGTATAGACATTTTTTTAGAATTATTTTAAGATGTTTTAGTAAAATAAATTAATGTTTTTCCTTCAAATTTTATATCAACTTTTCTTCGGTATAGTATTTATAAGCCTTTAAAAAAATTGCCAATGAAATAATATTAAAGTCCAAACTGGGGAGTTAGCGCCATACTTTTTCTAATTAAGGTTATTAGCTCTACTTTTTCTCTCGTCGTTTGTTCGTTGCCGTCTATAAAACCCACCACTTCGTTTAAAATCGCCTTTTGGAAAAAAATTAAAAGCGCTCTGCTTAAAAACCCGCAAACTAATTAACATTTGTCGTTTTAACCGACGTCGTAAAAGTTTACTGAAGCCACTCTTCTCACAATTAAAACTCCTCCTCCATAAGCAGTTCTCTAAAGAAAAAAAAACTGAAAAAGCGTTGCGAAGACATTGTATATTTTTAGATGTTTTACGCAATTTTTAAGTTTTTTTTTCTAAAATAGTTATTTCGTTTAAAGCTTAATTTTCATGCATCCGTTGTCCGACGATACGTTGATACGATATTAATTTTATTGGTAGAATTTGAAGACTTTGATTGGTTAGAAAGTAACGCAGTTTTAAAATTTATTGCATTTTCATGCCTCCGTTTATCGGATATACGTTGGTGTTATTTTATATTTTCGTTTCCATAACGATTTTGCCAATTTACTTATATTTTTATTAAGGTTAGATTAAATTTGTCAAGAAAGTGTCTAAACGTCCGTTATCGTATGAACGGGTCCGTTGACGGGCTGAAGTAAAATATTTACGGATGAAAAGTGGCGCGAAAAAGCTATGACCAATCAGAGCACCGTCGCACAGTGATCTGGGGCTAGGACATAAGTGGTCAAATTCAACATCCTGGTCTCTTCCTTAACCGATGCTAATTATACACTTAAATGACCCCAGAGATATGACGCATTATAAGTAAATTCCTCAATTATTTATTTTAAAGTTACAGAGGGTTCATTTAATATAATTTTGGATCGTAATCACCATAAGCCTAAAGAAAAAAAGTAAAACAAATTATAACTAAGGCAAAAATTGTTCGTGGAAGAAACTAAAGACATCTACGTGTAGGGTAAGGACTGGGCTTTTAAGCAGTATCAAAAAAAAAATGGTAAGAGCCTTTTTATTTTACGCAAAATTATTTTAATAAAATGTTAATTTAAAAGATGTTCTTGCTAGTTTCACAAAAATTATCTTTTAAAGTCCACCTTAGTCCGGCTAGCTAGTATATAAGTATCATACCCCAAGGCTTACTAAGTAAATCTAAATTATATATTTACCCGCCATGGCCGGCCCATGAGGATAACAGAGATAGAGATACAGATAACAGAGAACAAACTCTGTATAACGAATGTTGTCCGATGCGTTATTAAGGAACCAAGCATTTTTTACGGGATTTGCTGGTGATAATTATATTTTCACCTCGAATCGTTTTAACTTATATATCTTAAGTTGAATATACAGGGTGCTACAAATTCGACGTACGAGTATTGGTATCTCAGTAATCGTAATAGATACGGACATGATTAAATTGGGGCAAAGTTGCGCTTTAGGATGTTCACGAAGATGCAATCAAAATTTTTTTTTGAAATTCAATAATAAAAAAATCGTATTTTTTTCGTATTCTTAAAATCTCTTTATTATGACCAAAATGACTTTTGACCGCTTTCTGACCCAGACAGATCACTGTGCGTCGGACCAACGTATCACCGTATAACGGATGCATGAAAATCAAGCTTAAGGCTTTCCTGAAAGCTGAAACATAAACACAGAATTACTGAAACAACGCTGAAACGACACAAAAATTACTTTTAAATGGTGTAGTTTAAACATTCGAGAAAAATATTTTTTGAAAATAGTTTCTGAAAACGTCATCACTTTTTAATATAGCTATCATTCTGAGCTAGTTAAACCAGCCCAACCAGCAATTCGTATTTGTAATGGTTTACACTAATTTTGTTAAAGTATAAGGATATTCTCGTTGACAGTGTCCTCCAATGAAAAAGCGAGTTCTAACCCTAATAGTTTTAATTCTAAGCTGGCAACTGCGCTAGATGCTTTACCTAGACCGTTATTCAGAACCTACAAACCTATCGATGAAAATATGCATGAAAATTTACTTCCTAGCATACAACTAGAAGTTATATGCTTGAGACTGTACACAGGTACAGTCTCAATTTTATTATAGTGATTTTCTTAGCCACGTATAGCTGCCCATACACAGAAAGGCCTGGCCTCAAAAATATTTACCCAAAATACCATAGTTTTGTGAGAAAGGCAAAGTCCGCGGACTTTGCCTTTGTTTTCTTTTATTATGGTATTTTGGGTAAAAAGCCCGGCCTCAAGGTCGAGCCTTTCCATGTATGACCAGCTTATGGCACAGTTTATGGCACAGCTTATGGCACAGATCGTTATCCAGAGCGAGTTAAATTGTTTTACAAAGGGATAAATCTACCACAAATGGGGTAGCTGTGGCAACACTGCTGTTTCCACTGTTTTCCTGACACTAGCTCGTGTGTCACGACCCTGAATTTTTACTCCTAACGACCGTAAAGAAGTTTCACTTCAAAAATAACAATTTGTACTTCTGTGAATAAAATAGAATATCTTACAGGGAATTCACCATTCGCTAGTCACAGTTAGTTGCACACATATTCGTTCACAGAAAAGTGTATTAGATCAATTTTAATTACTAAATTTCTTGAAAGTAAAACAAATAATTTAATTTTTTGGAGGACTCTGAACTTATGGAGTATCAAACACTATATTTTATGGAAAAACTCTCATTAACTTTATGAGTTTATTTTTGAAATAACTATGATTTAGCTGGAACAAACTGAATGCTCGTAAAATTATGAACTGAAACACAATCAAAATGAATACTAAAGACTAAAGAGTCTATTACACTGTACTTTCAAATCGCTCTCAGGAGTCTGGTAAAGCGGGTGTGTGGTCGAAGGAAATATATATTATATTTCAGAAATCTACCTAATAGTCTAAGAGCTAGCAACCTTTTCGAGAAAGTATTTTAAGACGTCTCGCTCTTTGATATATCTTTTATTATGCTCTCTGGAACAGCGTGCAGGCCGTCTGGCTGCCGATACACGTTGCGTTCACTACTGCGCATCCAAAGAAGATCCTATATTTTTTACTTAACGCTTTAAATTATAGTATTGAATAAAAACCGAGTAAGTCTCCATTAGCTGGGCGCGTAGAGCTTTCGCCTATGAAGCAAAGGTCAGTGGTTCGATACCGGCTGGGGGTGCAACTTTTTATTTTTTTCGTTTATATTCTGATAGTAAAGTATTAAATATTTGTTTTTTTTTATTCACCAGAACGGATGGCGTTTATGTGTTTATGATCCGTAGTGTACATAAGTAGAATTTGATACTTTCATTTGTTTTGAAGGATTGTTGTGGTAATTATTAGATAGGTTTAGGATGGTCTGGCTGCCGCGCCGGTAGGTTGTATTCACTACTGCGCATCACATGGGTACAGGGTGTCTCAATTTCGTGCGTTTTTTTGGGATTTCTCGTTTATGAGTGGAGATACAATGACGCGTTTTTTTTCACATGACTTTGCTAGTTTTTTATGTAATTAAATATTCTACCCATAGATTTGCGCATTTTCTACACATTAACATTAATCAATCTTGTTTAAAAAGTATTACTATTTTATTTTATTCAATTTAACCAGATAATTTTGTTTTCCATCGTTATCTTAACAAACTGAATTGAAAATAAACTTTTGTAGCTTTTAGATAACAATCTGTTAAAAAAAGTATTATTAAAATGATTATAAAAATAATAAACAACAGATGAAAAAAATATTTTGAAGAAAGACAGGCAGAAACTACGTTAATAAAGTATTAAAATGTTAATTTTTATATATTATGTTTAAATCTGTAAAATAAAATTATAAAAGAATTAAATATTTTTATGAATGAGGCAAAAAATTACGGCTAACATTTTTAGTTTTATTTTTAGACATTATGTTTAGATCATTACAATCTAATTATTGTAATTGAATTAAATATTTTTATTTAATATTAGTGTCACCAAATATTTATTACTTTACTATCAGAATATAAACGAAAAATAAAATAAAAAAGTTGCACCCCCAGCCAGTATCGAACCACTGACCTTCGCTTCATAGGCGAAAGCTCTACGCGCCGAGCTAATTGAGACTTGCTCGATTTTTATTCAATACTAGAATTTAAACCGCTAAGTAAAAAATTGAGGATCTTCTTTGGACGCGCAGTAGTGAACGCAACGTGCATCAGCAACCATACGACGTGGACGCTGTTCCAGAGAGCATAATAAAAAATATATCAAAGAGCCAGGCGTCTTAAAATACTTGTTTTCCCGACGTTGCTAGCTCTCGTACTATAAGGCTTAGCCCGATCTTGTCGTGTTAAGACACACCCAAAATTCCAAACACACGTGATTTGATTACGGGTTGGTTAAGGTTTGCAGAGCTTCAGCATTTGCCATAATATAGCGAGCAATTTGTTACAAAATCATATAAATTATATATCACTGTAATCACAAAACTTCAATCTATTTCCGTATAGTAACGGAATTGTAAATTCTGTCTTTATTTTCGAGAAAATTTAGTTCAAACATAAGGAATATTTTGTTGATGTTTGACCATCGAAATCTTAAAAATAAAGATGTTGTATAAAAATGTGCTACAATAAGGATATAGTATAATCATTTATCTTTAGTTTCCTTCTTCATTTGTGTAAAAATGCCAGTTTTACATAAAACGTTAAATGCCGAACGCTTATTTTGCTACTTTTCCGGACTGCTGTACTTTCGAGTCGCTCTCAGGGGTCGGGTAAAGCGGGTCTGTGGCCGAAGGAAATATTATATACAGGGTGTTTCAAAACAAATGCAAAAAACTTCGGGGGTGATTCCTTGTTTAAAATAAAGGGTAGTTTGCTTCATAAACGTTGGGTCAAAAGTCAACCATTAGGGAGATATCGGGGTACAAAGATGGCGGAAAAATAATGTTTTTATTTTTTATCTGGAAAACGAAAAGAGATAGACTAATGAAATTTTATGGAAGCATTACTGTTATGAAAACACACTTTCTGGTAATTTTTTAACGTTTTTAAAATGAGTGGAAGGGGTTGAAATAAACTACCCCTATCATTTTTGTTAACGAAATTTAAAGAAAAATCATATGCTAAAAACACATGCAAAAAAATTAATTTGGATAGTTTAGTTTGCTTAGAAACTTTTTTATCTCTTGTATTTTTTTGACAAAACTCACCGATTTGAAATTAAAAAATAAAATGTAAAGCATTACATGTCAGGACAAAAAACATTTTCTGATAAAGAATCTAGTGGGCTGCTGTAATTTTTTAGGAAAAAATCTAGTCGGCCGCTGTTACTTTTAGGATGTTCCTAATATTATTTTATTTGACATTACTCTACTGCAATACGTTATTATCTAGATGATTATTATTATCGTTATTATCACTAGATTCTTAATCTAAAAATGTTTTTGTCCTGACATATAATGCTTTACATCTTATTTTTAATTTCAAATCGGTGAGTTTTATCAAAAAAACACAAGAGATAAAAAGTTTCTAAACAAACTGAACTATCCAAATTCATTTTTCTGCATATGTTTGATAAGATTTTTTTAAATTTCGTTAACAAGAATGATAGGGGTAGATCTAAAAATGTTTTTTGTCCTGACATGTAATGCTTTACATTTTATTTTTTAATTTCAAATCGGTGAGTTTTGTCAAAAAAATACAAGAGATAAAAAAGTTTCTAAGCAAACTAAACTATCCAAATTAATTTTTTTGCATGTGTTTGATAAGATTTTTCTTTAAATTTCGTTTGAAAATGATAGGGGTAGTTTATTTCAACCCCTTCCACTCATTTTAAAAAAGTGAAAAAATTACCAGAAAGTGTGTTTTCGTAACAGTAATGCTTCCATAAAATTTCATTAGTCTATCTCTTTTCGTTTTCAAGATAAAAAAAAAAAAACATTATTTTTCCGCCATCTTTGTACCGCGATATCTTCCTAATGGTTGACTTTTGACCCAACGTTTATAAAGCAAACTACCCTTTATTTTGAACAAGGAATCACCCCCTGAAGTTTTTCGCATTTATTTTGAAACACCCTCTATATTATATTTCAGAAATCTGCCTAAGGCTTAGCCCGATCCTGCCTTGTAATGTCGAACGCTTATTTTGCTACTTTTTCGGACTAGTAAAATGGACTCTTAACATATTTGCATAAGATTAATAAACACGGAACTTGCTTAATTTAAAAACGATGATGACGTAGCGCTAATTGATAGTCGGATAAACTATATAAATATTATTTTCACAACAAACTCTTCT
The DNA here is from genome assembly GCF_002938485.1 of Sitophilus oryzae. Taxonomy (NCBI): domain Eukaryota; kingdom Metazoa; phylum Arthropoda; class Insecta; order Coleoptera; family Curculionidae; genus Sitophilus; species Sitophilus oryzae. Next base: position 2,703,672 of record NW_022146304.1, on the reverse strand, counting down.
TATATAAAATCTTAAAAACAATAAAGACAAAGCGACTTCCATATTCGACGTTTTTAGTATTCTTCCCTTATCCGAAACATTATTTAGTTCTCAAACTCACTTCTTAAACTACTTCGGATTGTACGACGTTTGATTTTAAAAATATTTTAATATTTCCCATCTTGATAAAACACTGTTGCGCACGTACCGGATAGAGTGCAGCATGAAGTTTCCGGAAAGTTGCTTTCAATGTCTAGTCAAGTTTGCGACAGCGCTCTTTATACCAAACAATTTACAATATTAAAGAAAACTTCTCTTTAGGCGAAACTGCAAACTTCCATTATATAACTCGAAGTTTTTATCTCTAGTGTATATATTTTTTCGATTTTTAACAACGACAAAACAGTGTAAAGTGAAGTTTATATTGGGAGGAAAAATATATTTCTTTGTCTTTAGTTTGAAAGGATTTTTGGAAACTTAAACTGGCGAGATGTGCGCTAGGATAGCATTAATGCTGATAACATTATGAAAGCTGATTACAGTTTACACAATTAAGCAAAATTAGAGAGATTTTTTTCTCGCGAATTAAAACTTAAATTAGCGTTGGATAATAATATCTCATTTTTGTCTGAGAGATTAAAACAGAATCCAAAAATTATTATAAAATGACAAGAGGCAATTAAAAGAGTTTTCTTCTTCTTATAGTACCACCTTCTAATGAAGGTTGGCAACAATCGCGGCGAAACACTGTCCTACGCAGCTCGAAACAGTTCGTGTGAGTTCAGTCCAGTCCAGTCTCGTAAGTTTCTCAACCAAGAGTGCTTGCGTCTTCCAAGTCCTCTTCTGTCTTCTACCTTTCCTTCTATAATTAACTTCAGAAGCTTTGCTCTACTATTGCGCATCCATGTCATGCCCCAGGTGTCTTTCGTTTTTATATTTGTCAGTAATTCCCTTTCCTTGTTAAGCCTCCCAAGAACCTCTTCATTGGGTACATGATCTGTCCAGGGCATTTTCAAGAGTCTTCTGTATATCCACATTTCAGCCAGGATCCCATGTATTTGAACTTATTGATCGTTTCTACGCATTGTCCGTATACTCGTCTGGGTGGTGGAATATTTCTCCTACTAAAGACCATTATCTTTAAAGAGTTTTACTTTTCTACTATGTAGTCTTAAAAGAGTTTTACTTTTCTACTATATATTATCTACTGATGTAGATAAGATAATTAATTTACAACACGTATGTCAATTTATTTAAAACTAAAAGAATTTCGGATTTCCATTGTCTTTATTTATTTTGCTTCCACAACTTTTCGCTCAGAAGTATCCACGTTATCCACTAAATCCTAAAACTACTGAGCTTATATGCTAGAGCCGAGCATTCACCCGTAAATCAGTTGGGTGCAGTTAAGAATGAGGTTCTCCATTAAGTATACCTGCATTGGAGCGTTTTATGAGTGTTAGGTTATATTGTTTAAATTTCCATACTTAGATTGCTAAAGCTCTTGTTACTGTTAGAAATGAATACGGCCTCTTTAAATTTGCACTTTTTCCTTGTGTTCTTTGTGGACAACCCGGGCTTCCGACTATTTTATGTTGTGGTGCTTGGACCACACACAATCTGCAATGCTCGATTTCATTGTTTCACCGCTTTAAGTATGTTTTTCTTTATGTTCGTCAAGTCGTACATAGAGGACGTTTTGTCTTTCCAATATAGGACTCACCGCAATCGCAAGGTACCTGGAATCTTTCTCTTGGTTTGATGATTCCGGTTTTGTTTTTTAGGACACTTCTGAGAGTAATCCCAGTCTTAAAAACAGTATTAATTTTATACTTCTTAGCTATTCGTCTGATCTTCTCCAAAGTTCCTTTCACATATGGAATCGTCAAGAGAAAGAGAGCAGCAATGAGTCAGGCTGGCGCACCAATGAGTTGGGCTTGCAATTGGATATAATATTCTCTAGGGATTTTTCAAAGTAACCATTCTGAAGCAAATCAGTTTTAATATTACTTAGTTCAGAATTCAGAGACTCTTGATCACTGCATACAGTGATTACTCTATGATATAGTGTTTTAACTATACCTCTTTTGATTGCTTCAGAATTCTTCGACTGAGAATTTAAATATTGTCCCGTATGTGTGGTTTCTCTATATACAGCAGTGCTAATGAATCCATCGCTTATACTGACAAGAACATCCAGAAACGGTAGACAGGAGATTTTCTCTATCTCAATCGTGAATCTATTTGAGTTACTTCGTGAATTAAGATGACTAAGAAAGGAATTCAACTGTCTATCGGTTCAATTCCAGATTATATAGTATCATCAACATATCGAAACCAGATTTTGGGTTTGACGAATGCGATACTAATGGCATTGGTCTCGATTTATTCCATATATATTCTGACAGAAACGTTGTGTATGCAAAATACTCGTAAATAAAGACAATGAAAGTCCAAAATTATTTTACTTTTAATACTGAATCATTGTCTACCACATTCAAATCAATCTATTTATTTAGTATATTGCGTATAAGATTGTGTATTTTTAATGATAATTATTTAAATTCGAACTTAGAAATCAACATCGATACTTATACCATATATATACCACGATACTTATACCAAACCAAATAACTTTCTAAAGACTAAAAGCATGTTTATCACCATCAGCAAAATAGACAATACAAATTGAAGCCGCCTATTATTTTTATATAACTCAACTATTTGTCTAAAAAGTTTAATATTCAGAGGAAACTCAGAAGAGACTAACTCAGAAAATATGATAAGTAAAAGAATAAGTGAGAGATTTAATTGGAACTCCAAATTAAAGAAAACCATAAAAAATATTAATCGTGCTCTATGAGTATGTAATTTACTTCAAGATAGAAACAGGAAACAAAATATGAATAGATGACAATATAACGTAAGCCATTCGTGTAATTAGAACATCATCATTACAGGAGGCATAGATCACTCGTACAGAAAGTGGAACAGGCAGAAAACGCAATTAAAGATAAACGCAAAGACTCTTATTAGAAAGCAAAGAAACTAAGGAACACGTATGTGCCTGTCCAGCTGGGAACAGGACCAAGTCTGCGTAGTTCTGTAAACAATGTTGGAACTGGTGATCACCCTCGCATGCAGCTACCTATACAAAAGGAGGTTGAATAGGAATAAAATCTAATTCAATTCTATAAATAAGTCACAATACCACATTGCTGTTGCCATTGAGTGTTTACTTTGAGAGAAACACTTAGTTAAAATAAAAGTACAATACAATCATCAACGGTCATCAAAAGATGATAAAAAATAAATTAACAGTAAAAGAAACTATTAGTAGCGATTAGTTTTAAACCAATAAAAGAGTTTTAGTTGTCTTGTTGGCTCTAACAAAAATGATAATGCATAGGTATAGATGCTGTTTTGTGTAGTATTCTGACTGTAATATCAAAGACGTAGAGTATTCTGACTGTAATATCAAAGATTTCTTTAAATCACGTTCTTTGAAATTAACGCCTTTGAAAAAATTTCATTTCAAAATCCTTTCAATTCGATATGAAAAACGAGAAGGCAAAACTCCTCGAGTCGGTTTAAGCTAGACCACCAACTTACTTGCCTATAACTTAAATTAAAACGAAAGTTAATTCGGTAAAACTAAAATTATTCGGCTATTGTTTTAAACGCAGTTGAAACAACTTGTTTAGGCACCGATGCTCGGCTCTGGCGCTTTTCCAAACTTCGGAAAACCGCAATTTTCGCCCCAGCTTTCAAGTTTGTAAATGTAAAAGAGACGAACGAACTGAATAACTTCCGAGCAGAAAGAAAAAGTAGTGTACAACTAGAAACTCTCGGTCTAAACTCGTTCGTTACTTTCGTCACTATATTTAGTTAGTGCGATGATGTATTAACGTTTGAAATTAGTTTCGTAGTTTACGTGTAAAATTCTCTAGAAGGGAAACAAGTTTTGCTTTGGTTTTGACGCTTTTGATACGTTGAAACATAATTGGGATCATATAAAAAGGTAAATAAATATAAAATTTATACAAGCTAATAATGATATCAATTATTGTACATTGTTGTCTATTGTTGGCTATGCAGGTCCAAGTTATCCCTACTAATTTCCTAATATTATGGTCAGGTATGGTCTTCTTCTCAGTCTCTTAATTCCTAGTGGGTATCACGCTGTAATATTTGTGGTTCTGTTATGTTCTCTTCTTGCCAAGTGTCATGCCCATTGCCACTTGAGGGATTTGATTATGTAGGTGACATCTATTACCTGGGTCTTTTGCCGTATCCACTTTAGTTTTTACAGTATCTTTGGTTATTCCCAGCATATTTTGTTCCATCATCTGTGACCTGCAGTTTCTATATAATGTCCGTTTTAAGTGTCCAGGTTTCGCAGGTACACGCACATTGGTCCAATGCTTTTTTCCTTAGATGAAGTGGCATTTTAAGTTTGAATATGATTAAGTTCAATGGTAAATTAATTCTTCTGTTAATATCTAGTAGTAGAGATCCTGAGTTGTGTATTAGTGGTCCCAAATATATATTTTTCTACTATATCCAGTGTTATGTATGTGCTATGTATTAGAATGTACACGTCCTATGTATTAGAATATCTTTTCTATCTACTTGTTAGTTATAAATAATTTTAGTCTTTACTTAAAACAACTTAATAATGATGCTGATACGAATAAATATAAATTACAAATATACCGTGTGGTGCACCGGAACACGGGACATGGGAGATCCCATGTAAATTTTGAAAAGGTTAAATATTATCTCCCCAGATAATTTTATGAAAAAATTGTATTAAACTTTTATGGAGAGACGTTAATCTTGTACTTTTTACTATAATTTTGTTTAATTTGGAATAGGCATTTAAAAGTTATTTGCAAAAATCTACCTTAAAAAATTACTAAAAATTAAATACGGCCCAGAGAAAGCTACAATTAAAATACCAATAAAAATATGATTTAGTCATTATCCAATTCGATGTCACATTTTGTTTACAAGAATTTGTGTGGTTTGGAAAGGGTAGTTAATTGTTATCTGAATTGAAATGATCATCTAAAAATAATTAGTTGAACTGAGAATAGCATTCGCGGTGTATGATTGTTAGGTTAGGTTAGTTTAGTTTAGGTTGACTAATTAATAAAATATTCACAGCAAAACAATATCCCAAATGATTGGAAAATTCACGCCTCATAATACAAAGCTGTTAAGGGAAGAATTTTTAGCATTCCACAGAGATGTCGTTTTCATCTAAATGCCTCTATTTAATATGCCCATAAAGACAGTTTTTAAGTGTGCTCCACAGGAAGAAGTCGTTCGGCAAAAGATCTTGTGGTCTTTGCCTACCGTCAGTTACTGTATCCCCAGTAGACGAGAATCAAAGTTTTTCTTTTCTTCGGCTTGATGAAGTCATTGTTGTTTACTTCCTGTTCATTATTTTTGTCTTCATACTTTAAACCTCTGGTTAATTCTTTAAACTATTGACTTATTCGATATAGGCTTTCCGGAGATTGAGCTGCGAACGCTTTGTGCGAAAATATCTAATACAACAGGAAAACTATTTCCAGCAAAATGCCGTTTAACCATCGTAACTTTTCCAGAAGTTGTGAAAATCATAATTATTTTATAAAAAATTACTCCGAAGCTTCTTCAGAACCTCGCAATTAGTGGAATAAATTAGTGGTTTCAATTAGCGTAGTTAAGTTTGTTCTTTTAATTTCAATGTAAGCATTCAGAACGTCAAATTAGTGGTAGACATTTTCAATTAGAAGAAAAAATTAAGCTTTATTCAGAAACTCGCAATTAGTGGAATAAATTAGTGGTTTCAATTACACTTTATACTTTTAGTTTACGATCATTCACAATGTCTAAAAAACACAATTAATATTAATAGAATATCCTAGTAACAGCTTGCGGTAGTCGTTTCCATAGAGAAAGCCTAATATTTAGCTTATAAAATAATCAACTTTTGATTTCTAACCACAATTTCTTTTGATAGATGATAATCACAAACCAAAATGACATTCCTAGCAACTTTTGAAGTATAATTAGTGGAAAAGTCAAAAGTTGATTAGCTTTCCACTAATTGAAGATAACTACCACTAATTTTGACGTTGTGAATGCTTACATTGATATTAGAGGAACAAACTTCTACGCTAACTGAAACCACTAATTTATTCCACCAAATGCGAGGTTCTGAATGAAGCTTTATCTAACTTTTAACTTTTCCACTAATTATACTTCAAAATTTGCGAGAAATGTCATTTTGGCCTTTGATTATCTTACGTCAAGAGAAATTGTGGTTAGAAATCAAAAGTTGATTGTTTTATAAACTAAATATTAGGCTTTCTCTATGGATACAACTGACTAACGCAAGCTGTTTGGTTTGGTTTGATTTTAATTGTGATTTTTAAAGATTGTGAATGATCGTAAACTAAAAAGTATAAAGTGTAATTGAAACCACTAATTTATTCAACTAATTGCGCGGTTTTGAATGAAGCTTGATAGAGTAAACGCCACGAATGTTTGGGAGTGATTCATCGCTTGTTGAAATTAGAGTCGACACGCGCGCTATCATTTTTACATTAAAAACGTAAATTTTTACCGCAGACGTAGGCTTTTAGAGGCCCGGTCTAATCATCTGCCTGTGCTCTACCTACTTATTCTAAAATGTTAGCGTGATTGACAAAGACGATACTATATCGCGTTTCTTTGATTGATTCGTTTTTGTACGTCAGTCCATTGGTGTGCTTGCAGTGCGACCAATGGGGCATTCCATTTTATTTTTATAACCAAATATATGTTTTGACAAGACTTTGACAGTTAAAACAACAAATTACAACAGATTATATATTGATTATTATATGACTTGAAAGACCACGGCACTGGAATTAAGTTTTGTGTAACCTTGAATATATTAGTTCACATGGTAGCGACCGATGAATCACTCCCAAACATTCGTGGCGTTTACTATACCTTCAAATTCTTGTAAACAAACTGTGACATCGACATTGACAATGACAAAATTAAATTTTTGCTGGTATTTTAATTGTAGCTTTTTCTGGACCCTATTATAAATTTTGCTAATCTGAAGGTAGATTTTTCCAAATAAATTTTAAATTGCTATTCCAAATGAAACGAAATTCTACACAAATGTACAACTCTAACGCCTCTTCAAAAAAGTCTTAGTAAAACTCTTCTATATACAACTTTTGCATAAAATCATCTGGGGAGATAATATTTGACCTTTATTAGGAGATGATTTGATGATTGATGATTTGACCTTACATGAGATTTCCTAAGTCCCGTGTTCCGATGCACCACACGGTATATAGTAGTTACTTTACTTTAAAACTACTTAATATTACATGAAAAACGAAAAACTCATAAACTCCGCTGAAAAAAAAAGAACAAAAAAGGACAAAAAAAACAGTGTCCTCACACTCAATGAAAATGTTGCGGCGTTAATTAAACCGTGGCAAAGCGAGCGGACAGGGACAAGTAGAGCCCGGTCGCCTGCCTTTGTCGTTTACAAAACCCCGAATTTATCAAAAACTTTAAATTTATGATATTTACGGCCGAGCGCGTCCACTTTCGGACAGCGTCCAGTCCGCATTTTCGACTTTTATTAAGAGAGAGATGGACACGGTCATTGTGGACGAATGCCGTTGCTTTTTTTAGTTTAGTTTGTTGTATTTTTTAACAATAGGCAACCAAAATCACATTTTAATCAGAGAATAGTTAGTCAGCATCAATAATACGGGGTCGTTCACAACATACGACACGGAGTATTGTAACTAAACGATTAGATTTTCACAAATTGTAAGTTTTGGGTTCGTTGAAGGACTATTTGAGCTCCAGTTTAAAAATATTTTTACAAGAGACAGAGTGTCCCAAATAAATAAAAAATATCAAAGTTGTATTTTTTTTAAATGGAACACCCTGTATATTATATATAGAGCAACGTACAGCAAGGCAAAACCTGTGCAAAGTACAGAGACTGGCATGTATCTGCATCACAGGTGCCATGAGAACATGTCCAACAGCAGCAATGGAGGTCATTCTAGACCTAACATCACTGCACATTGTCGTCGGTAGTTATGCTAATGCAATGATTAGAATGGTTACTGACGGAAACAGTACTGGGAGAATTTTCAGGTCAGGGGCTTGGAACACCCTCAAAAAGAAAATTCCACTTCTCCAACTCCCAGTGGATGACATACCAAAAATTTACAACTTTGAGAAACACCTCACTGTAGTATTGAGTAATAAAAAGGATTGGAAGAAAGAGGCAGCTTACTCAGCATATAAGAGACCATACCATCATGTGGTATACGGATGCTTCAAAACCAAAGCAGGAACAGGGATAGGAGTATTTGGGCCGAAAACTGAATACTCCGAACCAATGGGCACCTACCCCAGTATCCTTCAGGCAGAAATTTGCGCTATCGAAAGATGCGTCCAATTTATCTTAGATAGGAACTATCGAAAACAGGAAATTGCCATCCTATCCGATAGTCAAGCAGCACTTAACGCGATCAACTCAGTAACCATCAATTCGAAGTTGGTCAAGAATGCCTAGAGAAGCTCAACAAATTAGGTAAAGAAAATAAAGTCCTCCTACTCTGGGTGCCTGCTCACCAAGGGATAGAAGGCAATGAAAAAGCAAATTATCTAGCTAGAAAAGGAGCGAACACTCCACTAACTGGACCAGAACCGTTCTGTTTTCCAAACGGGAACCAACTGAAAGCGGAACTGAAGAATCTGAAGACTCCATCCGTAACTTGGAATGGGTGTCCTCCAACGGCCTAAGACACTCGAAAAAGTTCCTCAGAACTTATGACTCAGGACTTATGAGAAAAATCAAAGGTTTTCCTTGATTTAAGTAAAAACAATCTTCGGATTGTCACGGGGTTTCTAACAGGACACTGTCTCCTCAACGAACACCTCAGAAGGCTGAAACTGAGAAACAGCGGCGAATGCAGATTTTGTGGGAAAATGGGGAAACACCAGAACACCTTATCACTGAGTGCGCCGAGACGACGACCATTCGTGCCATGAACCTTGGTACGTCTGATGTCGAGGATGGAGAGCTGGCCTCTGTGGAGCCGTCTCAGATACTGGCTTTTCTTAAAGCCCTGAGACTGTATGATGAGTTATAACTCGTTATAACTCAAGAAAGGGGAACACACAATAGATCTATAAGGTCGCGGTGATTAACTCCCCTCCTAAACATTCTACATTCTACATTCTGTATATTATTCTATTTTTAGATTCTACTATTGAAATAAAGGTAAATTTGATTAAGGTTTATCACACTTAAACTTCACCTTTAAACATTAAGTTTTTGAAATATTTTCAATTTTATGAAATTGCAGTAAAAATCATAAAAAAAATAGTAGCCTCCCCACCGTTGGTACTGAGACTGATGGTCGGTTTCGTTATTAGGAATGTGAGTGCATCCTACTCTGTATTAAACAGCCGTGATGAAATTCCTTGAAAAAGCCGCTGCCTCCGGGTCTATATCGGTACATTAAAAAGTACTTTTACATAATTATAAATATTTATTTTCGTTGTATACTAGACATGTCTAAATATATCATAGAAAAAAAAACACTTAAAACATCAAAATACTTCTAAATAAGAACCAAATATTATAGCAAGTGCAAAAAAATAGCAGAAATATAACAGATTTTCGAACAGAAAACCCGAGCACAGCCCTTGACACAAAAAATTCTTTGCCATCAGCCCCTCGAAAGAATTTTAAAGGAGTCAGCAGTTTTCAAGACCTCCACTCGTCCTGATACAAGCCCCACACGTACATGTAGTCATTCACTTCACACCTCACAGAATTCTGCTAATAGTTCAGAAGGTGGTAATCGCTATCGATTCCATTTCTTCCTACTTTTCGCTTGACATTCAATAGAGATAAACTTGACTTTAGGTGTGAAATTCTCTAGCCGTTGCCAAGAAAATATGGAAATAATTTCTCAATAAAAGAGATGGGACTACTTATAGTTCCTCCTATTTTTAATAGACTATTAGTTACCTCCTATTTTTAATAGACTGCAAATTTATAATGTAAAATTAAATCTATACACTTTATGTGTTTTACAAAATTGTCTCACCCCCATAACTTGTATTTTACGTTTCAATCTTGAGTGGGGTAATAAAAATGGCTGTGATAAAACCAGTAATTATTAATCAAGCAGTCTTGGAAAAATATATTTCATCATCTAATTTTTTTCGTAATTTTCCCTGGCCAGTTAAAAGGTGTCCAAATGGTACTTTTAATGATCTAATTTTTTCAAATGGAACGAGGGTGGGTCATTAGCATATTTGAAAGAGCATTTTTTTACATATAGTTTAGTACCACATACATACTTGCTATTTCGAGTCAAATTTTCATTATAAACGCCATGACAATCTAGATTGAAATTAAAAAAACATGTCAAAAGTTCAGAAATGAGATGTCATTCTATCTAGAATGTCATTTTCTATCGAATCAAGTGAAAAAATATCGAGGAAATCATCAACAAAATACCGAGGGTTCCGGTGAAACAGGAAGTAACCGAAAATCATTGAATACGTTCTATCCTAACATATTAACTCTGGTTTTTTTGTTGAATTGCTGAAAAAATAAAAATTGTAAAGATGAGTCACATTTGAAAAACATTCGGTATGTAAAACAAATAATAATTGACAATTAGTAGGATCAATCTGCATCTATTTCCAAATATACAATATCAGCCTTTTTTAGAAATGAACTCGGGACCAAAATATATACATTATTTATCATAATTACCAGTAGACAATTTACCAGTTAGTTTCAATATTGCTTCCATTATTTCCTTTTATAATATAATAATATTATATTATAATTCTAATAAATTTTCAAGCATTCCTAGTAGTACATCCATCAAATTATTAAAACTAAATTACATCTTCCAAAATGCAATTTTTATTATACCTATCAAAGCCTCTTCCTGGTAAGACATCCTGTATATTCTCATCCATAACAGAAGTATAGTGACACAAGACTTGACCTAAAATTCCTTTGCAAGAAACTCTAAATTCTGAGGATCCATCAACTTCTACCCTAACACTTGTTTCTCCTTGATACGCCTACACAGCCTCTTTACACCCTCTTTATATCCTCCACTTTGTGTTTGTTAATCCGAAAGGTGGCAACGCTGTTATTGATCCCCCTCTCTTTCATACTTTCCGCCAATATGCCAACGGAATATAGCTGTAGACAGCGTGGGGACCTTTATAAGTGGTCCCAAGAGGTTGCAAACACTTCATAAGACGGTGACTGTGCATGCAAATTTGGAATGCATTGGGGAACCAGAGAGACTTTCTATTGTCTGCTTTTATTATTGCGAATTCGGGAATATTGTCGTTTTTAAGTCCAATTTTTCGGTAAGGTTTAATCAAAACTACAAAGGGTAATAGAAAGTTTTCTCATTACAGAAGCAACGAGATCTAAAAAGGTTTTTTACGTTTGATTAAAATCATTTCATAAAGTGTAGCTAAATATAAAACATATCTAGTTATTGAGATTTCAGAAATAATTATCGGTAGCTTCAAATCTTTATACTTTTCAGATTTTTTTCTTCGTGTGTAAGTGCCTTTAAAATTATAGCCAGACACTGGTCAAGAATATCTAATAAGTAATCTCTAATGGAACTCGAAAACATATTTTTTCAGCAAAACGAGGCACCGATCGCCTCAGAACGTTGAAATTATCACATAAATTTTTGCAGCCAGTTTTGACAGTAACTGAATCAGCTAATCAAGATCTCAGCCGTTGGTCGTCGAGGCTGCCGAGGCCGCTGGACTTGTGCCTGTTATCCTTAGCGGATTTTTATCTTTGTGGAAGAATGAAGGTTCTTATTTTTAAATTGCCCGTATAATCTTGACAAAAATTTGATTATTAAAAATTAAAAATACTTAGCGGTTATGCGGGGGTAGCTTTCATCCCTACTAAGTTAATGAATTCAAAAACGATTGCGTCTGTCCATAACAGAAGAGGGTCGACATATCAAACACCTGCAGCAAAATTTCAGGTCTTGGTTTGCTATTAATTTTTATTGATATTAGATATAGTTTAAATGTGTTGATCTTGTTAAATATAGTTTAAATTGTTTTCAAATTCTGCATCTCCCATTGCAAATATTATTTTCGTTTTAATTTGTGCTCACAGATAGAATTTTTTTGCATTACAGCCGGCGCCGCCGCCGTTCTCGAAGAGGAATCTCTATATATCGAAGAGGAATCGAGCAAAATATCAAGTATGCTATATTATTGAAAAGGTATTTTTAAATTCTTTTCATTAAATTAAAAATATACAGGGTGTCTCATATAAAAAATCAAATTTTCTTTTGATAATTCTTAAATTATTAATTTTAAAAAAATTATACTTAAACTATTAAATTCTACGCAAAAAAGTGCTTTGAAAATGTTTTCACAAAAATACAAAATTTTCCGTAGCAAAAAAGTTACAGCGATTTGTAAAAAATGCACATTTTTGAAAAACACTCCGTAACACCGAAACGGTAACAGATATCGATGTGCGGTTTTCACCGTCATGTTTTGATAAAAATTGAGCTCCAGACACCGATATTAGTTTTCGTCTATCTCTTGTAGAAAAGGGTGTTTCCCTTTAAAAACGTCGAATTTGACCCACCCTGTACAGGAAATCGTATTGCTTGATGTGACAAGAAACATTTTTTGGAAGCCAGCTTTCGAAAATATATATTTTTCCTCAAAGTATACGCGGTGGCGTTTTTTTACAAGAGACAAAAAAAAGTAGTTAATATAAGAAGGACCATTTTACGAAAAAAAAATCGGTCGTCGCGTCGGTTGGGTTGGAAAATATTTATGCTAAAATTTACGTAGGGGTGGGGGTAGTTTTCACCCTTCCCGTACTTCTTTCTTAATTTTTTTAAAAGTCAAATGTTAAAATATTTAGCAAAACATGCACAGCCAAAATCTCATTCATATCGGAATAACGAGTCTTAAAATATCTTAAAAATGTGTTTATTCTTTAAAGTTGGGCATCAAACTAATCAATCATCAAAAAATCTAATAGATAAACTTGTATAGAGGTAAATTGTGTCCAATGAACGTAGAAGTTATATGTCCATGAAATATTGGACGCCCTGTATATCACACTGGATATAATTTAGTGGTTTTAAAAACTCTTTTATTTGCTAATCTGTGTGAAAGCTTTGGTTAAAGCGAGCCCATTTATCAGTTAATTAATCTCTACAAAACAAAAACATAAATTCAAGTACACAAAAATAAATCAAACCAAAAACATTAATTTTATTCTTTTTTATTTCAAGAAAACTTTCCATGGAGTTTCGTGTACTTTTGATTAAACTATCCTGAACTGTCGGGTTTCAGCAAGACAATATCCCAGAAATTGTACGTATAAAAGTAGCAGCACAGCGATTCTCCAAGGCGCTCCCTATTTGCATGAACAGTCCTTGTGGTGTTTGCGATCTCTCGAGAGCAGTTAGAGTGGGATCCACACTATCCTCTACAACTACATCTCGGAGCCCTATTGGCAGTCGGGCGGAAAGTGTGAAATATAAAGTGTGAAGTAGATGTGTGTGCGTTTCTGTATGGCAAGCGGGAGGATAGATTGAAAGTGCCGAGTCATCGAAAGTTGTTTTGAGCATATTGCGGGGGAACTTTTGTGTGTAGTACAGCTCGTTGATAAGTGTGAAGTTTTTTCGTTTTTGTGTTGTTCTATCAAAGAGGGAGCTGGGAAATATGCTTCTTAGAAAGAAAGTTTTTCGCTGCCACGAATTTTTACCACATGAAAAAAATGTTTTTCAAGATAATATACCGGGTGCGTCTCAAAAGTGGCTCACCCCCTATAACTTTTTTATTTTTTCAGATAAAAAACGAGATTTGGTATGTTAGTATATGACATAAATTAGGATTGATTGATGTATTCATTTGTTTTCTGTCACTTCCTGTTTCACCGGAAATGACTACAACTTTTGATTTTTAAATGGTACCCTCGGTCTTTTGTTGTTTTATTCGATAGAAAATGACACTCTGGATAGAATGACATATCACGTGTCAACTTTTGACATATTTCGGTTTATTTGAAATTGCAACATGCGATTCATAAGGACAATTTGACTTAAAATACCAAGTGTGTGGTACCAAATTATTCGTAAAAAAATACTTTTTCCAAATATGCTAATGAGCCACCCTCGTTCCATTTGAAAAAATTGAGATATGATTAGAAGTACGATTTCGGCATTTTTTAAACGGCCAGGACAAGACACGAATAACATTAGACGATCAAATATATATTTTTCCAAGGCTTCTTGATTAAAAATTAGTGTTTTCAACATAGCCATGGCACTCTAGATTGAAATTTAAAATTAAATTTTGAGTCAAAAAATGTCAAAAGTTGACACATGATATGTCATTCTATTTAGAATGTCATTTTCTATCGAATAAAGTAAAAAAATGCCGAGGGTGCCATTTAAAAATCAAAAGTTGTAGTAATTTCCGGTGAAACAGGAAGTGACAGAAAACAATTGAATACGTCAATCAATCCGAATTTATGTCATATACTAACATACCAAATCTCGTTTTTCTATCTGATAAAATAAAAAAGTTATAGGGGTGAGCCACTTTTGAGACGCACCCAGTATAATAATTGAAGTTTAACCTTTACTTTAATTTTTCGCAACAGCTGAAAGTTTCTTTTATTATTTTTTAAACATAATTAAACAAATTGTTTAAAAATGGTTTCTAAATTTAAAAGGATTTATCTGGAAATTTCATTCCAAAAAAACTGTACCTATGTATTTTAAACATAAATACAAAAACAAAATAAAACAGTAAATCACCACAATACACCAAAACACAATAAGAAATACTACTAATTGCCTGGAATTCGATATCTACAGAAAAAATACCACTACGTGCAGATACATTCTTAATGAGTCGTGTCATAGTGTTGCTAACATACTATGGCTAGTTTAAATTTCTTAGTTCATAGATTAGTTTTCAACTTACCAACAAAAAATATTAAATAGAAACAAATTACATTAGAAATGTAGCTGAGTGTAATGGATATACTTCTTCATCAGTGGATAAGATAATAAGAAAACGTAAATTCTGAAAATTCGACTTTTCAAGTGGAGAAAGATACGACAAAATATTTTTCAATACAGTTTGATAGAGAGTTATCCCGTGGTTTAAAAAGAATTTTTAAGAACGTCAATTGTAAACTTGTGTATAGTGCTAATAATAAATTACAACAATTATTAGGTAACCCTAAAGATAAAACACCTCCACTGGAAAGATCGGGTATTTATGAAATTTCATGTAAATATTGTAATCAGAAATACGTTGGGCAAACTAGAAAATCAATATTAACTAGATTTAAAGAACATATAGCTCATGGTAGGCCGGATAAATCTTGCATTGCTGAACATATTAAAGCCTCTCTTGTATATTAATGCTAAAAATGCTAATAATATTATTTTATACCATTCCATTTCCTTTTATGATATTACAGCTCATTAAAGACTTAAAGAAGGTAAGAAGAGAAAAGTAAAAAAGAACATTACGAAGCGCTCTGCGAATTATCCCAAACGAATTTATTTAATTACTTTATCAAAAGTAAATTACCGGAAAGATTCCGTTGGAACAAAAGGTGCGAGTGAGGCAATTTCCTTAATAAGATAATTCATTAAGGCCGTAAGTAAATTTCCAGGAAATTTCTCAACGATAAGGAAACTGCTTAAATTGTATTATTCTTTCCTACATAACGAACAATAGAGTATGGCAAACTATTTCTTTCTTTTTATCTTTCGTTTCCATATTTTTTTAAATTCTTAAGGTTTCGTAACATAAATCGCCGAGGGGAAAACCGCTGCCAAAAATGGTCTACACTAAATACCAATTTTTGGGAAAAAAGTACCAAAAAATACCAAATTTTTTCCAAAAAAATACCAAATTAGAACCAAAAATACCAAATTCGTATTATTCTTTTTAGTATCTAAAGAATTTAAGATATTTGGAGCTTTAGGGCGTATTCATGGCAAACTACGATAATTAGGTCAGAAAAATATTATAAGCTTAATTCGAGTTCCAAAAAAATAAGGTTCTAGAACGGTTTAAAACAATGGCACAGTCTAATTACGACAATCATTCATGTCAAAAGTTGCAATAAATCATATTGTGCCAGTGTTTTGAACCGTTCTAGCACCGTACTTTTTGGGAACTCGAATAAAGCTACTGTCATGACACGTTTAAAAAGTCATTTTAACGGTTCCATTAACATCGACACTTAAAAAAATTATAAAATAAAAACTACCCATAAAAAGTAATTACTTTTTGTTATTTGCGCTATTTGTTACTTATAAGCTCAAAAATTTAATTATATGCACAAGAAAAATAAGAAATTCTAACGAGATCCATATTATGTTTCCATGATGCGAGTTCTTTAATTTCTTGCCATTTTTTCGGATATATATATATATATATATATATATATATATATATATATATATATATCGTTTTTACGCAAAAAAGGAACATAGCATCATCCGAAAAAATGGCAAGAAATTAAAGAACTCGCATCATGGAAACATAATATGGATCTCGTTAGAATTTCTTTAAAGAAATTGTACGTATAAAAGTAGCAGCACAGCGATTCTCCAAGGCGCTCCCTATTTGCATGAACAGTCCTTGTGGTGTTTGCGATCTCTCGAGAGCAGTTAGAGTGGGATCCACACTATCCTCTACAACTACATCTCGGAGCCCTATTGGCAGTCGGGCGGAAAGTGTGAAATATAAAGTAACATTCGGTTCCCAAAAGTACGGTGCTAGTTCAAAACGCTGGCTGTATGTTTATTGCAACTTTGACATGAACGACAAACAACCAAACTGTACCTGCCATTAAAACATTTTGGAACTCAAAATAAGCTGCTGTCCTGCGACCAGTTTACACATGACCACCCTACTCAAATATCTTAAATTCTTCAAATACTAAAAAAAGAATAATAATTATTGACAGTTCTAATTATTTTGGAAAAAGAACATGGTGACCCCAATTGCTAAAGTGTTATTTAGTAACCAGACCGACACAGCCCCCTCGGCGAACTATGTTACGAAACATAAATTTAAAAAATATGGAAGCAGATAAGAAAGAAAATAATTTACCCTTCAATAGTTCGTTATGTGAGAAAGAACAATTTAAGCGGTTTGTCGTTGAAACTCGCAAGCCTGCCGCGACGCAATGGTATCTTATTGGAAATTGCCTCACTCACTGCTGTTCAACGGAATCCGGTATTGCACGATCAAAGTAATTAAACATTCCGTTTGAAACTGTACCAGGCTGCATTCTTTTACTACCTTCTTTAAGTAATGAGCTGTAATATAAAGAAATGGAGATATAAAATGTATTGTGCTGCGATAGCCAAAGAAGAGCAACTATTCGCTCGTTATCAATATGACTATATATTCTTAAATCTAGTTAATATTAGGGCCTGGTTGCCAACGTATTTCTGACCAGCATATTTACATGAAACTATAAATACCGACTCAGTGGAGCTATCTTTGGGGTTTGTGGTGTTACAGCAATTAACCTTGCCTGGGGTGTGTGTAAAACACGGGACTTGTGATGAAAAAATATTTGTCGCAGGAGCAATCACTGATGGCGTATCCATTGCTCAGCTACATTTCTGTGCTGTGTATTTTTGTTGGTAAGGATGAAATTGCTTAGCCATGGCGTGGCTGGCTGCTATGACACGACTCGTAGAAGGCGTGGTGTCATTTTTCTGGCAGGCTAACTCGAGTTCCAGGCATTTCTTGACCGTGTTTTTGATTTTGTTTGGTGCATATTTAAGCTTTATGGAGTACAGTTTTTGGAATGAAATTTCAGATCAAATCACCCAAATTTAGAAACCGACCACGAGCCGCTGTTTAAAAATAATAAAAACTTTCGGCTGTTGCGAAATTAAAGTAAAGGTTCAGTATTATACTGGTGCGTCTCGCGGCTCCTGGCACATTTATCGAATAAGAAAAAACGAGACTGTATGTTAGTACTATGACATAAATTCGGATGATGACGATGGTGATTTCTGTCGCCTCCTGTTTTCACCGGAAGCGGCACGATTTTAAATGGCCTCGGCCACTTTATTCGATAAATGGTACATTCTAAGCAGAATGACATATCGGCATGTGTCAGCCTGGAAACTCAAAATTGGTACAAATTTCAATCTAGAGATGCCATGGCTGTTGAAACACTAATTTTAATCAGAAACGAAAAAGCTATGTTGATCGTCTAATGACAATAACTGTCTGGCACCATTGCATCGCCGGCGTCATTTGAAATAGCCATTGAAAAAGTGCCGGTAATTTGGTACCACACATGACACCGTCAGGTATTCATATGGCTCATGTTGGTAAACGCCGAAGCTATGTCAAAGTGACTTCGGCTCTATCAGGTGTCATTTTTCAGCTCATCAAAATGACACCGAGTATACAAAATCAAAAAGTTGTTCCATTGAAACGTGGTAGAAACAAATGAATCCATCAATCAATCTATTCACTCATAGCATAACATGCCAATCTCATTTTTATCTGAAAAATAAACGCAGAAGTGACCACTGGTTGCCTGTGGCACCGCGGCGGCAACTTTCTTTCAAGCTGCCTTTCCCAGCTCCTGTTTCAACACAAAAACAGAAGCTTTCACGCTATCAACGGCTGTACTACGAAACGACTCAATCTATCACTCCCGCTTTGAAACGCGCATCACCACGCTGCCTGTTTCGCACTTTCCCGACCAATGGGCTCCGGACGCAGAGGATGGTATTGGTTTGCTGCTGAAGCAGGCTTCCCAGAGGAAGCGCGCTGGAAGGCTCGCTTTTGTGTACTGCACTGCAATTTCTTTAAAGGGCTAACAGATCCATATGTTCCATGATGCGCCATTCAGTGATCTGACTATATATATATATATATATATATATATATATATATATATATATATATATATATATGTATATATATATATTGATTTTATGCCAAAACACTAAAAACAAAATATATGTTTTTATGTTTTGCTGAAACTGGAGAGCAGACAAAAAATTGATTAATGCTTATTACAGGACACAATCATCATGAGCAAAGCGCCAATAACAATAACCGCCAATACTGCGCTGTTGAAAGCATACAGTCGATGACAGCTGGCTGGTGTTACAACTTATTTATTAAATTTAAAACGGTACTGTTTTGCTCTGGTATATGGTAAGTTTCTGGTAGAGAAATGACGATGAGGAAAACGGGGAAAGCATTTCAGATGACTGTAGCCAGATATTCGGTACCTGGAAGACAGCATTTTGAAATAAATGTCTTTTATTATTTTAACCGCTCTGTATGTTAACAACTGTCCTGAAACTATCTTAAATATTCCGTCTTTTAATTGCTGAAAAAGAACATTTGAAACTTGAGCAAGTCTTAAATGTGTTTTCATTTCGCTGAAGACTCAAGAGACATTTCGAGACTCCCGACCCAGCCAAAACATGTTAAATCATCAGCGGCTCCTCATACGCGACCGGTTTTAACGACTTTCAGGTAACACTATTAAAAAACAGAAATATGACAGTAAATACAGCACTGCCTGCTCTGCGTTACCTGTATTGTGCTGCGTACAAGATGATTTGTTTAGATAAATGGTAACAGAGAAATGTTCGGCACAAACGACTTTTTCTCTTTTCCACAATAAGCCACATGGGCACGAGCAATGTTATAATAAATAAAGCATAAAAACTGTTTGTATTGGCGTTGTTGACAGGCGACATTACTGGGGCCGGTTATTGACTATACTGCCAGTGTTTAAAGGCAAAATATTACTGGACATATTGACTGCTCATTTTGTTAATAAATTTTTTAAATAGCTGAGTATTACTGAAAAAATAATTTTCAAAATAACTGTTACTGGAAGATTCCGCTCATAATGGCTGACATGTTAACACAGGCATTTTAATTGCATTCTGGCACAACTAAAGTTGATTAACAGGAATAGAGGTAAATTTCATGCGAACCACCAACGAAAAGAAAATGTCTCTCTGGCTATAGTGTTAGAGACTGTTAGACTAAAATGGATGTCTTCCAGCCGATTGACATTTTTACGAAATTGATTTTAATGTATAATATAGTATTTTTGACAAATGCAAACTTCAAAAAAGTTTCATGAAAAGATATGATAAAAAGTTATTGTCGTCAAAGAGAAGCGATACTACTCGCTGTCTCAGAAAAAAAAAAAATGCATATAATACGTATCAGCAACATTCAGAATATTTGGCATCGCGGCGTAGATAACGGTTCCAGACAAACCAGCTAATGAAGAAATCGCCAGATATAAGGAAACTTCAAGACATACTGCTGTTAGTTAATCAGAGATAACTCAAAATAGTTCACAAGCTATGTTCTTCAGACTGTCTCAAAAATACCCCTCACTTTTTAACCAGCCACCCCATCAGAAAAAGTAAGTAAACGACTGAACACAGACTCAAATCTTTGAACTATTATAATTTGGTATTGTTTTCATGTTCGCAAGCATTAACTAAGTATGCCCATTCAGACGCAATAAACAAAATTTTGTTCAGTGTATACTCAAGCAGTAGAGCAAAAATGAGCCTGGATTGATTTACTCACGAGTAATTTCAGCTGGTCAACTATTCAATGCATTGAGCTGCAGTCCATACAAACAAAAGGCCTTCGTATTGAACAAAACCAATGTCATATGTGCCATAAAAAGGTAATTTCTGTTAGCCTTACCCTTCACATTCCTGTTGATGACCTGCCTGGCTGCGTCATCAATAAGTAGTGAGGATGGGGAGCAGAGGCCGACAGGCTGGTGGTACAGTAATTCGCTTTTTAGTTCAACTGTTGTAAACTAATTCGTACTTCCCTTTTATTTTGCTAGACTAAATAATAAATGAGCGTATGTAATCGTTAGCATTTCATTGCTGGCGAGCTTCTTCTTATAGTCACATGTTTGAATAAGGGCTGATAAATGCAAGCTTATTATATGATTTCCAAGGTTTAACAGGCATACTGCAAATACACGCTTCTCAAATGTCTGTTCGCCCATGTGAGCAATGCTGTCTCAAAGCCTATTATATTTCTGATTACTGAAACGGCAAGAGCTGGGATTTACCAAAAGCCAGTGGTAATACTTTCCAACCAACAAGGCAACCGCCTGTCATTAACACCCCAGCAGCTTCAAACCGGAGCGCCAATGCATTGAAATGGCCGCGATCGCGGCCATCTACCAGTGTGTGCGTCTTTAAGAGTTAAGACACGAAAAAACAATAAGATGATCAAATATTTTCCAATCCTGACCCACAGAGGTAATTTTTAGCCACAACCATAACACTGATTAATTAGAATATATTGTTTTAACCAAAAAATGTAAAAAGTTGATAGCGCCATCCTATTCAGAGTGTTATTTACTATCGAATAAAGTAGAAATATTACGATATAAGTTGAATACGTCAATCAATCCTAATATTTGTATGTCGCCAGACCTAACGCTGCCAAATCTCGTTGTTTATCTGAAAAATTAAAAAAGTTATAGGGGTTATAAGGGGTAGCTTTGGTGGCTTTTGAGACTTGATATCTTAAGCTTTTATATCCCATATAAATTGTCTGTAATATGTAATGAATTGATAGATTTAATTTAATTCAATTATTTTACTTTTTCAGTGAATCTTTAAATCTGTTGTTTTTTGTTAAGTTCGTTATTTAAACATAAGTATGTAATACACTCATATTAACACTAATCATATTTTTACGTTTTTATTCATCATTTTCAATGCCCCCCCGGTTGCATCTTTGTAAAGGACTGTGAATTTTTAAAATATTTAAACACAACTCTTTAAATACACTTTAGTTTTAAGCATTCACGTCTATTATAAAATACTGACGTTCTGTTAAAATAACATTACTTAACTTGGAAAAATCTATTAAATTGTAGGTTTCCACATCCCTCGTTTCCACCAATGATTTATTGTTAAAAGCTTTTTCAATCCCACGTCCAATTCTCATATTTTTTTTATCAAAATCGTAACCATTTGTTCGGACCAATAAAGTAATTCTTGATTTTCTTAGTCCTGATACGTTAGTATTTTATAGGAAAACATTGATATACAAGATATTTTTGGCAAAATGGAAATATCGATAGTGATTAAGCAATATTTTTATACAGGGTCCGACAATAGTGCGTCGGGCATCTGCAGCTCCTAGAATTAAAAACTTGTTTGAATGTTTTAACATCTATAGGCTGTTATTATTTTCTTATAATTTAGACCTAATTTATCAATATACCCATGGAATATTGACATTTTAGATTTTTTTAAAGTAGCAAATGTACAAAATGTAAAGGAGCTAAAAACGATAATATTGCAAGCCCATTTGTTTACAAAAATAAAACTATTTAAATCTTTGTAAAAGGGTATATCGATAAATTAAATATGCCACCATTAATACCGCCCAAAAATTAGTTAATTACATACTTAATTGTTTTAGTTAACAGTTTTTTAATGAAAGTTTATTTTAGTTTTTTAATGAAATAAGCGAACTAAATCGACAATATTAATATCTGTACTCTTTGAACATTTGTTACATCTTTAAAAACAATGTAAAAAAATGTCAATATTCCATAGGTAGAGTGATAAATGAGGTCTAAATTATAAATAAATGCATTTTCTACGAAAACTTGAAGAGATAGGTAAAAATGGTATAATACAATTTGATAGACAATAAAATTGTGCAACTGATCCTCGTAAAATATACAGGGTGTTTCCTTTAAATTAAACAAGATATTGCCGTTTAAAGCTTGTAATTATTTAAAATACATTTTTAGAAACTCTGTATAAAATAGTATAATTTTTATAACTGCAACACAGGATTTTTGTAAATTGAAAAACTTCAGTACATTTTTGTACAATTGTAGCTCTAATAGTCCTTTAACGAACCCAAAACTTTTTAACAATTTTGTAAAAATCTAATCGTTTAGCTACAATACTCCGTGTTGTATGTGATGAATAACCCTGTATAACGTAATCGAACTTTGATCCAGGTAATCATCTCAATCCATATTTATTTTTAATTATTTCGTTTGTCTATATGTAACCCTCAAATTTTACTATTGTATTTCCGCTTGCATTGTCCTTGGAATTATTAAAACTGTTTAATTAAGATGAAAGGAGGGATTATCATATATTTTTGATCAACTCTCTTTTACCTCGATTCGCTAGCTCCTGTTATCGTTTCAGCGTCTACTCTCGGGAAGTTTTTAATTTTCTCTGAATATATAACGTTCTTTAATTAATAACTAAAGGCATTCTAAAGCATTCAATTAGCCCTAATTTTTTTAAGCATTAAATTTAAAATTATAATAAAATTAGAATGATTAGGAGTGGAAGGCCTTCTAGATATTAAAAAGCTGGCTGTCCTGTGTTTTTCTTTAATATTATTTATAAAATCGATACTGCAATTTTAACCAGTACGAGTTGGATAATACAGATAAAATGAATCGTTTTAGCCATTGTTATACTTTACTATTTTTGTATTGAGTTTTCTCAATATTTTTTTATGATAACAAACTAATTCATCAATTTTCGGATCAAAATTTACAATCTTTCTTCTTCTTAGGTCGCCGTCTCTCTTCAGAGGTTGGCGATCCAACTGGCTATGATGGTGCGTGAAACCGCACCTCTGAAAATTTCAATCAATGTTCTTCCGAACCAACGACGCGACGCAAGTCCGTAAGCCAGGATTTGTCTTCATCCCACTGATCTTCGATGTTGATATGTCCGGTCGACATGTCACATCCCGTGCGTTTTTAATAGGGGACCTTTTTTTTATTGTTCTGATTAGTTCATTAGCTATCTAAGATCAAATTTAAAATGGGAGTCTCTTCCAAAATGGTGTCGTTTGGCCGCCATATTGATTTATACCAAAAAACACCTAAAAAATTGAAAAAAAATATATTTTTATATATTTTTGCTAGGCTTCTTTAGGTAGATTAAGAAATTGGTAGTTTATAATGCTTATTACGGAATAATACTGTATGAAGCTAAAAAACATAATAATAATAACCATAATAAATATTTTAAGCATATTTGTAAGCATACAATTATTGATAATATGTTTGAATTTATTTTAACTATTTATTAAATTTAAAACAATTTACTGTTTTTTTTTGCTCTAGGTACACATATTATATGGGTAAGTTTTGGTAAGAGAAGTGGTGATGGTGGGGGAAGAGGTGGGGGAAGAACCAGATGACACAATATATGTAGATGATTCAGTACTGGAAGACAGCGACACAGATGATGAATAAATGTCTTTTTTATTATTTTAACCACTCTGTATGTTAACTTAATATCACAAATATATATCTTAAATATTTTAAAGTCTTTAATTTAAACCTACAAGCCCAAAAGAATATATTTGTTAAGCAGGTAAGTCATTTTTAAGTGTGTTTTTCATTTCAGCCTGAAATTCAAGATGGCGGCCGAACGACAGTTTTTTTAAGAGACTCCCATTTTTAAATTAATTAAAACCATGTTAAATCATCAGCAATAAAAAAGGTCCCCTCATAAAACGCACGGGACTTCCTACCTCGACCGGACTATAAGCATTTTTCAAGTTTTTCTAGTACTATAATTAAAAAACCAAAAGGAAGGACATATGGTGAGTACAAATACAGATGTTTTTCTTATGCGATTTTATAATTATTTATTATACGCATTACAGAGATGATTTGTTTTAGGAATAAATGAAATAACAAAGAGAAATGTTACCAGCAAACATTTTTTTCTCTTTTTTCCACAATGGAATACATGTTTTTATGTTTTAATTGTGTTATAATAAGTAAATAAAAATGTTTTAATTATTTTGGCCGAAAGTTTTTATTGGCGTTGTTGACAGGTGACTATTTACTGATTTGACTATTATTATTTGAGGTTGTTGACATAAATACTATCAATTGTTTAAAGTTAAAAAAATATTACTAGTTTGTATATTGACCTTTCATTTTGTTAATAAGTTTTAAATAGCTGAGAGTATTTGTAAAAAATCTGGTACTGAGAAAAATAATTTTCAAAATGGACTGTTGCCAAGATGATTCCATACTATCGTAAATGGCAACTTGGCATGTTGGCAAACAGTTAGTTTTAATTACATTCTAACAACTAAGTTGATTAACAGAATTAAATTAAATTTCATACTTTGTGAATACCTACACCAGCAGAAAGAAATGTCTCTCACAAACATAGTGTTAGGACTGTTAGGTTCATAAATGGATGTCTTTTAATACATTTAATTATTTATTTTTACAGAAAATTGATTTTTACCTTATAAATAATGTATAATATATGTAAGTATTTTTGACAAAATACTAAACTTCAAAAAAAGTTTCATGAAGAGAAGAGATATGATAAAAAGTTATTGTCTGTCACTACAATTCAAAGAAACATTATACCGTATGCTCAGAAAAAAAAACGGTGTACGTATAACAATACATGTCAACGCGAACGATTTCAAGAATGGCACAGCATCGCTTGGCGTAGGCCAACGATTTTATCAAGACAAACCAACAATGGAGGAAAGGTACCATGGATATAGGAAGCCTTCCAAGTTTGCGTACTATGCTGTTGGATTATTGTCAGAGATGCTCCAAAAATAGTTCACAAAAGGATTGCAAAAAGACACTGCCATGGTGTAGATATATAAAAATACCTACTTTTTCTTATTTTATGAAAAATAAAATTAAACTGACTTGTTCTTAGAAACTACAGATAAGTCTTTAATTTAATTATAATTTAATTATTGTTTTCGTATTCATCACACAAACATTAGCTAAGAAATGTACTTTATATTCAAGATACCACCAATAAACTAAAATTTTTGTTCAGTGTTATATAAACTTAAAGTAGAGCAAAAATAATTTCGTTAATTTACTCCACGAAATTATAATTTCAGCGAGTTAGTTCTATTCAATGCATTTCAATTTTTAGTCCATACAAAAATAAAGGTACTCGTGGCGTTTCCCGAAATTGCTTTTATTTGAACAAAACCCGTAATCATCTATGTATTGCCGCATAAAAAGGTAATTTCTGTTGGCAAACACTGCCAACTCGACCGCATTTCTGTTGGTATTTTGTACAATAAAACGCGTCATATTCAGCCAGAGAGCTAAAGTTGGTGGGATGGGGCAAGTGTACGACGAAATTTTAATAATTGAATTTTATTAATTCCTTTTAGTTTACTTTTTCAACTCTGTTTGTAAACTAGTTCATTACTTCCTTTTTATTTTTTATATAGATTTAAATAATAAATGAGCGTATGTAGTGTTAGCATTTCATTTTGTCCTACTTTTAGCAGGCTATAATTTGCTATAATTTTTTTATGTTTGAAGATAGAACATTCATGCAAAAACATATTATATGATTTCAAGTTTTAATAAGGTACATACTAGCAAAAATGTCTACGCTCTCAAATGTCACAATTATTTATGTAACCTATTATTGTTAAATGCGCAATATATTAGAAATATATTATATTTCTGATTACTGCAAATGTCCGAAATGCGGTAAAACCTGGGATTTACCAAAAGCCAGTGGTAGTAAAAACCAACCAACCACAACAAATAACCACCTAACCAATGCATTAACACCCCCCAAATAACAAGGCTAACCAATGCATTAACACCCTTCAAATAACCAGGCTAACCAATGCATTAACACCCTCCAAATCGATAATTTACTTGCCCGTATAAACTACACTTAACTTTTGGCCGCGGTCGCGTGGAGATCGTGATCGCGGCCGTGATCGCACCAGTGTGCGTGTAGCTTTAAGGACAAGACACGAAAAACAATAGATGATCAAATCTATTTTTCCAATCCACCCTTGATTACAAATTAGTGTTTTTAACACAGCCATGGCACTCTTGATTGAAATTTAGAATATGATTGTTTTAACCAAAAATGTAAAAAGTTGACATGATATGCCATCCTATTCAGAGTGTTATTTACTATCGAATAAAGTAGAAATATACGATATAAGTTGAATACGTCAATCAATCCTAATATTTGTATGTCATAGACTAACATACCAAATCTCGTTGTTTATCTGAAAAATTAAAAAAGTTATAGGGAGTTATAGGGGTAGCTTTGGTGGCTTTTGAGACACACCCGGTATATCTCTTAACAAGCTTTTATATCATATAAATTGTGTAATATGTAATGAATTGATAGATTTAATTTAATTCAAAATTTATTTTCTTCTTTTTGGAATATTTAAATGACTTTTTGTTTTTAAAAACATTTTTTTTTAATTAATGTCATTTTTAAGATTTTAGTTTTCTTAATGGTGGCACTTATATGAAGGCATCATAATAGCAAGGTATTTTTTCTGTTAATTTAGAACTATCTAACTGTTCGATGAGGACGATTTTAAAAAATATTTTATTTGGCTAAATTTATATTTGACAATTAACTTAAGGTTGCCCAGTGGCGAATCATGCGTCTAAACACGGTGGGTTTATTTTGTTTAGTTTAGAATTCCTATGGTCACCTTTTGCCTCAATCTTCATACCAGCTTCATGGTACCATAATATTGCCAATAACCATAATATTACCAAAGATGCGCGTAGACCAAATTCTACATTACTACATCCCAATCGAACGTCCGTACTATATTATGGTAAAAATAATAATATAGAGTCTTCGTGGTTCAATAATATGCATTATCACCGTAGATTTGCAAGTATACCAAATTTCATCAAATCAGAAAGCCATTAGAAAATGGTTCTAACTATTCAACTTTCAAGATTTGTCCCACAACACGGCAAGTAAAATAAAACTTGTAAAATGAGAATTTTTTTTAGTTTCCTTTTTCAGTTTCAATAAACTCAGCAATAAAGCCCTGAAGCTACACGTCTATTTCTTCAGTGCTCCGTCCCACTTCTAGTTATAATTTCTACGGCAACAACCACCTCATTTAAATATTTGACAGCCGTTGCCGGAAAGTAAACTTTGCCGTTTGTGGCGTCGCAGTCGCCATATTAGACTTGCATTCCGAAGTCCCGCGGCAACTGCCGACTAAACTGTCGATGCCGAATTTAATCTCTAAATCGGGCAATCTCGTTCACAAACACAATTTATTAGACAAACACGTCCCGGAGAGAGAGTTTCGTGTATATACAGAGGAGGGAAAGGGAGCGACCGAATTTAGGTTGTACGAAAATATTAGCTGGAGCGGTGCAAGATCTCTCTCCCCGGTTTCCTGTGTAGTAACAGGTGGGTGTTTGGCTGGTAAAGTGTTTTTCTTTTTCCTCTTGCGGAGTTTGTAATTTTAGCGGTGTGGATGGGGAGCTTGTACGGTTAATAAAGTATGGACTGGATGTGTTTATATTATTTTCAGTGAAAATACTTTTTTCTTCTTCTTCATAAGCATATTAAAGAAATGAGAAAATAGAAAATTAATTAATTAAAATATATTAAAAAAAAAATAAAAATGTCAATAATGGAAGTATATGTTTCTTTCACATTCCTAATTATATTTCTTCTAATGAATACTAACTGATAGTCTTCAATTGAGGCGTCAAATTGCAAAACTTGTCTTATCCCAAAAACGTTCTTTCGAGATAATAAAAAACTGTTTTAGCAAATGTTTAGAGCGTTATTTTACAAAAAAACGTGTCCATTGAGTGGTATCATTGTTTTTGTGTAGTTGTGTCTTATTTTTTTTATATTATAGCGTACGATCAAAAAAAAAAACGTTGGCAGTTGGTTGGGAAATGACGATCGATGACATTTCCCATATAAATTTACATATAAAATGACAGTGATCTTCATTTCATAGCCATCGCTGACCTCGTTCTTATTCTATCATACGGTACTTGTGTAATAAGCCTATGAAAAAATGCGGGATTTACAACAATAACGACAATAAAAAGCAAATTTTAGTGGATAAAACGGATTTTGTTGCAGTAACGTAATTTGTAGTGAATTTTACATATGAATTGGCGACTTTTGCTGCAGTTTGGGACTATGTTTATGTAGATTTCAGGGTTCATTATTAACGTCATTAGGCCATTTTAAAAATGGATAAGACGGGTTTTGCAACTTGACGCCTCAATTAGTATTTCTGTCATATACCTTAGGTCATCGTGATCTTGAGCAATTACAACTTGATCATCCGTGAAGCATATCGTGAAAAGAGTGGCACTGTCATTAAGCAGAATTTCTATATCGTGGCATTTTTTCTTTTCCATGCTTTGAGCATCAGTTCAAGATAAATGTTAAATAAGGTTAGGTTATGCAACATCCCTGTTTTAGTTCTTTAGAAGTAACAAGTGAGAAGTGAGGCACAACGACAAGACGTATCCAACAAACTCAACGAGCAACTAGGAAAGATCCAACAGCCAAATGCCTCTCAAACCCCTGGACTGGAAGACTACAATAACATAGAGAACATCTGGAAGAAAATTAAAGAAGCGCTGCAGGAAACACAAGAACAACTAACAACAAATAATAACGTGAAGCACCATAAAGCGTGGATGACTCAAGACATTTTAGACCTCATGGAAAAGCGGCGAAGTTTTAAAGGCACAGACCCTCAGAGATATAGAGACACTCACAGGCTTATCAGAAATAAAATCAAAGAAGCCAAAGAACTGTGGATGACGGAGAGGTGCCGCGAAGTCGAGGAGCTCCACCAAAAACATGACTTGTTTAACCTACATAAAAAAGTCAAAGAAGTCACTGGGAAACACAAACCTCGAACATGTACCAGAATCGTGGACGGTGAGAATCAACCAATCCTAACCGAACAAAAACTAGAGGAGGTATGGACCAATTACATAAGGGAACTGTTCGATGACGGTGGCCCCTCTTTTCACTCCCAAATAGAAACTGAAAATGGTCCAGATATAATGATCTCAGAAATCGAGAGAGCTTTAAAGAACACCAAAAACGGGAAAGCATCGGAACCGGCAAAGGACCGGACAACATCTACCCAGAATTGATAAAACTAATAAACGGAGACAATTTAAAGTTATTGGTAAACCTCTTCAATTCTGTATACAATACCGGAAACATACCGCAGGACTGGCTAAGGTCGACATTTATACCTATTCCTAAAAAAACTGGTGCAAAAAGATGTGATGAGTTTCGTTTAATAAGTCTGATGAGTCAAGTCCTAAAGCTGTTTTTAAAGGTTCTGCATAATCGAATCCGAAGAAAATGTGAGCTAGACATAAGTGAACAGCAAATGGGATTTCGCGAGGGACTGGGGACGAGAGAAGCCCTGTTTGCGCTATCGGTGCTTTTGCAGAAGTGCAGAGATCAACGAAAGGAGGTACACCTATGCTTCATAGACTACACGAAGGCATTCGACTGCGTCAACCACAGGGAATTGCTGAGCATCCTTGAAAGAAGAGGCCTGGATACCCAAGACCTGAAAATTATCCAAAAGCTATACGAACAACAAGTAGCGACAGTAAAACTACAGGACACTGAAACAACAGCAATACCTATCAAGCGTGGAGTTAGGCAAGGATGCGTATTGAGCCCTATGCTCTTCAATATGTACTCCGAACTAATATTTCGAAATGCGCTTGAGGGATCAGAAGACGGCATAAAAGTGAATGGCAGGCTGATTAACAACATGAGATATGCTGATGATACCGTCGTTATTGCAGACACCACTGAGGGCCTGCAAAGACTTCTTGATAGACTGTCCTCGGTGGGCGACTCAATGGGTCTCAGGATAAATACAAACAAAACAAAAGTCATGGTGATAAATAGAGATGCAAGACAGGCAACGGAGGTAGTCGTAGGTGGGACACCAATAGCAAGAGTCTCAAAGTTTAGATATTTGGGCAGTTGGATTAGTGAAGACCTAAACCCAGACATTGAGATCAGAGCTCGAATTGAGATGGCTAGATCAAACTTCCTAAAATTGCGGAACCTACTGTGCGATAAACGTCTCAACATCCATATAAAAGACAACTTCGTCAAGTGCTACGTACTTTCCACACTTCTCTACGGGGTTGAGTCGTGGACACTCAAAGTAAGCGCAATGAATAAGTTGGAAGCATTTGAGATGTGGGTATATCGCAGAATGCTGAGAATACCATGGACTGACCGTGTCTCGAATGAACGAGTTCTAAACCAAATGAACAAGGACCGAGACTCCTCGACATAATAAAAAGAGGAAAGCAGCCTATTTGGGCCATATCATGAGACATAGCAAGTATGAATTCCTTCAGCTCATCATCGAGGGTAAAATTGAGGGAAAGCGCGGACCCGGACGACGGCAATGCTCCTGGCTGAAGAACATCAGAGATTGGACAGGCCTGGACTCACATACTTTGCTGAGAAGAGCGAAAAATAGAAAGGAATTTGCCATGGTTGTTGCCGATCTTCACTGAATGGAGAAGGCACTTTAAGAAGAAGAAGAAGTAACAAATCCATCCGATGTTCTTTGTCCCATCTTTAATTTTGTGATATATTCATCGTACATTTCTTTTACTGCCTTGGTTAACCCATTTAGGAAGTTGGTTTTCTCTAAAACTAACCAGAGTTTATTGACAGGTACGCTGTCGTACTTCCTCTAGTACTAGACCTTGTCGTTGGCGGACAAGCTCCTAGTCAGGTGCTAGGGGGAATCCCCTATAGATAAGGGGATTTGAGTGGGTATAAGAAGCATCTCATTGTCCCTGCATGTCATGTCTCTGACTGTAGTGCCGTGGTCAGGGAAATGCACCAAGTCGTATAACGATGTCGAATGGGAGACCCTGTCCATCATACCAGGCACCCTCTACTTCTTTCGTCATGAATCACGGGCAGAGGGTGTGGGGGGGTCTTAGCTTAACCGCTCGGAACAAGAGGAGACAACCTCACCAAAAACCTAAATCCTATGATGGCGGGTTCAGTTCAAAAAGATGCGTGGCTAAACAGAAGATTGGCCTCTATTAGTTTCAACCTTGGGGCATCAGGGAGCAACCTAGTGTATTCTCGTCTCCTATACTTCTATACGCGGAGCTCTGTAGAAGTGGACGAACTAACCCTTGCGGTGTATTACCAGTTTTGCCAGAACAATGTAAAGACATCAGGTTGGCGAGTCATCAACTCGAGGGAAGAGGGCTATGGCCAGGTCTTCACAACAGGAAATGACCTCAAATCCAAGGAGGCAAAAAAAGGGAAAATATACTCTATTATAGATTTAGGACAACAGTGATATCAGGTCTAAAGAGAGGCAAAGATAAAGAAGCGGAAAAAATAGATAGATCCACCAGCCTCCACCTCACCGGTTTCTCAGCCGCAGACAATCTCCTCGACTGTGAGGGGCTAAACCCCAAGCGTGGAAGAGGGACTACTACCTATTCTATACTACCTATACCTACTCTACCCTCGTAGGAGGTAGTTGTCCACTCCAAGATGAACAGTTATTGACAGAGGAGGATGGGAAATACTTTGTCCTCCCTACAAAAGGGAGGTCCCCATATATGATGAGTTACGGACTGTATGATGAGTTATAACTCGAAAAAGGGACGCTTTAGACCTTTAGGCCTATAGGTGGCGGTAATTGACCCCCATCCATTCATTCTACATTCTACGCTGTCGTAGGATTTTGTCGTAGGAAGGTCGACGAATAGCAAATAACTTCCTGATTCACAGCAGCTTTCTTTTCTATTTGTGAAATACAATAGAGGTGGCCAATAGTATATCTACCAGCCTCCTAAATCCAGCTCGTTCTTCTGCTTCAATACCTTTATACTCATTTTCGATCTGACCTTTAACTCTTTTCCATATAATCTGATCCAATAAAACTAAAAGAATATACGAAATGGGGCCTTGAAATATGAAAATTTTCAAAACCAAACGACCCTCCAAATTAGTTACAGACACACATACCTTCCAACATTATCAAAACAAATGGACCTTCTCTTCCCTCCCTCTCTCCCTTACATCTACTCGTTTATCCTCGTGACCGGACAAGACCGTTAGATGGCGCCGCATTCGTTTTGGTTTACTTTAATGCCGAATTACTTTGCTCTGGCAATAAATATCTTTCGTGGCCAAATGCCGGCGGAGCGACTACGTGGAGGTAGATCCTTCAGTTCTTGCTATACGTTTGCTCCATTATCGGACGGACCTTTTTAAATCAATAGACCGTTGAACCTTTTTCCATTAAATCTACAAAGAAATTATGGACAGCCCGCAGCGGAAAGGTTTCCTTCTTAAACGCGGCTTACGGATTTAGCTCGCTGACGTGTATCGAATGAACCGTATCGTATAAAATGGTCGAGATCGATATAGCTATAAGAAATTGCTGTATTGAGGGAGTATAAATTTGTTTTTTACTTAATTTTTTTTTATAATAGTAAAAGTTTATTAAAAATGGCATGATCTGATATCTAATATTTCTAATAATAAATTTGTATTAACACTCCTTGATGCGGGTGATGCTTCGCTTCCGTTCAAAAAAAAATAGTCAAGCAGCACTAAACGTGATCAACTCAGTAACCATCAATTCGAAGTTGGTTAAAGAATGCCTAGAGAAATTCAACAAATTAGGCAAAGAAAATAAAGTCCTCCTACTCTGGGTGCCTGCTCACCAAGGGACAGAAGGCAGTGAAAAAGCGAATGATCTAGCTAGAAAAGGAGTGAACACTACACTAACTGGATCAGAACCGTTCTGTTTTCCAAGCAGGAACCAGGAAAAATCTGGAAGAATCCATCCGTAACCTGGAATGTGTGGCCTCCAACAGTCTAAGGCACTCGAAAAAGTTCCTCAGAACTTACGACCGGGAAAAATTAAAGATTTTCCTTGATTTAAGTAAAAACAAACTCCGGCCTCGTTACTGACTGAATGAAGGGTAAGGGCTAACAAGCAAGGGCACGTTTCCTCCTAGTCTACGGGGACCGTCCTCAGAAATAATGGCCCGGCTTACGTCGTGGTCCCTCTTTTTCGGCTCCAGTAATTTGGATTGTCCGTTAAGGGACCGTTAAAATTACTTCGGCGGACGCTGGCCAGACCTTTTTATTGGCGAAAAAATGGCCGCCGATCTGTACGAGACGGCCCGGAACGGACCGTAGATTAGCGAGTGAATTAGGTCCACTTAGAATCGTTTGCGGTGCGGAATGTTGAATTGAATAAAATGTTTTTTTTGGGAGAGATAAACGTTGTGGGGCAAAAAGAAGAGAAAATTTTTCTTAGAAAAAGCAGAAGCCTTGTATATATGTATATTCTTAAAAGTTACTCAACCGGTAGGACAAAATGTGCAGCCAGCTAGTGGACAAATTGTGAAGCTTAGTGGACAAAACGAATGAAACGTGTGACAAGCCGGAATTAACTATCTTTGCGCTGTGGTTGTCATTTTGTGGATCTGCCCAAGCTCACCTGATGATGGAGTAGGGCTCCGAAACCGGTAGTGAGAGCAGGCTGATCCACATTATGTCAAATACAGCGCAGAATTAAATTTCTATATCAGCAGTTAAGTGGCAAGAATCCTTATATAATTTTATTATATACCTATACTGCAAGAAATTTGTTTTCTATTTTTATAATTTGGCTTGCCTGAAAAAAAGCCTTTTACCATCTTTTTACTATCGATAGTTGCGTCTCGGTGGTACGAAAGTACTACCATTGCACGCAGGCCCCTCTCCCCCGTTCAGGACTTAATATCTAACCGACACTTTCCGATTTTGTGGATCTGCCCAAGCTCACCTGATGATGGAGCAGGGCTCCGAAACTGGTAGTGAGAGCAGGTTAATCCACATTATGTCAAACACAGCGTAGAATTAAATTTCTATATCAGCAGTTAAGTGGCAAGAAATTATTATTTCGATATGTTGGTACATTATTTATAATTTATGATAATGCTAATTACAGTTAATTAATATTTAAAATAATTTACATACATACTTTAATTTGATTTGATGCAGGTCTATAAAAAATCATTTTATTCTTAGATTATTTTAGTCTAAACTGAGTGAATTTTACGATAGTTTTATAATAGTTCTCAAAATTTAAGCAAATGTTTTTTTGTAAATTTTCAAAGTAAAATAACTCGGTTATTTTGGAGTTATTTCAAAAGCGGTAAAGAGAAAATATGTTTCTTTTATTGAGATCTATCAGCCCTAAAAATATTTGCACTTATTTAAGACTCGCTTTGTATAATTCAATAACATTATTTTATATACAGGGTGGCCCGAACTGTATTCCAGAAACTTCGACAGCATATTCTGCAGATAAAATGAGTAAAAAAGTTCGTATAAATGTATGTCCTAAAATGCGTAGTTTCGAAGATACAGAGTGTAGAAGTTTAATTTTTATTTAAATTTTCTCCAAATAATTTCTGAAATAACGCCAATATTTGAATGAAAATTGGTTTTGGAGTTTTTTGACATGAGAAATTTGATTCTGATATCAATATGACTCCTATTTGTAGGGGGCGTTACCTACATGTGTTTTAACTCTTTTGAAGAATAATAACTTTTCGTCCGTACCTGTATAAGACTACTGAGTGAAAAAATATACATTACGTGATTTTTTACGTAAAAAATATCTCTGGGTAAAAATCGCTACGAGCAACCGTTCTCAGGATATTTAGAATGGAAATAGTCAATCGTGTCAGTATTGACAAAAAAATGACAAAATTGAATTGACAAAACACGTTGAGAGTAGATAGTTATTTGGCTCAATTAAAATAAATTTGGGAAATTTTTATTTTTTTTTAAATTGATCACAATTTTTTCTGTGAAAATATGATGATAACACAGTTTCTATTGAACTTTTGGCACATAAACATTTCAAATTTATGATTTCCGTATAATAACTTTTTAGTCAACTTGTTTAATTTATGTCAATGAAGACAGGTATTGATAATTTCGATTCCAAATATCTCGAGAACCATTACTCGTAGCGATTTTTACCAAGAGACCTTTTTTACGTAAAAAATGTCGTAAATATATATTTTTTTACTCAGTAGTTTTATAGAGGTACGGATTCTACACACTGTATCTCCATAACGAAGCATTCTAAGACAAACATTTATACGAAATTTTTACTTTACTACCGAAGATTCTGGAATACAGTTCGCAGCACCCTGTATATACTATTTATTAAAAAAAGCACGTGACCGCATTTACGCAGAGAACTTGCCGAAATGATAATAATGTAGAAGAAATGATGACATTTTTTATATACACATATACTGCCATTACTCGCTGACGAGTATTTGACACGTATCAGAAGATGGTCACGCAAGGCGTTTTCTTTCATGAGCTTTTCTGTGACTGAAAAGCCCAATACGTGATTATTAACTTTTTGGTTCTCGCTATTAACTGAGTTTACAATTCTTCTCCATTGAGTTCTATTGTGAGCTGCTACTTCCCACTCATTCTGCACATTAATCCCCTTTAAGTTTTCGTGGAAAATGTCCTTGTACCTTTTGAGTTGTCCACCTGGCCTCCTCTTACCGTCTACAAGCTCACCGTAAAGCAGTGATTTTGGTATGCGGTTTTCTTGCATTCTGCATACGTGACCAGCCCATCTTAGTCGGGATTTTGTAACCATAACTTCAATACTCTCGCAGTTAACTTTTTCAAGAACCGATACGTTTGAGATGTGATGGAACCATTTGATTCTTAAGAGTTGTCTAAGGTCTGTTGCAACTTGTTTAATGCGTTCATCTGTCGGCGGTACGGCACCCAGGTTTCGCTCCCATATAACATGGTGGGGATTATTATTGCTCGGTACACTGCAAGTTTCATTTTTGTGCTCAGGTTATGGTTGTAAAAAACCCTGTCTTTTAATTTCCAGAATGCTCTTGAAGCGCTGCTAATCCTGTGCTAAATTTCAGAGTCGATATTGGCCTTTTCCGAAATCAAACTCTGAGATAATTGAATTCCGCTACATATTTCAGTAGTTCTTCTCCGATTTTTATAGCATAGTTGTGATCTTCCGGAGGAGTGCACATGATTTTAGTTTTGTCGATGTTTAGCTTAAGGCCCAAAGCCTCGTATGCCCAGGTATATGTGTTCAACATTTATTGTAATTGCTGTACAGTTTTTGCAACTAGAGCGCAATTGTCAGCGTATTGAAGTTCTGTGATGAATTTTGTACGTGTTTTTGCCCTGAGTCTTTTTATGTTGAACAGACCGCCATCATATCTGCATCTATTGCCCAATCCTCTCTCCTGCAGTTTGCTGTCAACTATAATGGAGAGCGCTGCCATGAATATGTTGAATAGGAGAGGCGCTAAAACACATCCCTGCCTAACTCCTGTATTTGTCAGGAAGGGATTGCTTAGTGATCCATGATGTGACACACTTGACTGGTTGTTGTTATGGAGGCTTTTACACACTGTAAGAAATTTGATGGGTACTCCGAACTTTTTCATAATTGCCCAAAGTGCATCTCTGTTCACAGAGTCGAAGGCTTTTGTTAGGTCGATGAATGCAGCATAAAGTTTAGACTGCTGTTCTTTTACTTTTTCCTGTAGTTGGCGGATGGAAAATATGGAATCGACGGTGCCGCGGTTAGTGCGAAAACCCATTTGCGATTCTGGAAGGATTTTTTTCTATATGTGGGTGCAGGCGGTTTGACATAATTTTTGCAAGAATTTTTCCGCCGATAGCCAAGAGTGAAATTCCCCGGTAGTTTCCGTAGTCTGAGGCACTTCCTTTGTTCTTAAATATATTCACTATATTTGCGTTGCAAAAAGTCCTGAGGTACCTCTCCGCTTTCCCATATGACATCGAAGAGAGCCTTAAGATGACCAATAAGTTCTTTACTTGCACACTTATAGATTTCCGCCGGAATCGCGTCACAGCCAGCTAATTTGTTGTTTTTAAGCTGTTTTATGGAGGCCTTTATTTCCTGTTCTGTTATTGGGATATCTAATACATCGAGGCTGTTATACTGAGGTATTGTGTTTAGCGCTTCCATATTGGGGTTATTTTCTTGGTTAAGGATATGGCTGTAATGCTCTTTCCAGCGGTTTCTGATTTGTTCTTCCTCTTTTAGAAGTTCGCCATTTTTTGTCATGATTGGGCAGCTTGCCTTCTTGGTTGGGCCGTATACTTCTTTTACAGCCTCGAAGAATTTACGGTAATCGTGATGCGTGGCGTACTCTTGAATCTGATTAGCTTTCTGTGACCACCAGTTATCTTTTAGTTGGCGTAGTTTTCTCCGAAGCGTGTTGTTGGCTGGTTTAAAGTTGTCTACCAGCCTTGGGTTATGTGGATTTGCAGTAACTGCTTGATGTGCTCTATGCTTTTGTTCCAACAAAGCCTCTATATGAGGTTGATTTTCGTTAAACCAGTCTGGTTGTTTCTTTTTGTTGGACTTTCCCAGAACAGCTTCGCTGATTTTATGAATCGCATGACGTTTTTTAATAAATCACGAAAAACAAAATAAATGTTTAGCCAAAGTATGCTAAAAGTTATCAAATCAAATAAAAAAGAATAAGATTGAACGTCTTTACATTTTTATCACAGCCCGATGATATTTTGACGCATAAATATTGCCTTTGTAAGCTAAACACGTGGCCCTCTCCAGAATTGAGTGACTGAAAGCGTTTCCCTGCTACGTCAATATTATTCCTCGGATTTGCTGGAGAGAGACCTTCTCCTTCAACTTCCAGACAGTTGCGTGCTTAATAGTGCAGCACTTTGCGGTTGAGTTTCGGATATTAAATTGTTTATAACGGACTGCCGGCTTCTATATTATTCTTCAGTGGTTGAATCGATTTCGACCATCTTAATCGACCATTTTAATTTTTCACTGTCAATTAAAAACTTTTTTACAGGGGCAAAAAAAGTTTAGCGTGCTGAACAAAACAGATATTATATTATTTATAGGGTTTACAGGGTGTTTTGAAAAAGTGTCTCATTCCTATAACTTTTTTAACGAGATTTGGTATGTTAGTATACAGGGTGGCGCCTCTCATACGCCGCGGAAGCTCCAAGGAAAACGGTAGTTTATATAGAAATAAAATTTTTGCAGCATATGTAGGTTAACTGAAAGCATTTTATAAAAATATATAGAATTATACAAGGTGTATCAAAAAAAAGTTACATATCAAAGTTGCGTTTTTCTAATGGAACACTCTATATATTAATTGATTTTCGGATTCTAGGAAAAAAATAAAGTTTTTTTTTAAAGAAGCATATACCTAAAATCTAAGGATTTTGACATATTTCACATTTGGTGAAAATGATGAGTAAATTTTAAATTTCGATAACAGCTACCTAAATTTTAGTTGACCTTGTATAGCCTGATATTTAATTA
Organism: Sitophilus oryzae; assembly: GCF_002938485.1. Taxonomy (NCBI): domain Eukaryota; kingdom Metazoa; phylum Arthropoda; class Insecta; order Coleoptera; family Curculionidae; genus Sitophilus; species Sitophilus oryzae. Next base: position 2,664,315 of record NW_022146304.1, on the reverse strand, counting down.
CAGTAACCACTCTTATTAAACCAAATTGAAATTTGACCCGAAAAGCTATTACTGGGTGAGACAAAATTAATATGGAACATTAGTCATTTTTAAAGGAAGTTTCTCCTTTATTTTAAATGGAACACCCAGTATATTTTTCCGGTGTTCAATGGGGAATTTATATATCTTCAAAATGTTATTAAGCTTGCCTACCCCTCAGACAAAGATATTCCTAGATATTTTAATATTTATGATTTTGCGTGAGTAAATCTTTATTATTTGAAAAAATCTAGGTGGCTGTGTGATATACCTTTTGTTAATTTAATAAAATTAAAGATTGTGGAGTAAAATACTCAATGTTAATATAAAAATACACGTTTAAAACGTATTTTAATTATTACAGAATTAAAACTAGATATAAACCTATAATAATGCGACAAAAATTAGCTAGATGAAATCAAATGCTCAAAATGCTTCCTTTCCTGTCAACTGCATAAAATGATTCTTTTCAAAAGGATCTTTTCATTTTAAAAGGCATATATGGAGATCTATCTCGAAAATCAGCTACAATAACTTATCTTATGTTGTTGACACTAGTTGGTCGAGTTTTTTAAACACTGTCTTTAACCATAAAAAAACGGACTAGATAAAATCAGGAGCATTTAAGTATTCTATTAATTGAATGCACACTGCGTTCACCAACTAATAGAATCATATCAATTCTCTCTGATGTAGGATAAGTTTGTATTTTCGGCAAATTCTTGAGAAATATTATTGTTTTAACTGACAAAAAATGATAACTAGTTGGACTAATTAGACAGCTATGTTGAAGTAACGTCAGACATATCACAGCCACCTAGATTTTATCAAATAATAAAGATCTACTCAGATCAAATCATGTAAATGAAAATATCTAGGAAAATCTTTGTTTGAGGGGTAGGCAACCTTAATAGTATTTTGAAAAGACATGAATTCTCCATTAAATATCGGAATAATATACTGGGTGCTCCATTTAAAATAAGAGAGTAACATGCTTTTAAAGGTGACCAATGTTCAATATTAATTTTGTCTCACCCTGTATAACTTTTTGGATCAAGTTTTAATTTGATTTAAAGTACAGTAGTTAATTTTAACGTTATATTAGGCTATAACAGGTAAATTCCAATTTAGGTAGCTTTTATTGCAATATAAAACTTGTTCCTTACATTTTGGTCGTATACTTCTCTTATAAAACTCACCTTTATTTTTCTCCCAGAATCCGAAAATCAATTAACATATAGGGTGTTCCATTACAAAAAACACATTTTTCATATGTAACTTTTTTTTTGGGACACCCTGTAGAACTCTCTATATTTTTAAAAAGTGCTCTGAATTAACCTACATATGCTTACAAAATTTCATTTTAATACAAACTGTCGTTCTCCTTGGAGCCTCCGCGGCGTATGAGAGGCGCCACCCTGTATATTACATAAATTAGAATTGATTGATATACTCAATTAGTTTCCATCACTTCCTGTTTCACCGGAAATAACTACAACTTGTTATTTTTAAGCGGTACCCTTAATATTTTTTAATTTATTGGATAGTTTAAATTATTTTCTGAATAGAATGACATATGTCAATTTTTGCTATTTTCGGCTTGAAAAAATAGTATTTTAAATTTCAATCTTGAGTGCCAGACAGGGAGCCTGAAAAAAAAAATAGATTTGATCGTCTTATGTTTTTCATGACTTTTCTTGGCTGGTTAGATGCCCAAATCGCATTTTTAATCATAACCCAATTTTCAAATGGAGCAAGGGTGACTCACTGGCATATTATGAAAAATATTATATAATAATTTTTTTACAAACAATTTGGTACCACATACTTGGTATTTCGAGTCAAATTGTCTTTATGAACACATTGGAACTCTAGATTGAAATTCAAAATTCCTTTTTTTTTAACTAAAACTTCTAAAGTTGACCTATGAGATGTCATTCTATTGAATACGTCAATCAATCCTAATATATGTCATATACTAACATACCAAATCCCGTTTTTTTTATCTGAAAAAATATAAAAATTATAGGGGGTGAGCCACTTTTGAGAAACACCCGGTATATGTCATATACTAACATACCAAATCCCTTTTTTGTCTGAAAAAAATAAGAAAATTATAGGGGTGAGTGATTTTTGAAAAACACCCATTATAGTCTGGCACACTCAAGAAAAATTAATCCGATTTAAGGTTGATTCTCACTATACCTTCCGTATCAGCTATCTTCCATTTCCCTTCCGTTTACATAAAATATTATATCACGTAAATCAATAGGATTAAGGTTGATTCTCACTATACCTTCCGTTTCCATTCCATATCCGTTCCGTATTTTTTATTGTATTGACGCTATACGTAAGCTTTCGTTCCGTATCAGTTCTATACTTTTTATTGTACAATTTATATCATTACGAAAGTTTTATTTTAAAAATTTGTATCTTTTGAAAAAGGCAATAGATTCAATTAAGAGGTGAAAGATTAATTAAATATCAGCAAAATCTTAACAGAGCTGGTACAAATGTAAGAACTTGACAACGCTGTGTCCGATACGCTTCAGTCCTTCCGCCAAAAAAAATATATGGAAGCAAAGGATATGGAACGGAAGGGAAACGGAACGGATAGTGTGCATTGTCCTATTCATTTCATCATCATCATCATTTAGCTTATACCACTGCTGAACAAAAGCCTCCCTTAACCCTAGCCATTTCCTTCTATTTTGTGCCACTTGAATCCAGTTTCCAGCCACCCTCTTAATGTCATCTGTCCATCGACTAGGAGGTCGTCCTCTGCTTCTATAGGCCTCGTGTCTCGATCTCCATTCCACAAGTCTCTTTGTCCACCGTCCATCTGTCATCCTAGCCACATGTCCTGCCGATATCACCGATATCATATCATAAGACAGATATCACCGCATATCTTACTCCTGTTCGATTTCGTATTGTATGATTGGGTATTTTATCTCTGAGTGTAACTCCCAACACCTATTCATTTACAAGGATATATATTATTTACACGATATATTTACAATGATATATGTTATGTTAACGGACGGGAAAGGGAAGGGAGCTGATATGGAAGGTATTGTGAGAATCAACCTTAATGGGCACTATCCGTTCCGTTTCCCTTCCGTTCCATATCCTTTCCTTCCATCCATACATTTTTTTGACGATAGGACTGAAGCGTATCAAGCGTTGTCAAGTTCTTGCATTTGTTCCAGCTCTGTGAACATTTTGCTAATATTTATTTATTCTTTCACCTCTTAATAAAATCTATTATCTTTTTCAAAAGAGGCAAATTATTAAAACATTCGAAATTATATAAATTAGTATAGCGTGAATACAATCAAAAATACGAAACGGATATGGAATGGATATGGAGTGGAAACGGAAGGTATAGTAAGAATCAATCTTTAAGGTTGATTCTCACTATACCTTCCACCTCGTCTCCCTTCTGTTTCCCTTCAGTTTACATAAAATATGATATCATGTAAATGACTAGAACAATGCACATATCCGTTCCGTTTCCTATCCGTTCCATATCCTTTCCTTCCATACATTTTTTTGGCGGACGAAGTTCTTACATTTGTTCCAGCTCTGTTAAAATGTTGCTGATATTTACTTATTCTTTCACCTCTTATTTAAATCTATTACCTGTTTAAAAAGATACAAATTTTTTAATAAAACTTTCGTAATGATATAAATTGTAGAATTAAATGTATGGAACTGATACGGAACGGAAGATTACGTATGGCGGCAATACAATAAAAAACACAGAACGGGTATGGAATGGATATGGAATGAAAACGGAAGGTATAGTGAGAATCAACCTTTAAATGAAATTTAGTATGTCGATAGATTGGACCAAGGCCAACTTGATCGTGTACGACACGTATCACTGTGACAGTTTTGACGTAAAAAATATCAAAAGTTGATGTCCTCCAATCGCGACCAAATTTTGTGGGTAGGCTATGTATAGTGATGGATATGCTCTGCAAAGTTGGATACGGCGTTTCGTTTACATCTTCGTCAGGGTGGGACTAAGAATTTGATACTGAAGAAAAATGTGGGTTGATTTCGGCATTCGAGACAGGCTACAGGATGACGCCCTCGACATTTCAAACCGATGCATGCCTCTAAATGGACGAAATCCGAGGGGTGTCTCACTTGGGTAAAAAACGTACATGTACTGCCAAAATATCAGCTAATTGGCAAGCGACTGCCAGTGACTGCGAAAAAGACTGCCTATGATTGCCATGTAATGATTATAGGCACCTGCCCTAAGACTGCCATTGACTGCCAGTGACTGCTAAGAGAATGTACAGGGTGTCCCACTAAGAATATCTCTCGGCTCTATCTCGGAAAGTATTAGCCGTAGAGCCTACTGAAAAAATATTTATGACTAAAGGGGCCATGATAAATTGCTGGAAATTATCGTCAAGTTTGTAAAACGGCCGCTAGAGGGCACAACTGCTATGGAAAATAAGAAAATAGAAGTTTTACAGCATTTTGCCTAGATAATGAGTAGTATAAATAATAGCTTCATAATCTTCAGTAAATTTTGGATTTTTTTTGTTAAAACCATTTTCCCCTATCTGCTAAAATGAAGTGGTGGGGGAAGGTTAGATCTATCTTTATTTAAATATTAATAACTCCAGACTGGATGATCAGAATTCAACAAGCGAGGGCTCGTTTAAAAGAGCGGTTCTGACTCTATATTATACCGTAAAAATAATAATAATAAGGTTTTGAACGTAGACACTAGGAGGCGCTTTCTTACAATTTAACAAACATAACACGTTTTTTCAAAAAAATTAAATACAATAGTATATGTAATTTTAGCTGATAGTAAAGAGTAGTAAAATCTTTAAACGTCAGTGAAAACCGCATCTTGATATCTTCTTTCAAACCGAAGATATTAGCAAAATTATAATAAATACCAAAAAATAAGCCCTTAATTACCTTATTTTTACAATACAGTATTAAGTAAAGTAGCCCTCTTGATTAGGCCCATTCTAACAAAAAAAATAAGACAAAACAGTTAGTTTATTTTAATATCAACGAAATACCACAATACCATAATACCAGATGTATTAATATCTAAAATTAAGATATTAATAACAGTGAACAAGAAACGATGATTCAGTGAAGTCATGGTAGGCTTTGGAAAAAAGTTGCTTTTGACGTAATAGTATAAACGTCAAATTGTTATTAGATCAACATTTTGATAGTCTTAGCAGCGTTTTTTATATTTTAATTGTTTTTTCAAAATACCTTTATTAATTGGAGTAGTTGAAGTTGTTAGTTTTTTTGGAAAAAGCAATCAAAAGATAAAAGACTATCAAAATGTTGATCTACTAACAATTTGACGTTTATATTATTACGTCAAAAGCAACTTTTTTCCAAAGCCTACCATGACTTCACTGAATCATCGTTTCTTGTTCACTGTTATTAATATCTTAATTAATAGATATTAATACATCTGGTATTATGGTTTATCTGGCATCTGGTACAAACTGTTTCTATCTTATTTTGTTGTTAAAATGGGCATAACCTAGCGGGCTATTGATACCGTGTTATAAAAATAAGATAGTTAAGGGCAAATTTTTTCGTATTTATTATATTTTTGCTAATATTTTCGGATTGAAAAAAGATATCAAGATGCGGTTTTCACCGACTTCTTAAACTTTTATTTCTCTTTACAATCAGCTGAAATTACATATACCGTTGTATTTAATTTTTTTGGGAAATCCCGCATTGTTTGTTAAATTGTAAGACAGCGCCCTCTAGCGTCTACTGTTAAATGCATATTATTATTGTTTATATGGTTTTATACAGGGTGTTTCAAAACAAATGCGAAAAACTTCAGGGGGTAATTCCTTGTTAAAAATAAAGGGTAGTTTGCTTTATAAACGTTGGGTCAAAAGTCAATCATTAGGGAGATATCGCAGTACATAGATGGCGGAAAAACAATGTTTTTATTTTTTATCTTGAAAACGAAAAGAGATAGACTAATGAAATTTTATGGAAGCATTACTGTTATGAAAACACACTTTCTGGTATGCAAAAAAGTTAATTTGGATAGTTCAATTTTTTTAGAAACTTTTTTATCTCTTGTGTTTTTTTGATAAAAGTCACCGATTTGAAATGAAAAAATAAAATGTAAAAAGCATTACATGTCAGGGCAGAAAACATTTTAGATAAAGAAAAAAGGCTTCGGAATAATTAATTGATCGTAAGATAATAACGTATTGCAGTAGAGTAATGTCAAATAAAATAATATTAGAAACATCCTAAAAAGTGACAACCTAACCTAACCTAACCTACTAGATTCTTTATCTAAAAATGTTTTTTGTCCTGACATGGTAATGCTTTACATTTTATTTTTAATTTCAAATCGGTGACTTTTATCAAAAAAACACAAGAGATAAAAAAGTTTCTAAATAAACTAGACTATTCAAACTAATTTTCTTGCATGTGTTTGATAATATTTTTCTTTAAATTTTGTTAACAAGAATAATAGGGGTAGTTTATTTCAACCCCTTTCACTCATTTTAAAAAAGTAAAAAAATTACCAGAAAGTGTGTTTTCATAACAGTAATGCTTCCATAAAATTTCATTAGTCTATCGCTTTTCGTTTTCAAGATAAAAATTAAAAACATTATTTTTCCGCCATCTTTGTACCGCGATATTTCCCTAATGGTTGACTTTTGACCCAACGTTTATAAAGCAAACTACCCTTTATTTTTAACAAGGAATCACCCCCTGAAGTTTTTCGCATTTGTTTTGAAACACCCTGTATAGAGTACGAAACGCTCTTTTAAACGAGCCCTCGCTTGTTAGATTCCGGTCATCCAGTCCGGAGTTATTAACATTTAAATAAAAACAGATAAAACCTTCCCCCACCACTTTAGCAGATAGAGAAAATTGGTTCTGACAAAAAAAGTCCGAAATTTTCTTAAGATTATGAAGCTATTATTCATAGTAGCCCTTATCTAGGCAGAATTTTGTAAAAATTGCATTTTCTTATTTGCCGTAGCAGTTGCGCCCTCTAGCACCACTCTACAAACTTGAAAATAATTTGCAGCAATTTCTCATGACCTCTTTAGTTATAAATATTTTTTCCTCAGGTTCTACGGGCAATATTTTCCGAGATACAGCCGAGAGCTATTCTTAGCGGGACACCCGGTACAGGTAATTCCAATAGCGAGACACCCCTCGACGAAATCATAAGGATTTTTCTTAACTATGGATCGGTTGGAACCAAACTCTGCGCGTGGATAGAGGTAGCCGAATGGAGTTCTCATGCGGACAGACGGCAGTAAGAAGTTTCACTTCAAATATGCCCTCATAGTGTACACACAATTTTTTTAAAGTGAAAATATCAAATAAAGTAAAAAATACCGTGGGTGTCATGTCAAAACCCAAAGTTGAAACAGTCAATCAATCCTAATTTATGCCATATACTGACATACAAAACCACGTTTTTTGTCTGAATAAAAAAGAGAGTTATCGGGGTGAGCTACTTTTGAAAAACATCCGATGTAGTGTCATACACCCAAAAAAATTAAATGCAAAATTTAATAAAAATTTATTATATATTTTTGATATAGTCTACATGAGGGTCTCAATTGAAGAGAATATTCTGATTTGAAATAGCAGACTATTAAAATCCATCTAACTTAACATTTTACATAAGAAAGCTAAGCTGAGATATAGAAAAAGAAAGACGAAAACGTAATAAAACTCCAATTTAAAGATCCACCTTCGACCCACTTCGCTATAAACACCGGAGAGGATCTATTTTTGATGGACTGCGAAGTGGCACATGTGGCCCGAGGATACTTTTTCAATTTATTTCTAATACCGGGTATTTGTAAAGAAAATAGATGGCAGCAACAGACGCTAACGCACACACGTGCACCGCACGCTCCGAGAGTTGTGGAGAGTCGTTTGTTCGGTCGCTGAAAAATATATTTCCCGATCCAATATTTACTCTCCTCTCTGGCGACGATTCCCGTTTTTACGATATTACGGAATAATATTTATAGCCAGGTACGTGTAGTCGATGGATTTTCCGAATTTGTTAGGTTTCTTTATTTATTTTCATGTCGAACTTCAAACATATTGTGCTCTTCTGTTATTAACTCTAATTAAAGTAAAATTGCAGTCAAAATGATTAATTCATAGCTTTACATAAATCATATTTTTATACTTAGTTATTTTATCCTTCCTTAGGAGGATCATTCCTTTATCCTTATAGTTATTTTATTCCTTTCTTGTTTTTTTCATTTATTGAGAGTGTCCAACTGAAATGGTATGGACATGTGAGAAGGATGGACAACACGCGACTGCCTCAGAAGGTACTAAACTGGCTTCCACAAAAGAGAAGGAAACGGGGCAGACCAAGAACAAACTCGATAGAGAGTGTCAATAAGGCGATGAGCTCAAGTGATCTGCGTGACGGAGACTGGAATGAACGAAATCAATGGCGACTAGGCATCGCACAACGTCGAAGGACGTTATAAAAGCGATTCTTATATAGGTATATATTTTATCCTTCAATGAAAGTTTTTCTTTCTTCTTGCACATAAAAATAAATAAAAAAGTTCCTACAAACATACACTGAAGAAATAGTTGTTATTTTTTTATACAAGACGATCGAAAAGATTAATTCACGAGCGATGAAATCGGGAGTGAAATAATTTTGGGAGACGATAATGCAATTTTATTGTCGTGTATAAAACAATATTTTATCCATAGCGAGTAACGTTTAGTTAGAGTAGAAAAAATATTGTGCTGGGCTGCCGTTGGTTTCTATGTACTTTGACAAATAAATAAAGCTGTCTCTTTAGTTGTCAGTTTTGAGTCAATATTTTTTAATTCTCTTTCGTGTCGATTGCTGATTGAATTGGAGCCAGAAATGGCTCAAAACGAAATAAGTAAATTACCAACAGATATTCAGCTTGAGGCGACAAACGCCATATCCAAACTACTTCTATTTAAATCCAGAATAACTTGAAATGAAAAGAAATACAAAAATTTTCAAAAATGGAAGCAATTAAGAAACGTACGAGAAGAAATAAAGTTTTTAACCTATCCTCGCTGTTAAAGTATCATTTAATCTACCCTTGTGGTTAAAAAGTACCTACTATTTTATCTACTATTTTTGATAGATATAAGGCAATTTTAACAGTTGCTATGGAAAAAAATAATCGTTTTTGCTAATACTTAATTTACATCAATGTGAAATTAACAACCAAACTATAAACACACAGAATTTTTGCTTCCACCGTTCACTGCCAAATGGCGTTCGTAAATCTAACTTTTCCGCCCGAATTGGAAGTTAATTTGTTTTCCAGTTAATGCGATTTGTGGCGAAAAACTCCAACTCCCATAATCAAATCGAAGGAAAACGATGCTTTTATTTTATTTGGTTTTATTCGAAACTGAATGCTTTTAATCTTTTTTTTATAGATGAATTTAGACGAAAACAATTCCTCTATTGATTTTCTTCTTTGACGGTTCGAAATAAAATAATAATGATCTGGTTTTGATGACGGAGATAACCCTTAAAACTATATTTTGTTGGTTAGGCAAATTTCTCTGAGTAAAAAACCACTGACAAACTGCTTTTCTTTTGAATTCTACGCATTTTACAAAAATATAACATTTTAATTTTTTAAGATTTCTGTTTCAGTGGCGAAAAATCCAGACATTTTTCAAAAATATATTGTTTTCTGCCTACTAAAAGCCCACAAAATTATTTTTAGCTTCTCCCAATTAATTTTATTCCAATAAGTTTCCAAGGGAAGAAATCCGATACCATTTTATAACGCTCAAACAATTTCAATAATTTTATCGGAATGCCTTTATCTAGAAATCATTAAAACTTTTTATTCCAACTTTTTAATTGCTCCGCTGACTAGATCCGACTATAGACTTTTCAAATATAATAGTTATGCGATGTAAAAAAGTTCTTATCTATGTTGTATCTGTACGAGTATTTCTTTTATCTCTTTTTTTATGTATTTCTTATTCTTCGGTTGGGTTATATCTGTAAAAAAAATTGGTGGTTACGAGAAGATTTTCTATATTGCTAGATATTACTGTGATTACTTCATTACGTTGCAGTCTGTTAGGAACAAGTGAACAAAGTGAAGATAAACAAAAATAGAGAGAACAAATAACAGGAATGTAAATATAGAGAGATATATCTACACTGATAAAAAAGATAGACTTGAACTAAAGTCGTCATCGTTCTTGAAAAAAAATGTAGTGGCAAGAGAATTTATTTTAGCGTAAAAGAAAATATTTTGCCTGAAGAAAAATTCTCTTAACTCAAGAAAACTGGTTCTCTTGAAAAATTCGATAATTTCTCTTGAATCTATTTTCATTCAACCAAGTGCAAGTTATTTTGTTTTAAGATAATAAGAAAAATACGCTAGGAAGTACTTCATTCAAGAAACATGGCCAGTTTTCCAATAGCTAAATACTCTTTTGATGAAAAATAATAACGACACGCAAAGACGATGACGAAGGACGGTATATATAATTAGTCGGCAGTCCAATCACTCGTACGTCGCATTTCATAGGTCGCACATCATAGTACGGAGGGGTTTTGTTGCTTGGAATCACTTAAGAATTTTGCATAATTTGCTTTTTAAACGCATATCGTATAGCAAATTAGTGATCGTTATTAACATGCATTTGTTATTTTTTATGGACAAATTTTAGGATATATGGATTTTTTTGAAGGAGTTTCTGAAAAAATGGGAATTAGAACATTTATCTGCTATATTTGAAGGTAAGACACATTTACCTAATGCACCTGTTTAGATAATGCATGCGTGACTATATACGATGTAAAAAACTTTACTATTTAAATAATTACTTTTAAATCAGTTGCATTACTTTAATATTAAATTAAACCCAACAAAATGCATACATACTGTTTGCTTCCTTAGTATAAAAAATTTGCCATAGTTTGACATATTGATATACAATATTATAACAATTATACAAAAACTCAAAATTTTAGTGAGGATGCAGTCAATAATCACCACACAGGCTAATAAAACTACTTTTTCAAATTTGTCAAGCTTTCGAGAACTTTATTCCCATCATCGGGACAGTTTGACTGAGTCAATTAGCAAAAAAAAACATCCTCTGCACAAAAAGGCCTTAAAACTAGCATCATATGACATTGGAATACATTTCCTTTATAAAATATTAAAATACATATCCAACGATAACACATCCTTCTTTAAACACAAAACAATTTTTTTTTTAATTTTACTAAACTAATATCTACATTGTTGTTTCGAGCTCGATCAAACAGTGACTGTCTAATTCTCGAAAGCTTGACATATTTGAAAAAGTAGTTTTATTAGCCTGTGTGGTGATTATTGACTGCATCCTCAAGTCTGAAGTCCTTAAATGATGGCTCATTTATTGTGTACAGAGTATCCCAATTTCTTATTTCTATGGTGTTTCTCTTTTATGAGTAGAGATACAAAGATGCAGTTTTCACATAACTGTACTACTTTTTTATGGAACTAAAGATGATTTGCACAAATGTGTCCTATCCCTCCTAGTTTAGGAAATACAGGGCGACTTTGAAAATTTTACATTTTCCGACTCCTCTAGTATCTCGGTTATCCTAGAACTTAATTAAAGGTGAAAACTGAGTTCCATAGAGTTTATCACGTAGAATCCAGTGGGGTAACTAGTTTTTCGTTGAGAGCTGTCATTTTTGAAATATGGCTCATATAATGCAATGTTTTACCTTATTTATGAAAATAAGTATAGATTATAGTATATTTTTAGAAAGCTGATAACAAGACAAATAAAAAATAATAGACTGGGTGTTCCATTTAAAAAACGAGTTTGGGTCATATTTCAAGAACGGTTGCTCCCAGCAAAAATTTATTTTACGCCACTGAGTTCTACGTGAAAAACTCTATGGGACTCAGTTTTCATCTTTTTGATTATTATAAGTTATACCGAGATACACAAAGGGGTCGAAAAATGCCACAGTTTCATATTCGCCCTGTATTTCAGAAACCAAAGAGGCTAGGGCAAATCTATGTGTAGCATCTTTAATTTCATAAAAAAGTAGCTTAGTGATGTGACAACTGCATCTTTGTGTCACTACTCATAAACGAGAGACACCATAAAACACAGAAAATGGGACACCCTGTACCATTTACCGTAATTTTGTACCGTAATGTAAATTTACGGTAAACTGATATTCCTATAAAGGGTAGCAACATTGCTAGATGTAAACAAACACGTAAGAGTTGTATCGTAGAACCTTAGTAATAATTTCTCTCATATTTACTTTATTTCTTTGGAATTTTTTTATTTCTTTGAAATAAAGTAAATATGAATGAATGGATATCACAATGCAAATCATTTCAGGGGTTATACGAACTGGTTGCCTGTTTTAAGTAACATACCTCCTCCTAACTTGAGTAGAAAACAGGCTTTACATAGAGAACACAAAAAAGTATTGGTAAACCGGGAACTACCAGTAATTAAACTACCAGATTTAAATATTAATAGACTCCGCTCAAGAAAGCCAATACTCTCATCAAAAACACTTGGGAATACTGACGAGAATGCAAAGTCCAACTTATATGATGCATGGACGAACGAATGGATAGAAAACGCTCCACCACAAAGTCGGGATTTCACCTGTATTTCAGCAGTTCCTCCTGGTTTTGAGCAGCCTCGCAAAATATGGGGGTAACTCTAAACAGGCTGAGAACCGAACATGGTAGGTGTATGGATTCTCTCTATAAATGGGTAAAAGCCGGTATGTAATTGTGAAGCTCTACGACAGATTGCTGGACATATTAGAGAAGAATGCGCTTTAACGCATATGAGGGAGATTTTGGTGATTTCCTGAAAGCAAGACCAAGTGCGATTGATTATATAAAAAGACTAGATGTTTGTTTGTGACAAGTTTGTTTTGTACTATATTTAAAAAATGTTCCTTTTCTACATTTTGAGTTTGACATGTCCAATTTTTGTTCGTATTCTTATTATTAGTATATTTACAGCTGTGATAATAACATGTGATTTTATGTGTACTAGAGCCATACGCCAAACATAAATATATTCTTTGAAATGGCTGAGAACCGAACATGGTAGGTGTATGGATTCTCTCTATAAATGGGTAAAAGCCGGTATGTAATTGTGAAGCTCTACGACAGATTGCTGGACATATTAGAGAAGAATGCGCTTTAACGGCATATGAGGGAGATTTTGGTGATTTCCTGAAGGCAAGACCAAGTGCGATTGATTATATAAAAAGACTATATGTTTGTTTGTGACAAGTTTGTTTTGTTATTACAGTTGAGGGTTGGAACCTTTGATGATACACAGCAAAATAAAAACACTAAATCACCACAATACACCAAAACACTTTTACTTTTACACTGGCCGCGCGTTTCGCTAACCATGTTAGCATCATCAGCAGATGATTATAAACTCAAAAGTTTGTTTTGTACTATATTTAAAAAATGTTCCTTTTTTACATTTTGAGTTTGACATGTCCAATTTTTGTTCGTATTCTTATTATTAGTATATTTACAGCTGTGATAATAACATGTGATTTTATGTGTACTACAGCCATACGCCAAATATAAATATATTCTTTGAAATATGCCTATCTAAGTCAATATATTAAATAATCCCCCTCTCACAATGGAGATGACCGCCACTGCTACACGCCCAAAATTATTCCGGAAGCGGCAAAAAACTAAAAGATAAAATAGAAATAAATTCTCCCTGTCGGAAATAAGAGGCACTTGGCCATTTCGGCCGACAAAATACGCGATAAATTATTATAATGGCCTGTATCGAAAAATGAAATGTAGTTTTTCGTTGTAGTCTCGCGAAAATTACTCAAATCTTATCCAAATGGGCCTCCCATTTTTTCTAGAGCTCAAAAAGTGAGGTTTAATGGCTGGTCTGATTTATTGGTATACTTAGCTGCATTGTTTTTTCGGCGAAAAAATAAATTAGAAAACTTTTTTACGGTGCTCGGCATAATTCTGAAGGTCCAGGTAGTATCGAGGGAAATGATCGACAAATATTTCTGAAAGGCTTGAGAAGGTAGAAAAACTTTTATAATTATTCTAGGTAATTGTTAAAGTATGTTATTAAAATCTGTGTGTATGAATTGTTTTTTTTTATTCGGGAATCTTCGGCAGCATATTCTGGAGATAAAAATAAGTAAAAAAGTTTGTATAAATTTATGTTCGAAAATGCTTCGTAACGAAGATGCAGGGTGTAGAAATTTCATTTTTATTTCGATTTTTATCAAATAATTTTTGAACTAACGTCGATGATTGAATGAAAATTGATGCTAGGTGTTTTTGGTTGAAAAATTTGATTTCGATGTCAATATGACTCCTACTTGTAGGGGGCGCCATTTACATGTTTTTTAATTGTTAGAAGAGTAACAACTTTTCGCCTTACGACTATGTCTTAAACTATTGAGTATATAAATAGACATTTCCAGCGTTTTTTTATGCATAAAAGGTCTAGTAGCAAAAATCGGTACGAATAATGATTCTCAAGATATTTGGAATCGAGTTTGGAATCGAAATAATCAACACATGTCACCATTGACAAAAATTAAACAGGTTGACTAGATAGTTAATTTGTTCATAGGTTCAAGAAAAACTGTTTTATAATACTTATTTTTTATAGAAAAATTATGATTCATTTAAAAAAATAAAAAGTTCCAAATTATGATTTCAGTCAAATTAGTTTAGTCAACATATTTATTTTTTGTCAATGATGACATTTATTTATAATTTCCATTCTAAAAACCATCCATTCTTGAAACCGGTTGCTCGTGGCGATTTTTACCAATAGATCTTTTTTACGTAAGAAAAAGCGAAAATTTATATTTTTTCACTCAATAGTTTAATACAGTTACGGACGAAAAGATATTAAGTATCAAAGCAGTTAAAAACATGTAGGTGGCACCACAAAAAATACCCAGAAACAAATTTTCATCCAAATATCGATGTTAGTTCAGAAATTATTTAGCAAAAATCGAAATAAAAATGAAACTTCTACACACTGTACCTCCGGAAAGAAGCATTTTAAAACATACATTTATACGATTTATTTTTGCTTATCTGGTAGTGTGTTTCAAACAACTTTTTTTTGTGGTAGGTTCTTTCTCATCATTTTTTTACGGGATACGGAAGCCTTGTCATGTTGCCTTGCAAGGCTTACGCAATGATATTTAATTGATATTTTGATGCATAAGAAACGTGTATCAAATTTCCTAAAGATATATACCAATAATAACATCAGACTTATTAGGAAAAAATATACAATATTCTATCACCCTGTATCTCAAAATTTAAGATATTTAGGACATACGTTCGTATGATTTTTTTTCTTAGAACAAACTGAAGAACCCTCCCTTAGATATTAGCACGACATTAAGGAAGACCCTGTATTTACAGGGTGTCCCTTAATGTCATCCTAATATCCATTTATTTAGAACTAAATTTAATAAAATAATTCACCATACTGAAATCACATAAAAGAAAATACCAATGTTTTTATCAGAATTTACTATTCGGAATATCAACAAAATCAGATAAATAAACTGTATACGAACGACACACAACAACTCATTACAGGGATTTCAGATTTCACTAATTATAGTATACCTAATATACTTCTTTTCAAATAAGCTGCAAAAAACCTCGTAAACAAAACTTAATAGCCGGTTACCGCCAGCGCTTTGGTCAAGATGATGTCATTATTTTTTTTTTAATTTCAAAGTTAAATAACTCTGTTATTTTCATTTTATCTTAAAACTGGCAAAGAGAAAAGATTATTATATTGACTAGATCTACCACCCCTTAAAATATCTGCACTTGTTTCTGGTACACCCTGTAATAGATCTGAGTGTCAAACCGTTCTCAACATTTGCTCCCCGCGACACTCTAGGCAAGTTCGATGTATTTAACTAGCCTGTGTGCACATGTAATTCGTTCGCTTGCAGATCGCGGTTGCAAGTACCAGAGCCGGATTGGGACTTCTAATTTCACTACCAAAAATGACATTAACCTACAATATTTATAGACAGTTGAATATTTATAGATAATAGATTTTGGCATGGTCGCTTGACAAATTTTGTTAATGCCGCTACTGCTTATAAACCGCATATAGGTACTACAAATTAAACATTTAATCCGCTACAAAGAGATTTCTCTGTTTTTACATTCTGTCTATGTAATATCGACGAAACGTTTTAACACCCCGACGACATCGTCGTCAAACGAATATAAACAACATTCCGATAGGGCTGTAAAAGCTCGGAAGCGTCTCGCAAGAGCGGTCTAGTGGAAACAATCCACGGTTTTTGCCCGCTTCGCAAGATTATTCCTTTGCCGACAAGGTTCCAGTTTCCGCGGAAGTTTTAATACCGTTGCATCTTTCTCCCTATCTCTCTCCCTCTCCAAGTAAAAGGGATGATTAAAAGGGTCCGATGCGGAAAATGGTCCCCGTTCCGGGTCGATCATCGGCTCACGCGGATTTTCTCGATCGGCATCCGATTAAAATTTTTACACAATGGTCGGAGACGGAGAGAGACCGTCTTTTCTACGAGTTTGCAGGAATTAAGTATTTTTCGTCGACGAAATTGAAATATGTTTGTAAGGGTTCTTTTTAATTTAGTTAGAAATAACATGATTTGATCAGATGATATTTTTGGTTATGAATGCTTATAATTTTTTTAATAAGAAGAATAGGAGAAAAAATAGAATATTAATTAAAAAATTAATATTTTTCGAATTTAAAGTATTTCAAAATTTTTGACGGTTTCGCAAATATTCGCTTTTTTATTATATTACAGAATCCAACTGTATGATTATTAAGCTCAACGTATTTTTAATCAAAACCTAAGACGTGAATAGAAAAATATACTTTTCACAGAGTGCCTATCAAAAACTTTCCGCCAATAGGGGTTGCCACGGTTCAAACTTTTTCCTACGGTCCCGGCAACAGTGCGGTAAAAATCATGCAGCCGGATCTTAGACTATTACTGTATGCGTAATTATTTGGACATCGTTTGTTATATTCAATTATAATTTAACGTATGTTTGGGACTTTCACTCTAAACAAATTGAGTTGGTTACTTAAAAATTCCCATAAAATGAAATTCTTCAAATAATAAATTCTCCAACTTCCCTTGCCAAGACGGCAAAAGCTGCTTGTGGAGATTAAGAGATCATTTTAAGCTTAATATGCATCCAAAGATGACGGGATTGCGAACGAAGTTGCAAGATTTTTTTAAATGGATAGGATTGGAGAATGTAACCTAAGGATCACAAGAGGACCACAATAGATTCGAAAAAGTTGCAATGGAACAGACCGATAGCCACCTCAAAAATTTAATCTTAACTAACTTTACTCACATAAGTGAGCTAGCTTTCAGACTATTATTTAATGAACTTGTTGCAATAGCATAGCCTGTATTATAATAGACTGTATTTTTCTGGAGCAAAAGAGTAAAAGAAAATCCATTACAGGCTTTAAAACTATGGAACCAAAACTCTTTATGTTGCATGACAGCTCCACGTATCTTCTAACATTTATTAATAGTCGGGTATTTGACAAGAAATAGTTCAGCCGTTGGATTTCGGGTCGGCGATTTACGAGAGCCGATGTCGACTACAATAGCCCACAACAATAACCGGGACACAGGGAGCAACAACAGAGTGCAGCGATATTCCTACAGAATGAATGAACGAACGGCTAGAATACAATTGCATCATAGTTCCGGTGTATATGTTGTTCCTGCCCCTGTTCTGTCGAATCCAATTCGCTGATTTATTTCGATGATAAATTAAGAAACTACGTGAAAATGTCACAGAAATTTGTTATTGTTCGTGTTCGGATATCTTTTGCCAAACTTGCCGAGAAATAATTAAAATGCAAAATTAAATTTTGTTTTAGTGTAATTTTTATACTTATTCAAATTTACATACCGTTTTAGAGAAAATTTCAAAAAACATGAAAATAAGCATGAAGTTCTAAAAATCAAAAGGCGTTTCTATGGTAAATTAGGTAATTTAGATTTCATTCTTTGATAGATTGTTATTGATAGAATTTTAAATAATGTCATATTTGTTGCTGTTGCTGTTTTAAAATGTTAGAGAAGCACAAAATTTATTAGTTCAATGCTAGGAAAAGGGAGATAATAGTTATCGGAAAATGTGATACTTTAACAACAGCAAAAAATATGACATCAATCAAAATAAGTAATAACCATGGTACAAAGAATACAAGGTATGATATTGCGCAGGTTGGTCGCTACATCACAGGTGATAACAGGCGCTATTGGTCAGCACGCTCCGCGCGCCAGTTCAAATCGTCAAGATGTTGTTATAAACCTGTTTTTTTTTTGTTTATATACCGTCATTGAATTATCGCTAAGCAAGTTACTGTGGAGCAGTGCATAAGGAGTCTCATAATATTTTGAAAATTATCCCGAGTTATCCTCGAAGACGAGGGATAATTTTCTAAAAATATTCATGAGCGAGAAAAAAATTCCGGATTTAATATGACCTCGTGCGGTATTCGGTAAGAAAATTCCACATCAAATTGTGTTTGAAAATCAAATAATTAAAATGTATTTTTCGATTTTTGGTCGACTTCATTATTTAATTACTATGGTAACTAAGTGACACCCAAAACTTGCCCAAAACTATTTCAGTTTTGAAGTTGCCAAGCGGCACGACTTAAAAAAATGTTTCGCTTCGGTCAAGAAAGCAAAGAAAATATTCGCCAGGAGATTAATCAATTGACACCCGCGAATACTAGGAAATCGAAGTCAAACGTATGGAAGCAGTTTACAAACTTTTGCGCAGAAAAATCGTATGATTTTGACAGAACGGATATACCTGTGGAAGAACTGGCGCTTATTCTTGAAGACTATGGGTTCAACATGCGAAAAAAGAACTCTGAAGACTACAAGGAGAGTGTTATCAAAGTTTTATGGCTCCACAGCCAAGCATAATAATAAAACTCAAAATTCAAAGTGCTAAATGGAAAAAAGGTGAATAAAATAGTGTTTAAATATTATATATATATATTTCATTAGACATAGACATTTAATTCAGTCCATTCCAAGTCCTACAGAAGGGAGGTATCCAAAGAATATAGAAAACATCTCAGCTTTGTAATTGAAATGTATCAAAATTATCATGTAAACAAATAAAAACCAGACTCTCAAAAAGATATTCTGTCATTATAAACGTCAAAAAATTTCCAGAATAATTCGCTGTTTGGTGCCCACAAGGAAAAAATGTTCACTAAAATTTATCCGTTGCCATGGTGATTTGTCAAAAAACACGTTTTGATTAATTAAAAATTACAGGTGTGGAATTTCCTCTAAAATGGGATTAAACATTTTAGAACAAGCAAAAATTTTTATAAATATTGCATTTTTCTCAAAATGTTAATAATAAAAAAGTTTTTCTCTCTCCTCGTTCGTAAAGACAACCCGGGGACATACTCTATACCTATAACTGAAAGAAATATTTTTCCATTTATGTTAATAATATATACAGGGTGTTCCTTAATGACATTCTAATATTTAAGGAGGTGATTCTTGGACCTATTCTAAGAAAAAACTTCATATGAATATTTGTCTTAAAACTACTCAGATACAGGTTGGTAAAATTTTCTAATTTTTTTTTCAGTATATCTCTGATGTTATATTATTTGAAACACGATTTCCATACATGAAAATGCTTATTTTGATATACAAAAAAAAATTGTTTTATTTCTTAATTTCCTTCTAGCTGAAGCACATCCACATAACATAATCATTTCCGCACAACAGTCACCGCATCAGATTTAATTTTTTTGAGCAAAAACTATGCATCGGACGAAAAAAATCAAGAGATAAAAAATGTTTAGAAATGAATGGAGATTTTGAAAATAGTTTTTATTTTAAGAGAAGTCAGTGGTGCACCACTTTTTTCTCCAAAAATATTCAATGTAAAACCCGTATGGACGGCACGGGTTGAAATAAATAAAATTCTTTGTACAGCAAAAAAGGTATTTTGATGCATATAAGACGTGTAATTAGGTTTAAATCAGAGTTATTATGAAAAATGTTTTTTTTTTTTTAATTTTACCACCACAGGGCAAAATTTTCTAATTTTATCTCAGGAATTAAGATGTTTAGGATATACTTTCGTATCAAGTTTTTCTCTTCGAATAGGTCCTAGAATCACCCCCTTAAATATTAGCATGTCATTAAGGGACACCCTGTATAATATCTTTGAGTGGCATTATCTTTAATATTAAATTTTCACGACATCTCGATTTCTGTACAGGGTGAGTCTTAAATAAGTGCATATATTTTTAGGGGTAGTATATTTGGATTCCAGACACACGTCCATGAGGTTTTTTCGAAAAAAAAAATCTGGAATTTATTGAAATTTTTTTTTGGAAATTGTTGTTCAAATAAGTCCAAAATAACCGAGTTATTTTACTGAGAAAATAAAAAATAAATTTTTATTTAAAAAACGGTTAAGTTTCCGAAAAAAACGCTTAAACACGTATATTTTATTTTGTTTTTTTACATATTTTAAGATTTTTTAAAAATGTATACAGGGTGTTTCGAAAAATCTGGTCATTGATTAATCACGATCCTGCTTAAAGCGCTTGACGTAAAAAGCTAATTTTTGGAAAAAAGATTGGCTTTAGGGTGTAGAGGTTCGAAAGGAAGGGATTTTCCGAAACTCGAATTCTAAGGGGGTGAAACTATCCCTCAAATATTAAAATATTTTTTATTTAAAAGCCGGTGAGTTTTTCGGAAAAACTCTTAAATACGTATATTTTATTTTGTTGTTTTACATATTTTAAGATTTTTTATAAATTTATACAGGGTGTTTCATAAAATATGACCATTGAGTAATCACGATTCTTCTTAAACTACTTGTTTAAACCTGATTTTTGGCAAACGGATTGACTGTGGGGTGTAGAGGTTTGATAAGGAGGGGTTTCTCGAATCTCAAATTCCAAGAGGGTGAAAAGGCCCCTCAAATATTACAATATTTGTTATTTAAAGGACGGTAGTCTTTCGGGAAAATGCTTGGACACGCAAAATTTATTTTGTTTTTTTACATATTTTATTTTTTTTTAAATCGTACAAGGTGTTCCAAGTTATATGATAATATCGCTATATTGTTTTTTCTCATGCTGACATAAATGTGAGAAAATTTTATCCAGTTTGTATGTTAATGGAAATTCTTGCTTTGCTTTATCATCACCATTACAAATGATTAATTCGACGCGAACGAAGTCGCTGGTACACGCTAGTAAATAATATAATTTAAGCAAAATATTTATATTTTTGCTTAAATTTTGACAACTAATGAATCTTTTCTGTTTTTTTTTCTTGTAAATTTAATCAACACCTATGTTGCGATATTATCAAGAAATTATGCTTTTTAACTAAAAACTAAAAAAATCTAAAATCTTATAAACCAATTCCAAATTTAAAAAAAATTACTAAGAAACTCCTAGACGTGTTCCTGGGTTCGAAAATATTACATTATTTAAGACTCACCCTGTATATTTTGTAGTACTATGTTAGCACAGATGTAGCATTTGTATTATTTTTATTAAAAATGTACGCTAAAACTTAAGTCTCACAATTTTATATTCACACTCCAATCCGGCACAAATAATTTTTCAATTTTCCACCATTAACGCGACTAGTAGGGAGGTGGCGAAATGAAAAACGGAATTGGCTTTTCGAAAATGTGCGACACGTCGTCCCGTCGACGCCCGGAAAAAAGGGAAAGAGGAAAATATCGCGCCGAAACGTGATTGGATCGGAAAAATCGCGGCAGTCGGGGCACGATCGACGTTATGAAGGGAATAACGGGTTAAGTACGGACCTGAATCACGCAAAGGGTTACGAGTGGGTTGAATACATCGACTGTGAGTGTATTTCAATATATACAGGGTGACCCAGGCTTTCGAAAAACTTCTATATCGTCAGTGAAATGTGATAAACTGCTAACTCCATTATTTCTAATTTTACAGGAGAGAAGAATTTTACAAACAAAAAAACATGTACAGGGTGGGTCAAATTCGACGCTTTTAAATGGAAACACCCTTTTCTATAGGAGATAGACAAAAACTAATATCGGTATGTGGAGCTCAATTTTTGTCGAAAATATGATGGTGAAAACCGCATATCGATATCTGTTACCGTTTCGGAGTTACGGGGTGTTTTTCAAAAATATGCATTTTTAACAAATCGCTGTAACTTTTGCTATGGAAAACTTTGTATTTTTATGAAAACATTTCCAAAGCACCTTTTACGTAGAATTTAATGGTTTAAGTATAATTTTTTAAAATTAATAATTTAAGAATTATCAACAGAAAATTTGATTTTTTATATGGGACACCCTGTATATTTTTAATTTATTGAAAATAATTTAAAATTGCCTTTCCAAAAATATAACACACTTGATATTTTGCTCGATTCCTCTTCGAGATATAGAGTATATAAAAATTCGCCCGCTTTAAATAAGTAGGCTTGAACGGCACCGGCTGTAATGCAAAAAAATTCGAGCTGTGAGTATCAATTAAAACGAAAATAATATTTGCTATGAGAGATGCAAAATTTTATAACAATTTAAAATATATTTAACCAACATCAACACATTTAAACTATATCTAATAACAATAAAAATAAATAGCAAACCAAGACATCAGGTTTTGCTACAGGTGTTCTACATATCGACCGTCTTCTGTTATGGACAGACGAGGCAGTTTTTGAACATTTCTCGCGGAATTCATTAACTCAGTGGGGGTGAAAGATACCCTCTCATAACTGCTAAGTATTTCTAATTCTTGTCTAGATTATAGGGAAGAATAAGGAACCTTTATTCTTCCGCAAATATATCCATAGGATTAGATCCATGGGCACTAACTCAGGTGGCCTCGACGGCCAACGGCTGGGATCTTGGTTAGCTATTCAATTATTCTTAAAATTGGCTGCAAAAATTTGCTGATAACTTCAGCGTTCAGAGGCGGTGCGTCCGTCGTCTTGCTGGAAAAATATGTTTTTGAGTTTCATTAAGGGTATAGGTATATCATCAATAAGGGGTCCAAAGCCTACTAGTTAAAAGTGGCGAACTTTTAAAAATTCTGTATTTCGAAGGGGATTATAACAAAATATCAAGTGTGCTATATTTTTGGAAAGGTAATTTTAAATTCTTTTCAGTTAATTAAAAATATAGAGGGTGTTCCAAATAAAAAATCAATTTTTCTGTTGATAACTCTTAAATTATTAATTTTAAAAAAATTAAACTTAAACCATTAAATTCTACGTAAAAAGGTGCTTTGGAAATGTTTTCATAGAAATGCAAAATTTTCCATAGCAAAAAAGTTACAGCGATTTGTTAAAAATGCATATTTTTGAAAAACACCCCGTAACTCCGAAACGGTAACAGATATCGATATGCGGTTTTCACCATCATATTTTCGACAAAAATTGAGCTCCACATACCGATATTAGTTTTTGTCTATCTCCTATAGAAAAGGGTGTTTCCATTTAAAAGCGTCGAATTTGACCCACCCTGTACAAATGGTATAGTTTTATCAAATATTGTGATTTACTTTCTACCTTGTAGTCAAAATTTATATTTAATAAACTGTAAAGTATATATATTCCTATGTTTTATTAAAGTTACTCTGATATACTACTATATCAGTGTAACTTTAAAACTAAATCCTTTGAAATCAAATATAAACATAAAAAATATTTACAGCAGAAAAGGCGAAGGCGCTGGGTTAAACGTAGTTTCTACTAAGAACACGGAGGGGCGCTTTGACCCAAAACTTTACTATTAAGTTTCATATCTATCTTAATAGAAGATTATTTTCTTTTATCTATGGTTTAGAAGCAAAACATACAAGTCTAAAAACGAATAAATTTTTAATGCATTTTTAAAGAACTGAAGTAGCAGCATTTTGGACTTAATGAATATGAAAATAATTTAAAAATTAAACTTATAATTCTTAGAAGATATGGTAGAATCCTTCCATGCTTATCCTAATTTTAATACAACGGTAGTAGACCGACCTTGAAAAACAGTGCGTGATTTTATTTTTTTTTTAATTTTTATAATTTTTATATTTTTTTAATTTTTATAAAAATTATGTATCATTTACGTGGAAAAATGTTGAAAAAAGTAAAACTGATTAGGTATTATGGAAATTGTTGTACAAGTAGGTAATGGTTATTTAAACTATTTATAGCACGCCGATGAATTGCTCGTATATAGAGAATTTCGTTTCTTCATTACCCTTTATGGATACCCCGTATTTACAGAATGGATCGACGCAGGGTCGGACTGACCATATTATACCGTATGATCGAAAAAAAACGGTGTCCAGTTGGCTGAGAAATGACGATCGATGACATTTCTATATAAATTTACATATAAAATGACAACGATCTTCATTTCATAGTCATCGCTGACGCCGTTTATTTTCGATCATACGGTATATATAGCTATTAGGGGCGCCCCAACCTTCGCGGACCCCCTTTATAGTTCATTATTTATTCTTAACTATATTTGCTTTTGCATTGCATTATAGAATTGGCATTGCATTGGTTTACCTTATCATTAGGGTAGTTTCCTCATTTCTATACAGGGTGAGTCTTAAATAAGTGCAAATATTTTCAGGGCTGGTAAATCTCGATAAAAGAAACAAAATATTTTCTCTTTACCGTTTTTTTCAAATAAATCCAAAACAACCGAGTTATTTCACTTTTAAAATTTCCAATTTTTTGCTATAATTTTGAGAATCATTGGATTTTCTTTCTTGTAAATTTAATCTACTACCTATGTTGCCATATTACAAAGTACGTTTTTAAACTAAAATTTTTAAAAAAATCCATTTAAAAAAAATTCGAGCAAAAAACCTCATAATCGTGTTTCTTGGGTCGAAATATACTACCTACCCCTAAAAATAAATAATTACCAACCAATTAAATATTAGTATATAATTAAGGAGCACCCTGTATACTCACTGTGAGTGCTGTAATTTATTGAGCTTAGCGATAAATTTAACCTATTTTTGAAACAATAAAACAAACAAAACTTTTTCGACTGTAGTTTTTCGCAACGATGCCGATAATTTTTTTTTCGGGGAAAAACTTGTGCCAAGAGAAGAAAATCCTCTAAAACATTCGGAAAGCATGCGGGAATGAAATATATCGGTATGAGCAGGATTTACAGACGCTTTTCCGCCACAGCGGCAGGTCCGTCGTTAGTTTTTCCTCGGAGAGCCGTAGAAAAACAAAAAAAGTGGGAAAATCCGGAAAAACTTTCCCAAAGAAAACTTTATAAGAAATCGACAACAAAGAAAAAGTCGATGCAGGTGTTTAGGGTGGTTTTTCTATACTTTTTAGGTCTTTAAAATGTGATTATTTAAGTAAACTTGGAAGTTTAGTGTTTATGCTTGTAAAAGTTTAGTTAAAATTTCATTTAGGGGATATCTGGGAGTACAAAACGTATTTAAAGTTTATAAGTTTCAACTTTTTGTTTGAAAATAATTCAGTATTGAATATATTTTTTAAATCATTCTCGTTTTAAGACATGAATGTTTACCATTTTTTGATAAGGAATGTTATTTTACCTGCCCAGAAAAAAAATTTGTATTAGGATCGTCTCTATAAGAAAAACTTTCTAATTATTAACGTTTTGAAAAAATGCACTCTTCACAAAAGTTTTTGCTTGATCTAAAATGGCTAATCCCGTTTAAATTTTCCAAATATTTGTATATTAGAGAAAAATAAAAAAAGAAAAGATTGTTGAATTTTCCTGTTCTAAAGTCCTAGTTTGTAAGGAACGTCAGTTACACAAATTTAAACACATTAATTATTACACATTAAATATTTCTTGCCTGTGAATGCCAACTAAAAAATATTTTGACACTGCACCGGGCAAAATTTAATAGACATCAAATTTACCTGTCGATATGAACAACAAGGGTATGAAAAAAGGAGTAATATTTAATGGAAACTGTGTAATAAACCTTTATTCTTGAAGCTATACCTTATACAGGGTGACACAAAGAAGTTCCGAAAAAGTTCTGTATTTGGTTTGTGATTTTTAGTTCCTTTTTTTTTCAGATTATGAGGAAAATGGTCAAACGCATTTTAACAATATTTTTGTAAACATATAGGGTGATTCAAACCATTCTTCAAATTAAGTTGTATATTTTTAAATAGGTAACACTATGTATACCGGGTGCGTCTCAAAAGTGGCTTGCTCCTATAACTTTTTAATATTTTTAGATAAAAAAAAACGAGATGTGGTATGTTAGTATATGACATAAATTAGGATTGATTGATTGATGTATTCAATTGATTTTGGTCACTTTCTGTTTGGTAGTAGTTGGTAGTAAACTTTCGCTTAAAAAAATTTTATTTTAAATTTCAATATAGAGTATCACGGCTGTGTCAAAAATACTATTTTTTAATCAAGGAGTCTGAGAAAAATATATTTGATCGTCAATGGTTAAAAGTTGCTCAAATCGTATTTTTAACCATATCTTTTTTTTTAAATGGCACAAGGGTGGCTCATTATCATATTTGGAGAAAGCATTTTATTACGAATAATTTGGTACTACACACTTTGTATTTCGAGTCAATTTGTCGTTATGAACCGCATGTTATAATTTCAAATAAAACATATTATGCCAAAATGTCAAAAGTTGACATAAGATATATCATTCTATTCAGAGTGTCATTTTATATCGAAGGTGCCATTTAAAAATCAAAAGTTGTATTCATTTCCGATGAAACAGGAAGTGACCAAAAACAACTGAATAAGGCAATCAATCCTAATGTATGTCATATATTAACATACCAAATCTCGCTCGTTCACAACCAGTTTTGAGACGCACCCGGTATTTATAGGGTGAGTTAAAACTAAATATTTTGACTAATTTTTCTCCACTTAAATACTATTTTAGATATGGGAAGTGCTTAACAAAACAATACAAAATTCAGAGTGTTGGATTTAAGACAGTGGAGAAAAATACATTTAGCTTTGACTCACCCTGTATATATCAAACAAGACTGCAAATTTTGGAATACTGAATGTTGAAGAATACACTATTATACAGTACTTCCTGTTATATGAATAGAATATAGATAAAAAATAACATAGATAAGATATAAACCCCAAGATCACGTACGAACCCGAAGTAATGCCATGCGGCGGTTCCGGGTAAGGGGAGAGAGGAGCTGACTCCTCGGGGGTGGACTTTTTTAGTGGGTAACAATTCGACTCCCACACTGTTTGGAGTTCGTCTCTATGATCGTCTCTCTCGAGATGGTGATGGGAACGAACACCACTCGCCTATAAAAGGTTTTTTACCACCCCCTCAAAAAAAAAAGTACTTCCTGTTCAAAAAATAAAATTTTTCGAACACTAGAATTTAAAGGACTTTAGATAAGCAACAAGTTTAGTTTTAAAACGGTTATATTTCAAAAACCACTAGGTATACAATATCACATTATGGTATTTTTCGAATGGAAATTTAATGGCAAATCCACTGAGCTAAAGATACACAATACAGGATGAGTCTTAAATAAGTGCAAATATTTTCAGGGCTGATAGATTTTAGAAACATATTTTCTCTTTACCGTTTTTCAAATATAAGACGAAAATTAAAAAAAATGATTTTTTGCGTAAATTTTGAGAACCACTGAATCTTTTCTGTTTTTTTTTCTTGTAAATTTTATTTACTATCTATGTTGCAATATCATCAAGATATTATGTTTTTTAACTAAAAATTTAAAAAATAGTTATTTATGATATAAGTGCTAAAAGTGGTAGATATTTTATGGTCTCATCCCTTCGAACAAAATAAAATCACTTTTAGCACACATATAATACACTATTTTTTCTACAAACAAGTTTATGCTCGTATATATCAAGGTATTATTACTTTTTACGTTAATGAATAATTCATAATATGTCATTCTGATATCAAATTAATTATGAAGTTTATGGTTGCTAGGGCAACAATTATCGCTTCAGTGTTAAAAGTAAATCACGTGACTTACTTTTAGCACCAGTGCTAAAAGTAAATGACTTTTACCATCAGTAACATAATGTCAAATTTTAGGCACTGACAGCATGCGTTAAAAATTACATTTATACTGATCGTAGAAAAAATCCATTTTTTTTAAATTACAAATTTTCATTTTTTTTTCGCGAAAAATCTCATTGTTTCTGGTGACAAATTATACTACCCCTTAAAATATTTGCACTTATTTAAAACTCACCCTGTATAGTATTCCAGTTTCTCTAGTTTTAAAATATGAATTTTGAATTACCCTGTATGTTGACAAACATATTTTCAAAATGTGCGTTACCATTATATAAAAAATTGAAATGAATATCACAAACCAAAAATCTAATACTGTTTGACCAGCGGATCTGAAGCTACGGAAGGAATGCGAGAAAAAAAAATCGATATTGCCACGTTTATCTATAAAATTGCAAAATTGCCAGACATGAACTATAAATTTCATATATTTTTATTATATACCTATAATGTGTTTAGCATATATTCTGACGTATATTACTAAGGAATTTTAACGTAGTTCATATTGTTGGATATGTCTTATTTAATAATTTATTTCTTTCATTCTGTATAATCTGCTTATTATGGAAGGTGAACATTTTTCAACGATATCATTGGCAAACCGGCATCGCCGCGCATGGCCACCTATTCATCGAACATGATTGGCGAGAGTACGTCACAGGATTTATTACCACGCGGTTGCCATGGCTTTTACGCCTTTCCTATTCGCTATCTTTATCCCCAACTTCACGGTCTCTTCTAAAAAGAGTAGAAATATTGAATACTATTGAAATATCCAGTGGCGGTGTCATTCTTTTGATCATTATTACTTTCTTTCATGATTTTATACCGGTTATCCTAAATTTTATTCCTATATTTTTCGTATATTTAATAGTTAAGTTATGTTTTATTGTTTTGTTATCTTGTTATAATGTTTTTCGTTCGTAGTTTTTAATTATTAATATTAAGTTTGATCGTATATTTGTGTTTTAAAATGAATAAATTTATTAAGGGTAAGTCGCTACATAGCCAGACAAGAGAAATAATAGCTAATTTTTATAGGTAAGTAGAATAATAATAATATATGTAATTATTAGAATATTAAAATTAAATATTGGCTAAAATGAAAAGCACGCATTTTACCTAAATATTTTAGCTAAACTAAAATAAATATAAATAAACGTGGATGAAATCTCATTTGGTTTATTTTCTTGTGTTCATAATAGGGTTTGCGACGAAGAAGCTACAGAGAGTTCGCTTAAGTTGCCGTTTAAACGTAAACTTGAGCGGATATCTCTTTATACCGGAGTTAGCGCATCGGCTATAAAAACATTCACACAGAAGATAAAAAAAAGGCTGGAAACTAACCCCGATAAAATGATATCCAGCCCTGGAAAGAAACGACCACGTGAGACTGCTGTTGAAAAGCTCGACGACTTTGATTTCCAAGTGGTCAGGTATTTGAAAAATAGATTTTATCTCGAATTCAAAGTCGTCCCCACAATTTGAAAGCTTTTGCAAAAATTGCAGGTAGAATCGAATTTTCCTTTGGCAGGGAAACGCTTATGGGGTTATTAAAATCAAATGGATTTTTTTGGCGTAAATGTCAAAATACCAGATAAATATTAATGGAGCGGCCCATTATATTGCAAAGAGAGATATAAATATATACGCGAAATTCGAAAATATCGCCAAGTATTATCTATTTGGATGAAACATGGATAGACAATGACCTAACCTTTAAAAAGTGCTGGCGGAGCGATACCATATATGGTATCTGAGTAAAATTTTGTTTTGTTTGCGCTTCCAAAGTTAACTATTTTCAAAATTTTTTTTTGCTGGAACTAGTTATATCTAAAATTATGTATATGTATTACAAAAAAAAATATAGTATAGTTAGTACAGATATATAAATAAATATACCTCAAGACTCAGTCTTGATTATCTGCTAATGATGCTAACATGGTTAGCGAAACGTGCGTCCAGTATAAAAGTAAAAGTGTTCTGGTTTATTGTGCTGATTTAGTGTTTTATTTTACTGTGTAAGACCAAAGGTTCCAACCCCCAGCTAAAATTATTTCTTCTATTATATCTATTAACAACACATAATAATAAAATGATTCAAAATATTTAAGGGAGCTTTAATAAAAGCTTTTAGTGTGTTTATCTGCTAACTCAACAGTAACGATTCAAGCAGCATAAAGTTTTTTGAAAAAAATTATTAATCTGAATATTATATTTATGATACACATTATTTTCATAAAACACCGTACGCCCATGCCTATTTAATGAATGAAATTGGGCGTGTTTTGTTTACAACTGCGTTCCCCTGCCGATACCCCGTAGCTTCAGATCCGTTGGTCACACTATACCTACAGAGCTTTTTTGGAAGTCTGGGTCACCCTGTATAAAGAGATATTATAAATTTCTATTCTATTTTTTTTTTAATTTTATATGATTTAATAAGTCACTTAAAAAGTAACTTTTTTTGCTTTTTTAGGCGACTAGGTGATGAATCGTTTATTTCAACACTAGATGAGAAAATAAAAATATTTACGTAATTAGTTACGAAATAAAACTTCTTTCAAAACATCAACGGATTATGTGACTTTAAATATACGGAAATTAGAAAAAAAATCGACTTACTCTACGAAAATTCCTTTGGTGAAGCCATAGAAAATATCGGAAGCCTGCAACTTGGCGGGCAGCGCTGTCCCGCCAAACCCGAAATTTCCAGCTATCATTTCCATGTCTGGATGCGGAATTCCTCCCTGCGGAAAAGCGACGGTAGTACCGAGAAGCGACGGACGGTGCCAGGAAACAAGTACCACGTGGACGGAACGCGTATTCGCGATTCGAACGTTTCACCTCGAAAGAGAATTCGCAGTGTGTCGTCCAGCTGTCTAGCGTAGTGATAAAATCGACGCATATTTTCGAACGTTTTTTGCGAGATTTGTTTTGTTTTTTTTTCTTCTGAGCTGAGCTCGTACTCTACCTATTTGAGCGTTTTTAACGCTGATAAAAGAATAAAATATTTGAATGTTTCAATAATATTAATATTTTATTTACCAAACATATTATCCTGAAGAATTTTCTACATAATGTTTACAAAATAATTAAGACAAAAATATTCTTAATTAATATTGAATGCAGTCTTGAAATAGCAAGAGAAACCTATTTGGTTTATGATTTTAATTATGTTTTTATTATTAATAATTATTATTAATACATAATGTATTGAATTTTTACTAAGCGTTCTAAATATACAGGTTGGTCCAACTTCTATTCGGTAAACTTCGGCAGCATATTCTGCAAATATATTAAATAAAAAAGTTCACATAAATGTGTGTTCTAAAACACATCGTTTCGGATTTCGGAGATACACGGTGTGGAATTTTCATTTTTATTTCGATTTTTTCCTAATAATTTCTAAACTAATGTCGATATTTGGATGAAAATTGGTATGTGGGAGTTTTTTGACAAGGGAAATTTGATTTCGATGTCAATAAGGCTTCTACTTGTAGGGGACACCACCTACATGTTTTTTAACTTGTTTGAAGAGTAATAAGTTTTCGTCCGTTGCTGTATAAAGCCGCTGAGTGAAAAATTTCCGCTGTTTTTTTCCAGCATGCCTCTTGAATAATGATTCTTAAGATACTTGAAATGTAAATTTTCAATACATGTCATCATTGAAAAAAATTCACAGTCCTTTACAAAGATGCAACCGGGGGGCATTGAAAATGATGAATAAAAACGTAAAAATATGATTAGTGTTAATATGAGTGTATTACATACATATGTTTAAATAACGAACTTAACAAAAAACAACAGATTTAAACATTCACTGAAAAAGTAGTAATGTTAACATTAAATAAAACATTATCAATAAACAATAATAATTATGCGATCGCACCTATCCGTAAAACAAACAAGCAAAAAAACAAAATAACATACAAAACATCAGTTTAACATGATGACAGATCATGATCGATGACAGATAAAGAATTCTTATACGGAAAGTTACACTTTACGATATAATTTTTAACTGTTAAAGGCAAACCCATTTAAACACAAAACTTTTTAATACCTACTACTGTATCTAAAAAGACATTTTTTTTTAAATTACTAAATTATTAGCCACGCTTCTGTTTTTCTTGAATGTTGTGCGTCACGTCACAGATTAACAGGCCCACGTTTGCACCACAAGGCGTGCTGCAGACCACTAGGTAGACCGGTCGTAGAAATTTATGTTATACAACTTGTAGTCAATCTACACAAATATTATCAAAAACTTTTTTAAAATGTGTTCAGATTTTGTTAAAAGTATAGGTCAAAATCGCAAAACTTAAATTTGATATGAGTTTCTTAGTTTTTATCTAATATAGTGGCGAATTGCAAAAATGCCTTTTCAATGAAAATTAATCAGTTAAATAAAATAATTTAATAAATTATTAATTATTTTTAATATATAATATAACATATTTTACTTTGCAATTTTTATAAATATTCAGACTCGCCAATATCGTAGTCCACCGTGTCCAGCCTGTTTAACCAAACGTAGGCCGATTCCTCTTCGGCGGCGTCGTGACCCTGGCCGATGGAAGAGTCTTGAAGACGCTCATCCGCGCATAGGAACAACTTGACTGCGTAGCGTATTGCGTATTAATCGATTCTGAAACTTTCTTTCTCATGTATAACATGTTACGCAAGTTTATTATTTTAATCTCGATTTTAATAGATAAATGTGTGAAATACCACCTGAATATCTTCCGCCATGACATGTTGTTACTTTTTTGTTATGGTAAAGTGATTTGTATTTGGTTGATGAATTTCAATAATCTCTTCTAATTCTTTCTGTAGAATTTCATTCTTCTAGACCAAATAGTAAGGAATTTTCATACAACAAATTATTCGACATAATTTTACACTCTAAGAGGATGAATTGCCTAAAATCGCTTTGCGTAGCTAATTCACTAATCACCAATGCCATTTAAACGAACCTTTGTGCTAATATTTATGTATCTAAAGCTGGCGGTATTAACTGACCCCTAAAATATCTAAAAACTTGATATATAATCTAACTGACACACCAGTGACAATGACAAATAAATAATTTATTTCTGGAGGTATTTTGTATAGGTGTTTTTCAGGTATATTTTAGTATTTAGTCGTTTTACACAAAGAAATAGCCATTAAACAATATAAATAAATAAATAAATAAATAAATGCCTTTATTGTCAAAAAATTTTTCAATTTGTGGACAAAGGTAAACTAACAAACAAAGTAAAAAATAACAAGGTACACAAACAAACAAACAAAAGATAATACAAAACATTATACAAATAATATTGTCAGTCTTATTGTTAAAATAAACATATATAAATGTTTACAATGTCAAAGAACAAACAA
Source organism: Sitophilus oryzae (assembly GCF_002938485.1). Lineage (NCBI taxonomy): Eukaryota > Metazoa > Arthropoda > Insecta > Coleoptera > Curculionidae > Sitophilus > Sitophilus oryzae. The sequence goes on along the minus strand of NW_022146304.1, from coordinate 2,630,712 downwards.
TTTTAAATAATATTCAAAAATATTTAGCCAGTTCATAGCAAAATATCAATGACCTCTAAATAAATTAATTTCGATGTTATTAGTAAATATAGCAATAGCAAACATTAGACCAGTGTTTTCAAGATCAAATTCGATTTTCAATTCAAATATAATTCATTTACGGCGTAGAAAGCCTTGTCTAGTAAATAAGAGTTCAGTGCTTTGCGAAATGAAAAAAATTATGTTATGGATTTGATTTCAAATGGCAGGTGATTGTGCATTTTTTTCGAGTTGTATAGTATTGAACTTTTAACTAACTCTGAGCGTGGGGTAGGTAGATAAAGATCTTGCTCCGCGTTCCTGAGTGGATAAGTGTGAGATGACCTTCCTTGAGAAGCTGATACATGTTTACCTATTAGGAAAATGGATTCAAATATAAATAAGGAAGGAAGAGTCAATATTTTTAATTTTTTAAAAAAGTTCTGCTGTTTAGTCCCAGTGAATATAGAACAGCTCTCTTCTGGAGCCTGAAAATGCGGTCAAATTGAGTCGCACAACACGTACCCCAGAATGGAAGGGCATACCTGAGGTGCGACTCAAAAAGTGCATAATAAACAGTTCTAGCCACTGACAAGTTAAGCTCCTTAGAAACAGTACCTTAATGCAAAACAGGCAGAGCTCAATTTTTTGACAAAGCTTCGATATGTATGTCCCATTTCAGAGAATTGTCCACAACAAGCCCCAAGAACTTTACAGATTTGACGACGTCAATGGTGGTGTTGTTAAGTACAAAAGGCTGCAACGAGTTTTTATACGACAAAGCTTTAGTTTTAGAAATGTTGAGAGTCAGGAGGTTCGAATCGCACCAAGATTTAATGGTGATTAAGTCATTTGATATAATCCTATGAAGTGCCGTGATGTCCTTGTTGTTCCAAGTGAAGCTAGTGTCATCCGCAAAAAGACATATTTTGCCACTGATGTTTATGTTAGCAATGTCGTTAATAAAAAGAAGAAACAAAATAGGGCCTAGTACTGGGCCTTGTGGTACTCCACATTCTATTGGCTTGCTAGAAGACAACGTGGTATCCACCCTCACAAGTTGACTTCTGTCGCTCAGATACGACTTAAACGATTCGAGAGATGATCCCCTGAACCCACAGTGCTGCAGTTTATTAATTAAGATCTTATGATTTACACAATCGAACGCCTTAGAAAAATCACAGAAAATTGTTGCTGTAGAATGATGGTTGTTTAGGCTGGAGTAAACATTATTAAGCAGGGAAAACATAGCGTCATTTGTGGACTTGTTGCTTCGAAATCCAAATTGATATTCAGTAAGTATTTTGTACTTAAACAGAAAAGCCTTCCAAAAGATACCAGCCTTCTTTTAACCAACCTTTCTATGATCTTAGATAGCGTTGGAAGGAGTGCAATTGGGCGATAGTTAGAAGCTTCATCTTTGTCTCCGCCTTTGTGCAGAGGAATGATTATTGCCGTCTTAAGACATTTTGGAAAAATACCATTTTGGAACGACATGTTTATTAAAGTTGTTAGGTGCTTCAGAGTGCTTTCTGGCAGATTTGAAAACATTTTTAAAGTTAGCCCGTCGGTCCCAGAAGAGGATTTATTTTTGATGGTATTAATTGTACTGCGAAGCTCTTCAAGAACTACGGGCGAAAAAAAGAAACTGTGTAAGTTTACACACAGAGATAAGAAAGTGGATCATGAGGAGGGCATATGGTATTAGTTAAGTTTTTCGCTACATTTACAAAGTAATCGTTAAGGTTCTCAGGCGAGGTAGAGATATTGCTAGACGAAGAAGCTTTGTTTCTCAATTCATTCACAATAGACCATGTTTTCTTAGCAACATTACCAGAATTGACTATTCTCCTATTATAATAAAGGTCCTTAGCGGCTCTTATAGTCTTATGATAAATTTTTCTGTATAGTTTTACGTAATTGTGGAAGAGACTGTCTGAGAATATTTTTAAGTGATATAATGAACGTATGTTTTTAGAAGATATGCGTAGACCTTTAGTGATCCAAGGTTTATTATGCTTATTTTTTATAGGCCTAAGAGGAAAGGATTTGAACGCTAGACTGGTTAATGTTTTTACGAAAATAGAAAATTCGGTGTCGACATCATAAGAGCTAGTATCCCAGTTGGTTGTTTTACATGTGTCTGAAGCATTCTTTTCTGAAAAAATACGGCATAATTTACGAGGGGCATTTTTGATTTTGGACTTTATCGAAAATTCAGTTAAAACTGCTTCATGATCAGAGAGACCCGAGCTAAAGACGTTGCAGGCGATGGAGTTAGGATCAAAAGAGGACACAACATAGTCTATAGTACTAGAACTGGTATTGGATATTTTGGTAGGCGAGCCTACATGCATGGCTATTCCAAAAGAATCAAAAATGGACTGAAGAAACTCCTGAGCAGCACATACACTAAGAAAGTTAATATTAGGATCACCACACAAAATTAATTTGCTTTTTAAGGACAGGGACTCAAGCAAGCTTAGTAGATTATGACAGAATAATTACACGTCAGAGTCAGGTGTTCTATAAATACAAATAATGTAAAGGTCATAAGCATTATGGTGGACAATAGAAAATTCGAATACTTTTTCAGATAGCAAATCATTGTACCTACTATATAACTATAGTTACCTCGTTAAAAGTCGTTGTTTAAAGACATTATCATAGTACCTCCATGAGAAAAATTTGTTCTATTAAATCTAGCCAATGTGGTATAATTTTTAACAAACGCAGGCTCATCAAAATTTAACCAGTGCTCAGTTATGGCAATGATATCTAATTCAAGTTCTTCTAGTAAAAGATATAATTCATCTGTTTTATGTCTTAAGGACTGAATATTAATAAGGAGTAGACCAAGCTTGCTATCGCTTAACTTTTCAGAGGGTGTTTGATCCTCTGTTCGCGTCAATTCAACTAAAAATTTTTACTCTTATTTGGGGAGCCACTGGAATAATATTTGCCATGAGTTTCCCTAATCTTTTGAAGTCGTAGAAGGCTCTCCGCAGAAAAGAATGACCTGAAAGCTGAAAGATCTGCATCAACTTCAGTTGAACCAATACCATAGGCGTTGTGGAAGCGGTAGTACAACTTACGCAAGGACTCCAGGTCACTAGGTAGCCCTTCTGATGCAAGCATCAATTTGATGCTGGTACTAGTGTGTCCTTCAAAACACACACTGGATGGTTGGTCGTGAAGATAGGCAAGGAATAGCCTAAGAGATTTCAAAATGGAGGGGTCCCTCAACCTGGCCAACACGTAACGTCCATTTACCGCATCTGAGTCCTGAGACAGCCGTACTATAGGTGGGGTCATCGGGTCCATAACTGCCAAACCATCTCTCTTCGCACTTCCCTGCACAATAATTTCTGGATTTTCCATCCGTATAAAAATACTTCTTAACAAATCTATACATACATACTTTTCATTTAAAAAAAGACTCAAGATTGGTGAAGCGGTTTCGGCGGGATGGACATAACAAAAAAAACCTTTGAGCTTTTATATGTATGGATTTGGATTATGTATGTAAAAAAATCCGAAAATTTAAAAACCGTTTTTTCATCCCCCAGTATATGAATTTAGGACACACTTTGTATATCAAAAATAAAACTTTTAATTAGACCCGTCTGAAATAAATAATCTTAATAATTCTAGAAGTTATCGAAGTCAAAGTATTTCAAAGAAGTTCAATTTGGCCCCAAAATGATTTTGAAATCTTGCTTTTAAAACTCTTTTAAATTTTTCTAACCACTTCCATTGACTGAAACTAATTATGTATGTTTGGATAGAGGGTTTATGGCGCTCTTCTGTGGCGGTTTTATATTTCTTAATAATTATATATAAGGTGTTTTAGAACTCGAACCAAAGTCGAGATTTTGCAAAATCTGAAAAAAGAAAATTTCTCGAAAATAATAAATACTGAAATGACATTTACCCTCTATGGATAGAACCCTACCTATGGTCCCCTATAAACTGTATTACTAAAATAAATAGCTTTGATATATAAAGTTTTTAATTTTCGCTTTTCTTGATATACTCCCCTGATTTTATTTTATTTTTCCAGAGCACTAATACTCTCTTTATATGCTATTTTTTATTTCTAGAAGGATGATTTGAAAAATAAATATTTCGTTCATATTATTGATGTCACTAAATAAACCCTGGTATAATATGTTATACTTCTTTTCGTACAGCAAACTTTCATTCCCTATTCTACCCTATTCCCAATTCATACCCTTAGTATGAATTTCATAAATCCCTATGTCCAAATAATTAACTCATATTTTTTAAATGATCCTTTGTGCAAATTTTTATGTGTATAATCCAGATGTCACGAAGGTTTATATAATTTTTTACTAACTTTACCCATTTGGTTGATGAATTTCAAAAATCTCTTCTTATTCTTCTTTCTGTAGAATTTCATTCTTCTAGACCAGATGGTAAATGATTTTCATACAATAAATCGTTCGACATAATTTTACACTCTAAGAGGATGAATTTTCTAAAATCGCTTTGCATAACTAATTCACTAATCACTAATGTCCTTTAAACGAACCTTTGTGCTAATATTGATGAATCTAAAGCTGGTGGTATGAACTGACCCCTAAAATATCTTAAAACTTGATATATAATCTAACTGACACACCACTGACAATGACAAATAATTGATTTCTGGAGGTATTTTGTGTAGGTGTTTTTCAGGTATGTTTTAATATTTATTCGTTTCACATAAAGAAATACCGATTAAACGATATAATAATACTTCTTAACAAATCTAGACATATATACCTTTCATTTAAAAAAAGAATCATCAAGACTGGTGAGGCGGTTTCGGCGGGATGGATGTAACAAAAAAAACCCGTTGATCTTTTATATATGCATCCCACTTCGGTGTCACAAGCTGAATTTTTCAGGGAACGAAGTACAAGTACGTGATATGGGGACCCTTATTCCAAAAGTAGTTCAAAATTAGACCGGGAAAAACGGCACTATCATCAAAAATCGATATATTAATACCACCGTTTAGAGAAAACAAATACTTATATTTTGGACCAGTACAAAATAAAGTCTTCGTAGGGAGTAATTTTTTATAATTATTTACAAAAAAACATTTCCATTAGCGCTTATGACCGAAAAAAACTTTAAACATGAATACCTCATTTCAATCATGCGAAAATTTGGTTTAAAAATAGATTTTTTTTAATATAACTTTCATTTAACGAAAAACGAAGGCCTAAATGAAAAAAAGAAACAATTTAAAAGTTTCGCTTATGTCTTGACAAGGTAACAAAGCAAACCCCATATTTTTTGCTTTTAAACTAATAAAGATATATCAATAAACAATTAGCGATGTAATGGTTTTTGCGCGCGCTGGCCGACTGCCGCCGCTGCGTCGGGATTTTCTATACCCTTGTATATATGACGTCATGGTGTGGCAAATGTAGCATTTTAATTCGATTTGGGCTCCCTTATATAGGATAACAGAAACATTTTCAATGTTAAAAAAACTTTTGACTAGATAGATATTTCACTGAAATGATTAATTTGTGAACTTTATTTTTTTAATTAATCTTAACTTTTTCTAGAAGATATTATGATGAAACATTTTTTTGAATCTTTGGCACCAAAATATATAAAATTTATGATCCCTGTTTAATAATTATCTTGTCATGTTCGGATTTTGTCAATTATAACATAACTTGTACTGATTATTTCGATTCCAATTTATATTTTTATATTCCACATTACTCACTGCGATTTTTACTAACAGCGCTTTCCGATGGAGCGGAGGGGCATTTGTAGGTCGTAGAATAAAAAACTTAGGAATTTTGTTTAAATACAAACCAAATATTTGTAGGAGAATGTATTTCAGGAAAATATTTTAACTTCTATAAGTTTGGCGTAGAATTTTGAACATCCTGTATGATTTAAGATTACGATATTTATAGCAAAGTAAATACAGACCATCTAAAATAAATACCTAATACGGATTTGATTTCAGGACAGTTCTTGTATTTTTGTTATTTTTTTAAGAAAGGACGAAAAATACGCATTTTTATTTACAACTATTTATTAATATCTCTGAAACAATCTAAATATATTTAGTCATATAGGAATATGTAAAAGTCCTTGTGAAGGGTACACAAACGCATTTCAAATACATCTGAAAGTCAACCTTAAAGGTCGTTTAAGGTCTCACAACAAGGTTCTTTCTGGAATCACTCAAGGAGGTTTGAAAGCCACATATGTCAAGGTCAAGCGAACTGCGCATGTGGAGGAGCCCAATCGGCTAATATCTCCTACTCCATCAAATTGGGATTTGTTCAATGCCTTTGTTGTCACACGGTATAAAAGTTACTATTTGTAGTATAATAATCTTAAGTAGAATTAAATGGCGAAATTAAATGTTTAAATGATTCTAAAAAAATATTATACAAACGGGAAAATGTTTATTTCCCTAAAATACATTTTTCTCTACACGGTGGCGCACCTCATTCGCCTCGGTTGATTATACGAAAACGGAAAGATGTAGAAACAATATATTTTATGGGTATATGTGAGGAGCTCGGTGGGGAGGCAATGTGCACAATTTAAAATTATTTTGAAATATACAGGGTGTTTCAGAACTAAGATCCATACCAAAGTTATATTTTTTCTTATGGAACACCCGGTATTTTATTTCATTTTTGGGTTCGTGAGGTCAAAAAAGGCATTTATTATAAAGATTAAATATGTTTAAATCTTTGGTTTTTGAGATATTTAAAGATATTTAAATTTGCATGCTACTATAGAATAGATTATTAACACGCCGTACATTACTTTTCATAATTAATTCTTGTGTTGAGTTTAAAGGTGAAGAAATAAACTTTACTGAAAAGTGTTTTTGCTTCCTTAAATTTATACAGCGGTATCAAAAATTTCTGATTTAATTTAAGGATTTTACATAAAAACTTCGTTATTTCAAATAGAACATTTTTTTAATAGCATTTTTTTCTTGATAAAATAATGAATACTTATTTATATTAAACTATTGTAGGTAAATCTAAATAAACTGTTATAAATTATAAATAATAATGTCCATAAACTAATGTTGACTTTGAACATAAACTGTCACTAGAAAATTGCCATGGCAACAGCAGCCATCTTGATTGCAATTTTATTTAAAAATCGCTTTTTATTCAAAATCTCAGCTAGATAGGTATAGGAAACCCTAATATAGTTTTAAAGAGCACTTGAATCTGCTTCGGTTTATTTTAAAAAATACAGGGTGTTGTATTTGAAATAACGAAGTTTTTATATAAAATATATCGTTAAAAGAGAACAGCAATTTTTGATACCCCTGTATAAATTTAAGGAAACAATGCTACTTTTCAGTAAAGTTTATTTCTTTACCTTTAAACTCAGCACAAGAATTAATTCTGAAAAGTAATGTACAGGGTGTTAATAATCTATTCTATAGTGGCATGCAAATTTAAATATCTTTAAATATCTCAAAAACCAAAGATTTTAAACATATTTAACCCTTATAATAAGTACATTTTTTTGGGCCCACGAATCCAAAAATTACATAAATTACCGGGTGTTCCCTAAGAAAAAATATAACTTTGGTATGGATCTTAGTTCTGAAACACCCTGTATATTTCAAAATAATTTTAAATTGTGCACATTGCCTCCCCACATATACCCATAAAATATTTTGTTTCTACATCTTTCCTTTTTCGTATAATCAACCGAGGCGAATGAGGTGCGCCACCCTGTATAATAGTTCTTTATAAAAGATACACCGATTCTTGGTTTTTATTAAACTACAAACGAGGAAAGTTTAGAGCAACAGGCATAACTTAAGGCGATGCGGCAATTCGGAGCGTCTTAGCCCCACCATATTGGTAATGCAAATGCATTAATTATGACTAATAAATAGAACTATTTAGAGCTCCGGAGCGGACAAGAATGTGCTATTTGGAACAATTCGCGCAAAGTTTGCGAGGAAATTTGGCTCGAACTCGGCAAAAGTCCGAACAATGTTAAGATATCTTTCAAACATGACGTCAAAAGGAGGAAAGATTTTATTTAAATTCGCTAACGAGGCAAAGCTACGAAGATTAAATTTAAATTCAAGTTAAATTAGATAGTTATAGTGATTAAATAAATTATGATAAATGCTTTTATTGTTGATCTAGAGTCTCAAGACCTCAATGTATCCTAAGGTTATAAAACTTCTGTTAGAGTTATCAAAAAACTTTTCTTTCATTTTCTACCATTCAGTTTTCCTAAAATGTTAGGACTGGCGTCTATATTTCATATCAATTAAACTTCTAAAAACATAAAGCGAAGTTTGAAAAACTTGAAAAGAATCCATCTAGATGGAAAGGAAATACTGCCATCACAGGAAGTGAAATATCTGGGAATAACCCTGGATAGTAAACTTCTCTGGAACAGGCATATTAAGAACATTACCAGCAAAGCCACAAAAGCTCTCATGATATGCAGAAGACTGGCGAGAAACAGGTGGGGCTGCGCCCCCAACATTTTGCGTTGGATGTATACCATGATAGTAAGACCCATGATTACTTATGGAGCAGTTGCTTGGTATACAAAACTAGAGCAACGTACAGCAAGGCAAAACCTGTGCAAAGTACAGAGACTGGCATGTATCTGCATCACAGGTGCCATGAGAACATGTTCAACAGCAGCAATGGAGGTCATTCTAGACCTAACACCACTGCATATTGTCGTCGATAGTTATGCCAATGCGACAATGATTAGAATGGTCATTGACGAAAACAGTACTGGGAGAATTTTCAGGTCAGGGGCTTGGAACACCCTCAAAAAGAAAATTCCACTTCTCCAACTCCCAGTGGATGACATACCAAGAATTTACAACTCTGAGAAACACCTCACTGTAGTATTGAGTAATTAAAAGGATTGGAAGAAAGAAACGCTTGATCAGCATATAAAAGACCATACCATCACGTGGTATACTGATGCTTCCAAAACCAAAGCAGGGACAGGGATAGGAGTATTTGGGCCGAAAACTAAATCCTCCGAACCAATGGGCACCTACCCCAGTATCCTTCAGGCAGAAATTTACGCTATCGAAAGATGCGTACAATTTATCTTAGATAGGAACTATCGAAAACAGAAAATTGCCATCCTATCCGATAGTCCAGCAACACTTAACGCGATCAACTCAGTAACCATCAATTCGAAGTTGGTCAAAGAATGCCTAGAGAAGCTCAACAAATTAAGCAAAGAAAATAAAGTCCTCCTACTCTGGGTGCCTGCTCACCAAGGGATAGAAGGCAATGAAAAAGCAAATGATCTAACTAGGAAAGGAGCGAACACTCCACTAACTGGACCAGAACCGTTCTGTTTTCCAAACGGGAACCAACTGAAAGCGGAACTGAAGAATCCGGAAGACTCCATCCGTAACTTGGAATGGGTGTCCTCCAACGGTCTAAGACACTCGAAAAAGTTCCTCAGAACTTACGACCGAGAAAAATCAAAGGTTTTCCTTGATTTAAGTAAAAAAAATCTTCGGATTGTCACGGGGTTTCTAACAGGACACTGTCTCCTCAACGAACACCTCAGTAGGCTGAAACTGAGAAACAACGGCGAATGCAGATTCTGTGGGGAAAATGGGGAAACACCAGAATACCTTATCACTGAGTGCGCTGAGACGACGACCATTCGTGCCATGAACTTTGGTACGTCTGATGTCCAGGATGGAGAGCTGGCCTGTGGAGCCGTCTCAGATACTGGCTTTTGTTAAAGCCCTGAGACTGTATGATGAGTTATAACTCGTTATAACTCAAGGAAAGGCAAGAATAGATCTATAAGGTCGCGGTGATTAACTCCCCTCCTAAACATTCTACATTCTACAACTCTCAAAACGTCTTCAAATTTATATTTATTAATAATTAAATTTACACATTTTTTCAAAACAGCTTCTACAAAACAAGTCTAATAATTCAGAATTATGGATTTGTGGCATATCATGTTATTACAATAAGCCCTTCATATATAGTTATATATATTCCATTTACTTCGAAATAAAGACGTGACGATACCTGGTTAACTTATTATTTTTCTGGTTTAATCCAGAATATGAGTAAAGTGAAAAAGAAAACTTCTGCTTTAAAAACGTGATAAAATGCAATTTAATACTGAAATATACTCACGTAACTGTCTGGTTAGTAGAGATATCAGAGGTTATGAACTTTGCTTATTCCCTTACCTGAAAGTAAAAAAAAATAAAAATTAGTAAATAATATAAGCTGTCATAAAAGGTTTCAATTGTCAATAAGTATCTAAAATATTAATTAGTATATTCACAATCATGTACTGTATGATTAAATTTTCTATAATAAATAACTACAGCGCATTTAAAAACTATCCAAATATATGTTAATATCAAAGTAAATAGATATTTTGTATTATTATTTTTATATCATTTAATAACAATAATCTGCTGGTCATATGACAAGTGTAAAACTTTTCTTATAATGCTGAAATTATAGGGTTTTCCTAATCGTATACGCAATGCAGCGATGGTACAACATTCGTGATATTCCCCCTACTACGTCTCATATTACAATTTTCCCCAATTGTAATTTGAAACACTGGTGGGAAATCAATAGATAGTAACTAATTGTGCATATGACCGTATATAATAATTTTGTGTATACTCAAAGTTATAGCGTTTGTTCATTTTCACAAAGTGGTGGCCCATGGTAAAAAACTTAATAAAAACATTAAAATTTAATGTTTTAAGTTTTCTACTGAAAGTAACATCCGAAAAATGACAGAAAATTGTAGTATAACAACCCAGTGTCGTCAACAATGTTGAAGAGGTAATATTTTGGCCAACTGTATAACAAACAATTTAAATTAAATAAAGGAACCTTACTTAGAAAACGAGAGAGTAAAAAAGAGGCACATGCGAAACATTTTTTGAAACCTCGCCGAAATGTCTAGTATTTACCAAAAAGTTTCATCAAAAATTGACGGTCTTTCTTACTTTCTTAAAAATTTTATACTCAAAACTTGTCATATCAAACCATTTTTAATAAAACTTTTTTTTCAATACATAAAGCTAACAGTAAATAAACATAAAATAGTTAATTTTGTTTATCGCTTCCACAAATTTCTTGTTCAGAAATATTTTCATTTTCTTTTCTGTACAAACGAGTGGGTGTAGCGAAAGACACAGATTAACAATTTTTTCAAGCATTGTGGCAATAGAAGAATATTTTTTAGATTTTGAGTTTGATATGTAAAAAAGAGGACTTTTTCAATGCGTAAGAGAAAAGAGGACAGTGAGATCAAAAAGAGGATTGTCCTCTGGAATAGAGGACGGTTGGCAACACTACCTTACGTTGCGTTAAAAATATTTTTATTGTGAATTACCTCGGATGCGCCCGACAGAAGTTAAGAATATTTTGGAAAGCAAATTTGGGGAGAATCGGTTATGTAAATCAAACGCTAAATTTGTAAATAGCCCTACTTATTATTTTATTAAATGAAATGAAGGGAGTGCAGTACTCTACCTGCAATTCACAAGTAAAAGAGCACGGCAGAGAAAACCTTCATCACGAGCTTCATCACTATTACAAACAATCCAAGAATGTAGTTTAATATAAGAGAAATAATAATAATACATATACTGTCTTCATACCAGGGTTTGAAGTTTAACCCTATTAAAACATTCATAGCCGGAAAGGTTTTGTTAGTTAGCTTAACAGGTCCCTGGACTCGGTAGGCTACTCAGCTAGAGTTGATTTGTTTGGTACCACTATCTTTAGACTATAAGTTATACCATTCTTTGGTTTTGACTGCTCATTTGTGTGCTAAGATATTCGCCTATGCACGGTTGGAAAATATTAGTAAACTCAACAAGGCCCTTATTATCACACTAAGTTATACTGAACCAAAAACATCGGCACGAATGGACAGTAAATGATTGTCTTTATATTTAATTTTAAATTAGAAATTATACATTATTAATTATTATATTACAGCATAAATTGAACCCATTATATACAAACACACGCTATTTCCTTTGTCACATCAAATAAATAAGGAAAAAAATTAGCACAGAATATTAAAATAGAAAAATAAAATATATGCTTTGCCTAACACTAGTTAAATAATTAGGAAACGTTTAATTTACCTTTAACATTCTTTGTCACAAAAATTACAAACCAAAAATAAAATCAATGCGTCTCAAAGTAGTCTGTAGTCTCAAAGCTATTACCTAACACCTATCAATTCTACTCGTCGTCTGATTTCCCTCTCCCTAGTTTGCGAATAAAATTTTTAAAATCAATGTGTCTTAAAAATTAATGTTTTTAATTTAAAGAAATATGTCTATTATTAAATAGGCATTTCAAATTAGACTCTACTTTTAATTAAAATGATAGACAATATAATACCCTTTCTCACTGGATAGGCTATAGCTTTAATTACAAGTATGCATTTACAAAAAGAGAGCCAAGTTTATAGTTTTTTTAACCTTTTTAAACTAAATTTAAATTCATATTATTATTGTTTAGTAATTTGGTACACGCCTGTAGATGCAATTAATATAAAGTACACCGGATTGTCTTTAAAAGAGCAAAAAATTTTTTATTATTGACATTTTGAGAAAAATGGATTTTTTCATAAAAATTTTTTGCTTGTTCTAAAAAGGTTAATTCCGTTTTACATTTCTAAATTTCTATACTGTTTTAGAGGACTTGGCACGATTTGATGGTCGAATGTTGAAAAAATAGAGAATAACAAAATTAAAATAATAATAAAAAAATTAAATTCTAGAATTTTCTAAATCCTAAATTTTAGAATTTCATCAAGGTAAATAAAAAAAACTGCAGGTCTAGTCCAGTAAAAGAAATACCGGACTTATTACTGTAAAACCTTATTTTCCGAACTGAAATCAAGTATGTAAAGGTGTTTTTTTTTCAATGCAGATATGATATAAAAATAACTTTAGCCAATGGTCCTTTGTTATTTATAAAGAGCAAATTTGAATCTGTAATGAAAATAGATCAAAGTTACAAGTTTGAAACTTATTTAGTATACATTTCTGCGTACTGCCATTGTTATATTTAACAGAACGCCAGTTGCTACATAATGAGAGGATTATTACAGCCGTCCGTATTTGGCCAGTTTAACTTTGGGATAGTCCCTCCTAATACAAGTTATAATTGGGCAGACTATTCCTAATTCCTAATAGATAAGTAAACAGTTTAATTACTAGACTATGGGATTCCGTGTTTATTTATTTACTCAGAGCCGATTTTACATTGTGCTACAAAATGCAACATACACAACAACCCTAATTAGTTCATTCTTATTAATGATGATGTTGCTTCTAACGGAGAAAATCTAGAATTTCTTTTTTTTTCTCAATTACTGAATTTCAACTAAAATCAGTATTTTTAGACTTTGTTTGCCTTTTTGAAAAAAATACTTTTTTCTGCGACTAGCCTAGAAAATGCAGTTTAACACACGGAAAACTCGATCTAAAATCGGCGTTTTGCAAACTGTTGTGTGCTCAGGATTTAGCGCACGACATGTGTCATTTTGCACCTCCAATGTTTAGCTGAAACGCCAAACGCAACGCAGCCGTCAGAAAAGTGTCCATTACATCGCAAATTATTTCACAAAACTGGCAAAAACTGAGTGAGTCTGCTGCTAATTTTTAGTCGTAGAAAAAGTAGTGTAAAAAACTCGTTCGAAAACTTCTTTGTACGCTCTTGTCTGCAGCTCGAGCCAACAAACTGTGGAACTCGTATGCAAAACGTCGTTTTCGAAACTCGTTGTTTAATATACTATTTTTCACAACGCACAAACCAGCGAATTAAAAACGTTACGCTTTCTAAGTTCGATTAGCGGAACGCCAAGCAGTCGATTTTGGTATTATCGTTGCCGTGCGAATCGTTTTCTGGATACCGGTTCAGCACATATTGGCAGCATCGCAATTTCTCAGGTATCTAATAGTTTGCTAATAGTCAAATGTGGATAAAACTATGAAAGATACCTTATTGTTGAGTTATGTCTTTGAGTTATGTCAACCTATTTTCCTATGGATATGTCGATATGTCATTATTATTATTATACGAGGGAAGTGTTGAAGACCCTTCTAAGCATTTTCGATGTTTTGAATTTTTTGTAAATTATCAATTACATTTTGAGGAATTGATAGAAGAAGAGACAGTTTTCATTAAAAATCAAGAGAACGCACAAAATCACAATTTTTCTATTTTTACTGACAGTTCGACAAGCAAAACGATCCTTTAAGGTAGTCGTTTTTAAATAGCTTAGCGCAATGGGTAAAGACGCTAAACGCGTCAGATGAGAATACCCAAATAGGTAGTTAAGTGCGCGCTAAGCGAAAATTAACGTCATATACGCTGAGCGTTTAAAATCGCTTAGCGTTTTCTAAGTTACAATCACTTCGATTGCGCTAAGCGATTCGAAAACGGCTACCTTAAAGGATCGTTTTGCTTGTCGAACTGTTAGTAAAAATAGAAAAAAATGTGATTTTGTGCGTTCTCTTGCTCTTCAGTGAAAACTACTTCTTCTATAAATTCTTCAATAAGTAATTGATAATTTACGACTTGGTACCTATAAATATTGTTCCAAACATCGAAAATACTGAGAAGCGTCTTCAACATTTCCCTCGTATAATAAGAATAATGACATATCCATAGAAAAATAGATATTGGATATCGCATCTGTTGACGGATGAACAGAATGCAATTAAAATAAATTGATGTCAAAAAACTCTACACCGGTTTAACGCAGGAAACTCAAAAAATATATACAGTATTGTCAGTGATGATGAATCGTGGATTTACTCTTATGAATCTGAAAATAAATGTTAATCGGCTGTTTGGGTATTCCGAGATGAACCAAAACTGACGAAATTTATCACTTCTGAAAGTAATTTCAAAAAGATGGCGACATTTATCCCAAAAGCTGTTCAACAATTCATCTGCAAGATCAAAGAACTGTTACTGCTGAACGGCACATATCTATTTGTTTGCCAGAAGTAATTGTTGAGTTCCGAAAAACCAACCCTCAACGACGAATAATCCTCCACCAAGACAATAAAGTTTCTACACAGCTCGAAAAACTATTGAGTTTTTAAGGCAAGAAAACATCGAATTGTAGGTCCATACTCCATACAGTCCCTACCTAAGTCCTAACGACTTTTTTAATTTTCTAAAAATTAAGAATGAGCTGCATGGTCAAAGGTTCCAGTCCCCAGAAGAAAGTCAGCGCCTTCAAATACGTAATTTAGAAGAAACCAACAAGCGAGAGGAAGGATTGCTTTCAGAATTGGTTCCAACGGATGCAAAAATGCACTTCTCTTCGTGGAGAATAATACTTCGAATAACAATAGTGTAACGTTTTTAGTTCGTTACATGTCTTTTTTATATATAATATATGATGTCTGGGCCTATCATCACCGGATTCCCTATCGTTCAGGCCGGATAATTTAATTGACGCACTTGGCGTAATTTTTACGTTCTCTAGTCCACAACCCTGTTATCGTTTGACACAACCCTGCTATCGCTCTGAGGAGGCGCTGTCAACATCGCTTCTGTCAACTCTCTCTGTGCTTAACCTCACTTTGTTTTTGGCCGGTTGCGGCACGGTTGCAAATCCTGCTTTTAGAAATGGCAATTTAAATCTTGCTGCAAAATCTGAATCAGCTGCCATTTCGAAGCTACAGGGTAGAGTTTTGGATTGACCCACCTTAACTCGTATTTGTATTTTTGCTGACACGTTGGTGTACTTTTCCTGTTGTCCTCCAGAATGTTAAATGGAAGAAAGGACAGTTCTTTTGTTTATTATTGAGCCCTCGGAAGTGTTCCAAGGTACGGATTATTTACAAGGTACGGCATTATACAAGGTCCTAGTAGTATCCAAGGTACGGGTAGTGTTCCCCTGTACCGTTGTCTCATGGACGGACTGTGTCCAAGGTTATGGTCCAAGGTTATGGTCCAGGTTACGGACATTATTCAAGGTCCTAGTAGTGTTCCAAGGTACGGGTAGTGTCCCCATATTGCCACAGTATGGATACAGCGTAAGCCCCATGCTGCTACGCTCCCGTTTCTAAGCCTGGTCAGTAGCTGCGGCTGTATTGATTCATGGTGTCCTCATTCTGGCCCCTTTTGTTGTTTTGGCCAACAGGATCGCCGACAGACAGTACAGAGATATGAGCCTACCTCACGCTGCTACTCTTCGAAACAGGATTGCCTCAAGAACAGCTAAGTGTAGATTTAGGTTGTGATTTTCAGTCGATTTTCAGTCTTAACTTAACGTACATTTTAAATAATATCGTACAGACTATATTTAGTGGTTAGATTATTAAGAACATTTATGTCGATTTAGTATTTAAAATATGATTTAGATCTTAGGTTTCATTACATTATGTCTTGTAATGGTATTACTTTTATAGATATTTAGTACAACTCTTAACACCACTTTCTTTTACATATAACCACTATAATAATTATTAAAATTGTACAATGCTATTTACCATCACAGTCCATCTTGAATAAATATAGTCATTAGTTTTAAGTAATATACAACTGTGTTTTCTTTCTCTGTACATGCCTGGCGCACAATATCTATATTTTTTGTTTATTGTTATTGATTAATTTTCTCTCTAGTGAAATACCTTATCCACGACTGCTCTCCGATGAAAAGCTGCCGTTCGCAGTGGTAATGTTTTATAAAAAAACGCTACAATAGTATTTCTAAGTTATCCACTGTTTTTATTTTCTATCTTTATATGCAAATTATACAAGACAACCCTCTTATACCTTCTAGTGTTACTGAACAATAACGTATAAGAGTCGACGAGAGTGCAATATTACTTAAGAAAATACTTAACAATATTAACAATAAAGTTAATCATATTTATGTAAACTTAGTTCAAACTTCGAAAGTGTCAACTTCTTGTTCAAAACCTAATTTCATATTAAAACTTAACTCATATATTTTAGTAAAACATACTAAAATTTAACTTCATATTTCGTTCATCTCAACTTTATAATGTGTAATTAATAAGTAATTAGCTTGATGTAACTTTTGCCAACACTGATGATAATAATAATCATTAAAGCACGTAAAAAAAACGTATAAAGAAACATTATTATCCTTTTATATTACTCTATAAAAATGCCATCATGGAATGTGGAAAAATATAACCCAGTTTTCATTAAAATATTACATATTAAACCGAAAACCAACATGAATATTAAAAATGATGTTGCCTTATATTTTACATATCCATCTAAATGAGTGCCTAATTAAAAACATTGACATAAATTGCAATGTTTTCTTTCTCTCTCTATCTTTTAGTTCTTTAATCGCAGCGGCTCGTATTACTTGTTAGGTTTGTATCTTTTGACGTATAAGTGCTTGGGGAATGTTTTCAATCATTTTCAAAAGGGTGTCGTTTCATTTTTATTTCATAATAGCTCGTTGAAACGGAGATGAATAGAGAAGTATGTCTTTACATGGTACGCAGCCTTATTTTGATCTTTATCAGATTCTTGAAATATTAGAAGTAGATATTCATATTCGGCTATACAGATACGTATTATTAAGTAGCTCTTTGTTTATTTGTTAGGTATAATAATGTATAAAATTGCTACCATTACATATATCCTGATAATAAATTAATTATTAAGGTTTCATTAGGGTAGTTTTAAAATTATTAATGATGAATTCGGAAAACTAAATATTAGGTAAGGGGTCTCAATATTCCTTGGACATTTAAACTACTACATTTCCTCCTTGTAGAATATCTTAACCATCTAAGATTCGGTAATGACATAGTCCTAATTATCAATAGATCTGAAGAACTACAAGCATAAATTAACGAACTAAATACAGCCAGCAATAAGGTAGGTCTCAAAAAGAATTTAGCTAAAACTAAAGTAATGTACCTAAGTACAATTAAATAGTGGCTAGAAAAGACATTCTAATAAATAACACAACACTGGAAATAGCAGAAGTATATATTTGCGACAACTAATACACTGTTTGAGATCTTTACTACCAGAAATCAACAGAAGAATTAAGTTAGCATGATGTACTTAAATCATCGATTGCTACTTTATCTAAAGAAGAAAATAATCGATCAATGTGTATTATCAGTTATGACATATGCATGCAAAACCTGGACAATTACAACGGACATTATAAAGGAAACTGCAAGTCGCACAACGCTCAATGGAACGAAATATGCTGTGAATAACCAGGAGAGACCGTAAAAGAATAGAGTGACTACGACATAAGACTCAGGTAATAGATGTCATCTATAGATTCAAATCCTTCAAGTGGCAATGGGCAGTACACCTGGCAAGAAAGACGGACAACAGATGGACCATAAAAATTACAGCATGGTACCCACGAGGAATTAAGAGACCTAGAAGAAGACCGAACTTGAGATGGGACCATGACGGTAGGAAATTATTCAATTCAATTCAAAATGTCTTTATTAAGTACTCGTATATAAACAATTATTGTATAAAAATTAAAATAATAACGAAGGCGACGTTCACATTTGTGCTCTTCCACGCAACCATCCAAAAAAAATTCACAGATTTTGCAACATGCGCAACCATCATAGGCGTATTGAAAATACCAGACACAAGTCGGCGGTTGT
Source organism: Sitophilus oryzae (assembly GCF_002938485.1). Classification (NCBI taxonomy): domain Eukaryota; kingdom Metazoa; phylum Arthropoda; class Insecta; order Coleoptera; family Curculionidae; genus Sitophilus; species Sitophilus oryzae. The sequence goes on along the minus strand of NW_022146304.1, from coordinate 2,612,003 downwards.
CGAAGAAAAAAACTTTTTTTTACACATCCCTTAATTTTAAATGAACTTATTCGATACTTTACGGTCACCCTTATAATGTTTACTACTGAGCTGTGATATTTATTTCTTGGTTACAGAAACCATGCAATGTAAGGTCGTGGCGGTAAGCAGCAAAAATAAATTACATTAATAAAAATTAATGTAAAAAGTTTTTATTATTTTTCTAAAGTAATAACCATAAATATAAAATCTTGACACTTAGTGATGGTGGTTTCATTATGTTGTTCCTTGCATTGGACTTTCTTAATTAGATATAAATCTGAAACAAAATTTCAGATTTTAATGGTAGGTACCTATAATTTTTTAATATTAATTCTAAAAATAAGAAAGTAAACGTAATAATAATTAATATCGGTTTAAAGGTCGAAACTACCAGTTTGATTAGATTATCGATGTATACTCTGTTTTTTTTTCTCAGGTAAGACAGACGATGACAAGAAAAGCAGATGACATCCCATACCAATCTATTTATTTTACTACAAAAGGTTTCCAATATTTTTTAAGTTAGCTATGGATGGGTTTAAATATAAATCCGTCATACGTCGTCTCTTGTTGTTTTTAACCAGTTTTATTGGTTTATTTCAAAAATGACAGATAATATTTCAATTTTACTGGTTTGACGAAACGATGAACGACAAACGGACGCCGAATTAGGATATCTTTGACATGTGTGCCTGTCTAGAGGCCTGTCAAAATATTTTTGAAATGCTGCGAATAAGAAACTTCTTATTTCTTATGAAAATCATTTTTTATTATCTTGGCTGTCCGAGACGTTTTTCATATCCGTACGTACACCAGTGGTAAGTCACGGTAATTTTTATTAACCATATTCATATTAGGTATTATTACTTACCTTCCTGATTTATATTTCCTTTTGTCTCTGATGGTCCTTCAATATCTTCCAAGGTCGAAGAAGAAGTACCGATTGTAGTTACTGATAAAACTTTAGCAATTTTCTTGCGATTTCTATAGGCTCGACAACGTTCGACATTTAATTTAATTTTTCTAGCTTTTTTTTTCATCTTCTGTAGTATTTAAGATTTTTTTTAACGAAGATTCAGTTAATGAACGATGAACCGTTTCGCTTATCCGCCACTTTTTAAAAGGTACCACAGACCACTTGATTCGAGTCATCACGTGAACTATTGGATTTTATATTTATATATTATATTTGCATTTTATATCCGATTCAACTTATGACTTCCGATCTGATTACTCCTACACTGATATAATCTGTATTACGACTTATGCTAGGTTAATTAAGGAAATTTGCCACCAATTTTGAATTAAGTTATACTGCAAAGACTAGCATAGGCTATGATTTGTCGTTGTCAATTATAATTGAAAAGTAAAAATACTTAAAAATATTATTTTTATAAAGCCACAAAGGAGAACAACAAATTGATAATGATTAAATAGACCATCCAAGAGATAATGAAATAAAAAAAATAATTGAGTTTTAACTGTCATAATTTACAAGGAAAAAGCAGTTCTAGTATAATTCAATAGGTTCAAACTTTACACGACCATTAGTTTTTACCTTTTCGATAAGTTATGAGATCGTTGGGATACGAGAGGTGCTTAGACATTTTCATTTTCAAAAACGTCTTGTATTTCGAAAATGAATTTTACTTCGAAGTGCAAGTAAATTAGTGGATATACCTAAATAAGCCAAATAGCTATCTTTTTTTCAAGTAATTATGTTTATAAAATAGACTAGTATTGTTTTAACAAATACTTATACGTATATTACGTCAAAGTGCAGAGGCAACATTATTTTTGATGTCGACTGTAAAATAATGTGAAAATTACGGGAGATATAAAAAATGATATACAAATACATAAAACATGATAAAAAGTTTAGCAAATATTATATTATAGTACATTTGCTGGATCTGTGTCTATGAAAAGAATGCGGACAAAAAACATTTAAATAAACAACAATATATTTTATTCGTCGACTTGACGAGTACGTCACCGCAAATCGCTCCGCCCACTCATTTTATTGGCTACTTGCAAATTTGTCGAATTTTTATTGATGAGAGGTGTCGTCTAATTTTTTACGAAAAACATCGAGAAAATATCGTTTCCCCTCTCACCGATACCCCGTAGCTATAGAACGGACAGACGTACTGTACAATCAAAAATAACATACATGCATACATATAAATTTAAAATGTGGTAAAATACAAATATGAGGTATGGGTGCAAAATATGACATGTGCATTGGTGGCTTACACACTGGATAAAATCAAAAAAATTGCTAATCAATTAAAAAATGCAATAAAGAAGTTAGCGTCTTTTCAACTTATATTAATAACAATTAAAGTATACTGAAATCAATAAATTTTACAACTAGACAATTCCATAATTTCGGAGAAAAAAGAATATTCTCATATGTATCGATTTAAAGTCTAAAGCACTTCGCTATTAAACTCTCAAGAAATCAAATTTAATTAACTAACCCAATCCCGTAAGGACGCAACTGAAATAAAAATTACAGAATGGTTTTTATATGAAAAAATACATCTTGATACATGGAAGACGTGTACTAAATTTTATAAAGATATTTAAAATAGTATCAGTGTTATTATAAAAAAAAATGATTTTCCTGAAAACTTTACCGCCCTGTATAAAAATGGGAGGCAACATTACTTCTGATACTGTTAAATAATATGATAATTAAGAAATATATAAAAAAATTGTGTACAAATACATTAAACAGAGAATACAAAATTATATACATACATATAAAATTAAGCGTAAGTACCGTAATAAGGATAATACCTTATTGTTTACGAATAGAGTGTGAGCTTACAAGACTCACAGTTACGAAAAAAATAAAATGAAATATTCATGAAATATAACACACACCCTATTAGCTTCACGGCTTATACAATCGAATAAATCACATAATATTTCTCTCACCTACATACTTGACTTAAAACTCAAAAAGTACTCACCAGTATCTTAAACCTAACAGATTTTAATCAATTTTCAACACTTTTAACACTTCGAAGCGTATTTTAACATTATGGATCATTTTATTTACGACCTCTACCTTATTTCGGCCTTCGGACGACCTTGCCCTATTCCATATTCCTATAACGCCGGCTAAACTATCGACGTGTTGACAGGCAGGTTATCGAACCCATGCGGCTCTAGCATGTCGTTTTTTCAAAGATGGGTTCCATATCAAGGCGGCCAGAAGTATTTTCTATACTAAAAATATGTTAAGGCGGGTACGCATATGAGCACGAACGCGAATGAGGCAGCCCGAGGACGCATGAGCATACGTATGTGTACGTCTGAACGAGGCGTGCAAATTTGTTTGAAGCCGTATGCATTCGGCCGCTTAAGGCTAAAGCGGTGACAGTTTTCTCGGCTTGATGATGGTTTTGTTAATATGGTCCGCAAAATTCAATTTGGTATCCAGCCACACCCCTAAGTATTTTAAAGAATTACTTGGGTAAATTACAGTTCCTTGTATATAAAAATGTACCGGGGATATTTTTCTTTTTCTGGTCAGTAATATTGCTTCAGTTTTATGTGAAGCTACGGTATAATACAGTTTGAACCGAATCAAAAGAATCTCGCAAGAAAAACATTTAAATTGTGTTTGAATTATCATACGATCTCAAAGTTTTATTATTTAGTGTAATTTGAATGATGACAGATTAGTAAATATTATTGTTGTAGTATCTGTGTACGGTTTTAATTAGTAAAAAAAACTTACACAAAGTTTCGGTCAGATGTTTCACTGAACGAAACATCATGTAAATTAAAACAAAATAAAGAAAATGGGAGTCCAAGAAAACTCAAATATCACAATCATAAAACTTTATCTTATTTTAGAAACAACCGTAATTTTAATTAAATCACAAAAATTACAAAATCCTATTATTAAAAAATAGCTAACAGCACTGCCGATTTCTAGCGCTCCCCAATGGTTTTAGTTTATAGTCACAGTGCAGTGGACAATGGGAACCGCAATGCTGCAAAATAGCTCAGGATAGAGAACAAGTTAATCTTGTACTTTCTCCATTTAGGAATATCAGCATTGAAATACAAGGATTAAGTCAGAGTGTCTGATATGTTTTAAATAATGATATGATTATGATTATATGACAATTTTTTATAATAGACATAAAATTATAACAGAATTATTTCGGAGATAAATTAAAGGTAAAAAGACAGTTTTTGATTTTTTTTGAGGAAAGTGAAATATGTTATTCACTTGTAATCCTCAAAAAGGGATATTTAAAAGAATTAACTTATATGGATAAAATAAAAATAAAAAATATGGATGACTATTTATTATTTTTCTTGGAAATTTCAAGTTCTTGTACATTGTATCGGTATACTCTTAAATTAATTTTCTTGGGATATTAGGTTTCGAAAACGCTGACTTATGTTTTCATTATGTTTAAAAATATTTTTTATTTAGTCTGTAGCACGATCTTTATCTGCCAAGCCCGAGCTCAGAACCAGTTAAAGGCTCAATACTGTACAATGCCAAAAAAATTTACAATCATATGCCTTTGAATATCAAGTCGCTTTCATTCTGTCCCGCATTTCGCAAAGCTCTTAAATCATACTTATTGGAGAGAGTCCTATATGCGGTGAACGACTTTCTTGTTGATTACATGATGATATCCATTTTCCTATTGTAAAATTTTATTGATACGCCTTTTTTGTGTTCTGCAATGTCCATGTTGTGTTTTATTTGTAATTTTAATGACGTAATTTTTTTTCAATTGATGTGTATTGTATGATATTTTTTATTACTTGTATATTTTTTGTGCTTTGTTTGTTTTGTAAATGCTTTGTCGATAAAGCTATTTTGTTTTTTTGTACAATAAAGCGTTATTTATTATTATTATTACTATTATTATAGAGAAACGTTTCGGCCAACAATACAGCCTATACACAAATTACAACATCCACAACATATTACAACTTTTATTCACTCTTTACAAAAATGTATGTTAAAAAGTTAAAAAAATGTGTTAAAATAGTTACAAAACAAACATATAGATAATTAAGGGTTTAATGAGTTATATTAATAAAAAAAAATATGACAAATAATAAAGCCCTAATCTTAAGATCTTATTCTTATCAAAAACATTCTTTCTCATTTATTTTTTAAGTCTATAAAATGCTTGAAAGAATGAAGAAACCGAAACTCGGAGCGGCGTTTTTAAAAAATTTTATTTTCAAAACTTACAGTTACAACATTAAGAAAATAACCAAAAATGACAATAGGGTGAGATTATTTTGCTTTTATGTGGAAATAATGCTTATTCGGGGGAAGACGATCTTCTGCAGCTATTCTTGGCATGGCTTTGATTTGCCGGATACATAACTAAAGTTATTTTTTAACACTTACCATAAAAGAATTGACAAAAATTTTTAATATCCAAAAACATACAAATGCTGTAATATATTGTAAACTACGAGTTTCTGTTCAAAAATGGCAGTTTCATTTTCAAAAATTAAATTTGCAATAAAAATGCAATGGATAATTATTTCGTTCATAACGTTCTATGAGTTATTAATAAACTATTTTTTTGTCCTCACATTACTTACAGAATACCTAAATTCTGACGAATAATATAAACCCACAGTTAAACCTACAATTATCCTAGATTAAAACATTATCGTTATTTTTTAATATAAGTATAGATCTCTTGAAACAGATTACAAAGAAAGAATATAATATAAAAACAAAATAATTGTGCTTAATAAACTCCAGTTTCTTTTTATTATTACAAATGATATAATTGGCAACATTGGGCTAAACAATCCGTAATGCAATTGGTTTCGTCCAGTGACGTCTTCGCAGCGGGGTACAAGAGAAAATAATTACCCCCTGTCCGGACATTTTCTTCCTGTTAACGGTTTAATTTAATGCTCCAAAGATAAATTTGCCGGAACATTTTAATCTGCCCTATTTGTCGTAAGGATTAATGATCTTACATCAAGTGTTAACATAGTTTGGAGTGTATTTATTATGTGAACAATTACCTCGCTGAAATGTCTACATAGTTTAATGTAACACAAGAGACAAGTCTTGTAAAAGTTTGGGTTTGCGATGTAGGATTCAGAACCAGAGGGGACATGAGAGGAGGATAAGGGATATAAATGACTAATTATATCAATATGAATGTTGTAGTTGTAGTTCTTACCCAATTGTGACCATTGTAGATTGGGAGGTGTGGAAGATAACCACCGGGACCTTATAGATCTGTTGTGTCACCCCCTCATGAGTTATAACATATCATATAGTCTCGGGGCTTTGACAAAAACCAGTATCTGAGACGGTTTTACACAGGTTAGTTCTCCATTTCCGATATCAGTAGTATTTAAGGCACGAATGACTGTCGTGTCGTCTTAGCACAAAATGTTTACTACTGAGATTGAGAAGACAGTGTCCTGTTAAAGAAACTAACAATTCGAAGATTGTTTTTACTTAAATCAAGAAAAATCTCTGAAATCTTTGATTTTTCTCGGCTGTAATGAGAAATTTTTGGTAACGTCTTAGACCGTTGGAAGATTCCCATTTCAGGTTATGGATGGAGTCTCGAGTTCTGCTTTAGGAGTGTTCGCTCATTTTTTAGATAGTTCGTTTGCTTTTAGGTACTCGGCGGCGTAGAGGTACAGCTCTCGTCTACCAATACAAAGTTTGTGGGTTCGAATCCCACACCCGGTATTTTATCAGCCGACTATTTTTAATAAAATAAAAATAGTTTGGGTACCTAGGTCGACTCAGCCTTAAATGGGTACTTGGGATTCACAATCCTGAGGTAATAATAGGCGGTTGAAGCGTAATGCTAGCCACATTACCTTCCTTGTATACCGAACGGCTTTAGCATGGCAAGCTGTACCTTGCCTACTCCCAAGGCGTTAAACACTATATACGGGAGCTATTACTATTATCATTTGCTTTTTCATTACCTTCTTTTCCTTGGTCGACTAGTTCCAGAGTAGGAGAACTTTATTTAGAGGCATACTAAATTTCAGTAAAAAGTCAGATACTTGTTATTTAATCAGTAAAGGTTAATATCAATATAGAGTTAATAAAGAGCTAGTAATTACAGTAAATAAACAATAAAGTTAATATCGTTATCTGGCCATGCGGGACTTAATATCTTACCGCTACGGCAAGTCGGATTTAGATACTCTGCGCTGTGTTTGTCATTTTGTGAAATCGGTTGACTAACCTGATGATGGAGTAGGGCTACGAAACCGGTAGTGAGAGTAGGGTATTCCCCATTATGACGAACAAAGTGTGGAATTAATACTAGAGCTGGCATTTCTGGTCTTGCGTGACGATTTTCGTGTGTACGAAGAGTACGGTCAACACGTTTAGCAAAATAAGATGTACTGAATAAAGACAGAAGGCAAGTTTCGCTTGCCAGCATGGTATATAGCAGTTCAAGGCAAGAAGCTCTTATATAATTTTATTATATACCTAAAAACTACAAGAAATATTTTTTCATTTTATATTGTTGCGGACCCGTGTGAACTCGGGCTAAGACACCCGGTGCCGTTCGAAAAGTGTTCGAGAACAAATAGAAGCTGGTGAGACGAAGAATGCGATTAAGAATTTTCCAGTCAAATCGGAACTGTCTGTTTCTCTCATATATAAGCCGACGCCTGGAGCCTGAAGAGGACAGAAAGAGCCGGTCGACCGACGTTACAGTTAAGTTGCCGCGCTAAATTCAAAATAAATTCATTTTAGATAAATAGTTAGATAAATTGTAAATAAGTTATAAATAGTTCTTTAAGTAGTTTTATCGTTATTGTTTTGTTACTTAGTGTTAAATAAATTGTGACTTTCTATCCACACGGAACCGACGAAAAACCTAACAAAATTTTGGGATAGCCGAAAAAAGCCTTTATTTACTATCGATAGTTCAAGGCAAGAAACTATATAATTTTCTTATATAATTTTATTAAAGAATTAATTAGATATAGTAGAATTTCAACAATTTTGTACGAATTTAAAAACAGTTTTAACCATCCTGGAAACTATAAAATATTCTCTAAATAAGAATAAAAGAAATTTAGCGAGAAGAGAAATATATTACATCATTTTGTCTCTTTCTACTGCTCTAGCCGGAGACAACAATGGCATTGGGTCTGAGAAAAGGACAGTCACACTACTCCTGTCGATGTAAAACCTCTCGAAGTAAGTGGGCTTTGTGCAAAAATCGACCCAGGAAACACATATCCACTCGACCGTCTCCATACTGTCCTTCGTTCGGTAATAAGCACCTCGAGGGGACATCTCGAGGTTTCCAAACGCTTTAGCAGTTCGCACTTTGGTCGTAGAGATCGAATCGTTAAATATAAGGGCGAGTTACGTAGAAAGGAGGAGAAAATTTAAAAAGGGAGCATTCTGAGAATTTTTGATCCTCAGATCATGTCGATAGAACAATCCTAAAGTTAACATATAACCTTTGTTGCCATCATGAAAAACCTGTAAAGAAATACTTAATGTAGGTGTATAAACACTCAAACAAAAATATATTTTTCTACAGACGTCAGTAAAAATGTAATTTTTAACGCATGCTGTCAGTGCCTAAAATGTAACATTATGTCACTGATGGTAAAAGTCATTTACTTTTAGCACTGGTGGTAACGAATAGTGATAAGGACAGATTACAGCTTAGAAATACGTAGTGACGCGATGTGTATTTGCAAACAGTCCACGTGTTTATCAAAAATATTGATATTTTAATACAAATTTTGTGAAAGTGAATCAAATTATTACGTGTAAAAATATTTGTTACACGTAAAAAAACTATTTTATTAATTTTTTATTTGAGGCGTTTAAAAGTATTTGTTACAAGTAAAAAACTATTTTTAACGTGTAAAAATATCTATTTTTATCGCATATAAAACTATTTGTTGCAAAAATTATTGTCGCAATTTCTTGGATTGACAGAGTTACAAATATCGAAGTGTTACGTCGTATGAACAAAAAAGAAGAGATACATAAACCCCTTAAAGACCCTACGAAAAAGAAATCAGAATATTTTGCATATGATATAAGAGGTCTTAAATAAATATTATTTACTCTAGAATATTATGATGGGAAAATCCAAGACTTCCTCTGGATAGAACACCCTGAAGAACCTGATAGAGGTAGGTATACAAAAACATACCAAGTGGATTAAGCCTTTATATTTAAGCCTTTTTAGGGCAGTACTGTAGCGTTTTTTAAACAACTACCACTGCGAACGGCAGCTTTTCATCGGAGAGCAGTCGTGGATAAGGTATTTCACTAGAGAGAAAATTAATCAGTAATAATTAACAAAAGATATATAGATATTGGGCGCCAGGCATGTACAGAGAAAGAAAACACAGTTGTGTAATACTTAAAACTAATGACTATATTTATTCATGACGTTCTTTGCTGATACATGACATTGTAGAGTTCTAGTAAATATATAGTGGTTATATGTCAAAAAAAGTGGTGGTAAGAGTCGTACTAAATATCAATGAAAACAACTACGATAAAATACAGGACATGTAAAGTTTAAGAGAAAATATGAAATGTAGCATGACTTTAATTAATTTAATATATTCCATATGATGCTAAATCGAAGATGTTACAACCTGTAGATTCTAGAATCTATGTTTGATTATCCATCTATTAAAATAGTGCAATAATATCTATAAAAGTAATACCATTACAAGACGTAATGCAATGAAACCTAAGATCTAAATTATATTTTAAAGATTATATCGACATGAATGTTCTTAACAATCTAACCACTGAACATGGTCTGTACGATATTACTTAAGATGTACGTTATTGTTTAAGACTGAAAATGTTTTAGATGTTAAAATGTAAAACTAGAACTTAAATATACACTAAGCTGTTCTTTTATGTAACCTTGCTTCAAATAGTAGCAGCGTGAGGTGGTCTAGCATCTCTGTACTGTCTGTCGGCGATCCTGTTGGCCAAAACAACAAAAGGGGCCAGATTGAGGACACCATAAATCACTACAGCCGTAGCTACTGACTAGGCTTAGAAATGGGAGTGAAGCAGCATGAGACTCAAGCTACATCCACGCTGTGGCACTTAGATGTAAGAAAAAATCGTTCTTACTGGGGACACTCGTCCACAGGACATCTGTACATAAGATAATGTCTGTACATAAGGCACTACCCGTACCTTGGACACAGTCCGTACTTTGGACACAGTCCGTACCTTGGACACAGTCCGTACCTTGGAAATAGTCCGTACCTTGGAAATAGTCCGTACCTTGGACACAGTCCGTACCTTGGACCCTCGAAATAACAGCTGATTCAGATAACAGGGTTGGCGACTAGGGAACGTAAAAATTACGCGTCAAATAAACTATCCGGCCTGAACGATAGGGAATCCGGTGATGATAGGCCAGACATCATATATTATATATAAAAAAGACATGTAACGAACTAAAAACGTTACAGTACTAATTATTATTTTCTAGTTTGATCAAATTGACTTCAAAAATTTATAAACTAGCACATAGGAAGCAATCTCCTTAATAACATTTTTCAAAAAGTTAACAAATAAGGGAGTGGGGGAGGGGTCGATTTTTCAACCACAGACTGTTAAGCAAATAGATACTTATATAATGTATATACTGTATGTATCACCAATGTAAGAAAAAAGTGTAAGTTCATTTTTATTATCTCTGTAAGCTCTCTACTCAAAAATATGCCCATATCAAGTAAATCAAATTTTGCTTTTCGAGAAACTCGCATCCTATGAGAAATGATAGAAAATATACAGGATATGTTAAACGATTTTAGAAAATATCATCCGAGCCGTAAATTTGGTGCACCGAATAAAAATAATTAATCGTTACAGATACATTTGTTTCTACAGGGTTGTTCACCACATATACGACACGGAGTATTGTAGCTAAATAATTATATTTTTACAAATTGTAAGTTTTCAATATTTTTACAAGATACAGAGTATCCCAAGTAAATAAAAAATATCACAGTTGTATTTTTTTAAATGGAACACTCTCAATATTATTACATTTTTAGTTTCTATGATTAAAATAAAGGTAAATTTGATTAAGGTTTATCACCCTTAAACCTTACCGTTTTTGAAAAAATTTAAATTTTGTGAAATTGCAGTAAAAATTTTAAGGCTTCATTTCTCCAATGGTATCAAAGTTTTTAATACTAAATATTTACTGAAGTTTAATTATTGATCAGTTATTGTGTTGCAATAATAAAAATAATCCTACCTCATACAGAGTGTTTAAAAATTTATTTTAAATACTTTCTAGCTTTAAAGGGCAATAACTTGTTTAATTTAAATGGAATACCCTGTATATTTTAGGAGAATCAGATGCGCAATTTAATTGTCCATCAAATTGGATTATACCACTTTTACTTATCCCTTTAAGTTTTCGTATAAAATACATTTTCTTCTCATTTATCAATATACCTATGGAATATTGACATTTTAGATTGTTTTTAAAGCCTAACCTAACAAATGTACAGGTGCTAAAAACGATAATATTACCAGTCTACTTGTATATACAAATAAAACTATTTAAATCTTTATAAAAGAATGTACCATTAATTAAATATACCACCATTATTTCCGCCCAAATATTAATGAATTACATATTTAATTGTGTTAGTTAATAAATTATTCTAAACAAATGTGGATTTGGAATCAGAAATCAATATAATAATAAGTTAAGAAAATGAACGTCTCTATTGTTATAAATAAGCATCCGGCACAAAATGAAATAAAATTTTTAAGGTGTTACTTTTTACCACACTGTCTAATACACATACAAAATTAAGTTTTTTAGTATTTGGAGCAATTATTATTAATCAACGCAAACAGTCAATTAATGTAGTTTGAATACTGGAATCATATTAATTAGTACTCTTTTACAAATATTTAAACATTTTTTTAATTTTTTTTATGACATAAATGAACTAATCTTATCTAACGTTATCGACAATATTAGTATCTGTACACTTTACGTTAATTTGTTACATCTTTAAAAATAATCCAAAAATGTCAATATTCCATGGCTATATTGATAATTAAGGTCTAAATTATAAGAAAATGCATTTACTACGAAAACCTGAAGACATGATATAATAAAGAAAAATGATATAATGCATTTTGATAGACAATTAAATTGTGCATCTGATTATCATAAAATATACAGGGTGTTCCATTTAAATTAAAGAAGTTATTGCCGTTTATAGCTAGCTATTATTTAAAATAAAATTTTAGACACTCTGTATAAGGTAGTATAATTTTTATTATTGCAACACAAAATTTAGTAAATAGAAATAATACTTCAGTACAATATTTGGTTTTAAAAACTTAAATACGCCTGGAGAAATAAAGCATTAAAATTATTACTGTATTTTGACAAAAACCTAAATATTTCAAAAACGGTAAGATTAAACTGCGGTAAACCTTAATCAAATTTACCTTTATTTTAATCGTAGAAACTAAAAATGTAATAATATACAGGGTGTTCTGTTTAAAAAAATACAACTTTGATATTTTTTATTTATTTGGGCCACTCTGTATCTTGTAAAAATATTTTTATATTGTAGCTCTAATAGCCCTTCAACGAACCCAAAACTTACAATTTGCAAAAATCTAAGAGTTTAGCTAAAATACTCCGCATCGTATGTGGTGAACAACCCTGTATATTTTTAAATTTTTATCGCACGAAATTTGCATAGAAAATGCTTAGACAAAAATTGTTACCTATATGATACACAGAGTCATCAAGAACTCAATGTCACCAATGCTTACTGGTCTAATATTCAACCGCTTACGTTAACTTTTCGCGCCTATTCGGCCAACGTATAGATATGGTTGATTCAATGGTCAAGGCGCGCAAAGAAATAAGCATAGCAAACAAACTCGGCGATAATAGGTACACTTCCACGCGACTGATTACTTGGTTAAATTAAAGTGATCGATTTAGCGACCACCAACCTATAAAGGGTTAATAATTCTCGTTTTAAACTTCTTATAAGGAATTTCCATCCAGGTAACAAGGTAAGTCATTATAGTTTCTTTTTCGACTATCCACCATATTTTATTGACAAAACATTAAACGAGAGAAATACAAACCCCAAATCATAGACACAATGATAACAATACACAATATACACAACTTGCAATTCCATACATACATACGAACATCTTTCAAAACACAAAATACACTTAGATCCATTTTATCACATACTAAACCAATGAATACAAAACAACAAACAAAAAATGTAATTTACAAAATACCATGTGAATGCGATAAATTTTACATTGATGAAACATCTGTTCGAATTAAAGAACATAAAGATTATTTAAGAAAGGGAGATACAGGGTACAGAATAAATTTTAATAAAGCCAAAATGATAATGAAAGAATCGATAGATCAATATCGCCTCTAAAAGAAAAATAAAAGAGGCTTTTTTAATACAATCTAATAAAAATAAATGTATTGCTCATGCCTCTGTAGATGTTAGTAATGTATGGCAATCGCTTCTTTTATTTTAAAGAACATAACATAAATAAATATAACATACGTAAAAAATAAACATAATCATACAGAAAGTTTGGGGCTTTTTGGTTTTACCTTATTAAGTAATTGTTATCAGGTAGTAATTGTTAATTTTGAAGTTTAACTTGATGTAATGTCATTTTAACAGAAAGTCAACGGTTTTTGTAGAAGTATCTGTTTTAAAAAACTAAAGTGTTCTCGAATAGTTGAATTAAAACATTTTAAATACCTAGTTTTTTTCTTTGTATTCTTTTTGCTTCCGACGACGGAAAGAGATAAACTTTCTGAAACGTTAAGCATTTTTTTATTCGTTAGGCAAATTTGTATATCTGTAAACCTAACCTAACCAAACCAAACTTCTGACAAGTAGTTTCCGTTTGGATTAACGCAGAAGTGTACAAAAAATAACTATTTTATTTTGTAGATTTTCTTGCAGTGGTGAAATACCCATATAGGATTTTTTGGAGAGAATCTCTTTCAGTTTTAATGTATCTTGAAAGTTGCAGTAATAAAATGATACACATTTAAGAACAGCCTTGATTCGGCTTACGATATATTTTATAAATGCGTTCCTTTAACGGAAAATGTGACAAAATATAAGAGTGCTCCGGCATAAATCGAAAGACTAATAGCTTTTCAAAACGTGCCATCAGATGCCTTTTAAAACTGATGATCCTACATTTCCTGTTCGGTATACACATACAAGATTAATTACGGTTCTTAAATTTCCAAAAGAAAATCCGAAACACATTTTCGGCAATATTTTCCGCGTTGAATAGGCATCCAACGGCACAAACAGGGAGCGCTTTTTAACGCGACTGAAAGGAAGAATAATCTTATGCATACAGCGATGAGTTTTTCACTCTTATTTTTTTTTCTTTAAGAACTTTCTTTTCTAAGTGCACGTTGTAAATAGAAAATGAGAAGTATACTTTGGATAAACGATAATTTATTTCCTAAGTTTTACAGTATTCTTCATATGAGTGATTCTATTCTAAGACTGTGGTTTTCCTGTATTATTTCACAAGGAATTTTTTAAACAATTTCAAAAGTTTGCAAATTATACAGGGTCGCTCATATGTATGGGAATGGCCGATTATTAGGTAGAATAAAGAGATACCGCAAAAAATTAAATATAAAAGTTAAGGGCTCTAAATGTCTAGTAGCTAGTGGTAAATTTAAGTATACTGGGTCGGTTATAAAGTCGTAGCACATCAAAGTTTCATTTTCTTAAATGAAACCCCTTGTATATTATTGCGTATCTAAATTATTCCTTCAATTCTAAGCAATGATACACACAATGTACCTCAAACCAACCGTTTCCGAGTTATTGACTTTTAAAAATATCACTTATACAATTCAATTTTTTGAAAATTTTTAAAACAAATGAATTGAAATTTTCCAGTAACTGTGTCCGCCACTGGATATGTTCAAATTTTACACCAGATATTAATTTGGATAAAACCAAAAAATCAGCACATAAAAAAATATACCTACATAAAATCCATATTTTTATTGCGTTTAATGTTACCGATGGGCCTCGTGACCCGTTCCGAACTTTTTTAATACCGCTCCAATTTTAGGACTAATAAAAATGCTACAATAAAGCCGATTGCCATGAAATTAGATTAAATTTCCCGATAGAATGATAAAAAAGATGAATCGTTTGGAAGCCCCTCAACAAAGATAATAAAATGTGTGAGTACCGCGCACGTAAACATTGATGGCATGGTGGATAACGGACCAGGGCCCGAATTCTGGAACTTTGACATAAAAACGTTACGCTTTCAAAGCGATAAGCGAAATTATTCGATTAGTGCGTGGAACGCCAAGCAGTCTATTTTGGTATTCCTGGTTGCCGTGCGAATCGCAATTTCTCAGGTATCTAATAGTTTATTAATATTCAAGTGTGGATAAAACGATGAAAAATGTTAATGTTTGTGAATTTCATAACCTATTTTTGAGCTATGTCAACCTATTTTTCTATGGATATGTCATTATAATCGAGGGAAATGTTGAAGACCCTTCTCAGCATTTTCGATGTTTTGAACAATATTTATAGCTGCCAAGTTGTAAACTATCAATTACTTATTGAGGAATTGATAGAAGAAGAAATAGTTTTCATCAGCAAGAGAACGCACAAAAACACATTTTTTCTATTTTTAAGCAAAACGATCCTTTAAGGTAACCGTTTCCAAATCGCTTAGCGCAATGTGTGTGCTAAGCGCGTCAGATGAACAATCCCAAATCGGTAATTAAGTGCACGCTAAGCGAAAAAAATTAGCGTCGCATACGCTGAGCGTCTAGAAGCGCTTATCGTTTTCTAAGTTACAGAATTTGGCCCTGATTTTTGTAGCGAAGCAAATTTTTTTTAAGTTTATAAAGGCGTGTTAAGAGCGGCACATAAGTATTGAAAAGATTATGAAGCAAGTGTATCAGCATTTTCGTTTTCAATTAGGGTCAGGGCCCGTCTCATAGATGAAAAGACAAACAAGGATATAAAATGTAAAAAAAACTAACCTTTACCATTCTGGATGTGTACCTAATTACTTAGATGAATCTAAAAAAAAACCGGTGTCGCACTGTGAATTTTAGATAGAAAATGTTTCTTTTCATTATCCTGTATATTAAATTGATTTAACAGAAAAATTAAAATTTGCTAGGTCACTGTGTAGTAAATAAATGGGACTAATAAATAAATGGTCCTTATTCTAAAAGCAATATAAAATACAGGGTGTTCCAGAAATAAGTGCAAGTATTTTAAATGGTGGTAGATCTCGATAAAGGAAACATATTATTCTTTCTTTATCGTTTTTCAAATAAGTCCAAAATAACGGAGTTATTTTATTTTGAAAATTTCCAAAAAAAATGAATTTTTTGCTGAAATTTAGAGAACCACTGGATCTTTTCTGGATTTTCTTTCTTGTAAATTTAATCTAATACCTATGTCGCCATATTATCAAAAAATTATGTTTTTTAACTAAAATCTAAAAAAAATCCAAAAAATATCGAATTATCAAATTTTTTTTTTCGAGAAAAAACCTCATAGGGGTGTTTCTGGGGATGAACTATACTACCAGTTAGAATACTTGCACTTATTTCTGGGACACCCTGTATAATAATAAATTGCTAAAGAGGAATTTTTCACTTGACGTTTAAGTTAATGTAAAATTTACTAAATTATTATTTTGAAGTTTGATCGGTCTAAGGGATGTAATTACCCCCATTATCCCTCCCCTAAAACCGGGCTTGAGAAGAGTGTCGAAAGAAGGTTTAATGATGATGGATTCTTGAATTAATAATATTTGATGCACAAAATATCTGGAAATAAATAATTTGTACCTAATAAAACAATGCTTGGGCCGATGTGGCTGTCTAGTTTAAATTACTTTGTATTGCCAATATTGCTCCTCTAAACCAAGAGAAGTATAGAGCAGGGTTGCCACCCGTCCTGATTTTGATCCAAAAGTCCCGCGTCCCTACGCAAAGCTCTAATGTCCCGTTTTTGATTTGTTTAATAGCCACATTTTTATTAAACAATAAAATTGTAAAATTTATTATTAAAGATAAATGTTTAGTATTTTCTTGAATTTAAAAACAGTTATTTTCCACGAATTAATTAAAATCTTAGAAATATGAAAATTAAAAGAAGTAGATATACTCTGTTTAATGAATATTCGATAATAAAAACTTGCGTACAGGAAATTTGCCAAAAAGGATATAGTTAAAGTTAAATATAAAAAAATAAAGTATTTTTATAACTAGAGTAAATTATATACCTTCATTGTTTAAGGTTGTTAATTATATATTTTTAATCTTGTCTAGGTTTTGTTCTAGTTGTTTTAGATTTAATTGACTGTTTACTAATTTTGTTTTCAACTTTTCATTTTTTATTTTTAGATAACTATTTATAAATTTGGTATATTTTTTCAAGCAAATGCAAAAAGGCATAAAATATTCATCGGAAATCAAAATCGGATAGGCACATAATATTTTACATTTAAGAAAAAAGTTGCACCAGTGCTATCCCGATCAACCCTGCGTAGAAGTGTATTATCGTCCAGTTAAAATGTTTTAAATGAAACTGTTTTATATATTTTATATATATTTTTTATATTTTTATATGCTTTAATTTAAAACTGGGGTCCATCGGACCCCAGAACTCCGCAAGCGGTACAAGAATTCACCACGCCAGTCGTGGGTTAAAACACTTGCAAATGTATTGCCAATATTGCCCCTCTAAATCAAGAGAAGTATAGAGTGAATTAAACTTCGACATTTTCCTCTCATTAAAATTCATTCAATAAACCCCTGACGGGCTCGGAACACCGAAGAGGTCGACCCAGTTTTATTCCGAGTTTTACTTTTTGGTCCCCATTAAAAATATCCTTTTCCTAATTGGTTTTCGAACTTCTCGAAACGTTTTCGATTAACGAACAAACAATAGGGTTAAGTCAAGAGCCGCGCCAAATACTTGAAACCTTTTACTAGAGATTTTTCATTTCGACTCTCTCTCTGTCTCTCTTTCTCCATCTTTGATTTTCCTCGTTTTCTATAATTGTGCTCGGGACAAAAGGGCTCGCTAATAAAATTCGGTAAAAGCGCCAAAGAATAACTTGGAGAGTGGGTGGTATGGAGATTTTCAAAATAAACCCCATTTTCGTCAATCCTGGTTTCTTTTATGCTAAAACGAATGACAATGTTTAATTAATTTGACCTTTTTCTGTAATTCAAATAAATCTCTTTAAATATTATTTCTGGCTTATGGACGTAGATTTAGTCCAATGTAGAGTTATTTTATGTTGTTTCTTGTAGACGTATCTGTTTAAAAAAAGTATAGTGTTCTCGAATAGTTGAATTTAAAAAATATTTTAAATAGTTTTTTTTTCTTAATTCTTTGTATTTTTTTGCTTCCGACGACGGAAAGAGATAAACTTTCCGAAACGTTAAGCATTTTTTTCTTTGTTAGGCAAATTTTTATTACTGTAAACATAACTTCTGACAAGCAGTGTCCGTTTAGGTTTAACGCCAGAAGTGTTTACAAAAAATAACTATTTTATTTTGTAGATTTTTCTTGCAGTGCAGTGGCGAAATACCCATAAAGGATTTTTTTGGAGAGATGAATCCGCCACATAGGTATAGACATTTTTTGTAGTTATTTAATTTATTGACCTAGCGTCACTTGCGTTCGCTCATCGCTAGAGATCAAACTGCAGTATCTAACTCGTTTTAGTTTTTCATGTACGTTATATTTCTGACGCTGCGCTGTTGAGTTTCCACTTTCCATATTTTACTTTGAATGTGGTAGACAATGGTTAAGTATTAAAACTAAAAGAATTTTGGGCTTCTATTGTCCACATAACAATGCAGAATAACAAAGGCGAATGCAGATTCTGTAGGAAAAATAGAAAAACGCCAAAACACCCCAGCATTGAGTGCGCCGAGATTACAACCATTTGTGCCGATACGATTGATATCGGAGATGGAGAACTCACCTCTATAAGCCAGTCTGAGATACAAGCTTTTGTCAAAGCCTTGAAACTGTATAACCAGTTATATAAAATATATTAGTTGTAACTCGTAATCCTTTGATGTCCGCCTTCAGTCGATGACGTCACGCGTAAGCCACCGGGCCTTGCCTTCTCGGAGGTACTGGTCAAACAGTATGTTACTTCGGACTTTTATTCCATCTCATATTTCATAACCTTCCACAATTTTTTATCCTCTTTCGTAATTCGCCCTTACGAACCTGCCTTTCGGTGTCGACCGTAAAAACGAGCTACATTATTTATGTGCACGTCAACTTAATGTGCGTGCAGTCACACATTTTATTATCTTTGTTGCGGAAGTCCGAAGCCATTCTGCCGCTTTTTTTTATCATTTTATCGGAAAATGTAATCTAATTCCCAGAAAATGGGCTTCATTGTAGCGTTTTTATTGGCCCTAAAAATGTGAGGTGGCGTTGAAAAAGTTGTGGATGGGTCACGAGGCCCAGCAGCGGTGACGTTAGACCTTATGAGATATGGATTAAGCGGTAGGTTTTTTGTTAACGCTTAAATTATATACGGTTTGTCCCAGAAATAAGTGCAAATATTTTAACTGGTAGTATAATTCAACCTCAGAAACACGCCTATGAAGTTTTTTTCGCAAAAAAAAAATTTGAAAATTCGAAATTTTTTGAATTTTTTTTTTGATTTTTTTTAGTTTTTAGTTAAAAAACATTATTTCTTGATAATATGGCAACATAGGTGTTAGATTAAATTTACAAGAAAGAAAATCCAGAAAAGATCCAGTGGTTCTCAAAATTTTAGCAAAAAATATTTTTTTTGGAAATTATCAAAGTAAAATAACTCCGATATCTTGAACTTATTTGAAAAAAGATAAAGAGAAAATATGTTTCTTTTATCGAGATCTACCACCCCTTAAAATATTTGCACTTATTTCTGAGACACCCTGTATACAGGGTGAGTCTTAAATGAGTACAAATATTTTCAGGGCTGGTAGATCTCGATAAAAGAAACATATTTTCTCTTTATCTTTTTTCAAATAAGTTCAAGATATCGGAGTTATTTTACGTTACGTTCGTTTTTCAAATAAATCCAAAATAACCGTGTTATTTTACTTTGAAAATTTCCAAAGAAGAAATATTTTTTGCTTAACCACTGGATTTTTTCTGGATTGTCTTTCTTGTAAATTTAATCTACTACCTAAGTTGCAATATTATCAAAAAATTATATTTTTTAACTAAAAACTAAAAAAATTCCAAAAATTTTCTAAAAAATTCCATTTTTTTTTCGCGAAAAAAACCTTATAATCGTGTTTCTGGGGTCGAAATATACTACCCCTAAAAATATTTGCACTTATTTAAGACTCACCCTGTGTATTATAGTTAAAGTTAGAAATACAATAAATTTTACTATAATCACTAGTAGTTTAAGATCCGGTTGCAAGGTTACGCGCAACCAAATACGTTTAAAATAAAATATACGGAGTGCTTAAATTCCGCTTAAATTCCTCTCCCGATGTTGAAGGATGGCTAGAGCATTTCAATGTATTTCCTACATAAGTCTATCCTTGTGTTGTAGGAGGTTTGACTAAACAAGGATGAACTTATGTCTTGAAACGATTCGACTCGATTTTCTGCCCTTCAATACTGGGACGTAAATCCTCTCATTGCTCTTATGGGGAGGCCGTCGTATATTTTATTAAAACGTATTTGCGCGCAACACATAGTTAATCAAAATCTAATGTTAACCTATATTTATGAATAGGGGAATACATTATAACAGGGTGCCAATCAAAAAGTTTGAAGAAGATCGTTCCTATTATTTTATACGGCTCCGGTAATAGTACCTCGGGCATCTGTAGCTCCTATTTAAAATAATTTTGCATAAGTGCAAACCTAACGTATGTATTAGGATGTACTTCAGCAAAATATTTTAATTTCTACAGGGTGGCTCAAAAAGTGTCAGTGGATCGGGATGACTTTTAATAGAACGCCCTGTATATTATTGCATTTTTGGCTTCCTTTCGGCTTACTTTGCATAATCGTAAGGTATTTTTAAATATGTTTTGATATTTTAAATAATATTAATAAATTGATCAAAAAATTCAGCCTTTTTTTATAAAAAAATATTAAAAATTGAAGAAATGCCCTGAAATCAAAACAACTAATCTAAGTGTTATAGTTGGTCTGTACTTATTTTGCTATATATATCGTCCATTTTGCTATACAAAAAGTCCATGAAAGAAAACGCCTTGCGTAACCATCTGATGCGTGTCAAATACTCGTCAGCGAGTAATGACAGTAGTATACATATCGTAACAACATACAGGGTGTTAAAAATTCTATGCCAACATTTCTAAAATTATAATATAGTTTTTCCTCGTTTTTTAAATAAATAAAATAAAAATAAAAATACCTATATAATAATAAATTAAATAAAAATTTTAAAATGCTTTAAATACAAAAAATGTTAATTTTTTAATTCTCCATCCAACAAAGTAATAACATACAGGGTGTAGATACAATATAGAGATATTTTGAGATTTATTGTTCAGTAGAAAAGTGTACCAACCTGTGTTATTTAAAGTACTATTGCCCATTAATCCTTATATTTCGATTGTTAAGTCAAACAACTAAAATTATAATATAGTCAGTTGAGACTAAATAAGCCACCTGTTTTTATTAAATAAGTTTTTATGAATAAGCATACGCAAGTAAACATAGTTTATTTTTTTTTTAAAATGTATTACAGAAATATTATCTGATAATATCTGAACTTTTTGATAAAAATACTTGACATTAAAATAAGTTTTCCCAGTGGGGAATAGTTCCATAACTCGCATTTCATAACTTTGGGATAATAATTTTTATTCATCTCACAAACAGGCCTTTATGGAACTGCTTACCTAGCTCGACCATAAACTCAAATAAATTATTTATTCGTCCGTCAAACTTAATGTGGGTAGAATTTTATTATCTGTCTTACAAATGTCCAAAACGATTCTTCTATTCCCCCTTTTTTATCATTCTATCGGGAAATTTAATGTAATTCTATAGAAATAACTTTTATCATATCGTTTTTATTGGTACTAAAAATGAATCCTTCAAGGGTAATATTTAATCCAATAAATGCTGCCTAAACTACGCCACAAAAGTCCACCATTTTTCTTAATTGCCTTCCTTGACCACTGTAGTGTCAAAATATCTAAGAAAAGAAGAAATCTAAAAAGAGTAATATCTAAGCACAGTACAAAACATATAAAGAAACTTAAAGAACAACAAAATTAAAATGCATTTTTAGAGAAAAAATGTATAGTGCTACCCCAGAAAAACGCCATGAGGTTTTTTTGCGAAAAAATATGTTGAAATTTTAATATTTTTCTTGACATTTTCCGGAAAATATTGAAAAACTTTTGAGTCCGCTTATTCAGTTTCCGGAAATTTGTTTATAGTAAATGCAATGTTGCCACCTCCTATGTTATCCACAACAATTTTATTTTTTAGAAAACTTTAAACGTTTCATTTTAGAAATTTAAAAATAAAAATGAATATAAAAATAATAGTCTTAATATTGAAGCGTGAGTGACTTCTTTCTACATTTTGATTTTGATCGATACAGTGACTCTACCCTGAATATCATATTCAAAAGTCTGCTGGTTCTATTATACAGGGTGTCCCAGTAATAAGTGCAAGTATTTTAAATGGTAGTATAGTGCGACCACAGAAAAACGCCATGAGGCTTTTTTGCGAAAAAATATGTTATGAAATTTTTATATTTTTCTTGACATTTTCCGGAAAATATTAAAAAACTTTTGTGTGCCGCTTGTTCAGGTTCCGGAAATTTGTTTATAGTAAAGGCAATGTTGCCACCTCCTATGTTATCCACAACAATTTTATTTTTTAGAAAACTTTAAACGTTTCATTTTAGAAATTTAAAAATAAAAATGAATTTAAAAATAATATTACAGTTGAGGGTTGGAACCTTTGGTGTTACACAGCAAAATAAAAACACTAAATCACCACAATACACCAAAACACTTTTATTTTACACTGGACCTAATAAAAGTGTTTTGGTGTATTGTGGTGATTTAGTGTTTTTATTTTGCTTAAAAATAATAGTCTTAATATTGAACCCTGAGTGACTTCTTTCTCCATTTTGATTTTAATCTATACAGTGATTCTACTCTGACCATCATATTCAAAAGCCTGCTGGTTCTATTATACAGGGTGTCCCAGTAATAAGTGCAAGTATTTTAAATGGTAGTATAGTGCGACCCCAGAAAAACGCCATGAGGTTTTTTTGCGAAAAAATATGTCGAAATTTTTATATTTTTCTTGAAATTTTCCGGAAAATATTAAAAAACTTTTAAGTGCCGCTTATTCAGTTTCCGGAAATTTGTTTATAGTAAATGCAATGTTGCCACCTCCAACGTTAACCACAACAATTTTATTTTTTAGAAAACTTTAAACCTTTCATTTCAGAAATTTAAAAATAAAAATGAATTTAAAAATAATAGTCTTAATATTGAACCCTGAGTGACTTCTTTCTCCATTTTGATTTTAATCTATACAGTGATTCTACTCTGACCATCATATTCAAAAGCCTGGTGGTTCTATTATACAGGGTGTCCCAGTAATAAGTGCAAGTATTTTAAATGGTAGTATAGTGCGACCCCAGAAAAACGCCACGAGGTTTTTTTGCGAAAAAATATGTTGAAATTTTTATATTTTTCTTGACATTTTCCGGAAAATATTGAAAAACTTTTGAGTCCGCTTATTCAGTTTCCGGAAATTTGTTTATAGTAAATGCAATGTTGCCACCTCCTATGTTATCCACAACAATTTTATTTTTTAGAAAACTTTAAACGTTTCATTTTAGAAATTTAAAAATAAAAATGAATTTAAAAATAATAGTCTTAATATTGAAGCCTGAGTGACTTCTTTCTACATTTTGATTTTGATCGATACAGCGACTCTACCCTGACTATCATATTCAAAAGTCTGCTGGTTCTATAAAACAGGGTGTCTCAGTAATAAGTGCAAGTATTTTAAATGGTAGTATAATGCGACCCCAGAAAAACGCCATGACGTTTTTTTGCGAAAAAATATGTTATGAAATTTTTATATTTTTCTTGACATTTTCCGGAAAATATTAAAAAACTTTTGAGTGCCGCTTGTTCAGTTTCCGGAAATTTGTTTATAGTAAAGGCAATGTTGCCACCTCCTACGTTATCCACATTGTATGTTTATAAGTTATAAGTTCACATTTTTAAATTTCTACAAAAAATATACTTAAATAAATTTCATTCACGGAAGATTTTTAATCATTTTAGGATACTATTAAGTAGTATAATGCTACGTCTATTATATTTTAAATATATTTTTTATAGTTTAGTAAACTGAAATAATGAAACTATATAATAACCCATTATAGAAGCTATTCAACTGTTCACAATCAGCACCCTCTATTAGATTTATAAATAGTCAACGTTTGACCTACATTTAAAAAGATCAGCTGATGGCGTTTTTCGGTTATCCAATTCATTTGAGATTTTATTCAAAACAGTAAACCTCTGACAAAACTAAAAAATAGGCAAATGTAAGGTAAGCCTGTTTTTTATTCAAATAGAAAAATCAATTATATTGGTGTTTATTCACAAAAACAAGAACGTGAGATAGAAAAATAAAGAGTTTAAATTCTCAAAAAGAAATCCAAAATAATTCAGATGTCATATGAAGGTATTTTGTGCCAAATACATGTAAGTGTAGTGCTGTTAAGAGTCGCAGTGAAATGAAGTGTTCTTAAGTGTAGAGTTACGGTTTGAAGTAAAGTGATAAAATGATGCTCTAACCTAATTAGATCGATCTGATATCTATCGGAGTCCCGTTTACTAATGTTAGGTAAGTTTTTTCTTTTAACCCTTAACTGGTCCGGCGTCGTCTGACAGACTACGCCAAATAATTAACTCATTCTCATTAGTTACTGGGACCGCCTACAGGATTGGCGTTCCAGCTAATCCTCCCCCTCACGGTCAACAACTGATAGTCATATTTATGACCAAACTGGATTAGTTTTTTAGAAGTTCTGGCAGAAGTTACTTAAGCCGTCTCAGGGCTTTAAGAAAAGCCAGTATCTGAGACGGCTCCACAGAGGCCAGCTCTCCATCCTCGACATCAGACGTGCCAAGGTTCATGGCACGAATGGTCGTCGTCTCGGCGCACTCAGTGATAAGGTGTTCTGATGTTTCCCCATTTTCCCCACAAAATCTGCATTCGCAAATCTGCGTTTCTCAGTTTCAGCCTACTGAGGTGTTCGTTGAGGAGACAGTGTCCTGTTAGAAACCCCGTGACAATCCGAAGATTGTTTTTACTTAAATCAAGGAAAACCTTTGATTTTTCTCGGTCATAAGTTCTAAGGAACTTTTTCGAGTGTCTTAGACCGTTGGAGGACACCCATTCCAAGTTACGGATGGAGTCTTCCAGATTCTTCAGTTCCGCTTTCAGTTGGTTCCCGTTTGGAAAACAGAACGGTTCTGGTCCAGTTAGTGGAGTGTTCGCTCCTTTCCTACTAGATCATTTGCTTTTTCATTGCCTTCTATCCCTTGGTGAGCAGGCACCCAGAGTAGGAGGACTTTATTTTCTTTGCCTAATTTGTTGAGCTTCTCTAGGCATTCTTTGACCAACTTCGAATTGATGGTTACTGAGTTGATCGCGTTAAGTGCTGCTTGACTATCGGATAGGATGGCAATTTCCTGTTTTCGATAGTTCCTATCCAAGATAAATTGTACGCATCTTTCGATAGCGCAAATTTCTGCCTGAAGGATACTGGGGTAGGTGCCCATTGGTTCGGAGTATTCAGTTTTCGGCCCAAATACTCCTATCCCTGTCCCTGCTTTGGTTTTGGAAGCATCAGTATACCACGTGATGGTATGGTCTTTTATATGCTGAGTAAGCGTTTCTTTCTTCCAATCCTTTTTATTACTCAATACTACAGTGAGGTGTTTCTCAAAGTTGTAAATTCTTGGTATGTCATCCACTGGGAGTTGGAGAAGTGGAATTTTCTTTTTGAGGGTGTTCCAAGCCCCTGACCTGAAAATTCTCCCAGTACTGTTTCCGTCAATGACCATTCTAATCATTGTCGCATTGGCATAACTACCGACGACAATATGCAGTGGTGTTAGGTCTAGAATGACCTCCATTGCTGCTGTTGGACATGTTCTCATGGCACCTGTGATGCAGATACATGCCAGTCTCTGTACTTTGCACAGGGTTTGCCTTGCTGTACGTTGCTCTAGTTTTGTATACCAAGCAACTGCTCCATAAGTAATCATGGGTCTTACTATCATGGTATACATCCAGCGCAAAATGTTAGGGGCGCAGCCCCACCTATTTCCCGCCAGTCTTCTGCATATCATGAGAGCCTTTGTGGCTTTGCTGGTAATGTTCTTAATATGCCTGTTCCAGAGAAGTTTACTATCCAGGGTTATTCCCAGATATTTCACTTCCTGTGATGGCAGTATTTCCTTTCCATCTAGATGGATTCTTTTCAAGTTTTTCAAACTTCGCTTTCTGGTGAATGGCACTACTGCGGTTTTATCTGAGTTAATACTCAGCCCGACAGTCCTGCACCATCTCTCAGCGATGCGGAATCCTCTTTGGATAATATCACACAGGGTGCCTTCATGTTTCCCCTGTGCAATGATGACTATGTCATCTGCGTACCCTATGCAGTGTATTCCCGCTAGAGTTAATTCTTCCAGTAGTTCATCCACTACCAAGCTCCACAGTAGGGGGGAGGTCACTCCACCTTGTGGAGTTCCTTGCGTTGTTTTAACAACTACAGTTTTGGTACCTATCTCAGCCTCTGCTGTTCGTGTTGAGAGCATTTCCCAAAACCAGCGAATTATCGTACTGTTCGCCCCTCTTGTTTCAAGAGATCGCTTGACCACCTTGTGAGGTATATTGTCAAACGCCCCTGCAATGTCCAAGAAGGCACAAAGTGCTGTTTCTTTGCTATCCAGGCTTGCCTGTATTAGCTCAGTTAACTGGTACAGAGCAGTTTCTGTGGATCTGCCCGCTCTATATGCATGCTGACTATCGTGCAGTGGCTTAACCTGTAGATGATTTACTCTAATATGGTTGTCCACTACTTTCTCCATCGTTTTTAATATGAACGATGTGAGACTAATAGGCCTAAATGATTTGGGGTTAGCCCAGTCAGTTTTGCCTATTTTGGGTATGAAGATGACTTTAGCTCTTCTCCAGATGGTTGGTATATATCCCATCGCTAAGCTGCTTCTTGTAATGTTTAATAGATGGTGTGTAGCTATTTCCTGACCCTTCTTTAGAAGGGCAGGAAAAAAATCCCATCTATTCCTGCTGTTTTATAAGGCTGAAAGGTGTCAATAGCCCATTTCAGTTTTTGTTCTGTTATTACTAGCTTGGCCGTCTCCCAGTCTTCCCTGCGAGGATTGTGGGGTTCGGTCGGAGCTACTTGCGTATCAATAGATATCCTACCTGGGAAGTGTGTATGAAGTAGGAGGTTAGCTCTCTCTTCATCTCCTTCCGTGTAGCTTCTTAAAGCCCTGAGACTGTATGATGAGTTATAACTCGTTATAACTCAAGAAAGGGGAACACACAATAGATCTATAAGGTCGCGGTGATTAACTCCCCTTCTAAACATTCTACATTCTCTACTTAAGCCGTAGTCTCTCAGACGACGCCGGACCGTTTGTGTAAGATTTTGTGTGTGACAAACTTTTGTAAAATATGGCCGGGCCTTCGAAAAATGTGCGTTTAGGAGACTCTAGTTATGAAGAAACTCTATTAAAATGATATGATGAGGACTGTGACAGTGACAATATGACAATCTGCCAGACAAATGCGTTTGACAATGTCAAATATTCCACGAGAAATATGCTTTACAATTGGTAGAATACTTGCAATTCCTGTAGAACCAGAAGATGCCTACGGAGATATTTTTATCCTAGAGTTCTTATCCTAGTCAAAAACAAGGTTATGTCCTAGTTAATTATTTTTAATGCCTAGAATGTACCAATCCATTGTGTAAAACATGTTCAGGAAAACAATGAAATTTGTTTTCCTGAAATTTGTTCAGGAAAACAATAAAACTTTTCCGCTAACTCCAGTTTTATAACTTATTTTTTTACATAATAGTATTAAAAACTTATTTCTATATTGCAATGACTGTTAGTAATTTGTTTTTATTTTTATAACTTAATAAAAACCTATATTGTTTTTTTTTCCAAATTTATATGTATGCTATTTTATTTTGTACTATATTTTCTGAAAGTTTATATTAATTGTACCCATTTTTATCTAGATTAGTTTAATAATACATAATATAACATATAATGAAATAAAAATTTGATATTTTTTAGTTTTTTTGTGTTTTTTTAACTTTTTAGAAGGCGTAGTCCCACAGACTATGCCGGACCGTTTATGATACATATCTATTACCGGACCAGTTACCATTCTAGTCGATGTGTCAACACTGGACGTCGAACAAGCTGAGATTCTGGTAATTGCTTGGTATTTACGGCTGATTATCGATGGATGCCAGTGGCTCTCAAAATGCTGCCATTTTTTTTTTAATTTTTAAAGTTAAATAACTCGGTTATTATCAATTTATTTAAAAAATGGCAAAGAAAAAATTTGTTTCTTATGGCAAGATATACACCCCCTAAAATACTTGCAGTTATTTCTGGGATACCCTGTATAAATAAGATTTTATTAATTCCAACGCTCTACCCCGAATGCCATACGCATCCAGTACGCAGCATAGTATTTCACTCTTTCCGCAATCGAACACCTTTGATAGACTAATAGACAATGGTACAGTTAGCTTTAATAAGTAAGAGATATATTGTTTATTATTCCCTAATAGTAAGAAATATATTGTTTATTATTGTTTAAATATCTAATAGCTATTTATGTAACAAGTTGCGAAATGAATGTGTTTTAGGCATGGGACGCAAAATTGGACAATGCGTCGAACGTAGATACGTAGATATTATCAAATTGACAAACCTTATTGCATTTTTAAAAAGAAAAGCTTCCGGATATCAGGCAAAGAAATCAAAAGTATTTACAAAACTGGAAATAGAACGCTTTATGAAAGAAGTCGATGACAAAGAATTCCTGTTAGCTAAAGTTGTCTTAATCGTTGGAGTATTTGGAGCATATAGGAGGGAAGAATTCACGTTTTTGACCATAGATGCCATTAAAAACTGTCAGTCATTTATTAGTGTGAAGATTCCGAATAAAAAAAAATCATTTTCCAAGAGTGTTCATGATTACTGAGGGACCAATAGATTGTATCAATTTCTTACATGTATTTCGTAAGTACGCAAAACTTCGACCACTCGATGTGACAAATCAGCGATTTTTCTTGACGTATCGAAAAAATCAATGCTGTACCCTGCCATGCCAGTTGGAATAAATACAATTGGAGGTATGCCAAAAAAGATAGCGGAATTTCTTGGACTCTCCAACGCCATTGAATACACTGGTCATTGGTTCCGGCGCAGCTCTGCAACAATGCTGGCCGATTCAGGAGCGGACATAACAGTTTTAAAGCGACATGGAGGTTGGCCATTCAATTGAACAGAAAACCGAAATAGTCAAATTCAATTGAACAGAAAACCGAAATAGCAAAAAGAATCATGGGACAGAAAGATATGCCAAATAAGAAATTAAAAGCAGTTCACGTAGAAGCAGAAGCTACCAGCATTGCCAGTACACGAAATTTACTTATTCCGACTCCTACAACTTGCATTTCTCTTAGAGGCGAAAAATTGGATGCCTCTTGTATTCACTTTAATAATTTAAATAATTATTGTACCTTTAAGATTTATAATAAATAAATATTTTCATTGTTTCTAACGCTTAATTTTTTACTTTTAGGCAGTAGTGCCTAAACAAGTGTCACTTTTAGATACTAGTGCCTAAAAGAATGTCATTTCGAATCTCAAATAAATATCAAAAACTGTCAATTTCGAAACGCTTTCACAAAAAGTTATTTCAAATTCAATAAATTAGAAATATTGTGGAATTTCGAATAAAATGGCAACATTGCGTAAAAGCTTCCGGTTGAAATTTTATATCCATCATATTTCATCGACGGTCTGTGTAGCAAAAACGAGTGGAGACCGGTGCATTTGGGCACACATACGTAGGCGCGGATGCCCATTTAACAAATGGCTTTCGGAATAAAAACGCCGACGCGACATTACCGCCATCTACGTACAGCTGTCAGCTTAGCCCGAAACGTTCGTCATAGACGTTAAAAAATGATTCGTGTAAGTGGTTCGTGTGCAGATGGCGCACAGTTAGCTAATGCGGTGTGATATTTATGTCGTCTCTTTCCCCTCGAAAAAAAATATATAGGATTTTCGGCAAAAAATTATAGTATATGAGGCAGTAACATTCCAGAATATGACAGTTTATATCTATATTATTTATTGGATGTTAATAACAGACAGGATAGAATTGAACCAGAATGAAAATATTCAGAAAATTGTTCCTTTTTTAATTAACAGGGTTACTCTAAAAAAAAATTTGGTTATATAGCATAAATCAAAGTCACACTTCTACAGATAAAAGTAAGTAAAAAAAATCATATAAATGTATGTTCTAAAATGCTCAGTTTCGGAGATACAGGGTGTAGAAGCTTCAGGTTTATTTCCATTTTTTCCAAATAATTTCTGAAGTAACGTCACTATTTGGATGAAAATTAGTGTTAGGGAGTTTTTTGAAATAAGAAATTTTATTTTGATGTGAATACGATTCCTTGTAGGGGGCGCCACCTACATGTGTTTTAACTGTTTTGAAGGGTAATAACTTTCTGTCCGTACCTGTATAAATCTACTGAGCGAAAAAATATACATTTCCGTAACTTCTTACGTAAAAAAGTATAGAAAGAAGACCACCAAAATGTAAAGGGGGAACAAAGCAATGCTACTTTTGAATGCCCGCAGTGTGGAAGAGAGATAACATCACGTATCGGGCTTTTCAGTCACAGAAAAGCTCATGAAAGAAAACGCCTTGCGAAACCATCTACTGATGCGTGTCAAATACTCGTCAGTGAGTAATGGCAGTAGAAGTAGTAGCACTAAAAAAAATGACATTTCCTGTGTGGGGGTCACTAACGAAATTACATTTTTAGGTAGAATGATTATTTATTAATATTATCTACAGCGTGTTCTATTATAATTTTATTGCATTGACTTAATTATTTATATTGACATCACTCCATTTCAATTACTGTATGATTTGTCATAGAAACTATTATTTACAACTTACCACAATAATGGTTACATTGTCCAAAATTTTATTACCTGAAACAAACAGAATTTATTAGACAAAATATATTGAATATTTTTTATATGATGGACGCATCATAAACAAGCAAAATACCAAAAAATTTTAAGTACAACGAAAAATATATTTTATGAAGTGAAACTTCCATGGCTGGGAAAGCGTTTTTACACCAGCCCCCATATGTGCAAAATTCCAAAACTATCAACAAAGAACAACGCTTTTGCTGTGATTTTACGTTTTGGATTTGTTTTGCTTTTATGAATTGAACATCAGATTTTTGTCAGTGTTATGGTTTAGATAATGTTTTATAGCGGTGGTGAGACAGTTTATGTTTTTGTACAGACTCTTTTTAGATTTTTATCATGGTGTTTAATTGTAGCATACTGGGTTTCCGAAGGATACAATAGTAGGTAAATTAAATATATGATATATTTTAAAACATTTAATAATGTGAATAAAAGATTCTTGTTAGCAGATATTTAAAGTTATACAGGGTGGCGCCTCTCATACGCCGCGGAAGCTCCAAGGAGAACGGTAGTTTATATCGAAATAAAATTTTTTTAAAAGCATTTTATAAAAATATATAGAATTATACAGGGTGTCTCCAAAAAAAGTTACACATCAAAGTTGTGTTTTTTTCTAATGGAATACCCTATATATTAATTCATTTTCGGATTCTAGGAAAAAAATAAAGGTGAGTTTTATTGAAGAAGCATATACCTAAAATATGAGAATTTTGACATATTTCACATTTTCTGAAAATAAAGAGTAAATTTTAAATTTAGATAACGGCTATAAATTTTAGTTGACCTTGTATAGCCTAATATTTAATTACAGTAAACATTGTATGTTATACCAAATTGAAATTTGACCCGAAAAGTTATACAGGGTGAGACAAAATTAATATGGAACATTGGACACTTTTAAAAGCAAGTTACTCCTTTATTTTAAATAGAACACCCAGTATATTTTTCCGGAGTTCAATGGGGAATTTATATATCTTTAAAATATTATTTAAGGTTGCCTTGTTAAGGTCAGACAAAGATTTTCCCAGATATTTTAATTTTTATGATTTTGCGTCAGTAAATCTTTAATATTTGAAAAAATCTAGGTGGCTGTGTGATATACCTTTTGTTAATTTAACAAGAATTAAAGATTGTAGAGTAAAATACACAAGGGTAATAAAGAGATACGCGTTTAAAACATATTTTAGTTATTACGGAATTAAAACTAGATATAAACCTATAATTATGCGACAAAAATTAGCTAGATGCGAAATCAAATGCTCAAAATGCTTCCCTTCCTGTTTACTGCATAAAATGATTGTCTTTTCATTTTAAAAGGCATATATGGAGTTATACCTCCGAAAATCAGCTACAATAATTTCTCTCATGTCGACACTAGTTGGTCGAGTTTTGTAAACACTGTCTTTAACATATCCCCATAAAAAAACCCAGACTAGATAAAATCAGGAGCATTTAAGTATTCTCTTAATTATTTATTATATATATTATTTATTATACACTGCATTCACCAACTAAGAGAATCATATCAATTCTCTCTGATGTAAGATAAGTTTGCAATTTCAGCAAATTTCTGAGAAATTTTTTTGTTTTAACTGACACAAAATGATAACTAGTTGTTAAAGTTGGACTAATTAGACAGCTATGTTGAAGTAACGTCAGACATATCACAGCCACCTATAGTAAATTCAACCCCAAGATGCACCAAACGTAAACAGAGACATGAGGCAAGCACGTGAACAGGAACGCTGTAGTAATATAACCAGGACCGCACTAAGGTCGGATATATCAAATCATAAAATTATTATGTATATTTTTATGATTTTTTTACTATTGTTTATATTTTATGATGGAAATTTATATTATATAAATGGGTAATTATTGGGAAAACTGGAAATCGTCCTATTTTCACCAAAATTGGTATACACCCTATTTTGAGGTCGTAGATTACGAATCTGACCAAACCTAACCAACCAGCGGTCCCTTACCGTTTTTCAGAAAAACGGAAAATAATTTCAACATTGAATTTTTCTTTATTTCAGCCCTATAAAGTAATAATTTCACTATATTTTTATATTATATCATAGTTTATCTAAAAGCCACACTTGATTCAGGATTGAAAAATGTCTAAAATTTTACTGAAAAACACTTTTCTTAACAAAATAACAAAGAAAATTGAGACCAGATGGAAGTTTGACATTTCATATATTCTTCTTTCTCTCTCCTATGTAATGAGAGAGACAAATATTTGATTTTTTTCGGGTGATTAGGGATTTTAAATAAATTACCTATTATGAGATTTGACAATAGTTAATTATTGTAATATTTTTATGTTATATTATATTAAAAGAAGATTAAACCCCTTCGCAAAGAAGTTATATAAATACTATTTATAAGCACGAACTTGCATAAAAGAGTTTTGATTGCACTGGTTTCAACTTCTTTGCGGAGGGGGTTTGGTTTGGTCTTTTTATCTTCTTCTATATCTTAATATATTTTATATTTGGTTGATCTTTTTTTTATATAATATAACAAAAAAATATTAACACCCTCCGCATAGGAGTTGTAACCAATGCAAACAAAACTCTTTCGTGCACTTCGTGGTTATAAATAGTCAGATCTCATTGGTAAAATAGCAGTTATGGGAAGGAGCCGTTCCTCAGGCAACCGCCTTTCGTAATCCCAGAATGAGCGAAAAAAACACGCTAAATTTACGTTCAGCATTGGCAACGTTGCTTTAAATGCCAGAAACACATAACCCAACATTTTCAGATTGTTTATAAATTTATTTTGCAAATTTTCCTCTATTATGCATAGATGTGGTTAAAAAAGTAACAGAAAATAGCAAAAACCTCATTGTTTATTGAATACCTAACAAAATATGTGCTAGAAAACCTTAAAAATATGAGAAATTAAGTAAAATTCTATGTTGAAACTATTTTCCGTTTTGAAAAACGGTAAGAGACCGCCAGGAAAAATGTTCAGATTCGTAATCTACGTCAAAATAAGGTATATATCAATTTTGGTGAAAATCGGACGATTTCCAGTTTTCTCAATAATCACCTTTAATTATTATCAAACTACATATAATTAGAGAAATAAAGTGATGGCAAGGGGGCGGGAATATTAAAATATTACATTACTCTTTAGCACGACCGATTTTAACAAATTTGGTGTTTTTTAAAAGGGCTTAATTTGTCCTTTAAAATAATTATCTTTTTATTTGGTACTACTGATTTTTTTTATTTCCATTATTGACAGCAATATCTGAATATCGGTATAAATAGGTATCTGTTTCTATAATACTATTTGCAAAAAATGCAATGATGTAAACGTTTTTACATAATTTAAAAGACCAATTGCATTATAACATAATTTAATACATTTTAGTTGACAAAAAAAGCACTTAGTTTTAACTTGCTTTCGTAGCCTGCTGTATTACCCGTTTTAAAGTATAACGACATTTTTTTTGAAAAACTAGTCAAATAAAAACTTCTATTTTTAAACATAACATTTATTAACATTAGAATTACAAAATTTATAATTTTATTAACATTTACAAAATAATAATTTTATATAAAATATATAACTTTTGACTTTTTGTAGTAGGTACGCGTCTACTAATTGTAAAAATATTTTATGCAAACATAAATATTATTTTCTCTATTTGTAACTTGTAACTTGTACGAAGTGATCAACAATTATTATTGAAATAGTTGACCGTTCTGATTTTACTCGCTTGGTTGGGAATAAATTTAAAAAGCATTTTTATTTTATCAAACAGTATTCCTTAACGCGCTATGCAAGCCGGCCCTGTAAAAAATTTCAATCGCCTACCTCAACGGCTCTCTGGCTGGCCGGCCAATCAGGGTAGATTTCGCCGCTGGCTCTCGCCTGTCACGTGCTGATCACGCACTGTGCATTTGTTTATACTGGTGCATTTTGAATTTGAATACAGTTTAGATTTTATCAAATAATAAAGATCTACTCAGATCAAATCATGTAAATAAAAATATCTAGGAAAATCTTTGTTTGAGGGGTAGACAATCTTAATAGTATTTTGAAGAGACTGAATTCTCCATTGAATATCGGAATAATATACTGGGTGTTCCATTTAAAATAAGAGAGTAACATGCTTTTAAATGTGACCAATGTTCAATATTAATTTTGTCTCACCCTGTATAACTTTTTGGATCAAGTTTTAATTTGATTTAAAGCACTATAGTTAATTTAACTACATATTAGGCTATACCGGGTAAAGTCTAATTTAGGTAGCTTTTATTGTAATTTAAAAATTATTTTTTATTTCTAGAAAATGTTAAATATGTCAAAAACCTTACATTTTAGTCATATACTTCTCTTATAAAACTTACCTTTATCTTTTGCCCAGAATCCGAAAATCAATTAATATATAGGGTGTTCCATTAGAAAAAACACAACTTTGATATGTAACTTTTTTTAGGGACACCCTGTAGAACTCTCTATCTTTTTAAAAAGTGCTCTGAATTAATCTACATATGCTCACAAAATTTCATTTCAATACAAACTGTCGTTCTCCTTGGAGCCTCCGCGGCGTATGAGAGGCGCCACCCGGTTTTGCTGTTACGATCGTAGCACGATCAGCAGATGATTAAAATTGATTTAATTTGTTTTTATTATTTCAGGTCTCAAACGGAAACAAGCTTGGATTCATGCCTACGCCAAAATTATATAGCAGTTACCAATGAACTCCAAAGGGAAGAAAATTATGTAAAATTGTCTCATATTTGTCGTTTATAATAAGTACGATTTAATTAAACGCACACAAAGTGTTTTTCATGTCGGAAATTATGTAAAAAATTATTGCAAACTAATCTTATTTTAAATAGATTAAATCAACCCCCTCCCGTCTCACTGGTCCATGATTACTTTTACACCAGACAGCAGCGGCGCGGCGCAGTTGTATAATAAAATTGCAAGTTGCCTCTTTTTTATATATTAAGTCTTTTATCTATGGAAACTTCTTACGCGGACAGGGAGTAACAATTCAAGGTCGTGACACACAAGCGGGAGACTAAAAATGGTAAGGACAGCCTACGGCTATGCGTAGTGACACAACGTGCATTTGTAAGAATTCCACGTGTTTATCAAAAATATTGATTTTTAATACAAATTTTGTGAAAGTGAATCAAATTATTTATTAATTTTTTATTTTGCGCGTATAAAACTATATTTTACATGTAAAAAACTATTTTCTACACCTAAGAACTATTTTTACTTGTAACACAAATAGTTTCATTTTCATCATTTACTTAATTACATTTATTTCAAAGTAACCAAAACGCCAGAACATTACTTAAATGGCGCACTACACAAATTAAAAACGAAATTACTTGTTTTACTTATTCGTTTATTCTTAGTTAAATTGAAATGCCCTTAAAAACAAACTAAAGAGCATTTCATCCAGTTTAGCCTTTCTCTCCTTTTTCCCTATTCCTGTATTCCCGTCTTTTGTCCTCTATCCAGCTTTACATCTGCGTTTCTCCAGGCTGCAGCGTTCTCCAGAAATTTTACGACTTTTTAATTATCTTTATGGACAATTATAAGTAAACAACGAGCGCAGCGAGCCGGGGCGCTGTACCGTTGCCCTATAGTTCTCATCTCGGAATTTATATCCCAATAAACAAACATAAAAAGGGAATAAATTTGGTGAACGGCGGAATAAACGTTGGCTTATGGGGGAAGTTTTTGTTGTAAATGCTGCTAAATCTAGATTTCGAAATGTATTAGATAAAATGTTGCCGGGTTTAAACTTCTAATGAGTTGATTTCTTAACCTGTTTTCGTTTCAAGCAATGAGATATTTAGAATTATTAGTTATTAATATTAGTTAACGAATAAAGGTATATTTATTTACACTGGATAATATGTGGAATATGATGCATGGTTAAGTCAAAATCCATTACTAAAGAGTATGGCTCCTTCAATTTCTTACCAAGAAAAACCTTCCCTCTCCTAAGTATTTATATTTTTGATATCATTCAATCAACTAATATTCATTTTTAAACATTTAAGGTTCCTTTTTCTAACAAGAACTCACTCCCTTTCGGTCCCTGTTTGGTCTTGCGCAATTTATAATCCAATGTTTTCAAGATCATTCATCACTTTTTCCAAGACTATGGACGTAAGGAGAATCATCTCATATTCACCTGAAAGAGTCAAAAAAGCATTAAGCAAAATAACTTGCGGTTTTATAGGGATCACTGTGACTAATTGATGATACTTGTGTTCGTTTTCAATAAATGTTTAATGTAGGATAGTTATATTTCTGACTTTTATTCCTGATAAACATAATAGACCCTTAATGCTGTTGATTACTTTATTTTAGCTATGTTGTGATATTGTATTTTTCTTTTTGGTTTCTTACTTTACCACTCTCATAAACAAAGTAAGTGACGCCCTTTTCACTGTCTTTGACCATACCTATTTGAATTCTTAACATCAATATTAAAATCTCTGCAGCCTATATATTATCATTTTTTTATTTTAATATTTAACAACATTACAAAGTCACTGTGAGAAGCCTTACCTACGAACCCAGCTTTCCTCTAACCCTGAGCAACGGATTCTTTTTTCATTCTATTTGGGTAACGACAGAAAAGTCGTCACAAAATATCTCATGACTTAAAAAAAACACTGTAATAAAACTAAATACCATTTTATTTCGTAAGATGCTAATTAATTAGTTTTAGAACTTTTCGATAATTTTTTCAAAGATGAAAAAAATAACTATTCAATAACTCCTTTTGACACAAAAATACAGGGTGTTTTTCAAAAGTGGCTTACCCCTATAACTTTTTAAAAATATACTAACATACCAAATCTCGTTTTTATTCGAAAAAATGAAAAAGTTATAGGAGCGAGCCACTTCTGATTAACAACCGATATATAAAACAAACAAAAAAAGCAACTCATATTTATTTCAGACAAAGATTACGATTATATTAAATAGCAATTGCTAAAAATAAAAAATCTATCATTATTATTTCCAAATTATTTGACAAAATAATTTAATATTACGAACTCCCAATGATATTTTTTGGTTGAGAAGAGAAGTCAAATATTTTGTAATCGAATAAAAAAGTTAGATCCGCAACACCGAATTCTTTTCGCTCGTTTCACCTTCGCCCCTGCCAGAGGGCAAGGGAAGCGCCACCCGAGCCGCGGGATGGGGAATATAACTTTAAACAAGTTTAAGTTTATGTTTCGGCTTTGTAAAGTCCACAATAGATTCTCGTTCGGGTCCTTTCGCTTAACTTTTCGCTATATTTTGTCAAAGTTCGTGTATCGCTCAAGCGACTTTTTTTCTCTTGGTATTGGTTTGTAATCGATCATTTTTCGATAAGTAGATTTATATTTATTGGCAGTTTTTATATGTTTTTTAAATAAATCTGTGCGCCTTTGAATTTCAAAAATATTACTGTAACGACCAGCACAGTAATAATAATTTTCTTTTTATAAACAAATGAGCTTGTAATATTATTATTTTTACCACCTGTACACTTCGTACATATCTTGCTGTAAAAAATCTAAAATGTCAATATTCCATGGGTATAGTGGTAAATAAGGTATAAATTGTAAAAAATGGTATAATATAATTTGATAGACAATTAAATTGTGCATCTGATTCACGTAAATTATACAGGGTGTTCCATTTGGAATTTAAATTAAACAAGTTATTGCCGTTTAAAACTAGTAATTATTTAATATACATTTTTGGACACTTATACAGATAAGGTAGTACAATTTTTATTATTGTAACACAATATCTGATCAATTAATAATCTTCAGTAAATATTTAGTATTAGAAACTTTGAGACCCTTGGAGAAATAAAGCCTTAAAATGTTTACTGCAATTTCATAAAATTGAAAATATTTCAAAAATAGTTTAAGTGTAAAAAACTTTAATCAAATTTCTCTTTATTTCGATAGTAGAATCTGAAAATAGAATAAGATACTAAGGGTCGGCATTTCTGGTTTTAGGTGCCAGTTTTCATGTGTACGAAGAGTACGGTCAACGGTTCAACACGCTTAGTAAAATAAGATGTACTGAATAAAGACAGAAGGCGAGTATTTTCCCAAGCGCATGAAATCTAACTTTAGATTAAGTAGTTATGTAATAAATACTTCGTATTTTGGCTCACTCCGACTTACTACATTGCCATAACGACTCACTCCTAAACATGTAAACGCCGACCCAAAGGTTCGCTTGCCAGCGGTGTAAAAGGAGTTCCATTTAAAAAAATTAAACTATAATATTTTTTAATTATTTAGGACACTCTGTATATTGTAAAAATAGTTTTAAATTGTAGGTCTAACAGTCCTTCAACGAACCCAAAACTTAATTTGTAAAAACCTAATCATTTAGCTACAATACTCCGTGTCGTATGCGGTGAACAAGCCTGTTGACGATGTATTGATACATTGTAGTTTGTTAAATTTAAGACGATTTTTGTCAAAATAGAATCTCAATTAGTTGTACACGAATTCTTTCTGTCTGCATTCTACAGTTTTTATTATGGATTTATTATTTCCAAACTGGGGCATTGGCATTGGAGACTCTCTTTGAATATTTGAAATTAATAGCCTTTCATTTACAAACATTACAGTTGGGGGTTAGGATCTTTGGTGCTACAACAGTAAAATAAAATAGTAATACACCAAAATACTTTATTTTGCACTGGACGCGAGTTTCACTAACTATGTTAGCATCATCAGCAGATGCAAAACTTTCAGCTTATTAATCATCTGGTGATGATTAAAACTTTCAGTTAATGTGTTTTGGTGTATTGAAGAATTTTCGACATAAGTTCGATCACTTGTTCTACACTCTGATCATAGATTGCGAGTTTGCATCTTCTAGGCTATCTAGATATTCTAAGCGATTTTGTTTTTTTCTCGGATATTTGCATGTTAAATATTATTACCGTTTTTTTGATACTTATATAGAAGCTTTTGTAAGTTGTCTTGGTCTTCAGATATAAGAACTGCATCTTCAGCATAGCATAGTATTTTTATTTCTTTATCTCCCAGTCGATATCCTCTCCCAGCATGGTTTACTTCATTTATGTCATATATTATTTCGTCCATTACGATGTTGAACAGGGTTGGGCTTAAGCTATCTCCTTTTCTGATTCCGGTTGTCACAACTATTTTCCTGCTTGGTTTATTGGCCACTCTTACATATGTGTAGTTCTCGGTATTTAACTCTTCGATAACTTTTATAATATTCGACTGAATTCCCCTTTTTTGCAGTAGGTTTATGACATCAGATAATTGAACTCTATCGAATGCCTGGGTAAGATCAATCAAGCACATAAAAGCTATCTTATTCTCTATGCTTTTTCGGTTATTTGGCGGATGATATACCGGGTGTTGCATCGTCGGACGGGACATAGGAAATCCCATGTAAATTTTAATGGGGTCAATTATTGGCTTCCCTAATTATTTTAGAGAATAATTCTTATTTAGGTTTATTGAAGAGCACTAAAAGCCACATTCAAAAGAATAACTTTAGATATTTTTGATTAGCCCGTTTACGAGTTATTGCCGATTTCTTTTTAAATATTTCTCCTTTCTTATGGCCCTGTATTTACTTATGAGCATCAGTCAAGGTAAAAGATAACTGTCAAATGAAGTTGTCATTTCAGAAATTTACCTATTTAGTGCTTTATTATTATTGAAAACTCATTCCTACATCGGAAATCTTAAAGATGTATTTATAAATACAAATTAATATGAATTAAAGTAAAATAAAGTAATCAATTACAAGGTTAATTATAGTATTATTACAATATTCAATAACTTATTAATTCAGGTACTATTAAATTGTTAGAACTTTAGGATTTGAGAAGATGTTCAAATATTCCTCCATCGACTACTAGACAATAACCGAGGCGATCATAAAATTCTCTTCTTACATTAGCTAGTTGGTAAACTGAAATTCTATTGCATTCGGCAGAAATAGCATTTTTTAACTCGTCTAGATTTGGGTATTTTTTATCCATGTATATCCTGTTTTTTAAATGGCCCCAGAGAAAGAAATCATTTGGCGAAATATCAGGAGACCTTGCTGGCCAATTTACTGTATGTTTTAGGCCAATAACGTTTCCGTTAAAACTATTGTCTAAATATTCCCGAACAGCCTGGGTACTATGTACCGGGCAGCAATCCATTTGGTACCAAACTTTCTGATTTTCCCTAGCGGCATCATGTAAAGCAGGTAAAATATGATTTTCGAGTAGTTCCAAATAATATTCTGCATTTAAATTTCGCGTAAGAAATAATGGCCCGATAATATTGTGTCGGAATATCCCTGCCCAAACATTTACTTTCTGTGGATATTGCGTCCTTGTTTCGACAAACCTGTGTTGGTTTTCTTTGTTCCAATATCGATAATTTTGAACATTGGGTTCATTATTTATAAGGTAAACGTGCATTCGTCAGTGAAACATATGTTTTTTAAAAGTTCTCTATCCGTGTTTGCTCTTTCCATCATATCAAAAACAAACGCCTGCCGCCGTATTTCGTCCCCATCTCGTAGCTCTTGGTGCTTTTCATATTTGAAGGAATAGTATTTATGTCGTTTCAAAATTCGAAACGCTGTAGTGTGACCTATTCCTATTTCATCCTCAAGTTTACTTGTGCTGATCTTTCCATCGTTCTCTTCCACGCACAATAACACTTCCAAGTCGGTATCATTTCTTGCATCTTCTCTTTGTTCCTGCGTTGCTTCACATCTGCAGTTATTTATTAGGGTACCTTTGGTCTCAAATCTCTGGAAAATCTGCAATCGCAAGGAATTTTCCAGGTATCGGTCTATTCGGATAGAGAGCAGCAAACATGTCCGACACTTTTGATAACTATTTCCTTGATAATACCATTTAATCATCAATACTTTTTCTTCGGTAATGTAATTCATGGCTAATATTTTCGATATAGGTATGAGTTTTTAATAATAATATAATAATAAAGCACTAAATAGATACATTTCTGAAATGACAACTTCATTTGACAGTTATCTTTTATCTTGACTGGTGCTCATAAGTAAATACAAGGCCATAAGAAAGGAGAAATACTCAAAAAGAAATTGGCGACAACTCGTAAACGGGCTAATCAAAAATATCTAAAGTTATTTTTTTGAATGTGGGTTTTAGTGCTCTTCAATAAACCTAAATAGAATTATTCTCTAAAATAATTAGGGAAACCAATAATTGACCCCATTAAAATTTACATGGGATTTCCTATGTCCCGTTCGACGATGCAACACCCGGTATATGGCATCTATTGCAGACCTGTTATTTCTAAATCCTTGTTGTTCTTCACAAATTCCCGTTGACGTTACTTCTTCTGCTAAAATTTTAGTAAACAGTTTTTGTACGGCACTCATCAAACTGATACCCCGATAGTTTCGTGGATTTGCTTTTTCTCCTTTTTTGAAAATGGTATTGGTATCAAAATGATTTCTTTCCATTCAGATTGTATATTCTTGTCTGTAAGTATTTTGTTAAAGAGAATCTGTAACTCAGCTAGTAATGTATCACATTCATATTTGATCATTTCTTTCTTTATTTCATCTATGCCTGGGGCTTTTCTATTTTAAACGAACGATAAAAAATTATTGAATTACATACTAAAATTTTGAACTTGGTTTAGACCTGTACCCACCCTGAACCGAGTATATACAACCGGGCCTTAGATTCTCATTTAGCCTTTACCATTTGTTTCAAATTCGACGACACAAATTCAATTTTGAACTAACTCGTGCACGTCACTACTTCGTCTTCTAATGCAGCCAAAGCAGCAAAGTGCCCGGCGCCGAGCAAACTTTAAATTATTTAAGTGATATTATTTTAGCTTTCGCTATTTAGAGTATTCGCGCAGTGTATGAAGGTAGATTAAATCAGAATTTCGGGACGGCTGAATTTTAATAGAGTAACTTTCCCAAGACGAAAAATGAGCAGAGAGGTTGGGAATTTTGATTTTAATATCTGTGAGGATATTACGTCTTCTACCTTTAATATAGACAATTCTTGAGATACTTATACTTTTTAAGAGGCGATATTAAATATTTTGTAAATTATATGACGTGCTGTTATATTTATGGAATATTTGATAAAAACTTCGCAAAAAATTGGGAAAATAGCGAGTTTGTGCGAATCAAATTTATAGCAGGTATAATAACAAAAAATACTCATTTTGACATATGTGTGTAGATTTCATGGCGGCATTTAATAAAATATTCATTAAAAGTATACAGTGTTTTATGTGTGCATTTTGTTTTATCTCATTTTAAACTGACTAAAACTTTTCTATTTTTTTATTATTTG
Organism: Sitophilus oryzae; assembly: GCF_002938485.1. NCBI lineage: Eukaryota > Metazoa > Arthropoda > Insecta > Coleoptera > Curculionidae > Sitophilus > Sitophilus oryzae. The sequence goes on along the minus strand of NW_022146304.1, from coordinate 2,568,158 downwards.
TTTACAATTTTCATATATTATATCACGAGATCTATAAATTTAATAAACTATATAATCTATTCAAATATATTTTGCGCGTGATTTTGCTTGGAAAATATAGAATTAGAATAAAAACCCTCGACCGCTTCGCGGTCTCGTGTTTTTATTAAATTATTGTGCATGAAACTATTTTCTAAAAAGCAAAATCATGCAAAAAATTATTTGGGTAGTTTAATCAATTAAATTTATAGGTATTATACGGCTAGATTATTTCCCGAATGACTTAGAAATGAAGCCAATGACTTAGGATGAGCAAATAACTATAAGAATTTTATTAACTATAAACCGGAAATATTACTAAGCCGTAAATTCATTTTCACTACAGCGCCAGCGGTAAATAAAATTTAAAGACGTTTCAAAATTACGTCTCGTAGGTAAGTAATGTTTGTGCTTCTGCTACCTTGGTTACGCATCCCAACAATGCATTAAGGACCGCTTCACATTTCAACATATCAAATTCTGACGTTTTTTTTTCTCCACTTATTTGCCTAGATAAATGCAACAAGTTTAGATTGGAAAGCCCATAAAAATTACGGGTCGCGAAATTATTTTGGGTCGCGACCGTTATACGCGATCTGGCGCTGCCATAGCGGTCGCTAAGAACAACGGCAAACAAAAACAGAAATAATTTTCTCTTGTCAAAGTCAGAATCTTCAAAAATCATAATAATCTTTCAAAATCTAAACCGCTCTCGTTAAAGAAATTGTTTGAAAGTGTTTATAGCGTCCATTTTCAAAGTAATTATTGCTATCTTGTGAGTTTAATTCAAGTTTTATTTACTCCAACCGGTGATAATTGTGAAAAAGTGGCATTAAAAACTTAAAACGCTCTGCTGTGAACTGTGAACTGCAAAAACCATCGTGGATCGTGGCATAACGTCGGTTTCCTATGTTTCATAGGTATTTCATACATGCGTCCTTATATAAAATAAAGTTTCTTGTATGCAACACACTGTATTTTATTTATAAAATTAAACGAAAATGATAATAAATTTGAATAAACAATATTTGGGCAATATAATTCCGGAAAAAGCCGAACCGCTCCGAAATTATCAAAAGTTTTGGGTCGCGACCGTTGCAAGAATAGCGCCAAATAGTGTTTACATTGTCCTTATGGGCACTTTCCAATCTAAACTTGTTTCATTTATCTATGCTTATTTGTTCAAAATAATATCGAATAAGGGGGTTTCACCGATTAAAATCGTTATTAAGTCATACATATATGAGTTGTAAATCAGTGTTTTTAAATGAACTGTTGCCAAAATCTCTCAGAATTAGCGATAAATGACCAAGAAAACCCAAAAGGAAGCCGAAAAAATAATCGCGGTTAAACTAGTCTTGGGATTTAATCACTTATCTAAACAAAATTTATTCGAAAAATTAGATTAGCTGATTGGTCCATTTCACGATGAGGGAAATAATCATTAAAAAATCAAATAATATAATAGGTTATATTAAGACTTTTATAAAGTAACGTTGAAAACGTAACATCTATGGGTGCTTTAATTTTCACTATAGTTTGACAACATGTTAGGCTAGGACTAAGTAGTTAGTGATGAGAATTTAAACCCAATACGTCTCATAAAAACTGAAATATTAACGCGTTAATGCTCCCCTGTCTGCTACATGATCGTCAAGTCTGAAAGGAAAGCAAACGTGGAGGTAAAATCACGTTAAGGACGGCATGAAAACAGCCCAAAAGATCTTATTTACCGATAAACAATCCATCCTACAACATCAAACCACTGGTTCGCAATTGCTCTGGGGTTTTATTACTTTTTTGGGCTGCTCTTACTGTTTTATAGTTGGCCTTTAACCTCCAGTACCTCTCGCATGTCTCACACTACTGTTAAAAATTAATTTTTAAAACAAACAAACCAAACCAAACTGGAAATGACTATAACTTTTGATTTTTAAATGATATTGTCGGTATTTTTTTTAAATTCATTAGATAGAAAATGGCATCATGAATAGTATAACATATCATATGTCAGCTTTTGACATTTTCAATTAAAGAAAATGCCATTTTAGTTTTTAATTTATGTGCCCTAGCCATCAATGCAATAACAATTTGACTCGAAGTACCAAGTGTGTAGTACCAAATTATAGGTAAAAAATTATTTTTTCAAATGTGCTAATGAATCACCCTCATTCTATTTGAAAAAAATTGAGTTATGATATACGATTTGGGCTTTTTTCAACCAGCCAGATTAAAACACGAAGAACGTTAAAATATTTAACAATTAAGAAAAAGAGTAAATTATTATTATTATCAAATCTATTTGTTCAAGGCTCCTTGTTTAAAAAATAATGTGTTTTTAACATAACTATGGTACTCTAAACTGAAGTTAAATTACATTTTTTAAGCGAAAATGCCAAAAGGGGACATGTGATATGTCGGTCTATTTAGTATGTGTTTTTCTATCGAATAAAGTATAAAAATGCCGATGACCAACAATCAAAAATCAAAAGTTGTAGTTATTTCCGATGAAACAGGAAATGACCGAAAAAAATTGAATACACCTAGCAATCCTGATTTATTGGTAAAAGTTCTTAAAATAAAATATTTAACAATTAAGAAAAAGAGTAAATTATTATTCAGTTTCAGGGATTCCACAACGCAATGATAATTCATTAAGTGATTCCAAAACCTTTTTGTGGCAACCGTGGTTCAACAGAGAACAACAACAATTGGTGGTAGCAGATTCCTTAATATTATGTCATATTATACTAAAGTACCAAATCTCATTTATTTATCTTAAAAAAATAAAAAAAGTTATAGGGGTCAGCCACTTTTTGTGAAACACCCGGTATACAGATCTGAAATTATTTTCCGAGCTGCTTTTCCAAGCAATTCTGCTCTCGGCATTTTGTAGGCTATTATAATATCAGAAATCAAGAGTTGGTTTAATATTCAATTGTTATTAGCAAGGTCAGAAAGACCCCAAACTGCTGGAACGACTGACACGGCTAGGAAGCTAACTTGATTTTTTCTTCTAGATTCTGGAAATAAATTATTTAGGAGGAGTAAAAGAGTAATGAAATTCTCTTTCAACAACATTTTTCGAAGCACACGTATATAAACTGCAAATATTTTTGTAGAGACGAGTGATATGCGAGCCACATGCGAAATTAGTTTTTCGCAGAGCAGTTTTGAGGACGGAAATGACGACTTTAAAGCTTGCGAAAAGCGAGCAAAAAAAAAACGAAGAAAGGCGAAACATTCCGTAGATTCGACGCCGCGCATCGCACAACGTACACGGTATAATTTTGCGGGAACGGCGGACGGTGTTAAAAGCGAAACGGTGTTTCAGTTAGTTCTTGAGCGCTATTTGCATTTTCATCTCCGCTTATACACCGCTCTTCATCGTAGAGGCAATTCGGCGACCCGATTTTCATTAAGTTGGCGGCATTGGCCGCCAAAGAGGCGAAATTTGTCTCCATAGAATATTTCGGTTAGTTGTTTTATTGTCCACGGTTTACAAGTTGATTCTAAACCGGGTTTTAAAGAGCAGTAAAATGTAATGTTTAATCTTTTGTTGGCCAAACGTATATAAAGGGAAATTAAAACAACTTTCGGTGCACACCATGCGTCGTCTTAAGCTGCGTATAAATATGTCGAGACGAGTGCGAGAGACACCCGAGACGAGTCAACCTCAAGCGGATTTGAGGCTGACTCGTCATATTGGGACGGGGTCTGAGCTTCGAGCCGAACCTATGCCCAGCCGGACGGCGTTGTCTCCGTTTTTTCCGGAGCCTTTGGCGAACCATCAAAAGGATTGGGGCGTTTATTTATTTAACCAGTGGCGTATACACCGCGGCTCCGCGGAACAATTGCCTCGAGTCTCAAGGGGCTCGGATTCCACATCCCATTTTTATATAAAAATAAATATTCTTTCCTTTATTTGTAATAATGTTAATAATGCATCCTAACTAGAAAGATGCAATTTTGTCTTCTCTAAAAGTGCTATTGCAACGTTCGATGGCCATCTTTTAATTAGTAGCTGAAGCACAACAGATATAACCCCTTTTCGTTTGGTTAGTTAGGTTGTTGCTCTTTCAGCAATGTCAGAGTGTCCAGGAATCCACATAAAGTTACCATTGTAGTTTCTCTCAGTAAGTTTATATGTATATTAGATCTCGAATGCTGCAGGTTAGAGATTTTTTGAAGTTTAAAGAAGAAATACTGTTAAAGTTATTACACACAAAGTTAAAAAAATATGTAAGTGACGCCTTCTACAAGCAAGAGTCATCAAAATCGAATTTTTCATGTCAAAAAACATTAATTTCATCCAAATATCGGCTTTAACTCAGAAATTATTTAGAGAAAATTGAAATAAAAATGAAGATACTGTTAGACAGGTACTCCGTTTGCAATATTTTGCTATTATTTTTATTCCGGAAATATTTTTAAGGGTAAAATTTTAATTTTCTTTCACTGTCCAAAATTGTATGAAATTGTAAAAAAAATAAAATGTGAATGATCAGAATATGTTTAATTTGTTTAAAATGCAATTTGTTTAATTAGAATTATCACTTTACAATATATAAATTATTAACAAATTTGATCGGTTCTTCGAAAAAATATATAGTCCCCGGATTGTCTTTACAAGAGGAATTTTTTTTATTTTTTTTTATTATCGACATTTTGAGTTTATAATTTTCCAAATTTCCATACTGTTTTAAGAAAATAAAAAAAACATGAAATTAATTTTGAAAGGGACATAGTTCCTTCGCGTCTGCCACACAATATCAAAATGTGCGTAGTAGCTGCACGAAGGTCCCGCAATCCGTTTTTGCAGGATCGTATAATTGGAGGCCACGATCCGTTTCTGCGGCATCCTGCAAAACGGGATGCCGCAAAAACGGACCGTGTAACGCCGCACTAACAACAGAAAAAAATATGACGTTGATCAAAATTAATAATAATCATTTATCAAAAATGAAATCGAAATGATATTACCATACAAACACCTTTTGATTTTTAGGACTTCAATAATATTTTCATGTTTTTTTTTTAATTTTTTTCTAAAACAGATGGAAATTTGAAAAAGTATAAACGGGATTAATAACAAGCAAACATTTTTATGAAGAATGCATTTTTCCCAAAATGTCAATAATAAGAAAGTTTTTCCTCTTGTAAAGACAATCCGGGGAAATACTGTAGAGTAAAAAATAAAACCGAATTTTCGAAAGAATAATTTTGCAAAATAGATCTAAAAAACTCAGCCAATAAAATTGCTGGAAGTCACAGTAGACGAAAACTAAGAAAAACGAAACAAAAAAACAATTCAAAAGTATTCTCTTTACCCGTCTCTCAAAAAAAAACTTCTTCCTCCTTAGCCGCCGGCTGTCTATAAAACACGGCGCAAAGAAACTTTCCACTTTGCCAACACGTGTCATCTTCCTGCGCGGATCCCAGTTATCGCAATAAATATTTCATGTGCGCTTATAAAAATGATAAATACGTCAATTTTACGTCTCTCTTTCCTGCGCTATTTTACTTGTTTTGTCTATCTCGCTTCCTCGGGGGAAAGTGCTGGCGTTGCAGCGGTAACGCTCTTCGAAACAAACTTGAAGCGAATTATCTTTTGCGGAGTTGTCGGGTATGGAGCGGGTCTATTTGACGCGAGACCTATCAAGCACTTCCGAAGGTAGTTTGCGAAGTTGCCGCAGTAAGTTAGCTGTCGAATATTGAAGAAAAGTTAAGAAAATCTATATTAATAATGTTTATTTTATGGAAAAAATTATAAAATAATATTTATTTTAGAGTCTTAAAATAGTTTGGAAGGTCAAAATTATTTTAATTTGTTTAGTGTTTACACACAACCAAACTTCTATGGAATCACTGTTTATTTCTGACTTTTTGCAAGGAACAAAAAATGGTACACAACTTTAAGATAATGCTTTTTGTTGTAAATAAAAATGATAATAAAGAATAAACGACTGCTGAGATTTATTCTCTTGTTGATATCTTCTTGGTTTATTTTCTTGTTTATTCTACTTGATTTCTTGTAAATTTTGTGTTCAGTAGTAAAATCACGATTGTCCGGTAATTTTCATTCGATTAAAAAAATGCCTTACTTTGGATTAACAGATGTACAGAGGGGAAGAATTATTGGTCTCATTGAAAAAGGGAACAAGGAATGCTCCAAAGTAGCAGAGATAGTAGGTCTTACCCAGGGTGCTGTATCGAAAACTAATGCAAGGTGCTTGGAACTAGGAACTCTCAAGAACAGGCCCAGACAAAGTCGTCAAAGAGTGAACTAACTGAACAACAAAACCGCTTTGTGTGCCAAATTGCTAAAAGAAATCCCATTGTTTCTTATCCAGAGCTACAAAGACAACTTCTGCCAGCTACAGGTGTGAACGTTGCAGTTGAAACTATAAGAAAAAGGTTTCGTGCTCGAGGATTGTACAGAGTGTCCCATTTTGGTTGAAATCATACGGTATCTCCGTTATTAGTAAAGATAGGAGGATGCGGTTTGCACAAACCTGTCCCACTTTTTTGTCAAACGGAAAATGCTGCAAACAAAATTTTCATAGCCTTCTTCGTTTCTGAGCTACAGGGTCTTTTTGAAAATTTTGCAATTTGGGACACCCCCTGTATCTCTGTTATTGTTAAAGGTATCGAGAAGGTGAAAACTGTTTATTGTAGAACATTTTACGTAGAATACAGTGGCGTAGACTGGTTTTCTACGAAAAAAATATTTTTGAAAGTATGAACTAAAGTTAGGTTTTTTCAAATGGAACACTCTATATATTTATAAATAATATGATCTGTCTTACTATGAGCTTCTCAAAAATGTATATCACTCTATATTTATTTTCAGTATTTACTGCAATATTTAAAATATATCATTTTCTTATTAGAAGGCCGTGATAAATAACAAAAAAAAATAAAATAGGTATTTATTAAAATAATCTACACATATTCAAATTTTATTTGGGATTAATATATTACACATTTGTGTTACTGTTACCACTGAATCTGTGAATATATTTTTCTTTTTCTTATAACGAAATTTATTATAACGGGATGCGTTTGCAAATATCTAAAAGCTTGCATTATTAAAGCATTTTTCAGGTGTTCGACATTGTTGTTATTGCCAGGATATACTTCATATTAAAAAAAAACAAAATCAGAAATCGAGAACGAACAAATCCGGGAATCAGTGATGCCATCATATGGGTTCATTGGTTCCATATGTTGGGATTAATTCATTCATTTGAGAAATAATAATTTAGCAAAATTCTAATATTTTCAAAGTTGTGAGCTGGAACCTCATCTTGCTGAAAGTATATTTCACGTAAATTGGCTAAAGGAATATCTAAAATTTCCTGTGCGGTAGCTTCCAAGATTTACAAATAGCGGTAGAGTGTTAAGTTTCCCTAATATATAAAGAATATATTAGTGGTTTCCAAAATAAAACAAGAGACAGGTAGCAGTATACTTTTTAATTCCTTAGTTTCGTCATTTTTCAATCATAGCCTATTAATAAATATGATATTTTAATAAAAACTTTTAAACATTGCAGTAAATAGTGAAAATAAATATAGAGTGATATATATTTTTGAGAAGCTTATGGTAAGTCAGATCATATAATTTATAAATATACAGGGTGTTCCATTTAGGAAAACATAACTTAAGTCCATATCTTTAAAAATGTACTTTTTGTAGACTGACAGACTACGCCACTATATTCTACGTAAAAAGTTCTACAATAAACAGTTTTCAACTTCTCGATAGCTTTAATAATAACAGAGATACAGGGGGTGTCCCAAATTGCAAAATTTTCAAAAAGACCCTGTAGCTCAGAAACGAAGAGGGCTATGAAAATTTTGTTTACGGCATCTTCCGTTTGACAAAAAAGTGAGAAAGGTTTGTGCAAACCGCACCCTTCTATCTTCACTATTAACGGAGATACCGTATGATTTCAACCAAAATGGGACACACTGTACAGTAGTAGAGCGTTACGGGCCCACAGTTTTTCTCTAACAAAAAAAAATTATCTCGGCAAAATAAAATTGACCGACTAAATTGGTGCCTTCAACATCAAAACTGGACAATTGAGAATTGGCAAAATATTCTTTTTTTCGGATGAGACTAGATTCGCCTAAAGATCAGATGACCATCGAAATCGGGTTCTCAGAGCTCCAAAAAGACGAGCGAGACTCCAGGCTACCAAATCTGTACCCAGATATAAATGAAGAACTGTAATTCTCTGGGGAGCTATTGTGCTGGGAGCAAAACTCCAACGTTAGCACTTCAACAAACTTTAACGGGTGGGAGGTATGTTAATTTAGTGCTAGAACCAATCGCTAGGGTTTGGAGAGCTGTAATTGAGGATAATTTTAACTTCATGCATGATAATGCACCTCCTCATACCAGCAGAGTAGCTACAGAATGTCTTGAAACGGAAGGTGTCATAGTTTTGGATGGCCTGCATGTTCGCCAGATCTAAACCATATCGAACATTTGTGGGACCAGCTCAAAAGAAGGGTTAGAGCTCGTAGATAATAGATGATCATATATGTTTGGCTGTGTTTATATCGATTATAAACTAAAAAATGTGTTTATATCGATTATATCGATTATAAACTAATAAATCGATATTTTATTTTTTAGAGTTTACTATGATGCGAGTGAAGAATTTCTAACTATATACAGTGTGACCCAGTGTCCCCAATATTCTACATAATCAAATTTACCGTTTGGTATATTCAATCATATCTTTTTTACAAAATATACGGTCAGTGGTGGCACCTGGTTTAAAAATATTTAATATCATATATATTCAATGATATTCAAAAATAATATTACACCAAACTTATAATTTTGTGAAAGGATTGATTAACTTATTTAAAATTCAGTAATAATATTGTGTCACAGTCTTTATCGAGTAGTTCTTAATATATAACTCTATGTTTCTACTATTTTTATTTATATTTAAAGGCTTTCTCAATATTAGATAATAACAAATTCATCATTATTTTAATTAAAAATATTTTTTGTAATAGTGTCCATCACAATAATTTAATAACCTATTTGTAGTAAAATACACTATTGCAGGTAAAATACCGTATGATCGAAAAAAAACGGCGTCCATTTTGCTGGGAAATGACGATCGACATTTTCCATATAAATTTACATATAAAATGACAGCGATCTTCATTTCATAGCAATCGCTGACGCCGTTTTTTCTCGATTATACGGTATTAAAAAGTATGTCTATTATACCTATGTTGGAAAATTAATTTCTTTAAAAATATTTGCGTTGATAGTTAACCTCAAAAAGAATAAACCGTCTAGCCATTACCGTGTAACTTACCATCAATAGGCACGAAGTTGAACGGAATAGTTTTTATTGCCTCGGTTTCAACTTTTTTTGGCGCGATTCTCTAGTTTTCTAGTTGGTTTTCTATATTAAATGATACATTAAGAATATAAAGGTCTATTTTTAAAAATATTTGCTATTATTTAGTGGCAGATTAGTTAAATTAACATAAGTTTAAAACAGCAATAAAAAGTAAACTCGTTTAATGTAAAATTCAATTTGGTGTGCCGCCTATTGTACACTACTATGTTAAAGTACCTACAGTTTGGGTGTTCGAAATGATTTTTTTTAATTTAGATCTGTTCAGTTTTAATTTAAAATAGATGTATTTTTCTTAACGCGTTTAAATACTCGCGTGGCGTCTCACAGGCCAAGATAAACCTATTACATATTCATTTAGTGCCTAAATATTTCTATTTAATTTATTTTAATATATAAAATACACAATTTTAATTTAAAAATTATTAAAATGCACACTGTAAAACATACGTGAGTACTTAAGGGTTAAATTAGCTAAAATCGGCTTGTCGAAAAATTGTTAAAATTTTGAATGTGTATTTAGCATGCAGACCTTTAAAAAGTCGATTTATAACTTCAGTGTAAAACTAACAGAGGAGCCAATATTGGATCAGTTTTGAATTTGCATGGGATTTTATTTTGTAATAGAAGTCCACTACCAGGGATATGGTTTAACTGTTACTGACGTAGTATTAGCAAATCAGTGAATGTGAGCTTTTACTAGTAAGTGTTAACGCTCAGTGATTTTTTTTAAATATTGTTTAAGTATTTCACAACTCTCGTGTTACACTTTTCATTTTTTATCTATATTTTATATCTTTAAAAATTAAAAAAAAAGTTAAGAATTTATAGTGTTTGAAATAAGAAAAATCTATCACGGATATCATGTGATGATTAATTGAAGTGGAGGGTAGGAATCAGTTTGAGTATTTTCCAAGAGTATGGTTTAGGTATGTGGATGATATTTTTGCTGTTTTTGACACACATTCAGACACCAATTTTATTTCTAAGTTAAATAATCGTTTTCCTTCTATTAAATTTACGCATGAAATTGAGAACAACGACAGATTACCATTCCTAGATGTATTAGTTATTAGAAATACTAATAATTGCCTGGAATTTGATATCTATAGGAAAAATACAACCACACGCAGATATATTCCTAATGAATCACATCATAGTGTTGAACATAAAATGGCTAGTTTAAATTTCTTAGTTCATAGATTACTTAGTTTCCCACTTTCCAACGAAAGATATGAAATAGAAAGAGATTACATTAGGAATGTAGCTGAGTGTAATGGATATTCTCCTTCACTAGTTGATAAATTAATTAGAAAACGTAGGTATAGGTTAATGATTTCTGAAAATTCGACTTTTCAAGTAGAGAAAGATATGTCTAAATATTTTTCGATACCGTTTGATAGAGAGTTATCCCGTGGTCTAAAAAAGAATTTTTAAGAATGTCAATTATAAACTTGTGTATAGTGCTAATAATAAATTACAACAATTATTAGGTAATCAAAAGAAAAACACCTCCACTGGAAAGGTCGGGTATTTATGAAATTTCTTGTAAAGATTGTAATCAGAAATATGTTGGGCAAACTAGAAGATCAATATTAACTAGATTTAAAGAACATTTAGCTCAGATAAGATATGGTAGACCGGATAAATATTGCGTTGCCGAACATATTGTTGATAAAGAACATTGTATAAATCTTAATAATTTAAAATTAATTAAACAAGTCTCAAATTACAGGCAATTAGATGCATATGAAAGCATTAGAATTAATAAATGTAAAGATAGTATGAACAGAGTCAACGGTCCAATGCCTTCTAATCATCAAATCTAACTGTTACGCTCAGTTGGCTCTGACTCGGTTGGCTAGATTTTGCCACGCCTACTCGGTGCCCACTGAGCAGGTATATAAACGCTCAACTTTTAGATTGTACTTTAGTTTATAATCATCTGCTGATGATGCTAACATGGTTAACGAAACGCGCGTCCAGTGTAAAAGTAAAAGTGTTTTGGTGTATTGTGGTGATTCAGTGTTTTTATTTTGCTGTGTAACACCAAAGGTTCCAACCCTCAACTGTAATGATTAACACGTAAAAACTAATGGTGTACTTCATTTAGTACATAATTATTGTAAAATCGCATAGATTTTGGTAATTCAATAAAATATTAATCATACCCCACAAAAAACTGAACAAAATACCGTCGTAAATAAAATTAAAATTTACAAAGCCCGCCGAAATAATTTAATAATTGTAATCTAATAATGTCACATTTGGTATAAAACAAAATAATGATAACCAAAACAATCCAATTTACATCGCTAATAATACTAAAAACCAATTAAATTCCGCGAATATTGAAAAAAACTCGCTGCATATTAGTTATATAAAATGCAACAATAATTTAATAATAAATATCGCAAAAACCTTTGATCGGCTTTTCGAAAATATAACTTTACCACTGGAAAATATTTAATAATTTTAAATGTGGAATTAAACGAGCGATGAGATTCGTTCGATTTTAGCGAAACAAATAGTAATAATCCCTAGAAATTATTTTATTTCGGTTGAAATATTATACTTATTTTAGACTTTTGTGGTGGATATAATCTATTATTATTAATAAATTATATTAATTTTAGTGCACCAATAATACTAAATAAATAAAAGCAAATTGATATTTATATAATTAAATAATGACAAAGTATTATGTTATAGTTAATAGCTGGACCACAATCAGAAAGTGTTTAGACTTAACAATAACTAGTTCAATTGCAAGTTCCATTGTGTATAGTTTTTATTAAAATATTTTTGAGGCCTAAGGACTGATTAGATTCACATTTTTTTTCTAAACCAGAGACAGCAAAGAATACGAACTAACTTTAAACGTCTAAAGAATATACTCATATTTAAGAAAACTCAAACCAATGTAAATTTTTAATTTAGAAAATTAGAAGGTCGAAAGGCGAATACAAAATACTTAGGTATATATTTGATATCAATTAAATTTTTATTTACGTAATCGAGGGCGCGATTTTTACATTCATTGTTGCCAACCATGGACATATTCGACGCCGGGCTGACTAACTGGAATTTAAATTCCCCGCTGGAGATTCAAGTGGTAGCTCTGCTACATGCTGTAAAAAATGTCTAGTTGGCACATTTATTTATTTATTTCCTGACATTGTCATTCGTTTTGACACTTTAGTTTTGTATAACGAGTTTTTGGTTTACACAAATAGTGTTGTGATACTTTAAGCTTAAAAATGTTTACTAGCAGACCTTGCAGTCGAACATTGTTCTTTTTAGAACCTCTTTTAGTGCGAAATGTACAAGATAGCTCAATAGCCGTAAAAACTCTATTAGAATAATTTTAACGGGAAAGTGGTAGTAATGACCCTTTATGACCCTTAAGTTCTGTTAAGAAGGTGAGTTTTGTTGAGGTAAATAATAACTGTTTATATATTTATACGATAAATATTCTATAGATACAGATTATTGTGATGGTATCTTGTGCTGGCCAAGCTTAATTACATGACTAAAAGTTTATTTGATATGAAGAGCCATCGTTTAACATCACATCATATATTGTCGAACTATATGGTCGAACCCTGTCTTCCACTTGACAACCAAATGAAACAGATTGGTGACGTCATTGTAGCATTTCGTAAATTACTGCACATTTTTTAGTAAATGTCAATGCCGGACATTGATCACTGTCAAAATTTGCTTTTAGTAATTGGCATTGTCATTTGAATTGGAATTATAATTTTTATTATTACGCAAAAAAGAGACACTGGTAAAACACTTTCGTCAGCAGTTTGATAAAGAACAAGGTCACTAGCTGTAAGACATCATGTATTATGGTATTCTCGGAACTAGACAATGGTATAAAAAACATGACACAGTAAGCATATAAATAAAATAAAATAAGATGCTCAATTATGTTCTATAGCTTTACGACCACTGAGGAAATTCAAAGATTTTCCTTGTAATAAGAACAATCTGCGGATTGTCACGGTTTTTCTAACAGGGCACTGTCTCCTCAGTGAAAATCTCAGTAAATTGAAGCTAAGGAACAACAGCGAATGCAGATTCTGTGGATAAATAGGGAAGCACCAGAACACCTCATCCGAGGGGTAAACCGCAGAGGAATTATGGTGTACACTATGAAGGAATTCTACAGGAATTCCAAGGAATTACGAGGAATTCCAAGAAATTCCATAGGAATTACTAGGAATTCCAATTATTTCCGTAAGAATTCCAAGGAATTCCTTAGAAATTTAGAGGAATTCCACAGGAATTAAGAGGAATTACAAGCAACTTTATAAAAAATTAACGAACATTAGTAAACCATGAATACTATAATAGGTAGTACTAAATTTAAAGAAAAACATTTTGCAGGCGATTTTTACTATCCGTTTTTCGTTTCGCTTCCAAAATTCCCAATATCAAATATCTACAGGTTAGATATTCTTTTAATTTAATATTGTACCCTCGATTATATATCTAAAATATTTTCCAATAGTACGGCCGAACCACCCCCGAGAGATCTAGTTATAACGTTCCCTGATTTCGCCATTTTAAAGAAATCCTCATAAGATTTTTTTATTCAGTACTCCAGAAAGTGTAAAGTTGATTTTTTCATTTCCTCGGAATAATACCTAGGTATATACTATAGGAAAATTAATACAACTTTAGGTGCACTTCATCAATGATACCATGCGTAATCTTATGGAATTTACTGGTGATCGTATTATGACGTGCAACTGAAGTTTTATTAATTTCCTTTCCTATAGATACGAGTATAACTAGGTACCTCTCATTTTCAAAAAATCCCGAGAAAAATTAATTTTAATAAGTAAGTGCCGACATATTTCCAGTATTTTTACCTCATGATCCCCTATTGGTACTAAAATTTAACTAAAAAAACGTAAATCTCGTAATAGTACTTTTTATTGTAAGATCTAGTACTTATAGAGACATTAGACATTTATAAAAATTACCTGAAAATTCATAGCGGAACTGCGAAACCGAGGTGGCAACGCTGGTTCAGACTGACAGAGTTACTGAGTTCGTACCAAGGAATTCCAAGGAAGACCTTGAATGATTGACCTTGAAGACCAGGAATTCCAAGGAATTCCGAAGGAATTACGAGGAATTCTGAGGAATTATTTGAGTAAAAGGAATTACGGTGTACACTTTTCCCTCTGCGGTTTACCCCTCGACCTCATCATTGAGTGCGCCAAGACGACAAACTTTCGTGGCATAAATTTTGGTAAGACTGATATTGGAGATGGAGCACTAACCTCTGTAAAACCGTCTCAGATACTGTCTTTTGTCAAATCCCTAAATATGTATAATTAGTTAGAACTTAAGGAAGGAGGACACAATATATCTATAAAGTCGCGGTGATTAACTTCCCCCCTCCCATCTACGAGTACAATATTCTATAGCTCAAATTAATGACAGTGACATCTAATTCTAGTGATTTGGAAACCTGCTTAAAGTGCCTGCTTAAGTAACCTGCTATTATACCTATGTTGGAAAATTAATTTCTTTAAAAATATTTGCGTTGATAGTTAACCTCAAAAAGAATAAACCGTCTAGCCATTACCGTGTAACTTACCATCAATAGGCACGAAGTTGAACGGAATAGTTTTTATTGCCTCGGTTTCAACTTTTTTTGGCGCGATTCTCTAGTTTTCTAGTTGGTTTCCTATATTAAATGATACATTTAGAATATAAAGGTCTATTTTTAAAAATATTTGCTATTATTTAGTGGCAGATTAGTTAAATTAATATAAGTTTAAAAGAGCAATAAAAAGTAAACGCGTTTAATGTAAAATTCAATTTGGTGTGCCGCCTACTGTACACTACTAGGTTAAAGTACCTACAGTTTGGGTGTTCGAAATAAATTTTTGTAATTTAGATCTGTTCAGTTTTAATTTAAAATAGATGTATTTTTCTTAACGCGTTTAAATACCCGCGTGGCGTCTCACAGGCCAAGATAAACCTATTACATATGCATTTAGTGCCTAAATATTTCTATTTAATTTATTTTAATATATAAAATACACAATTTAAATTTAAAAATTATTAAAATGCACACTGTAAAATAAAGTCGCGGTGATTAACTTCCCCCCTCCCATCTACGAGTACAATATTCTATAGCTCAAATTAATGACAGTGACATCTAATTCTAGTGATTTGGAAACCTGCTTAAACAAAATCCAATATAAAATGTTTAAAAAACAATACTTTTTAAGCTACTTATGTTTTATATAATATTTTTAACACTTAACATGATTTAAAAAAATACATAATTAGCATTCATTTCTGTAAAGGGGGTGAATGTTGGAATACTATTATGAAAAGTACCCAGCTGACCCTAAACTTCATCCTTAACAACTATCGGTGTTTTGCTATTAAATTCATCGTGTTCACATTCACATTCCTCCAGTAAGCCTTCCCTAGTGCATAAGCAATAGCGCTTATGCACTTCTGCAGCCCTGTTCTTATTTTCAATCGCAACCGGGCTTAATAATTGTGTCCGCCTCGTTGCCCGGCTAGCTCAGTCAGTAGAGCATGGGACTCTTAATCTCAGGGTCGTGAGTTCCAGCCCCACGTTGGGCGCCAAGATGTAAAAGGGGTGAATTTAAGGGGGGGGGGGGTTTAATTGGAGATGAAAAACAATGTGTAGATGATCAGGCTCGATGATCACCCTCGTGGTTATTTGATCGACCATCAGACTGCGAATATTCACATGAGCAGTAGAAACCTATCTTTTAATAGAATAGTAGATTTTTTGCGGTGTATAAACCTTAATGGTCTCCTCGCACTTTGTCCAGCGCAGTCACGGTATTCAACAATAGTAAATAAAATAATTACAATAATAATACCAAAATATTCCCCTTACACTTCCATACCCATTGTTACGCCATTTTCATTTGATAATACAATTATTTTAAAGTATGGTCGATTTCTAGAAAACGAAATTTTATTTTAGACAATTATTGGCTCACAGTATAATAGTACAAAAAATCTATATAGACTGTAAAACAGCAATAAAATTCCATCGAAACCGAATAAATTTTATTTGAGTTACCAAATATATTCCCGTATTTACTCTTCCATCTAAACCAATTGACATATCCGTTCCCATTCACAAAAACACCTGTTTATTTAACAGATAAAAAAACTCATTATTAGAAAACCTGTACGCCAAGTTCGGATAAATCGGCCATGTGGCCGCTGGTAAATATTTACCGTTACCGCGAAATAAAGCGATAACGTGACCCTGTGTTGACTTTTTATGGCCTATTTGATTGCGGGATTTCGTTTTATGTTTTATCACTTTGTCGTTACTGTCATTACATGTCCTGTGAGATACTTTAATGTGACTATGCAGTTATATTTAGTATTTATGGTATAAGATGATTTACAATATGTTATTCTAAATGAAATGAAAATTATAGTATTCCTATTATAGAACGACTATTGTTAGAGAAAAAGAAAGAAACACCTATTTTATGTAAAATAAAAACAATTGTGTGAGCACTATGTGGGCATATTTGAAGTGAAACTTCGAAACTTCTTACTAACAGTTGTTGTTGTAAAAAGGATTTGAAGGAGGTGTTGAAAAAGTGCTGAATAGAATACAAAAATGCAAACAAAGTACTTTAATAAATAGCCTGCAAAATTTTGTGGAATACCACCCAAAATACACGCTTTCATGCAAATGCCTAATAATATTAACGCTTAATTTTATTTAAAAAGAGAAAAAGTTTTGAACCTTCGTCGGATGGATAGCCCTGGCAGCTGTGGCCATTAAACCAATAGACTACTACTAACCTAACTTCGTATTTATAGTGGTTTACAGTAATTTTATTAAATTATACGAATATTCTCGTTGATTGTTGGTTTGAAACAGTTTGAAATAAATGTGACAAGTGTCCTCCAATGAAAATGCGAGTTATTATCTCTAATAATTCTAATTCTGACGTGGCAAATGAGTTAGATGCTTTACCTAGACCGTTATTCAGAAGCGACGAACTTATCGATGAAAATATGCATAAAAATTTACTTCGTATCACACAACTAGAGGATATTAGTACACAGATATAGTATCAAGTTTATTGTAGTGATTGTCTTAGCCGCGTACAGTACAGATCGTTACCCAGTGTTGCCACAAGCTCATTTTTTATCGGGGTAGATTATAAGTAGATAGCGGGGTTAAATTGTTTTACAAAGGGGTAGATCTACCCTGAATGGGGTAGCTGTGGCAACACTGTCACTGGCACTTTTCCTCTCGCTAGTTCGTATGTCACGGCCTTGAATTTTTACCCCCAACGCGCGTCAGGACAAAAATTCGTTTCACTTCAAATAGGGATTCATTTATATACAACAGTTTAGTATTTAAGGAAAAAAACATTCACATAAAAAAATACACATCAAGATGTTGAAAAACGAAGACGTAAAAAACAAAGTAGCCCAAGAAGTTAATGATGCTTTTCAGGAAGTGAAAAACAGCGAAGAAGATATAAATACTATCTGGAACGCATTAAAAACACCCTTAGTTAAAGCCACACAAACACATTTAACTGGCCTAAAAACAAAGAAGAAACAATGGATGACGGACGAAATTCTCCAACTTAGGGACCAGCGCAGAGAACACAAAGGTCGAGATGCTATAGCGTATAAACGTTGCAATAAGGAAATTAATAAAGCAATAATCACCGCTAAAGAAAAGTGGATTTCAGAGAAGTGCGTGGAATTAGAGGACTTACAAAAGAAACACGACTCATTTACATTACACAAAAAAATAAAAGAATTAACTGGACCAGCACAACGTTTTTGTCCTCTAACAATTATTAACTCAGATGGTACACTGTGTTCAACTGTACAAGAAAAAATACAAGTATAGGAACAACACATGAAAGAACTTTATAATGTCTAGAGAAGAACCAACAGTAAGACCAACGGTTGATCAGGGACCAGAAATTCTCAATAGTGAAGTATTGCAGGCAATTAAACAACTTAAAAACAACAAAACTCCAGGCCCTGACAATATATATCCAGAAATACTTAAATTAATATCAGAAGAGAACGTAGATATACTGACTAGGCTTTTTAACAAGATCTATGATAGAGGAAAAGTACCTGATGACTGGCTCCACTCAACTTTTATACCGCTTATGAAAAAACCATCAGCTCGACATCTCAGTGACTACAGACTTATTAGTTTAATGAGTCACGCACTGAAAGTGTTACTTAAAATAATACATAACAGAATTTATAAGAAGTGTGAGCAAGAAAGCGGCTATGAACAGTTTGGGTTTAAGAGTGGATTAGGAACACGAGAGGCCTTATTCTGTTTACAATTGATGGCGCAGAAGTGAACAGACCAACAAAAACCAATGTATGTGTGTTTCGTAGATTTCGAAAAAGCATTCGATAGAGTCGAACATACGAGACTTATCGAAATGTTGTATGAGTTGGGAGTTGACAGCAAAGATGTAACACTTCTGAAAAATATATATTGGCAACAAACAGCCCACATTAAAATTGAAAATGACAATTCCAATCCAGTCAATATACAGAGAGGAGTAAGACAGGGATGTGTGCTGTCTCCTTCGTTATTTAATGTTTATTCTGAGGCGATTTTTCGAGAAGCTTTCTCTTTAACAGATTGCGGTATTAAAGTCAACGGCGAAGTCATTAACAACATTAGATTTGCGGATGACACAGTTCTTATTGCCGATTCTGATACTGGTCTGCAGACTTTAGTGGAACGACTTGAAGGCTCCCGTAAGAAATACGGGATGAAGATCAATTCTCTTAAAACTAAAGTTATGATATTTGGAAAGAACCAAAATGTACCAATTCCTATTAAAATAGAGGGCAATACCTTAGAACAGGTCTACAAGTTCAAATATTTGGGGTTCTGGATAGTTAACACCTTGAACAACGACTTCTTCTTCTTCTTCTTCTTCTTCTTCTTTTAGAAGGCGTATCGCCTGTTTAGTTCCGGTTTCCTCCTCGTCTAAGCAACTCTTGCGAGGTTGACTGCCAACTGTCTTGCCAACGTTTAGGTGGTCGTCCAGTAGGTCTTCTGCCATGGGGTACGTTGTTGTGAATTATTATGGCCATTCTGTCGGGGCCCATTCTATTGACATGCTGGTTCCATTCTCTTCTTCTCTGCCTTATCCATCTGACAACGTCGTTTGTTTGGCCCTTTTCTCTTATGTCTATATTTCTCTGTCTGTCCCTCAATGTGTATCCAGTTATCATTCTTAAGGTCTCCATTTCAGTAGTTCGTAGGATTCTCTTTGTTACTGATGTTTCAGCTCTGGTTTCCGCACCATATGTCATCACTGGTCGTATGCAGGTTTTGTATATTCTTGACTTACATTCTGTACTCAAATGTTTGTTTTTCCATATGGGATATTTAACAACGATTTTTTTGAACAACGACGTGGAAATAAAAACCAGAATAGAACAAGCAAGAAATGCATTTTTAAAAATGAAGAACGTCCTCCAGAACCCCAGATTGGACCTAGAGTTGAGAACTAGGCTCGTTAAGTGTTATGTTTGGTCAATCCTATTATACGGAGCAGAAACATGGACACTGAAAGTTCAAGAGATGAATCGCCTCGAATCGTTCGAAACATGGATATATCGAAGAATGCTTAAAATTCCATGGACAGCCCATATCACAAATACCGAAGTCTATAACAGAATAGGCAGAGAGAGAGAATTGCTCAATATAATAAAAATAAGAAAAACATCATACTTCGTGAAGATTTTGCCAATGTGATCGCCCACCTCCACGAAAGAAACGGCACGTAAAGAAGAAGAAGTATAATAGTTCTATAAAAGATATACAACTCTTACACAATTCTTTCACAAAGTTTAGGATATTAGGCCAATCAAATTATCACTTGTTCAAAGTTCACTTGGAAAAAAGTGTTGGAAAGCTAATTATGGTCTTGTATAGTTCCGAAACTTTGCATTCTAGCCAATATTTCGCTATTACAAAAATTAACGACCATTAAATTCTGCGTATAATGAATGTCAGTCAGTTCAATTCGGTCCAGTAGTATGGCATTTGCCGATAAACGCATTAAAGTGGCATTCAAACGTTCGTCACACGGAAACAAACATTCTTAATAATAGACCATATAATAAAAGTTACAGAGCATCAAATTAGCATTCTATATCAACTAATACATACCGAGAAAACAAAAGTTTTAGCGTTCCGTCGTCCAACAATTCTGCGTAGAATGAGTATCAATTCGTTCAATTCGGTTCAGTAGTATAGCTAAAATTGACGCTCAAAAATAGTTATTTTTACCAGTTTCTCCACTTCAAAAGAACATTTTTTATCCAACGAACGTAATAAGAAACGTCTAATTAGCACGTTCTATAAAAAGCTGGATGATGAAGGATTTATTGTATAAGTAGTAGAGGAAGATGCTGACAGATTCATTGTTACGACTGCGATTGACTTATCTGTTGCAGATCTGTTGGTCCTGCTCAGAGCATTATATAGCACCTACCACCTCAAAGATTGCACTAATGAAGCCAGAGAGCGGTGCGAAGGAAAATAATTTGTACTCTCCCACACACTTCAAATACTCGGAGAGTTTAAAATCAAACATTCTGTTCCTGCATGTTTTCAGTGGATGTGATACCACGTCATCATATTGTTATCAGCAGGGAAAATGAAGTTAGTCATTACTTTGGACAAGGACATAGACAAGATGCTGCGCTCATCTTCAGAAATAATAATGCTTGTGCTGATGAGATAAATAGGTACTGCTTTGATAAAATTCCTTGTAGCCATTTATGGTAACCCTCGAAAACATACCTCATTAGACGATATAAGACACGATATATTCGCCAAAGTAGTAGCCAAAACAAACATCAACCCTTCCGCTCACTGAAGCTGCAGCTCGTCAAAGCGCCTTCCGGAAATAACAACCACTAAGTCTGCAAATTTGTTTTACAGGTAAAAAGTTACTGACAAGATTGTTTCCGTCTGGATTAGACGCAGTGGTATTTTACAAAAAAACTTTTATTTTTTAGATTTCTATTTCAATGGCGATTTTTTTTCAAGAATGAAACGCCATGAAGATATAAACATTATCGTGACTGTGGCTTTAGAAGAATACTTCGTATTGTCAAGGTGTATTACTGGTTGCATAACTGCATACTGCTAAAAAATCGCAACGTGCCTTGAGGAACCTGGCGCATTCGCCAGAAAGTAAAGAAAATTATAGAATTCTTTAGAAAAATCTAGAAACAACCGCCAGGGGGTATATAAGGCCCGCGCTTTGACAGTTGGACAAGTTTAAAGTTTGAAGTCTGAAGTCTGAAGTTTGAAAATACCGCGAAATACCGTTAGAATAATAGTAGTTGCATAAGTTGTGTTGTAAATAGTATAAGTTGTGTGTACAGAGTGAAACAAATAAATTCGTTAAGTATTTTATCGTGAGTTTAAATAGTGGACCCACGGAATCCGTAACAGTATATATTCTGTAATATTAGCAAAATTTAGTTTATAATAATTTTAATGTTAACTAAATGTGGTGCATGTGAATTAGTATAATTCAGAATACCACTTCTTAAGTAATTTCATTGAGAATTGGACACAACCATTTTCATTTCCTCAGCATATATGTAAATGTAATGTAAAATAATAAAAATGTAATGTAAAATACTAATTTGATGCTCTGCAACTTTTTTATATGGTTTATCATTTAGAATGATCATTTCTGTGTGAACGTTTGAATGTCGATTTAATTCGTTTATCAGCAAAATTAGTAAATATCACCATTCTTCAACTTTCGATTTCTGCCATACTACTGGATCGAATTGAACGAATTGATACTCATTATACGCAGAATTTAATGGTCTTTAATTTTTATAATTTAAAATATTGGTTAGAACGTAACGTTTGGGAACTATAGGCAAAAATCTGATAAAAGTCCAAGAATTTTACCATCTTTTAGTCCACCTGAGTCGAGCGGCGGTCGAGCAACCGTGCAAAACTAGAATTATTATCTTTCATGTCAACTGAACAAATCAAAACCATAATTAGCTTTCCAACACTTTTCCCCCCTATAAGTGACCACTATAATACATCTTATTTAACTGGCCTATATGCAACTTCTACAAAAAAGTGTTTTATTTTATAGTGAACAAATTTGAATCAAATAATATTTTATGCGTTTTGTGGATAGTACTAAAGATTTAGTGATGCCATGAAAATGGCGTGTTTATAAAGTTTTACATTTTCATTTCGTGATGTGGTTCCTATACACATCCTCTATACTATATCAAAATGTACATACATATGTACTATTTGATCATACTGTAACAGTTCTGCTTTATGGTTCGTATTTTTTTAATGCCACTTATTTCATTGTAAGTATATAAAGCTGCTAAAAGACTCGACCGAATATCTGTTACCGAAGTCCTAAAATGCTGGATAATCCTAGCTTAAATGAAAGGTTTTAGGTAAACTGATATTTGTAATTTGAAACTTTAAACCTAATATAGGAACATAAGTGATAGAGGCAATAAAATTTCACTTCACTTGATAATATCTAACTGAAGTTGAACTGATATAAAACCAGGCTAATAAATATATAGAATTGAGGTAAATACATGTTTGTATCTCTGGGTATTTATTTAGAGCTGAAATTGAGATCCTATATGATCATATTTTTTTTGTTTTATCTTCTACTTTGTACCAATATACCACTGTTAATAAAACCATTGTTAGTTCATATTTGGTAATGAATGAAGAGTATTGCCAACTAGAATTTTGTGTTGTAATTTATAATTTTTAGAAATTAAAACGACAATCCAACTCTTTTAGTTAAAAACTAGCTATCTATTGTACGGATCTCTATACTAATTAAAACTGATATCTATCAAGTCAAGTTAATAATCGAACTTTTTCCTTCATAAACGTATTTAATTATTAATTTATAAATTAACTTTGTCATGACCGTATTTATGTAACACATAAAACGTCATATTGCAACGTCGAAAATAAACTAAAACTGATAATAATTAAACCAGAAAATGAGCAATAGGAACATTACAAACAATATTACGTTCTGGCAAAAGTAAATTTCATTTGTTTATATCGGAATACGGGGCGAATTACACGAGACCCGGCACCGGAAATAAACTGATATTAATTTAAACGAAATGAAATTCGGCCGGGCGATAATTATTCGGTCCTGTAGTAAAATGACAGGGTCATAAAGGAGAGATGGGAAAATTTAAGGGCATATTGCAGTTCGAATGTCCTGGGATTATCGCTACTAAAATGTATATTATTAGAGTCAAGTGTCATTAGACTAGAAAATTTGCCTGAAACTATTGCACCAATCTGGACGTTTTATTATATCTCGTCATCGAGAAGTAGATTTAAATTTAAAAATTGTTATTTTGTTCATGTTTAATGGAGGGAGTGTATCCTAAAGAACTGCAGTATAATCAAAAATATTAGCCAGGCTTATTTTGTAAACAAAGTGGCAATACAACTTACAGATCGCAGTTAATGCGTTAATGTTAAAGGCGGCAACTTGCCACCATTACTATACATTCTATATACTAACGATTTATTTGAACAAAATTTTTTGGTAGAATGTTTGCGTATGCTGACGATTTATGTATGGTGTATTCAGACAAGGATTACAACAATTTACAAGTGAACCTAAATAATGAACTGAAGAAATTTGAAATGTGGTGCTTCAACAATTCAATAACTATAAATGAATCCAAAACAGAATTTATAAGATTTAATTCAAAAAAGCAAACAAAAGACTTAAATATAATTCTAAACGAGCAAAAAATAAAAGAAATATCTGAAGTCAATTACTTCAGCATTAAAATCCATAACAATTTAAAATGGGACACACATATAAATAGTTTAAAAAAAGAAAACGCCAGAACAATTGCCACACTCCTGAAACTTAAAAATATAATACCACCAAATATGAAGAAGCCAATATATCATGCATTATTTTCATATATTTAATGAATACGTGGAGTAATACAACACAGAAAAAAAATTAAACATGCTACAAAAACAACAAAATAAAATACTAAAAATATTATTTAACCTAGATAAACTAACACCAACAGAAGAAGTATACCAAAAAACAAAAGAATTAAATATAAGACAATTAATAAAATATCATAATATATTATTTCTACACAAAATCAAAAATAAAAACAAATATTTCTTTAAAAACTAACAAACAAATACACACTTACGAAACTAGAAGAAAATCAGACATCAGAACAGCCACGAGAACTCAAAAAAAACTTTCACAAAAATTAACAACAGAAACTACCACAATATATAATATGTTACTAAACAAATTAAGACAATTAAATTATAAAAATTTTAAGAAAAAAACTAAAAACATGATATTTGAGAAGAGCGTATAAACGTAGACGACATAGACCAATTTATAAAAAAAAACAATGCCTTTGATACCACCTGCCCAGGGAGAGTCTTAAAAGTCTTCAAACTGTTGCAGATGAAGAAGGACGCAACCAACAACTGCCACGAAGATAAAGATTAACAATATAATTGAATTGTATATTTTTTTACAACAGTTGTATATATTTTAATTAACAAACGGTTTATATATCAATAATTATTTATTACAAACTGGAAATGAACTGATATTAATATAAACGAAATGAAATTCGGCCAAGCGATAATTATTCGGTTCTGTAGTAAAATGACAGGGTCATAAAGGAGAGATGGGAAAATTTAAGGGCATATTGCAGTTCGAATGTCCTGGAATTATCGTCACTAAAGCGTATAGTATTAGAGTCGAGTGTAATTAGACCAGAAAATTTACCTGAAACTATGCCATCAATCTGGATATTTTATAATATCTCGTCATCGAGAAGTAAGATACTTCTAGAAGTTTCACAAACTTAAAATTTTTAATTTTAGGTAGGTTTATGCCTATTACGGAAGGAAAAAATAAAAATCTCAAAATATCCTTATGGATCAAAAGTTAGCTTTATAGCCACTACCTTATTAACCTTTTAGAATTTTTGTAAGATGTAATCCAGTATTGACTTGTATATAAGAACCAATAAGAAGGAGAGGTGGTACAGGTTTTTTTTTCTAAATAGAAATAAAATATGGGATAAGCATTACATTTGTATCTCTGGATATTTATTTAGAATTGAAATTGAGTTCCTATATGAATAGATTTATTTGTTTTATCTTCTACTTTATACCATAACCGGATGCGTCTCAAGAGTGGCTCACGCCTATAACTTTTTATTTTTTCAAATAAAAAAATGAGATTTGGTAGGTTAGTATATAACATAAATTAGGATTGATTGACGTATTCAATTGTTTTTGGTCACTTCCTGTTCCACCGGAAATGATAGCAACTTTTGATTTGGTTCGGTTAAATGGCACCCTCGGTATTTTCTTACATAATTCCATAGAAAATGACACTGAGTAGAATGACATATCATATGTCTGCTATTGACATTTGCTCATATTGTTTATTTGAAATTTTAACATGCGTGTCATAACGACAATTTGAATCGAAATACCAAGTGTGTGGTACCAAATTATTAGTAAAATAATGTTTTTCTCAAATATGCTAATGAGCCACCGTCGCGTCGTTCAATTTTAAAAAATTGAGATATAATTAAAACTACGATTTGGGCATTTTTTAACTGGCCAGGACAAGACACGTAAAACACTAGACGATCAAATCTATTTTTCCAAGGTTCCTTAGAAAAATTTAACACAGCCATGGCGTTTTTAACACAGCCATGGCACTCTAGATTGAAATATAAAATACGATTTCTTTTAAAGCGAAAATATCAAAAGTTGACATGTGACATGTCATTCTATACAGAGTGACATTTTGAAGCTCATTGTTAAACATAATTTGTTGTACTAACATAAAATTCCATATGTTTACTAACTAGATTATAGCATAATATAATTATGCTTACATTATTAGTCTGCATAGTTCGATGTGACAAAAACATTTTTTTGAAGTCAGCTTGGGAAAAATATTTTTTTCTTATTCTTATTAATATACCTTTTTCTATATTAGTAATAGATTGGATTATTTTGTAAACTAAATATTTCAGTCAAATTTTCTTATGGTAAAGACCTCGGTAAAGATATATTATTTTCTTATTCGGCAACCGAACGTTCAAAACTTACCTTTTATAACAGGTACTTGTTCTAATTGTGCAATTTATGTAAGTCATTGGTTTACCTGAAACAAAAAAAAAATGTTTAATGCTCTGTTTTCCTCCAAATTACTATATAAAACAAACTAGCGTGCACCCGCGACTTCGTTCGCGTCGAATTAATCATTTGTAATGGTGATAATAAAGCAAAGCAAGAATTTCCATTAACATACAAACTGGATAAAATTATCTCACATTTATGTCAGCATGAGAAAAAAAAATATGGCAATATTATTATATAACTTGGTAATATTTGAGAGGTAGTTTCATTTCGTTGAAATTTGACTTTCAAAAAATCCGTTTGCCAAAAATAAGCTTTTTACGTCAAACAGTTTAAGCAGAATCGTGGTTAATCAATTACTCAACTTTTTGGAACACCCTGTATGATTTTTTAAAAAATTTCAAAATATGTAAAAAAATAAATTATGCGTGTCCAAGCGTTTTCCCAAAAGACTAACCGTTTTTTAAATAACAAATATTGTAATATTTGAGGGGCGTTTTCACCTTCTTGGAATTTGAGATTCGAGAAACTCCCCCTTATCGAACCTCTACACCCCACAGTCAATCCATTTGCCAAAAATCAGCTTTAAACGTCAAGCAGTTTAAGCAGAATCGTGATTACTCAATGGTCATATTTTATGAAACACCCTGTATAAACTTTTAAAAAATCTTAAAATATCTAAAACAACAAAATGAAATATACGTGTTTAAGGGTTTTTCCGAAAAACTCACCGGTTTTTAAATAAAAAATATTCTAATATTTGGGGGGTGGTTTCACCCCCTTAGAATTCGAGTTTCGAAAAATCCCTTCTTATCGAACCTCTACACCCTAAAGTCAATCCGTTTTCCAAAAATCAGCTTTTTACGTCAAGCGCTTTAAGCAGGATCGTGATTAATCAATGACCAGATTTTTCGAAATACTCTGTATACATTTTTTAAAATCTTAAAATATGTAAAAAAACAAAATAAAGTGTACGTGTTTAAGCGTTTTTCGGAAAATTGACCGTTTTTTAAATAAAAAATATTGTAATATTTGAGGGGTGGTTTCACCCTCTTGGAACTGGAATTTCGAAAAATCCCTTCTTATCGAACCTCTACACCCTAGAATCAACCTGTATACCAAAATTGAGCTTCTTACGTTGAGTGGTTTGAGCAGGATCGTGATTAATCAGTATGTCAGTCACTTAAGGATTTTATATATTATTATAGATATATAATCATTAAAACCTTCAAAACACTTTGTAAATCTCGGCTAAATAAAAATTTACCAAGCATTTTGCCTTTCATAGAAATGTCTTAGGTGTGTTATACAAAACAAAAAATGCAATTTTATTAACTAAGTACAAGGAAATTAAATTTTAAGAAACTGACAAAAACCCAGCATGCCATTGCCTCGCTCTGTATTGGAAAATGTTTTTCTTAATAACTTGAATATTACATTCGATATGGAAATTTCTCGTCGATGCCTGATGTGTTCCTTAAATTTCTGTCTATGTCGACGGCGCGAATACGTGGAATCTCAACTATTCCCCTCCCAGAGCTGATATGAAATTCCCTAAAAGTGAAAGGGACAAATAATTTTATTATAAATGATGTAAAAAATCTTGGAGAAATCTGGAATTACGCTTCCTGGTAGTATTAATCTTGAAAATTCTTTGACTGTGTAGAATTTAATAATATTGACGATTTTTTATCTCAAAGTAAAAATAGTAATATGGCGTAGAATAAAAAATATACAGAAAACTGAGAAAATTAATGATATCGTTAACAGAAATACACACTGTTATAATCGTTAAAAACCAATATTATAACACAAATAAAAATATATATTTAAAAAAAATGTAATAGTTCTTTTCAACTTTTGCATTAAACTATTAAACATTTTAATTTTTTCTTTCTTTCTATACGGGGTGAGTCTTAAATAAGTGCAAATGTTTTCAGGACTGGTAGATCCTGATAGAAAAAAACATAATATATTTTCTCTTTATCGGTTTTCGAATAACTCGAAAATAACCAAGTTTTTTACTTTAAAAATAAAAATTTCAATTCTAAAATACAATATGAGAAATAGTGTTAATTTTGTCAACCCTGTGACTCTTAAAAGGTAAGACATAAAAAAAAGTAGCATTCAACCAATTTTGTAGAGAATTTTCTGAGCTTCACTTTTCTGTATAGGGTAGTTTTTCGAAGGTGTCATATTTTCCGAGATATAAGCAAAATTTAACCCCTCCCCTCTCCTCGAGCTCATCGTCAATCCACGAGGACTTTTGACCCATATCAGCCCAAGTCTACAGAAATCATTTAAAACCATTTTTAAAACTGTGCGATTTTTTTCCACCGTTTTCTCTAATTTGACTGGGCGATAACGACCAGTAATACATCTGACCCAAACGTTGTGTAATCTAAAATAAACAAAGACAATGGAAGTCCGAGATTCTTTTTGTATCAAAGAAATTTTCTTATTAGAATATAAATATGGCTATAAAGGTAATTATCGAATGTAATACCACAAGATGTTTCGGGATTACTGAATAATACTTTTACCTAACACGAAATGCGTTACCCGGCAACACTACGACTCCGAAGGAGTAGTGTAGATATATGTGTGTAGTACATATATCCTTTTTACCAAATATTTATACCCGGTATAGCATTGAGTGTCAGGCAAAAGTATTAGGTAATCCCGAAACATCGAGTTGTATTCAAAAGATTATACAACGAAATAAAGTACATATATCCTTCTTATCTTAAACATTTTTATTATAATAATTATTATTATACTTCGCAGCCTCGTCTCAGATTATAAACACCCTGTAGTTGCAGCGCGACTATCCTATCTACGACGTTCAAAGAAAAATAACAATTTTTTGCTTCCCTGACTCAGCGTACCGGGCCACGTCGAGCCTCGCTGCTGATAGTTTATTCATTGTATCGTGTCGTATCCTATCGGAGAGTGCGTTCAAAATGCCTAAGCGTAAAAGTGATGAGTTTTAAGGAAAACTTAATAAAAAGCTTAAGGCGTACAACATGGTAAGTATATTATACTAATGCTTCCTTTTGTTTTAGAAAAGGCGATTTGAAAATCAGCTTTTTAATACAAATTTTAAACGCATGCTCTCTGTGTTTAAAATCAATTAATTTATTGATGTACCTGCCTTATTATATGATGATTAGAAGTGACATGCAATAATAATATATAGGCAAAGGTCAGAGGGGCCGTAAATCTTAACAGCAGGAACAAAATAAAAACATCGTAGTGCAATAATAATAAGTATTATTTCCTCCCGAATACCAATCTAGGTTTTTTCGGTATGACCCTGAGATTAACGCTGAAATACCTATTTCATGCTTATCTCACAGAGGCAAGGGTCAGAGGAGCCGTAAACCTTTACGGCAGGAACGGAATAAAAACATCGTAGTGCAATAATAGTAAGTATTATTTCCTCCCGAATACCAATCTTGGCTTTTTCGGTATGACCATGAGATTAACGCTAAAAGTTTTCATGCTTATCTCGCAGAGGCAAAGGTCAGAGGAACCGTAAATCTTTACGGCAGGAACAAAATAAAAGAATCGCAGTGTTTTATCTGTAATATGCGATTTCTTTGTGTTAATCAAGGTAATCAATTGGCAGTCAGTCTTGTTTATTCCTATGGATAACGAATATTTAAGAAAAGTAATTTGTGGATATTATATTCTTTAACCATTTACTTTTTATTAATTGTTATATAAGTATACTTATAGATTTTAATCACACGCCTGTGTGGTTTAAATTATTATAATATTATATGATTATTGTCCTCCCGAATTCCAATATGGGATTTTTCAGTATGGCCTTGAGAATCACGCTGAAACATTTGAAGCTTGTGTCTCGTAGATAAGGGCCAAAGGAGCCGTAAATATTTACGGCAGGCACAAAAAATAAACAAACGCCTATCGCAGTTTGAAATAAAGAATAAATTAAAATATGCAGTTTCTTTAGCTCAGCTCATAGGCGGGCAACATTGTTATTGTCCTATGAGTAAAGGGTTATTTGAATAAAATATTAAAAATATTTTTATGTATAGACCCATTGAGAATGAACTGTCACATTAAATCTGCTCAAGAATTTAAAAAGCCGGAGGGGAGCAAGGGGGACCAGAAGCTGAGGAAGAGTTGGAAAATAATGGATTTCAGGAAGTAGTCGAGTTAAATAATATTGGTTATCTAAGTAACTTTTATAGTAATTGGCAAAATATTACAAAAAATCCTCTAGTTTTAGAATGGATTCAAGTTACAGACTTCCTATCCGTAAAACACTTTTACAAGGTGGTTTGGGTCGAAATCCCGTTACTCAATTTTCACATCAAGAATTCAGTAGACTATTGCTGATCTTTTTGATATTGTTGCTATATCTAAGTCTTACCTTGAGACAGATTAATTTATTTAGTTTTTTTTATAATTAAAAATCTATGGGTCGTTACAGTTTATATTAAATCTTAAAAGTTCACCTATTTGGTAGACCCGCCACACTTTATGTAAAAAAAAAGGATTATAGAAGTGTTGAAGTTTTTATTCATCAAAATACATTTTTATGCAAAATTGACTTAAAGAATGCTTAATATTCAGTGAAGATTGACGATTAATATAAAAAGTATCTTAAATTTGAATACAATGGGCAGCTGTTCTTTAATCGCTTACCATTTGGGCTCTCTATTGCACATTATATCTTAACCAACCTATTAGGACCAGTCTTTACGTACTTAAGAAATTTAGGTATTGTATGTGTGGGCTACCTAGATGATATTCTATTAATATCATCAAGTTATGAGTAAGGCATTAAAAATGCTAATAAAGCTGTACAATTGCTGACGTCATTACGTTCCGTTATAAATTAAGAGAAAAATATATTATTTCCCACACAGGAATTTAAATGTCTGGGTTTTCATTTTAATACTGTTACAATTAAAATGTCGTTACATTTCGAGAAAAAAGAAAAGATTGTAATAATCTCTGATCAAATTCTTAATCGAAAGTCCTGTTATATTCGTGAAATGGCAACTTATATTATTGGTGTGCCTAATGGCAGCATGTCCTGCAACACAATATGGTTGGGCACCCGTAAAACTCTTAGAAAGGGCAAAATATTTAGCGCTATAAATAATTATAATAAAAAGATTGAAATTCCTTTATCTATTAACAAGGAAATTTCGTGGTGGCTTAGTTGATTAATATCAATGAAATAAAATATCAATTAGAAATTTTCTCGGATTCATCGAAGGATGGGTGGGTAGCCGTATGCAATTCTACACGTACGAGAGGATATTGGAACACTAATGCAAAAATTATCATAAAATATTTTGGAATTAAAGGCTGTATTTAACGCTCTTAAGTCTTTGCTTAAGTTATTGCTAAAGGTAGACAACACTACGTCAAGAGCGTATATACAGGTTGTTAATTTGGTTATTACTCGCGGCAAGAGCTTTATGGCTGAAATATGTCAACCTCGGGCCGCTCGTCGAGAGACGACGGACGCGACGGGACGAGTCGGCAGCTTAGCTCAGTACTCATTTGGAATTAGATGCAGTGTTGCCATTCTGTTCCCCAGTTAACAACCCATATATGTATAAAAATTTTAACAAGATTGCACAGGATATTTGGGAATATTGCGAGATTCGAAATATATGTTTTCGCATCCTATATCAGCAAAAATCATAATACAATGGAAGTCCAATCTAAGTTATAATCCAGAAGTCTTTAAATTCAGGCTAAATATGACCTTTGAAAAAAAAAATATATATATATAGTTTTGCTAAAGTATGTCATATTTTCAAGCCTCCAGAAATAGATTTATTTGCTTCGAGACTTAATACAAAATAATACAAAATGTAATTTATATAGCTCATGGAAACCGGACCATTCCATTGCAGTTGATGCTTTTCTTGTATCATTGGCAGATGGTTATTTTTATGCTTTTACTTGATCGTTATTTTTATGCTTATTACATTACAAAGTCATATACAAAAAAAAAAAAAAATCTTGACACAACAAGCATTATAAAGCAAGTGGAATTCTAATAGTTCCTAGACGACACTAGAGTCAATTCTGGTATCTCTTGTTTCAAAGGCCTTTATTTTGTGTCCAACAAAAACTTATTGTTGTCTCCTTTCAGAAAACCTCACTTTCTGCACAAACAGCTTATCTGGGTTGCAGGGAGGTTATCAGAACATCTTTCCTCAAGAGATCCGTTCCTGATGTTGGTATAAAAGCCATTCTTGTCTCAATAAATGAAAGTACCCATCGACAGTACGAGTGTGTCTTTAGAATATGATGGAGTTACTGTGGTAATAATCTATTTGACTGTTTTTCATATAGTCTTCATAGTTATTTTCGGGAATTTTTAATTTAATATTAATACCTTGCCTTCAAGGAAGAAGATCAGTATATCATAAAAATATTTTTAAAAAGGAATGTATAATGGCCATCCCCAAAACCTAAATAGGTACAATTTTACATGGGATCCACACTCGGTATTAATAAAAATAGCGGAATGGTACCCCTTAAACAATTATGTTTTAAGGTGGTAGTATTGTTGGCCTTAATATCCGGGCAAAGGTTACAGACCTTGACAAAAATCAATATTAAACATATTAATCAGACTAAAGATAATTTATTTAAGTTTTTGTAATAGAAAATATTAAAATATCGGGGAGACAAACCTCAACCAGTTTTAATGTTACCATTTGTTTAAGGAAAAGCCCGAAGTCTGTTTAGCTTCTGTAATTATTGAATATTTAAAAGAAACTATATCGTTACGACCAGATAAAAAAAAAAAAAAAAAAAAAAAAAAAAAAAAAAAAAAAAAAAATTAATAATAAAAAAAAAATGCTGTCTCCACTCAGACGATTGGTTATTGGATTAAGAATATTTTAGGTATCTGTAGAATAGGCACTAGTATTTTCTCTGCCTATTGGTGAAGACATGCATCCACATCTGTATCTTTTTAAGGGTAATGCGAATATTGAGTCCATAAGAAAAGCAGCAGGAGGACTGAACGGTCTAAAATGTTTTCTTTACAATAAACCAATATTGCCAAACATTTCCGACCTTACAAACAGTATGTTAGAAAGTTCAGGGATTATTTAAATAATTACTATTATACCAAAAATAGAAAATATGTGTTTTTACTACATAGATTGTACCTTAATTTGTTATGTTATTATTACAAATGTGTTTACTATCTAGTCATATAGTACGTTTGTTTGTTATATCTTTATTATTATTATTGTTCTGTTATATTCTTATTATACTATCATCAATATTTATGTAGATTATTTGATATCATATTATTAGAAAATTCAAAGGATGTAAACTGTCCTTCGAATAAAATAAATATATCTTATTCTCAACATAGGGATTCTCAGTCTAGATTGCCATATTCTTTAAACATCTACAGGGTGTTTATAATCTGAGACGAGGCTGCGAAGTATATATTATGAGATCAATCGACTTACCTGTAAGGAAGAGTGATCCCTAATTATACAGAGCAGCCTCGTCGAAAGATTATAAACTTCCCAACCCTTATTGACATCACATGTTGAGTTGATCCCTACCCTTGGCAATCTAGACCTTTCTTACAATGAATAAACTATCAGCAGCGAGGCTCGACGTGGCCCGGTACGCTGAGTCAGGGAAGCAAAAAATTGTTATTTTTCTTTGAACGTCGTAGATAGGATAGTCGCGCTGCAACTACAGGGTGTTTATAATCTTTCGACGAGGCTGCTCGTATAATTAGGATCACTCTTCCTTACAGGTAAGTCGATTGATCTCATAATTAATAATAAAACTACAATTGTTATAGTGAAAACATGAACCATTGGATGAATTATTATCATAGGTTGGAGGTGTTTGAATTTGGGCTTCAGCATTACAAGTAGATAACGGTGTATTTTCGGCTCTCATTTGCGACAAAATCTTCATATGATGCTGCTGGCTGAGCTGGAGATAACAGAGTAACAGAATTTATAGAACTATGGCCCGATATTTTGATGACTTCCTGGAGATTAGCGCCTGAACTGCTAAGTTACAGTGATTCGTGATTTTTTATTTTTAGTTGTTGTTGATTGCTCCCATTTTTGTCCAGTTTCTTATAATATTAATACCTGCTGGAATTCATGAACTATGGGGAATTATCACTCCGTTTCCATTTCTGATTGACCTTCAAAAATAATCGATTAGTTTTTACGTTTGCGCCTCTATTGGACATTAGCTTAAAATATAATCGTACTGGACATAAATCCGGATTCACAAGATTGTTTACAAAGCTACTTACTTTCGTATATTCGACTTGCTCCTCCTTGCGCCGTTTTAGCAAATATTGGATTGTATTCCAGACGACCGGTACTTGCCCCGTTATTATATTTTTCCTCCTTAAAATATTCCAATAACAAAAAACCGCTTCATTTCCTCTCCATGCTAGTTCGGATGCAGCTATGCGGAAAAATTTCCGTTGAAGCCCATCTGTGGTATTTTCATCCAAACTTAAGGCCATTTTTTCTGTTTCGTGTCTCGTCAAAGCTGTGGAACTCTCCTTTCGTGCACCAGGTACTGCCTGCAACGCTTCGCAAACGGGGTTCGAGCAAAACGGTCGGTTTGAAAAACCATGTCATTGAATGGATCTATGCGGCGATTATATTTTTCAAAATATAGTTCCTGGAGCATTTTGGCCGTTTTGTTCCATAAAAGCTTGACCAAAGCTTCTTTATAATCGCTTCCATCAGATTTTCGCATATTATGTGCACAGTCTTTTAAAATGTTCCACAAATCTTCGTCTGTTGTCGTTTTCTCAATTTTGAAGATTGCTGCAAGGCAAAACTCAGTAAACTGCTTCCATACATATTTGTCTGAACGCTCGGTATTTCTCGGCTTCACATTTTTAATAGCATCGTCGACTTGAGGCAACAAAATTTTACCAAATCTTTATTTTGCCATTTTGTAATAAGAATTGACGGGTTATTTTGTGGGACTGACAGAAATGACTTCTGAATTATTATTTCAAAAAATGACAATTACAATATGGCCACCTATCATATGGCGATAATCACTTAAATGATCACTTATTAATCCCATCCTTCTATAGAAGGAAGGAAAAATATACGTAGAGTTGTATAATCCGAATAACTCATTCGTTTGTCATTGACTCCATCATATAAAAACAATTGGATCCAAATTTTAGCCTAAACTAAAAACCGATAAATTCATTGGAAATGAGAAAGTGGGGTAGTTTTTATCCCATACCGACATCAATACAGGCCATTAATTAAAAAATTCGCAATATAATCGCTTGTCATTACCGCAACCGGTAAATTCCGGCAGCCGGGCGGGGATTCACTCAGCAGTTCCGAACTTGGACTGCTAATTACCGCCTTATCCTTGGAATTTCATCGTATTCCTGTTTCGGGGTGGAACGTGAATTATGGCCCGATAATGCCGTCAATTAGCGCGGGCAAGGTGTTGCCCGACGTCATTGTTCTAAGTTTAGCACAGGGTAATGTTAATATTGTTAAGAACTTGCTTATGAATGGGAACGTCTGATAATATAACCGATTGATGATTAATGGCAGCAAATAGAAAAAGAATTATATATAATTAGAATTAAGTCAATCTTAGTATTGTTAAGGACTATTTTATGAATAGAAATTGCCCTCTCTGATAACAGAATTTGCAGATAATAAGGACAGAATATTAATTATACCTATACTATATGTTTTACTACTCACAGAAGATTTCGAGAGACGGTAATATAAAAAGGCATATGACGTCTATACCAATCAATTTATTTCACTAAAAAAAGAGAGAGAGAGTTTCCAATATTTTTTCCTTAACTATGGATGGGCTTATATCCAGGGTGTCTTAAATAAGTTTGCAAATATTTTTAGGGGTACTGTATTTCGACCCCACAAACACGACTATGAGGTTTTCTTCGCGAAAAAAAATTGTAAATTTCGATTTTTTTGAAAAAAATTTTAGGAATGTTTTGTAGTTTTTAGTTAAAAATGACAATTTCCTGAAAATATGGCAACATAGGTGGTAGATTAAATTTACAAGAAAAAAAAAACCAGAAGAAATCTAGTAGTTCTCAATATTTGAGCAAAAAATCATTTTTTTTTGGAAATTGTCACAGTGAAATAACTCGCTTATTTTGAACTTATTTGAAAAACGGCAAAGAACAAATATGTTTCTTTTATCGTGATCTATCAGAACCTGAAAATATTTGCACTTATTTAAGACTCACCCTGTATAAATTCGTCATACGTAGTCTCTTGTTCTTTTTAACCAGTCTTATTGGTTTATTCCAAAAATGACAGATTATAGTTTAATATAATTGGGGAATGACGGAACGATGAACGACGCACGGACGCAGATGGCTATAAATTCGACTTAAGATTTTTGCAACTTGTCAAGCTCTTGTTAAATTAGAAACTGGATTAAAGGTTATTATTTGTGCCAAATTATGTCAAATAACCTGCGTTGTGGAAAATGATATTTATTTGTGATATTTCTCTTGCATTTTGGTTATCAAGTTAAGTGAAAGAAAAATCAAGGGAAAAAAAGTGTAAACCACAGAGTTGTGTTAACCACCAATAAAGTTTGTATACCATCTCGTAAATGATACTAAAAACTTAGTACCATTAAGTTAATTAACCAATTTTTAGGCGTAAAATTCAGTGTTGGTAAATTATAAAAAATCATTATTAATGAAATATTTTGTTTTATCGGTGTATTTTATTTATGTTGTTTTATATTGGTCCCTGTGCAATATTATAACTTATTTATTTGTAAATGTTTTAAGGTATTAATGTTTAAAAAGTATAATAAATGCAGGAAGTTTCTTGAAGATGTATGTGGTGTTTTGCTCACACACCTTGATTATATGTATAAGAATATACGTATTAACACAAACCTTCGACACTAAAATTTAAAAAAAATACATTAATTTACCGTTTTACATTCCAATTGTACCAACTTATTTCTTTGTATAATAAAATAAATTACTTTAAAATTAAAATGACGGACACATCTATCACTGGCAAGGATTCTCTCTTTAACTCAGACTATACTATAGTCTGTGTTTGTACATATTATAGTGTAGTCTGTACTATGAGTCAGATAAGATTTCAGCAGACGACGTTCAAAAAATGACAGAAAACAAACTTTACCTGTCAATTAAAATGATACATACAAGAATCAGTATTGTGGATCCTCTCCGGATACCATAGATTGGACCAACTATACATTAATATCACTTATTAATTGGTTGTATATAAAAGTTACGATTTATATTAATGTTTTCCAGTGTTGTCATTTCGAAGATAATTACAAGTAAAAATTTAAGACAAAACAGACATTATGAAGAAATATTCCAGAAGAATTTGCTATTTGATTATTATTGTTTCCTTCTGTACCACTGTTAACTTTGTTTACATTTTCCAAAAATATGATGATGGAAAAATTGAAATGACTGAATCACAATAATTGTATATTAACAATATAACACAATTCATTATTTTTAATTTTATGATTCACTTGTTATTAGCGAATTGACGATATTCTCAGAAAATAATATTAACGAGGAATTAAGAGACCTAGAAGAAGACCGAACCCCTGAGATGGGACCAGGATATTAGAAAATTAGTAGGAATAACTTGGGCCCGTATAGCCAACAATAAACAACAATGAGTCCAACTACAAAGAGAGTATGTGAGAAAAGTAACACCATAATTGGAAATGGTTGAATAAGCTGAAAATAATGATGACGATTGCATCATCAACGTTGCATTAGCAAATCGAGTTTTTACATTAAGTGCTATCAGAAATATTCTAATATTGCTCTCACAGCATCAATGAAAAAAAAATTGAAAGATAAGAAAAATATATGTCTCTCCTTCCATTTTTTTTTTCAATATTGTAAATAATCGAAAAATAAATCTGGAATTTTATTTCAAAACGAATTGAACACGAAAGTAATAAATTTTCTGTACTAACTGTGGATCACAAAGGGAAAACGTCGACAATACTCATCAATTTTAGTTAAATTTAGTTATTAGTTCAGACGGTCGTATTTTTCAAACTAAATTAAAAACGTAATAGGTATTTCCACTATTATCGCAGTATTCTACATTTTAATATTACGAACACATTACAAAACGTAAACGAAACTAAATTATCAAATTTCATTCGTCGAGGAAATTAAATTCCGCTACAGTTCAAGAAAAACGACACCGTTCACGAGACTAAAAACGAAAAGAAAAATATAAAATTTTAATAACGGAATTTTCCGGTCCGCTTTTTCAGGATAATAGATTCGATATGGAAATGTCTCATCGACTCTGGATGTTTCCCTTAAATTTTTGTCTATGCCGAGGGCGAGCGCCGGAATCTCAAGCACTCTCCCGCCGGATCCGCTATGAAATTCTCCTGAAGCAAAAAGGGGGATGAATCGTTTCATTTGGGGCGAGGTGAAAAGGCCGAAGTGTATCTGGGATTAGGACGTGTTATAATATTATTAATCTTTGGAATTTTTCGATTGCAGATTGAATTCAATTTAATTTATGTCTCTTTCATAGTAATAAAATATGGATCGTCTGACAGGTATTGCAGAATACTCGAAGTTGATTAAACTAATAATAATCCTATACAAAGTGTTGCGGATTGCGATAAAAAATAATAAGAAGGATATAAAGTAAGATGGAAGAAATATATAAGTTCTACGGTATTTTTGTTGTCGCTTAGTTTCCCTCTTTTTCTTATATGTGTAAGTTATTTAGATTAATCAAATATTGTATATTTTAATACCAATAGGGAGAAACTCCAACATAGCAAAAACAGCAACCTTTTTATATGACTATTATTGGCTCAATCAACTCTAAATATCCTTCTCTAATAGCTATTTTAGTATTCCATACTACCTTCCAAATACCCTGTATAATGACTGTATTTATTAAGAAAAAATTATAAAAAATTACTACATTACTACTTTTAAGATTACTTTCGACTTACTTACATTTCATAACTTGTTATTCTATGATTAACTTTTATTTAAAGAATTTCATTTTAATTTTGATCATAGACATGATGTATTCTAATACTGATCTCAGTTTAACATTTATCAGCAGCAAAATAAAAGAACTTCCCTTCCAATTTTAGTAGATAACAACTATATTACAGGAACAATTGATGTTGATACATTAGCATTTTTTATGCTGAAAGAAATCCTCTTGCTTTTTCATCCTAGATATATTAACAAACTTGTTAAAGCATTGTTACTCACTATTACTCTCCTTTTCCATTGTCAGATATTGTAGTACTTTCTTCCGTTTTGAGGATATATTAATGTAATATATGTAACAGTCAAATTTTCTCGCTACGACCTCTTTGTACTAGCTCATAAATTATCGGAAATAACTATTATTTTTGCATCATGTTTACTATAATTTTATTGTTAAATGTTATGTTATTTAAATTTTAAGATTATGCAACCCGATACACACCGCAATATTATACAGCTACAGCTACACAATATTGTCACTGGATGCGGTCATTTTTGTCGACCACTTTTATCTTTGATCATCACCTGTCCGTCACT
This sequence comes from Sitophilus oryzae, assembly GCF_002938485.1. Taxonomy (NCBI): domain Eukaryota; kingdom Metazoa; phylum Arthropoda; class Insecta; order Coleoptera; family Curculionidae; genus Sitophilus; species Sitophilus oryzae. The sequence continues at coordinate 2,527,853 of NW_022146304.1, read as the reverse complement.
TGTCACTGTCAGATCAAATCAGATGTTTTTGGATTTATTTATCCTTTGTTTTGGTTATTGAAATTTTATAATTATCAGATAAAATTTCGTAGATAAATCGTTTATTTTTTATGTGGATCGCAGTGTGCAATTCGTTCATTGACCGGAATGGAATATGGCTGTGGGAAATATTCTAGAACATCGTTTTTTATTTATGCCTTTTGTGAGTTGGACTAATCGAGATATATAGTTCTCTATCTATATCCTGGAGGGAGATGTCCGGTTGAAATCTGATTTTGTGAAGGAAATCGAATCCTTGCATCACTTCTTCTGTATCCACCGTCAGAATATCGTCGTGAAGAACTGGCTGCCGTTTCGTGAAGCATTGCCTGTTGGTGAATAGCAGGTCTTCGTAAAGAAGGATTAGGTCTTCCGAAGCTCAGTTGGTCAAAGACGTGTTTGGATTTTGTTGATTTGTATGGACCACCGACCAATTTCCGTAATGGAATTTAAATAGCATTTTTCCGACCGATATTCCGATTCCACGAGCCCAAGAAGTCCCCGAGTAGAGTTCCAAGGTATGCTATAATTCTTCTGCCTATTCTAAGTCAATGCTCAACTGATTTTTGTTCATATTGTTGTCTGGTTTTCGACTTCTCCACACCCACGTGGTGTAGAAAGATTAGTTGAGTGTTATTTTTCTTAAATCTTATTTGGTTGTTCGTAATTGTAGAGCAAGAAAACCGATCCAGACCGTACTACACAGAACAGTCCAGAATTCCATACGTTCCTGTTGCCCGTGTATAGCGGTACCCGCTGGTCATCATAAACCCTCATTGAGGGTTTTTTATGTTCACCTTTTGAAGTCCTACACCTGCCTGTACATTTGCTGACAGGCTCCAGTGACAGTACACCGAGCGTACCCTGCTGTAGCCACCCCATAGCTATACACCGTAGCTCAGCCGGAGGAATTTCCGAGTAGTTTCAAGTTTATACAACGATTAGAGTAAGACTGTTTAGATTAGTATAATTTTAGATTTGATTTATGTAAACCACCCTGGTTGTATCTAGTATTAAGTTAGATAAGGGGGTTTGACGTCATAGGATTAGTTCTTATTGATTTACATTCTGAGTTAACTTACATTTCAGTCATTTACATTCATTTTTCATTTTTCTATTCGTTCTTTATATATCCTATTTAACGTTTTAAAATTTTAATAAATTGCTTAAATATTTTTAGTAGTATTATTTGCAGTCTAGTCTCATAGTTAAGTTAGAGTCACTTAAGTTCAAATAATTATAGTAAGATTTGAAGTTCATGGTAGTTGCACTCAACAGTTCGAGGTTAGTGTTGAAGTCTACTTAATAGTAACATCTTTTATGCCGAGTTCATAGAGTATAATTTCGTGGCGCCCTTTTATTAAGATCTTTGAACCCCGACCACCCGGCTGTTAAAAATTAAAAAGCTAGTGGCCTCTATGCAACTCATCCCGATTAAGTAAACTTGTGTTTTGTTGAACTTCAAATTAGAAAAGGACGCGGCATGTAGAATGCAGAGGGGGGGGGGGGGGGTTAATCGCCGCGACCCTACAGATCTATTGTGTGTCCCCTTTCTTGAGTTATCACGAGTTGTAACTCACCACACAGTCTCAGGGCTTTGACAAAAGCCAGTATATGAGACGTCTTTACAGAGGCTATTTCTCCATCTCCGATATCAGTCGTACCAAAATTTATGGCACGAATGGTTGTCGTCTCAGCGCACACAGTGATGAGACGTCACAGAATCTGCATTCGCCGTCGTTTCTCAGCTTCAATCTACTGAGGTGTTCGTTGAGGAGACAGTGTCCTGTTAATGGTATGACTTGCTGAGCAAAAAAATCCACTATTCGTTGTCTACATTTGTTTTTTTTGCCAATTACCTAATAAAAAGTGAATCATAAAATAACAAATTATGATTTGTGTTTCGTTATGCATCAGTAAGTCCACACATTCACCTTATATTATAATTTTACACTATGAAAGATCTTAGAATTATATTGCATTTTCTGATACCAACATATTTCAAAATTTATTTACTTTGATTTGTGAAACACCGCCGCCGTTAGTAAAGAAGATTTATTGCTTTCGTCTCCATTTCTTTAAAAAAACTACTTTAAAATAGTTTTATTTTCGAATTATTTATAGTTATCTTTAAGAAGGTATGTCAGGGTGGTCCGAACTGTATTCCGAAAACTTCGGCAGCGTATTCTGCAGAAGTAAAAAAGTTCGTATAAAAATGTATGTCTAACTAAAATGTTTAGTTTCGGAGATACATAGGGTGTAGAAGTTTCATTTTTATTTCAATTTTTATGAAATCATTTCTGAAGTAATGGTTTGGTTTGGTTTGGTCAATATGTAGATGAAAATTAGTGTATGGAAGTTTTCTGACAGTAAAATTTTGATTTTGAAGACAATATGACTTCTATTTGTAGGGGACTCCATCTACATGTGTTTTAACTGTTTAGAAGAGTAATAACTTTTCGTCTGTACCTGTACAATACTACTGGGTGAAAAAATATACATTTTCGTGATTTTTTACGTAAAAATGTCTCTTGGTAATAATCGCTAAAGCTGTCGCTCTCAAGATATTTAGAATGGAAATAGTCAATACATATCATTATTGACAAAAAATAAGCATATCGAGTAGATCGAGGGGTGTCTCACTCGGGTAAAAAATGTATACGTACTGCCAAAATATCCTTCCACTGCTAAGCGACTGCCAATGACTATGAAGAAGACTGCCTATGACTGCCATGTAATTATTATAGGCGACTGCCATAAGACTGCCAATGACTGCCAGCGACTGCCAAGAAAATGCACAGGTAATTCCAATAGTGAGACACCCCTCGGAGTAGATACTGCTTGTCAGAAGTTATGTTTACAGTTATACAAATTTGCCTAACAAAGAAAAAAATACTTAACGTTTCGAAAAGTTTATTTCTTTCCGTCGTCGGAAGCAAAAAATACAAAGAATAAAGAAAAAAACTATTTAAAATATTTAAATTCAAATATTCGAGAACACTTTACTTTTTTAAAACAAATACGTTTACAGTGTGTCTTGCCTGTCCTCACGTATGGAGCTGAAACGCTTACTTTGACAAAAAAGAACATACATAGAATACAAGTCATGCAACGGAAAATGGAAAGGACTATGTTGGGAGTTACACTCAGAGATAAAATACCCAATCATACAATACGAAATCGAATAGGAGTAAGAGATGCGGTGATATATGTCTTACATCTTAAATGGAATTGGGCAGAACATGTGGCTAGGATGACAGATGGACGGTGGACTTGTGGAATGGAGACCGAAACACGAGGCCTATAGAAGCAGAGGATGACCTCCTAGTCGATGGACAGATGACATTAAGAGGGTGGCTGGAAACTGGATTCAAGTGGCACAAAATAGAAGGAAATGGCTAGAGTTAAGGGAGGCTTTTGTTCAACAGTGGACGGTATAAGCTAAATGATGATGATGATGACGTCTACAAGAAACCGTTGACGTTCTTGTGTTCTTGTTCTTGTTTGTCTTGTAGACGTATCTGTTTTAAAAAAGTAAAGTGTTCTCGAATAGTGGAATTTAAATATTTTAAATAGTTTTTTTCTTTATTGTTTGAATTTTTTTGCTTGCGACGACGGAAAGAGATAAACTTTCCGAAACGTTAAGTATTTTTTTCTTTGTTAGGTAAATTTGTATAACTGTAAACATAACTTCTGACAAGCAGTGTTTTCTTGCAGTGCAGTGGCGAAATACCCATAAAGGATTTTTTTGGAGAGATGAATCCGCTACATAGGTATAGACATTTTTTATCGAGTAGATAGTTATTTGATCGAAATAATAAATTTGGGAACTTTTTATTTTTTTAAATTAATCATAAATTTTTCTTAAAAAAAATGATAAAACAGTTTCTGTTGAACTTTTGGTACAAAAACATTTCAAATTTATGATTTCAATCTAATAATGCTTAGTCAATGTGTTTAATTTATGCCAATGATAACAGGAATTGATAATTTCGCTTCCAAATATCTCGCAAACCATTATTGGTAGCGATTTTTACCAAGAGACCTTTTCAATACAGAAAATGTTGTAAATGTATATTTTTTTACTCAGTAGTTTTATACAGGTACGGACAGAAAGTTATAACTCTTCAAACCAGTTCAAAATATGTATGTGACGCCCTCTACAAGTAAGACCCAAATTGACATGAAAATCAAATTTCTCATGTCAAAAAAATCCCTTACACCAATTTTCATCCAAATATTGACGTTACTTCAGAAATTATTTGGAAAGAAATCGAAATAAAAATGAAATTTTTACACCCTGTATAATAAATTCGGACCACCCTGTATAATAAATTCTTTAAAAAAATATTTTCTTTCGTATAAATACTTTTATAGACAACAAATGAAACTTCAAAATTCGTATTGTTATTATGGACCAGATGGTTCTCTGACGACTTCAGGACAGGCCATCCCCTGTCGTTCCCTAAAATAATATTTTCTACAAGAATATGCATATTTTTATCCCACAGGTAATATTCACCTTACACACGCACCACACGTACTATCCACGCACATTTCTGCCTAAACCAACAAATTTATTCAAAATTCCGAACCTTTGACGACACATTTCCGTCACTAAAGACACAGTATCATCTCATTTTCGAGACCCTTTCCTTCAACAATTCTTTTTACGCCGGTAACTTGCCCTGCTCGTCCCTAAAATCAGATTTCTCCTAGTAAGGCCTTCGCTGCGAGTATAAAATTTTCATGTTAGAATAAAATTTAATGAATAGAGCTCCCCCGTTGTCCTCATCCTCGTCCGGAATACAAAGGGTCTTTAAGGGCCTCTCCGGAAAGATCCCAAGACGTAACGAAGCAAATTAAAGGTTGCTAAAATGCATCCGGACATGTTGCCGGTCCCTTTTTTCGGATTAGGGAAGATTGGGAAGGGACCAATTTAGGAGTAATTGTGGCAATTTCAAAGAAAATGCATTATGTATAGGATCATCATTATATTTCTAAATTTGTATTTATTAGAATATATGAATAATACTAGGGATCTGTTACATTAGTAAGTTATATCTCATAAATATATGACAGACCTATAAAATAGTGGTTACATAAATCGTAATGTCACTACCTTTGAAAAATCATATTGTTATTGTGTGTTAGGCAGTTACACTAGTAGATACTGTTTTAAGTCCGTAAGTTGATCTCTACCATGATCAATTAAAGCAGCAACACCCGATACTCCAAAACTTAAAACAATATCTACCAGAGTAAACGTAAATACACAATAATAATATGATTTTTCAATGATAGTGAGATTGCAAAATAAAAACACTATTAGTGAGATTATAAAAACAATAAACACTAAATAAGTGTATTGATGAGGATTAAAGTCAATGCTAAAATTGCGTTAAAATCGGTGTTATTCAAAAGCGAATATTTTCACTAAAAATCAAAAAAACAAACGATCGAGAAAAGAGGTACCTAGATGATAAAAATCATTTTTAAATTCCTTGCTTTATTAATGTATTCCACAGGGTGTTTCAAACTTTCACCAAAATATCAACATTTTGTTTTCCCTAAACCCTAAATTGCTAAAAAATAAAAAAAATAAAATCATCAAAATCGACCGATTAAAATAAAATATATTAAACTTTAAAAATCATCAAGATTTTAAGGTGCCCATTTTTCGTGCCGGTGAGTATGGTTCAAAATGAACACTTTCACTCGGTTTGTCTTTGGTTAAAAAGTAGGAATATCCTTGACGCTAAAAGTTAAATACCGGATTCTAAAAAATACTTTTTGGTAGCAAAAATATTTCCTACATACAAAAATATAAATGCTTATATCTATGCACAGGATTTTATCAAAAAGATAGGCAAAGATGTATGTCTACGCCTCATAGAGACAGTAATCAAAGTGACTGAAAGAAATTTCAATTGAAGCGCGTAGTCGAAAACTGCCATAGATATAGATGTTGCCTACTTACCTACACTACTATTACTATCATTAACCAGTTGGAAAAAATAAATTTTAAAGATTTCATACAAAGATAAAATGGTGTAATAAATTTATTTTCAACTAAAAATTTATAATAATAATTATAATAAGTCAATCAAGTAAATAACACGTGCCCTCAGCGTCAAAACATGTTCGCATATTGGAGTGATATCTGGAGTATAGGCGTACAACACGAAGATAGAGCGTTCTGGATACTGGAGACTGATAAATGGGCAAACGTCCAACCTATGGAAAACATACAAATTAGAACAGAGGATATTACCCATGGACTCAAAACAATAAAAAACTGGGCAGCCCCCGGACCAGATGGGATTCATAATTTCTGGTGGAAGCAGATAACATCCAGTCACAATGCCCTTGCACACCAATTTAGCGAATCTCTTATTAAACCTGCGTGTATCCCAGAATTTTTCACCAGAGGAATCACAATAATGTTACCAAAAAAAGGAGACCTACAAGAACCAAAAAATTATAGGCCTATCATCTGCCTTCCAACGGCATATAAAATACTTACATCTATAATGACAAAAAAAATAGGCGAATACGTCTCGCAAAACCAAATAATGGCATGGGAGCAAAATGGATGCAGGAAAGGGGCAATAGGATGCAAAGAGAACCTAGTGATAGACACAATCATTACAAGACACGCTAAAATAAAGACTCGAAATGCGTCTGTGGCTTGGATAAATTACCGCAAGGCATTCGATTCCATGCCCCATTCTTGGTCGACAAACAAATTACAGATCTTTTAAAACATCTCATGAAGACTTGGAGTACAGTTTTACAAGTCAATGGTAAAAATGAGGTTTATATCACTGAGCGGCTCTCTATCAGGCGAGGAATATTCCAAGGAGAGCCTTAGTCCACTTTGGTTCTGTCTTGCCCTTAACCCCCTTAGTAGCATACTTAACAGTAGCCCACACGGATACAAAATAAGTCCTAACACCACAATCACGCACATTTTCTATATGGACGACCTTAAATTATATGCTAGGGGTCCCGACCAACTTGGCAGCCAATTAGAAACAGTAGCAGCTTTTAGTGTGGCAGTCCATATGGAACTGGGAATTGACAAATGTGCGACGATACATATAACCAAAGGTAAAGTCCAGGATCCGGAAAGTATAACACTGATGGATGGAACATCAATAGAAGGAATAGGTATCAAACAAGAATACAAGTATCTGGGAATTGAACAAGCATTTAACATCAAAGAAACATTAAACAGAGAACGGGTTAAAGAAGATTTTTTCCGCAGATTAAATATTGTACTGAGAACCTGTCTGAAAGCAAAAAATTGTTTTGATGCAGTCAATACCTGGGCAGCACCTGCACTCACGTTTACATTTGGTATTCTGCCGTGGTCTACCACTGAGCTAAAACATCTGAATCAAAAAGTCAGAACAACACTCACTAGATACAGGATGCACCATCCAAAATCTGCCTTGGAAAGGTTATACTTACCAAGAAGCGATGGAGGAAGATCTTATATAAATCTTGAACTTGCACACCTGCAGCAGAAAGAAAGCCTCATCAAATATTTTTATGCGAAAACTACCATACAAGCCATCATCAAAGCAGACAAAAATCTGAGTACACTAAATCTAGCGCAACAACTAGTAGAAACATACAAAGCAAGGAGACAACAACTAAAATCAGATTGGGCGCAAAAATCACTCCATGGGAGGTTCGCTGCCAGTATTGAACAGCAGGATGTATACAAGACCATGTCAGTCACCTACCTGAAGCACGGATACCTCTTCCCAGAAACAGAAGGAGCATTGGCGGCGATACCTGTAAGTAGTACCTACGTACCAAGTAGTACCTACAAGAACATATAGAAAATACATACTAAAAGAAGACGTACCGTCAACAACATGTCGGTTAGGTTGCCCTGCTCAAGAAAGTATACAGCATATCATATCAGGCTGCACATCACTAGCATCAACCACATACCTTAGCAGACACGATAACATGGGGAAAACTGTACATCAAGCACTATGTCTTAAACACAAACTGCTACAAACCTACACACCGGACTACAAATACACACCTTTGGCAATACTACAAAATACCAGCTACAAAATTGTATGGAACATGGATATCATTACTGATAAGCCAGTGCATCATAATCGCCCAGATATGGTTTTACAAGACATAGCAGCGAAAAAAGTCACAATAATAGACTTTGCAGTTCCATTAGACTCCAATATGACACGGATGTATGACGAAAAAATATCTAAATACCAGGAACTGGCAACTGAAATCAAAAAGCTATGGAATCTAGCTAAAGTTGAAATTCTACCAATTATTATAGCAGCTAACGGACTAGTACATAGAAATATGCAAAGCCACCTAAAAAATCTTCAAATCCCGACCAGCACAATTTTGGCGATGCAAAGGGCTGTGGTACTCGGCACAACATCGCTAGTACGAAAGGTTATGTCTCCATAATGAACAGCACGCTTTGTATCTTGGTATACGACCCGATATAAGGATTATTCCAGAGAAACCTGTGATGACAAAAAAAATTATAATAAAAATATAATAAAAAAATAATTATATAAATTATACATATAACAGTATGCAACAATATATAATTTTGATATGAAAATTATTATTGTCTTCTAATATTCCAATATTCCTATCTAAATATCCAAAAAATGCTTCTTATCTAATACATATCATAGTACATAGAGATGTGTAGTTCGTGAACGAACTAGTTCCAATGAACTATTCCGACCCCAGAATGAAAGGAACTATTTCCCGGTTTCTCAAAGAACTAGTTCCTCAGGACCTATTCCGGGATCGATACAGTGACGGCGACGGATCGGCCAGCGCGATCGTAGCCCGATGCCACGCGAGAGTGGAGAGTGCCAGCTGTGTGTTATCGGATCCGGACCTAGAGGAACTAAAGGAACTAAATAAAAGACTAGTTTACGTACGGATCGACCAGCGAGATCGTAGCCTGATGCTAGGCGGGAGTGGAGAGTTCCAGCCGTATGTTACCTGTTCCGGACCGAAAGGACCGAGAGGAACTAATTATAAGACTAGTTCACGGGAATCTATTCAGGCGGCAGATCCGATATACAGGGTTGTGCACCACATACGACACGGAGTATTGTAGCTAAACGATTAGATTTTTACAAATTGTAAGTTTTGGGTTCGTTGAAGGGCTATTAGAGCTACAATTTAAAAATATTTTTACAAGATACAGAGTGTCCCAAATAAATAAAAAATATCAAAGTTGTATTTTTTTAAATAGAACACCCTGTATATTATTGTATTTTTAGTTTCTACGATTAAAATAAAGGTAAATTTGATTAAGGTTTATTACACTTAAACCTTACCAGTTTTGAAATATTTTCAATTTTGTAAAATTGCAATATAAATTTTAAGGCTTTGTTTCTCCGAGGGTATCAAAGTTTTTAATACTAAATATTTACTGAAGTTTATTTATTGATCAGTTATTGTGTTGCAATAATAAAAATTATATTAACTTATACAGAGTGTCTAAAAATTTATTTTAAATAATTACTAGATTTAAACGGCAATAACTTGTTTAATTTAAATGGAATACCCTGTATATTTTATGAGAATCAGATGCACAATTTAATTGTCTATCAAATTGTATTATACCACTTTTTACCTATCCCTTCAAGTTTTCGTAGAAAATGCATTTTCTTATAATTTAGACCTTATTTATTAATATACCTATGGAATATTGGCATTTTAGATTGTTTTTAAAACAACAAATATACAAAATGTACAGGCTAGTAATATTATCGTTTTTAGTAAAACGATGATATTACTAGCCCATTTGTATGCAAAAAGAAAACTATTTAAATCTTTATAAAAGAGTATACCATTAATTAAATATACCACCAGTATTTCCGCCCAAATACTAATTAATTACATACTTAATTGTGTTCGTTAATAAATTATTCTAAATAAATGTGGATTTGAATCAGAAATCAATATAATAATAAGTTATGAAAATGAACGTCTCTGTTGTTATAAATAAGCATTTGTTAAAAAATAAAATATAATTTTTAAGGTGTTAGTTTTTTTACCACACTGTCTAATACACATAAATAATTCAGTTTCTTAGTATTATGAGCAATTATTATTAATCAACGCAAACAGTCAATTAATGTAGTTTGAATACTGGAATCATATTAATTGGTCCTCTTTAGCAATTATTTAAACAGGTTTTTTTTTATTTTTTAATGGAATAAACGAACTATATTGACAATATTAGTATCTGTACTCTTTAAAAATTTGGTACATCTTTAAAAATAATCTAAAATTAAGAAATATCTTATAAAACAAAGTAGATATTCTGAATTTTTAGACAAAAACAAAAGGCTTGAAGTGAGGAAAAATGCAATTCGTAAAATGTAATTATGTAATGTATTAAAATAAAAATTGTGCAATTCACTACCTCTATATTTTTAACATACGCAATTACAAGTCTCGTTATATTTCGTACATTATAAAAATTATACAGACCATACTGTGAATAGTGTTGACTGACAACAAAACCCATCAGCAAGCAACGGGGATGTCAATGTTAGTCGAGAACTATTGTGAACTAAAGAACTAGTTTAAGAAACTATTCCTCTGGAGAAACTAGAACTAAGGAAATAGAATTTCCCTCTCTGCTACTACATGCAATACGAGACATTCTGTACAGATATCTACATTTCTTATAAAAATCACTCAATTTTAATCCGCCAAATCCAACATTTATTGCCCGACATCGCTCGACATCTGCAAATAAAAAACTAATATTGTTTAACTTTTTCCGTCGATTTTTTTCCACGCCCTACGGCAAATATTGTCGTCGGATTACACATGAAAACGGCACCCCAAACATCCGTCAAAAACAAAAACGTGAAATATCGCTTCCGATGAAGCTGCTTAATCCGTAATTTATGAGACAGCCAGGGATTCCCTTAAAAATTAAATCCGGCCAGTAATGAAAGTGACGCTGGCTGGATGAAACGGATCAGCGGGTCTGGTTTAATGTCAACTGGATATTGATCGAATGAGGAGGGTTTTTATACTTTTAGACTTCTAAAATCATTATTTCACTTGTTTTCTTTATTAAGATGGACTATTTTTTTCTGTTTTATTAGGTTTACGTAATATCTGATGTATATTATAAACGTGAAAGTTTGTAAATATGGATGTATCGATGTTTCACGCAAAAATTATTGGATGGATTTTAATGAATCTTTTCAATAATATAGCTTATACAGGGTGAGTTTCCTACGATGTTCTCTATGGGTATCTCGGAAACTACGGGAGATAGAAAAAATAGGATAAAAAAATAGGAGATAGTGTAAATCAAGTCGGTTAAATAGGGAAATAATTGCAAAATAAAAACACTAAATCACCACAATACACCAAAACACTTTTACTTTTACACTGGACGCGCGTTTCGCTAACCATGTTAGCATCATCAGCAGATGATTATAAACTTTTATTTTGCTGTTTAACACCAAAGGTTCCAACCCTCAACTGTAATTTAGGGAAATAATTGCAGTTTTGTGGAGTCATAAATATTCGCCTTTCAGATTTTTGAAAAAGTTTATGGCTTACTAGATATTTCGAAAAAAACAAATTTCGGCTATTTTAAAAATTGTCTCTAATTCCATTATAAACTATTTTAGACAAAAAGTTTTCAGATAAAAGTTGTAGATAATCACATCCTTAATGAGACCGTGTCCTCCGTTTTTTTCTAAAGCCTGTCATTTTTAATATATGACACAAACATATGTTTTTTAGCCAATTCTTATCATTTTTAAACAATTTCACTTAGTTAGCCATGGAAACAAGTTTAATCGTCTTTGCTCTCATAAATGTGAAGCTGTCACATCCAATCTTTGTAAATTAAAATAAACAAAAATTGTAAATATGGATATTTTAAATGAAGAAAAGCGTGTAGGATTATTGGTTCAACCTTTCTTGGCCATACATTTTCGAGGATACGTTGACCGGTGAATGTTACGTTTTTTAGAGAATGGTTTTCAAGACATGTTAGAAAAGTTAAATTTAGTTATAGCCAATTCTTATCTTTCTTGACTAATTTCACTTAGATTGCATGGTATTCTTATTCTGTTATGATTTATAACTTATAAAAAATCAGAATATATTACTAAACTTTTCTTTACAATTTACATTACACAAACTAAAACTTAAAAAAATAATATCACTACACACACTTTAAGTTATTTTAGAAAATGTTCAAAAAATCCGCCATTGTTTTGAGTCGCATCTTTTTAAAACTGAATTTACTACTTATTCTCACAGAAGGACTGGTCGACTTAATTAAACTTTTCTCGTACCGCCACTTCGAGTGCCTCTCTTAATTCATAAGTTCTTTTGTAAACCCTTATTGTTAACTATAACGCATCAAAAATTCTCAAATGGATAGGTCAGGTGATCGAGAAGGCCCATGCAATTAGTTCACCTCTTCCTATCCCTGCGTTTGTATAATTATGATACAAATAATTTTTAAAATTTCTTTCGTTATGAAGGGTAAGGGGTGGTGTGTCATACTGAAAGTCATCTTGGAACCACTCTATTGATGCGCGAGCATCTACACGCTTTTTTTCATTTGAAAAATTTATATTTACAATTTTTGCAACGGCTATTGAACTTGTTTCCATGGCTAACTTAGTGAAATTGTTTAAAAATGATAAGAGTTGGCTATAACTCATAGCCATAGATAACTTATATCACTAAAAAGCTTAAAAATTGCGCTTTTTATGAAGTCATGGTCAACTATGGTTTTCATTTAAAAAAACATATATTTGTGTCATATATCAAAAATGACAGGCTTTAGAAAAAAACGGAGGACACGGTCTCATTAAGGATGTGATTATCTACAACTTTTATCTGAAATTTTTTTGTCTAAAATAGTTTATAATGGAATTAGAGACAATTTTTAAAATAGCCAAAATTTGTTTTTTTCGAAATAGCTAGTAAGCCATGAACTTTTTCAAAAATCTGAAAGGCGAATATTTATGACCCCACAAAACGGCAATTCTTTCCCCATTTAACCGACTCTCTATCTCCAGTAGTTTCCGAGATACCCATAGAGAACATCGTAGGAAACTCACCCTGTATATCAGAAAATTCAATAGACTATAATTTAATATCACACATATGATATTCTTAAATTTACTTATAGCCCAGAGCCTATACAGGCCGAGGTTCAACAAATTAGAGACAAGCTGAAATTTGGCATGAAGCTTCATTTTGCAGATCTTTAAACATCCTGAAATCCCAGCGATGAACCGTTGAGCCCGTCACCCCAAAACCACCTCTACAAGGAGTAAAAATGTTTAATTAATAATTTGTTGAAGGTTACCCATGTAAAACGATGTATCGGCCCTGGGCCCGAATTCTGTAACTTAGAAAACGCTAAGCGCTTTTAGACGCTCAGCGTATATGACGTTAATTTTCGCTGAGCGCGCACTTAACTACTAATTTGGGTATTCTCATCTGACGCGCTTGGCGTCTTTACTGATTGCGCTAAGCGCTTGGAAAGCGGTTGCCTTAAAGGATTGTTTTGCTTGTCGAACTGTGAGTGAAAATCGAAAAAATTGTGATTTTGTGCGTTATCTTGCTCTTTAATGAAAATTACTACTTCTTCTATAAATTCCTCAATAAGTAATTGATAATTTACGACTTGGCAGCTATAAATATTGTTCAAAACATAGAAAATGCTGAGAAGCGTTTTCAACATTTCCCTCGTATAATAAGAATAATGACATATGCATAGAAAAATAGGTTGACATAACTCAACTATAGGTTATAAAATTCACGTAACATTGACATTTTTGATTGTTACATCAGTTAGTTATCAACTTTTGACTATTACCTACATTAGAAATTGTGATGTAGCCAGTATGTGCTTAATGCGTATCCAGAACACGATTCGCATGGCAACGAGAATACCAAAATCGACTGCCTTACGTTTCGCCAAGTTTCGCTGATCGAATACTTGCGCTCACCGCTTTGAAAGCGTAACGTTTTTATGTCAAAGTTACAGAATACGGGCCCTGAGATATTAGTAATCGAAATGGTAGATTATTTTAGTATATTTTTATAATTATAGTTCCTTGGAATTGTAAAGTTAACAGGAATAAAAATGTCTAATATTGACACCTATTCAACAAAATTGTTGAATAGGTGTAACTTTACCTTATTTATTATATTTACCCTATTGTATATTTTTTATTATTAATACTACATATTTTAAAGTATATATGTGGAATTGTTTAACAAAATAAGGCATTTGAAACACATCTTATCATGAAGTTGTACTTTTTCTCCACATCATGTTATTTGGTTGATCTTAATAGCTTTAACTTTGTTGGAGGTATTCACTTCTGAAGAAGACAGTGACGATTTACAAAAATGTTAGCAAGGTATGTTTGCTTTGGGTCCTAATCGATAAAATAGTGTACATTGTTTTTGAATGTCACTGTCATTGACTAACTCATATTATTGTTTGTTGGCAGTTACTCTAGAAGAAATGGTTGTCAAGAAGTTGATGTTCAATTAACACAACAATATAGGTAGTCGAAATGCTAAAATTGTTGTAAATCGTTACTATTTTCTTCAAAAGCCAATATCTCTAATAAATATAAAGATGAAAAAACAAGCTATCGAAAGACTGCATCTTGGTAATTTCTTTTTAAATTCCTTACTGCAAACCTAATCCCTAATCAAACCATTCCACTGGGTGTTTCAAACTTTCATCAAAATAGCAACATTTTGTTTTCCTTGGTACAATAGAGGATAGATAAAAAGTCAAATAATGTAGCTAAAAATTGCTTAAAAAATCACCAAAATCACTCCAGTAGAACAAGGTTAACCTAAAATAGTGTAAATCAAATTTTCTACAAATACAAAAAGAAATATGAAATATGACTAGAGTAGAACTAAATTGCTTTATCTAATTTATCAGAGACTGCCCTGTTTCCTCAAAAATTAAATCCATCAGAAATGAAACTGCCGCTGAACTGCGAAGCGTCCGGCTTCATCTATTGCTGAATAATTCAGTGTTGCCTCACAACCGATCGAATAGTAACGCCATTCGTGTGAAAAAGTTTGGGAAGTGTGATTATTTGGTTCGAGAATTAATGATATTATTTTATTCGCAATGTTAACATTGTTGCATATTCATATTGGCGGCATTTAAAATTTAAAACGTTGATATAAAAACGCTAATTTACTCTTTATTGGTATAATAAAATAATGAAAAATAATTCTACAAAGGTAATTAAAATATATTATATCAAAGTTTTCGAATAAACATTGTCATTCTAAATTGTCATTTTTCTAATATAAGAAAATTTTATTCAGCATATACCGGGTGCGTCTCAAAAGTGACTCACCTCTATAACTTTTTTATTTTTTCAGAAAAAAAAACGAGATTTGGCATGTTAGTATACGATATCAATTAAGATCCACTTCAGGTCACTTCCTGTTTCACCGGAAATGACTACAAATTTTGATTTTTAAATGGCACCTTCGGCATTTTTTTACTTTATTCGATAGAAAATGACATTCTAAATAGAATGACATATCATATGTCAACTTTTGACATTTTTGATTAACACAAAATTGAATTTTAAATTTCAATCTAGAGTGCCATGGCTGTGTTAAAAACACTAATTTTTAATCAAGGAGCCTTGGAAAAATAGATTTGATCGTCTAATATTATTCGTGTCTTCTCCTGGCCGGTTAAAAGATGCCCAAATCCTATTTTTAATCACATCTGAGCGAGGGTGGTTCATTAGCATATTTGGAAAAAGCATTTTTTTACGTATAATTTGGTACCACACACTTGGTATTTCGAGTCAAATTGTCATTATGAATCGCTTGTTACAATTTCAAATAAACCATATTCGAAAATGTCAAAGTTGACATATGATATGTTATTCTCTTCAGATTGTCATTTTCTATCGAATAAAGCAACAAAACACCGAGGGTACCATTTAAAAATCGAACTAAGTCACTTTGCTAGGAATTAACTCTGCACTAGTTAGTTATAAAATGACCGTTGCCGAGCGCTGTATTTGCAAGATAGCAAAACTAGAGAGAAAGAACGGACATAGATTCGTCCCGCAAAAATTCACTGTTTACTCGAATACTTTCTAGCTTAAATATAGAGTTTATTTTGTTGGTTTACTTTCTTGTGTCATTCTATGTTTATCTATGTTTAATGGGACTGCTAAAACAATCGGGAGAATGAGGATAATTAGTTTTATATTAAAAGAATCGTCTTAGTTGGTTGAAAACAGAGAAGAATCCTTTATTTATCTTCCTTTAAGAAAATAACCCTTAAGATATCATACTATTCATCCCATCGTGATCCTGGACCCTGCCCGGTGGAGGAGTCAGGAGAACGCGCATTCACGCATAGAGGCAACTGAGAGAGAGGGAGAGAGTATTGAAGTCATGGTTACAAAATCCCGCTTAAGATGGGCTGGTCATCTATGCAGAATGCAAGAAAACCGCATACAAAACTCTCTGCTTTACGGTGACTGTAGACGGTAAGAGGAGGCCGGGTGGACAACTCAAAAGGTACAAGGACATTTTCCACAAAAACTGAAAGCGGATTAATATGCAGAATGAGTGGGAAGAAATAGATCAAAATAGAACTCAAAATCGTAATCTCAGTTAACAGCGACAACCAAAAAGTAAAGAGGCAACAAAGCAATGAGATTTTTGAATGTCCAGAGTGCAGTAGGTACATAACATCACGTATCGGGCTTTTCAGTCACAGAAAAGCTCATGAAAGGAGACGCCTTGCGTGACCATCTTCTGATGCGTGTCAAATACTCGTCAGCGAGTAATGGCAGTAGTAGTAGTAGAAGATACAACTGGCGTGGCGTATTGCGTCTTAATCGACTCTGAAACTATCTATCCCAAGTATAACTCGTTATTTTTTTATTTTTTAATAGATAGACGTGGGAAAATAATATTTCAGTTTTTTTATTCACTTTCCTATTATATTTGCGCCAAACGCAGGGTCATACATATGTAAAACACCCCCTTTTTTAGTAAATAATACAACACAGTTTCTAAGACTTACGATAAAAATAGTAATTTTTATCATAATGAATTAGTCAGTGGCGTAACAGTGCTTGTAAATTGTGCTAATGAACATTTAGTGTGTTGCAAAAAATGCCCATAAATTTGAAACTCTGAGAAAATGCACTAACTTCATCCAATCCAAACACCTTAGGTTTGGAAGTAAAGAATACCACACACAATTTTTTACTTCTTAATACAATAATTAAGAAGTAAATAAAACACATGATTTAGATAAAAATTTGAACATTTTTTACTCTGCAACCCTCAAAAGAAAAATGGTTCTGGCTATGGAACCAGAGTAGAGAAATATAGTTTAAGATGGCAGAAGCACACATCACTCTTATAACATTTATTTCATTATTGACTTAGCGTATGATCGAAAAAAAACGACGTCTAGTTGGCTTGAGAATGTACATCGATGACATTCCCCATATAAGTGTACAGGGTGGTCAAAATTGGTCTGTTTTAACAGAGAAAACCTATTTCCTCACTAGATAGAGCAAAATCAACATAGATGTCATTTTTGTCAGAAATAATAAAAAATATAATTTTTAAATGGAAATCATAGTTGGCTATGAACTTAAAAAAATTTTGGTGTTTAACCCTTTCCAACGATATAAAGTTATGTGTATTTATTTCTAAGAATGAGAGAAATATTAGAATTTTTATCTTCGTATCGAAGCGGGCCTTTATTTTGTGTTGACCTAGTTGCCTAATTATTTTTTATCACAATTTAATATTCTATGTTATTATTTATCTGCATAATTAAATTAACTAAAAGGTAAATCGACATTCTATATTAGTATTATTACCATTTACAATTAAAACGCCAGGGTTACAACTGCACTATTAAATGGAGAATTTAGAGAGAATTGGATTGGAACAAGGGTCCCATATCTTGGCCTGCTAGGTCCTGTGATTTAACTCCTTTCGACTTTTTTTTAAGGGAATAATTAAAAGACCTTATATATAAGGGAAGAACCATTGGGACGATAGAAGAATTACAGAAGGCTACTAGGCAAGCTTTTGGACTTATTACACCAGTTCGCCTAATAAATCGTTGTAACTCTGTGCGCAAAAGATGTTTATTGTGTATTCAACAAGCAGGTGCTCAGTTTGAACATATTTGATGTTTTTTTTTAGAAAACTGTATTCGTCACTCAAAAAATACGTTTTTTTAGTTTTGTTCTTTGTATCGATTTCAATTGTAATTACTAATTCTAATATATAATGTTAATTTACCTTTTCAAAAATCTTTAATTATGCAGATAAATAATAATATAGAATATTAAATTGTAATAAAAAATAATATTAGGTAAATAGGTCAACACAAAATCAAGGCCCACTTCGATATAAAGATAAAAATCTAATACTTTTCTCATTCTTAGAAATAGATACCCTTGACTTTATATCGCTGGAAAGGGTTAAACGCCAGCATTTTTTTAAGTTCATAGCCAACTATGATTTCCATTTAAAAAATTATATTTTTCATTATTTCTGATAAAAAGAGCCAGCATAGCAAAAAAACTGACTACGCCACTGGATTGTGCTTAAAAAAGTGCCTTAAGAACATTTTTACAGAATTTTATTATTCCGCGAAATAAAAAAGTTATGGTCAATTCTCCAAATGGTGGCAGAGAAAATATCAACAGGCGGTTTACACCATTAAACGTGTCTCAGAAATCGAGCCCATGACATCTATGTCGGTTTTGCTCTATCTGCTCAGGAAATAGGTTTTCTTTGTTAAAACAGACCAATTTCGACAACCCTATACATATAAAATGCAGAGATCTCCATTTCATAGCCACCTCTGACGCCTTTTTTCTTTTATATTGTATATTTAACCCTCCGGAGGTCGCGTGCAGACTCACAGTCCGCAGGTACCTACCTATTTTACCGATACTTCGAAAATCTGGAAACATCAGATGCTGCGCCGCTTAGTATCTTCTTGTCTCTGCATATTTTATGAGAAGTGTATGTTTGCACATCGTTTAGGGTAGTTAGTATATTTTTACACTCATATGCGGAGTGTCAGTCCGCGCGCGACCGTTTGTGATACGTTTGTGATATTTTTACATCAATAATTTTATAATGTCGAATAAGGTAAGTTATTTTATTGATTTGTTTTAATTGAAAATGAGCAAATTGTGATAAAAAAGTGAATACTCGACTATTAAGTATTATTTTTTAGATGTACTCGGCAAGAAAGATTGCAACAGCTCATGCAAGACTGAGCGAAGATGACGAATTAACTACTGAACATGACGATGAAAAGGAAGAACGAGAAGTGGATATTATAGAAAGGCAAGGGCCCAAAATAAATTCTAATACTGAAAAATAAATTTCAGATTCTGAAGCACTGAATACAGTATTACCAGAGGATCGACACTAGAGAATTGTGGTAGGGGAAAAACAGACCAACTCGTTAGAGTAACTTATTATTATTAATTATTATTTTTTGTTTTTGAATAATATTTATTAATTTGTTTTTTTGTGTGTTTTATGTTATACATTTTTAAGTTTATGTTTGCTATTTGTAATGAAGCAAGTCAATAAATAATTGTTATTTTGATTATCATATCATTTTATGTCTTCACACCACTAGCAATGCTTAAGACCTCTTGAATTTAGCATGCGGACTCTGAGCATGAGTCCGCTCGCGAAATTTCAAGTAACAAATAAAGCGCGACCTCCGAAAGGTTGTAAAATGATAAACGTGGCTTATACAAACTGTCAAATACTACCCTTTCCTACGCCGATGTTTTTTTGCAGTTTCTTTGAGTTTTCCGAAAGAACTTCTTCTGCTTTTCCTCTATTTAATTCGACCGACTAGCCCACTTGTTTGCTCGAATTAAGTCTGTTTGCCGGGAATTAACTCGGCATTAGTTAGTTTTAAAAGGGCCGTTTGCCGAGCGCCGTATGTACATGTCGGCAAAACTAGAGAGAACGAACGAACAGAGATCCGCCTTTTAAGAATTCATTGTTTACCCGAATCCTTTTAGTTTATTTTGCCGGTTTATTTTCTTCGGTCAGCATTTATCGATTCTAAGTTAGGGTGCTAAATTGGTCTACAGTCTACAAATAAGTAGTTGGAAAGGACATGGTTAAATAAAATTAAATAGATTAATAATAGGTATGCATTTTGAAGGAATATACAGGGTGACACAAATTCGAGGTACGAGCACTGGTATCTCCGATACCGTAATACATACGAAGATTGTTAAATTGGGGCAAAGTTGCGCCTTGTAATGTTCAAGATGCCCTCAAAAAATTTTTAAAAATTTTAAGGATTGCTGAGTTTTTTGGAACAAACGGAATTTTTTAAAAATTAATTTTATTTTTTCCTGTCGGTACATTTTATCCACTTTATTAGGACTATCTGATAGTATTTTTAGATTTTCAAATTAGCTGATCATTTGTGAGATACAGAGGCCAACTTAATATTTTTAATAACGGACCTGCATATTTTATTTCAAGTTTTGAAAGAACTCGGTCTCCTGTATACAATATGCCACACTTTTTTTATTTTGGGTACCTTAACAACAACAAAACTATTTGTAGAATGTAGAATATTTAGGAAAGGAGTTAATTACCGCGACCTTACATATCTATTGTGTGTTCCCCTTTCTTGAGTTATAACGAGTTATAACTCATCATACAGTCTCAAGGCTTTACAAAAGTCAGTATCTGAGACGGCTCCACAGAGGCCAGCTCTCCATCCTCGACATCAGCCGTACCAAAGTTCATGGCACGAATGGTCGTCGTCTTGGCGCACTAAGTGATAAGGTGTACTGGTGTTTCCCCATTTTCCCCACAGAATCTGCATTCGCCGTTGTTTCTCAGCTTCAGCCGACTGAGGTGTTCGTTGAGGAGATAGTGTCCTGTCAGAAACCCCGTGACAATCCGAAGATTGTTTTTACTTAAATCAAGGAAAACCTTTGATTTTTCTCGGTCGTAAGTTCTGAGGAACTATTTCGAGTGTCTTAGACCGTTGGAGAATACCCATTTCAAGTTACGGATGGAGTCTTCCAGATTCTTCAGTTCCGCTTTTAGCTGGTTCCCGTTTGGAATACATAACGGTTCTGGTCCAGTTAGTGAAGTATTCGCTTAGGTGTGTTCTCTCCTTTCCTAGCTAGATCATTTGCTTGTTCATTGCCTTTTATCCCATGGTGAGCAGGCACCCAGAGTAGGAGGACTTTATTTCCTTTGCCTCATTTATTGAGCTTCTCTACGCATTCTTTGACCAACTTCCAATTGATGGTTACTGAGTTGATCGCGTTTAGTGCTGCTTGACTATCGGATAGGATGGCAATTTCCTGTTTTGGATAGTTCCTATCTAAGATAAATTGTACGCATCTTTCGATAGCGTAAATTTCTGCCTGAAGGATACTGGGGTAGGTGCCCCTTGGTTCGGAGTATTTGGTTTTCGGCCCAAATACTCCTATCCCTGTCCCTGCTTTGGTTTTGGAAGCATCAGTATGCCACGTTATGGTATGGTCTTTTATATGCTGATATTTTTGCTGAGTTTCTTCCTTCCAATCCTTTTTGTTACTCAATACTACAGTGAGGTGTTTCTCAAAGTTGCAAATTCTTGGTATGTCATCCACTGGGAGTTGGAGAAGTGGAATTTTCTTTTTAAGAGTGTTCCAAGCCCTTGATCTGAAAATTCTCCCAGTACTGCGTGCAAGGGTAGTACTGTCGTACCACCGAGGCGCAACTATCAATAGTAAAAAGGCTTTTTTTTCAGACAAGCCAAATTGTAAAAATGGAAAATAAATTTCTTGCAGTATAGGTATATAATAAAATTATAAGAATTCTTGCCATTTAACTGCTGATAGAGAAATTTAATTCCATAATTTGGCTGGTCTGAAAAAACCCTTTTTAGTATCGATAGTTGCGCCTCGGTGGTACGAAAGTACTACCATTGCACCAGGCCGCTATCACCCGTGCGGGACTTAATACCTAACCGCTACTTTCTGACAAGTCGGATTTAGGTACTCTGCGCTGTGTTTGTCATTTTGTGAAATCGACCCAAGCTCACTTGATGTTGGAGTAGGGCTCCGAAACCGGTAGTGAGAGCATTTGCTTGGTTGATCCACGTTATGACAAACACAGCGTGGAATTAAATTTCTATATCAGCAGTTAAATGGCTAGAATTCTTATATAATTTTATTATATACCTATACTGCAAGAAATTTGTTTACCATTATAATAAATAAATCAACTTCTACAAATTAGTTTCTAATGCTCTACATGTTCGAAAGGGTTATAACCCTCTCTATTGCACAAATTTATTATTCGTTCAATTTAATTTATAGCTCTTTGAACATATCTTTTTCATATCCTACTTACGAATGCATTTTGTAATCTGTATTGTAAATGTTGAAATATGTTTTTGATTTCATTTTTCCAAATGACGTCAAGTAATGCTACTAGTAATTTTAGTAGTAATTCAATAACTTTCAACCCCGTGAATAAAAATGACTGTTGTCCCATAAAGAAATATTTATAAGGTAAACAACGTGTGCCGGATCAGCTAGTGTTTTTATAGTGTTTAATAAAAATAAAAAAATATTAAAAATAAATGTATAAATAGGTCAAATTTTCATGCTTCAAATAAAAAATAGGGGAAAAAATACTTGTTAACTTAATGTTTCAATTATTTAAAATATATGCACAGAAACCACACTTAAATATCTGGTATATGTAATACTAATGTTGGTTGTATTAAAAATATAAAGTGTACTTAGAAATGAAATGAGAATTTAATATAAATTTATACAATAAAATCCAGTAAATTAAATCCATTTTAATAATCAAAATTTCTGTACATAATCGATATGTAATAGTTAATATCTTTTCGGATATATAAATATAATATATTTCTGGGCGGAACGATAATATACTAAAACAGAGAAATTTATTTTAATAAAATAAAATAGATGAAATATTTTAGTTGGTCCGAATTTAATGCGATAATGGTAGAAAAGTTTAATTAAACTTAAATTAATATTACTCTTTAATTCGGTAGAATTAAAATTGTTTACAGGGTTTCTGCACTTATTTTATTAATTATTCAACGTTTTTGTAATATAATTAATTTTTAAATCGCGTGCAAATTTTGAGCTATCCAAATATTGGCTCCCGTATTAAGTTTACAGGTAAGTGGTAAATAGGTATTTTAAAGGTATGTGCTGAATACACAAGACAAATTTGAACAATTTTGGAAAAACCGATTTCAACTAATTTAAGAAAATCTGAATCTATTTTTAATTTAAACCTGAACAGGTAACTAAGTTGTCAACCTATTATTTTCTCAATGTCAAATTGTATTTTCTAAACGTTAGGCTTTTGCCTCATATGAAGTAGTTTTAAATTACAAAAATACATTTCAGACATTAAACGTAGGTACCAACGTAGGATAACGTAGTAGTTTAAACATGGTAACAAATTACATTTGATAGTGATAAAATCATAGGTTGACCACTTATGGTCTGTTGACATTTGACTGGTTTTGCATTGTTACCGGTTCAGTTTAATTTAAAAATAGATGCAGCTTTCCTTAAATTAACTAAAGTCGGCTTGTCCAAAAGTGTTCAAATTTGGCGTTTGTATTCAGAATACGGGGATCTTTAAAATACTTATTTTAAATATATATAATACCACTTAAACTGCTTTAAGAATTGTATTTGTTAATTAAAAACAGGGACTTTAATTTTTGAAGTTATATTCCTCCAAGAAATCACTAAAATAACATACTATCTATCCAAACGTAGGTCGTTCATCTGTGACGTTGTGACTCTGGTAGGTGGAGGAGTCGTGAAAATACCCATACACGCATAGGGACAGTCCTCTGCGTGGCGTATTACGTTTTAATCAACTCTAATACTTTCTATCACATATATAACCCGTTATTTTTTTAATATAGATACTGTATCTGAAAATAATACTTCAATCTTTTTTATTTCACTTTCCTATTATACTTGGCGCCCAACGTGGGAACATACATGTGTAAAATATACAGTTATCTTGCTTAGTTTTTGACATATCTCAAAAACTAAGCAAGATACGTAAAAAATGCAACAGAGGAAAATTTAAGGTCTTTTTTGCAATATTTTTGCTCCCTTTTGATTTTTCTGTAGATCTATTTATTTCGTAGATATTACGTGTTTTTAGTTTGACTTGCATGTAAGGACCACCTTCTTTAAGCCCTTAAAACCCAGAAATCTCGTGAAAACGAAGAGTTTAAGACTGTTCAACTATAGAGGTTAATTTATAGCTCGTGTAATTTCCTACAAATGGATAGTTTTTATTTTTATGATTTTAGTTATAGATTTTGTTGTTAATATTTTTCCGAAAAAATGAGGTGACCATATTATTTTTAACATAACTCCGCGAGTTTTTGAGCTAAAAAGACTTTAAAAAGGCATTTAAAAGGTCTTTTCAAGCACTTTAAAAATGGTCATATGCATTTTCTTCGAAAAATGTCTTCTTTCGCCATTATTTTACGGTAAAAGTTGCAATTTAGTTTTCAAAAAATAAAGAATCTACTTTACAGAGTAATAACTCAGCTATTACTACACCTACGGTAAAAAATAACAAATGCATCGATTCGTTATTCCAAAAGCTTCATTTTTGCTTTATTTTGCGATAAAACGCAAGATTTTCGAGTTATTTATAAAAAGTTGCAGAAAAATATGCAGTTTTTAGATGAAAAATCAACATTTTCAATCCTAAATAACTCGGAAAATATTAATTTTCTGAAAAAATGTTATAGAACATTTTTTGCTTAGAATTCACCCCGTTATTGATTTTTAATCAATTAAAATGGGTGATTTATTTTTCACCCCCGGGAAGGGGTGGCACTCACCCCCAGGGTGAAAGCACACATCTCTTCTATGTAACTTTTGTTTCTTACATATATCTCTATTCACTGTTAAAATTTCACGTCAATCGGTGCGGGTGTCAAGAATTCGGAGGTAATACCCTATTTTTATCCTCGTGTTCGTTCAGAACTCAACTAGCAATTATAGTTACCAGTCCTTTTTAAAATGTCACTGCCCCTAAAGTACAGTTCCTGGACCCACTCTGCCACTTACAATGGTACTCTATAAGGAATAGTCACTTTGAAGTATAATTCGAGAGTGACCGGTTAGTCCCTACCTGCAATAAAAGTGGAAAACACCCCGATTGCAAATCGCAAACATGTAATTTAAAGAAGTGGCTGGAACTACCCGAATCTTCGAATATGACACCATAAAAGTCCAAAAACTTTATAGTAACTTTTCAAAGTAAGGGTTACCAACAAGTGCTACCATAATGCCTCCATTAAGTTCTTGTTACTTTATAGTAATAATTTAAGTTACGGGGTAGTCGCGGCCACGACACCTAGTTCTAATTTATAGTAGCATTGAAAGTAGCAAAATGGTTATTGCTACCTTCCTAGGTCACTATAAAGTAGCCATCCATTGCCACTAAAAATCACGGGGGTCAAAAACGGCTACTTTATAGTGACCGTAACTTAATATACCCTAATAAATGTAATTGCCTCAGATTGCATCGTGTGCTGCTCTGTTTTAGTGTTATTTTTTACTTGCTTTTAAGCTTTATTAAAATTTTGTAAAATCCCTAAGGCGAATAAAAAGAAACTTTGATATTCTAGTACCGTATGATCGAAAAAAAACGGCGTCCAGTTGACTGGGAAATGACGATCGATGACATTTCCCATATAAATTTACATATAAAATGACAGCGATCTTCATTTCATAGCCAACGCTGACGCCATTTTTTCTCGATTATACGGTACTTTCTACCGAAGAATTAAACAAAAGGAGTCGATGCGAGCCAATTCATCAACATCAGAAACAAAAACTAATCTTTCTATAATCCTACTGATGAACATCATAAATCAGGTAGTGACTGAGACATTTTTGAAGCTGTTTCTGTAGATGAGTGTAGTGTTAGTTCATCTGAAACTGAATCTCAGAGGAGAACTAATTTTAGAACCAACAACAATATAAAACAAGAGCTAAAAGAGTGGACGTTAAAATACTCTATACTTCATGTAGCTCTGAATAATATAGAAACACTAAGAAAATAACTTCAAAGGACAAGGCGGAACGTTATAGTGGCACCAATGGAATGTATAGTCGCCACCACCGCTATCGGTGTAGCAACGCTTCAATTAAGTGGCAATTTGGTGGCGCAGGGAGCTTTCTTAGAGAAATCACTTTATGGTTCCAAAGAATCGTTGACCATGTAGTTCCAAAAAAGTTATTGTTTCTATAAAGTCGCCTTTGGATAGCTACAATTGTCACTTTATCAATCCAAAGATTTTAAAGGTCCAAACGGGTAGGGTTGGCCTAATATGTTATTGTTCCCGGTACTTTGTGGAAGCATATAGAACTATAAAGTATTTTTCGGATTAAACGGCCATATTTTTTTCATGAATTTTTAGACGAACAGCCAAATGGCTCAAACATTATGCGTTTTTAAGCAAATATACTTAGATTAAAGCTTTTTTCCTTAATTATTTTGTTATTTCTGACGGTGGACTAATATTTTAAAGTTTGACCCCGGTTTCAAGCAAATTATTATTATATATTATATTTAATTATAAACATGAGTTTCTATTGCAAATAATATAATAGTTTGAAATATTTTGAAAGGCGCTCGAAAATTTTGTTACATAAACCCACTATTTTATTCAGTAAAGTTGATTGCGTTCTGGAATTTACCTAAAAAAGGCGTTAAAATCGCACGGTAAATAACAAATAACGAAAAAATAATAATGGCTTCCATAATTATTTTCTAACATGACATTTATTTTTATGAAATGTGAAATTGCATAAAGAGGTCACTGCGAATAAAGTTCAACAGTTTAACGAAAGTTCCACATGTCGGTAGCTAACACTTGGCTGCCACGAACCCGCGACTAGGCAGCCTCGTAGCGGATAAGACGCATTCACCAGTAGGCTACTTTATAGTAACACATCATAGTAACTCTTTTAGTGGCAAAAACTACCCTAGACACTACCCGGCTACTCAAAATCTTTCCCCATTTTGGTCGCAGTTACTTAGCAGCTACGAATATACGACGTAGCCGCCGATGGTCACCGCCCACTTTGTAGTGGCTTTGATAGTAGTAGTTACGTATCTGCCACTATAAATGCTAGTTGGAAAAAAAGTGAAGTGCTAAAATTTAGATTCGTCCATTTCGTCAAAATAGTTATAGTCCTCACATAAATTTTTCGATGAAATCCATAAGAGATAATTTTGAGATATCCAAATCATCTTCCTAAAATGTACTTTTCATCAAAATCCATGTTATATATCTTTTTAAATACAAACTAATTATAAAAAAGTACTAAAAGCACAAGCGCCAAAGAATATCACAACAAACAAAAAAATAACGAAGTTAGATAATCTACGTTTCAAACTTAATGTTAGTTCAAACATTGATTAAATAAGTATAAACGTTAATTAAACTTTTTAGTTTAAACAATGGTTTAATAAGTATAAACAACGTTTATATAATGGTGTAAATAAAATATTATAGTTAATCACTCTTTAGCCCTTAAACAAAGTTTATACAAACGGTGCAAGTTGGCATTAGTGATTTATTAAGAACAGCGTACTAAAAATTGTGAAATAAAATGTTGTGTAAAAAAGGACAAATAATTAATTTTAATGATTTCTTAATGAACCGATATATTTTAAACGTTTTATTCGGTTTGTTTTAACGGATTATCGCAAAAGTAACATCATAATTTTCATTATCCACTCCAAAGAGATAAATAAATTTCAATGAGAGTATTCCAGCGCCGTCAAAAATAAATAATGCTCTATTCTAGCACGGCTATGTAGGGAACGGAAAACAAAATAGAATAACAGACAAACGGGAGAGAGAAATAAAGTAAACTCCGTTCATTTTACGTCCATTCGGCTGTATTTAATGCGGAGTTAAAACTTCCATTGTTTTGGCGAATAGTACTCGATGATTTATTCTTTGGTCGCCATAAATTTATCTAGCGATGAAATATACCGTTCTATGCTACTTTAGCTTTGTTGGTGGTCTCTTGAATCAACAATTTAAACATACAGGGAGATTTTTAAATAAGTGCAAATATTTTTCGGGGTTATATATTTCGATCACAGAAACACGTTTATGAGTTTTTTTTTTCGCAGAAAAAAATTGAAAATTTCGAATTTTTTAAAAAAAAATTATCTTCAAATCTTCATAATATGGCAACAGAGGTAGCAAATTAGATTTACAAAAAAGAAAATCCAGAAAAGTTTCGGTGGTTTTCAAAATTTATGCGAAATAGTATACCGGGTGCATCTCAAAAGTGGCTGACTCCTATAATTTTTTCAGATAAAAAAACGAAATTTGTTATGTTAGGGTACGTTTATGTTGGAGCTGCGATAAACGACAAAAGCAGTGAATTAGCGCTGCTCTTATCGTTGCTAAACTGCCAACCGTGTCTCGACGCGTTGCTACACACCTACATATAAATTAATATAATAATATTCTTTGCTTCGCTACTATCGCTGCTCTTATCGTTTATCGCCGCTCCAACATAAACGCACCCTTAGTATATGACATAAATTAGGAGTGATTGACGTATCCAATTGTTTTT
This sequence comes from Sitophilus oryzae, assembly GCF_002938485.1. Classification (NCBI taxonomy): domain Eukaryota; kingdom Metazoa; phylum Arthropoda; class Insecta; order Coleoptera; family Curculionidae; genus Sitophilus; species Sitophilus oryzae. The sequence goes on along the minus strand of NW_022146304.1, from coordinate 2,499,042 downwards.
GGTCACTTCTTGTTTCACCGGAAATAACTACAACTTTTGATTTTTAAATGACACCCTCGGTATTTTTTTACTTTATTCGATAGAACATGACACTATGAATGGAATGACTTATCATATGACAACTTTTGACATTTTCGCATATGGTTTATTTGATATTGTAAAATGCGGGTCATAACGACAATTTGACTCGAAATACCAAGTATGTGGTACCAAGTTATTCGTAAAAACATACTTTTTCCTAATATGCTTATGAGCTAACCTTGATCCGTTTGAAAAAATTAAGATATGATTAAAAATATGATCTAGGCATCTTTTAACCGGCCAGGACAAGACACGAACAACATTAGACGATTAAATGTATTTTTCCAATGCCCCTTGATTAGAAGTTAGCATCTTTAACACAATCATGGCACTTTAGATTGGAAGTCAAATCTTAAAAGTTGACATACGATATGTCATTCTATTCAGAATGTAATTTTCTATCGAATAAAGACACAACTATGAGGTTTTTTCGCGAAAAAAATTTTTTTTTAGTTTTATGTTAAAAAACATGATTTCTTGATAATATGACAATATAGGTATTAGATTAAATTTACAAGAAAGAAAATCCAGAAAAGATCCAGTGGTTCTCAAAATTTTAGCAAAAATCTTTTTTTTTAATTTTCAAAGTAAAATAACTTATACTTATTTGAAAAACGATAAAGAGAAAATATGTTTCTTTTATCGAGATCTACCACCCCTTAAAATACTTGCACTTATTTCTGGGACACCCTGTATATCAACAATGGTTACGCTCCTTGAATTTGACATTTTATATCAGTTTAATATGTAATATGTTTTAGTACTTTTATGCCTAGGTGTAAAAGTGCTTTACTTTTATGCCTAGGCGTTAAAATGACTTTTGTATATTGTCAATCACGTCGCAAAAATTAATACTTTTGTGGCGTTTGAAAAAGAAAATATATTCTTTTTCATTTTTTTGGAAATTTCCTACTACAAATAATAATGTATGAAAAGCAACAAGACCCTACATAAAAATATTATATTATTTAATATTGAACATAATTTTTGTTTGTTTCAACATGTCAAAATAATATTAGAATAAACTTCGTTTGGTTTGCGCTTATACACATGTCAAATTTAACGCAAAGATAAACCTTCCGTTGCATGCTCGAACAATACTCAATAATTTATTTTCCCTCTGTCGCTATAAATCTATCCAGAATGAAATGTGACCGTTTCCATTTCCTCAGATTCGTACGATTTAGTTTTTAGAATCGACAAAAATTGAATGCAGAAAGTTTTATATACAGTAGACGCTTTTCCTTAGTTAAGTTAATATTAATTTAAGTGTCTTTTAATGTCTCTCAAATAGTATACTTTGCATTAATAATGAACATCCTCTAATGAGGGAATAAAGGGTTATATCGTCTCCCCATAACCTTATATTAAAATAAAAATATTATTTTTTTTAATATAAGATTGTGTAAAGGAGGGGGGCGACTAGTTCTTGAGACCGTTAAGTTTCATCAGGTCCTAAGACCATAAAGTATACCTAACCGATTGCCACCACGAGAACTGACCAAGTCATTATTGACTTTTAATATAAGATTATAGGGATACATGTCTTTTATTCTTTCATAGGAGAGCATTCATTAATATGATCAATGGACGTTTCTTTGCCTTAATATATTATCTGAATATACAGAGTGCTACAAATTCGGGGTACGAGCATTGGTATTTGGGAAACCGTAATAGATATGAATATGGTTAAGTTGGGGCAAAGTTGCCTCCTTGGCATGTTCACCAAGATTCCATCAAAAAAGTTTTAAAAATTTTAAGGATTGCTGAGTTTTTGGGAAACAATGATTTTTTTGAAAATAAATTTAACTTTTTCCTGTCGTTACTTTGGCATAAAATCAAAAAATTAATTGCACATTCTCATATCCACTTTACTAGGGCTTTTAGATAGTATTTTTAGATTATCAAATTAGCTGATAATTTGTGAGATACTGAGGCCAACTTATTTTTTTTTAAATACGGACCTGCTTTTTTATTTCAGATTTTGAAAAAACTCGGTCTCCTGAGTACAATGATATGCCACACTTGATACTTTTTTTGTTTTGGGTACCTTTACAATAACAAAACTATTTAATTGTTATTTAAAATAATTTCAGGTCCGACTCTGGTTTTTAATTTATTTAATCTGATTATATTCATCGCAACAATATTGATCAGCGCTAATTAACATTGAATAAGGAAAATCAAGCCATTTGAAATCTAGGTCAGCAATTTAAAGATATTATTTTTAACTTTATTTATTGTGAATTTGAAATCTCGGTGTACGATCTGATCATATGCATAATAATAATCCTAGTTATTTTAAATAAATCAACTTCTACAAACTAGTTTCTATGCTCTACATGTTCGAAAGGGCTGCCACCCTCCATAATGCACAAATTTATTTTTCGTTCAATCTTATTTATAGCTCTTTGAACAGATTTTATTATACTTCCGAATGCATTTTGTACTCTTTAATTGTTTTTTTATTACTCGTTAATTGTTTTTGTACCCTTAATGTTGAAATGTATTGATTTCACTTTTACAAATGACGTCAAGTAATGCAACAGGTCCAAGGACCTCGCTAGCCATTATACTGTTCTACCATTTCCAATTCATCTTCGGGAAAAATGATTTGATTGTTTCTATTATATTATATTTATATTATTTATTTTAAATATATTATATATTTTTTATTATTTCATTGCATTTTATTTTCCGTATTCAATGTTTTGCCCCACGTCATTGTTAAGTTTGCAAGCTTAACAATATTGTAACGATGAATAGATTAAATATTTAAAAAAACAGAGCCGGACTTGAAATTAGTATAAATAAATTGTGTTCACATGTCCAAAACAAAAAAAAAGTATCAAGTGTACATATCATTATACTCAGGAGACCGAGTTTTTTCAAAACCTGAAATAAAAAATGCAGGTCCGTATTTAAAAAAATTAACTTGGCCTCTGTATCTCACAAATTATCAGCTAATTTGAAAATCTAAAAATACCATCAGATAGTCCTAATAAAGTGGTTATAAAAATGTGCAATTAGTTTCTTGATTTTCTAAAAAGTAACAGAAGAGTAGGAAAAAATAAAAATTATTTTCAAAAATATCCCTTTTTCCAAAAAACTCAGCAATTCTTGAAATTTTTCTAAAACTTTTTAGATGGTATCTTGGTGAACATTCTAAAGCGCAACTTTGCCCTAATTTAAACATCTTCTTATCTATTACGGTTTCCGAGATACCAAAGTTCGTACCTCGAATTTGTACCACCTTGTATTTTACATATAAATATATAATACATATTTTATAAATAACTTACAGAAATCTTAATCTTCATTGCTTTCCAGCTATTCAACTATTATTGTTAATGATGACGTAGTAGAGAAGTAGACTCACCTGAAATAAAATTTACAACATTAGTATTAGAAACAGATGGAAATGAATTAAAAATAAAATAGAGTGTGATTTAAGAATTATGTATTTTTTTAGTAAAAAATATTATGTTATATTTTATTTTATACAATTAAAGGTTGTGACGTATACTTTATAACCAACATATACTTTATTTATAAATATATACCAAACAACCAACAGAAATTTGGTTAATGCCACTCTCCTTTCATGTGATTCAAAAATATTCACATCAAATGAAGAAGTCATATATTTTCGCTCATAGATGAGGTTATTAAATCTAGATTACATTAGTAATACAATTTAAGTGGTAAAATACCCAGTATTTCGCCAATTTTGGAATTTTTTAACCCACCAAAAAGATGTAGATCATTAGTAGGTAGTAGTAAAGTAGTAGGTAGTAGTTATTTAAGCTGTATATATATATATTCTGCTCCCAACATATTCCACAGGTTTGTATAAATATCTTGGTAACAACAACGCCACTAATGAAATCTCTACAGGGTCTTAAATAAGTATAAATATTTTAGGGGTATTATATTTCGACCCCAGAAACACGACTATTTAATCATCTGCTGATGATGTTAACATGGTTAATAAAACACGCGTTTAGGGGTAAAAGTAAAGAGTTTTAGTGTATTATAGTGAATTAGTGCTTTATTTTGCTGGTCTGCAATAACTGACCTTTTTGTTTCACCTCTTTGTATGTTCTTTTCTGGTCTTTAAGTCGTTCATTTAGAGGATGTTTTTAGTTTGTTATCAACTTAAAAAAAACATATTTAACTGCACAACTTACAATAAATTATTACAATAAAATACCTTAATTGTCATTAATAAAAAATATATTCTTTGTTGCTTGTTGTTCATTAATTTTTTTATTATTTTTGTTATTAACGTTCACAAAAATATATTTAGGTTCATAAAATTAAATTACATACTGCAAACAATAATAAATGAGCTTTATTTAATTTTAATTACGCGTTATTTTAATTAATCTACCTTATTGTTGTTTACATCAAAACAGCGTCATTGTAGTATTAATTGAAACAAACAAAGCGGCAAAATTGCGTTAGTCTATTTAAATTCGCATAAACACCTTTGGAACTGTTTCCAGAGAACTTTTTCAATTTCTTCTTCGCAGCAGTAACGATATAAATGGAACAGCGTGCCTACATTATTTACGAACATAAATTACCAAAAAGAACAAAAGCAAACAAAAATGATATTATCCCTTCAATATATTTCTGTTTAACTTACTGTTTGGAGAGTCAATTTTATGAAGGAACTTTACAAGCATTATTTTATTATAAATATAGGTATAATCTGTATTTATAATAAAGTGGTAAAATGACTCAGTAAAGATTTGGACAGACGACGACAAAAAAAAAGCTTTTGACGTCCATAGAAATACATTTTTTTTATTTTACTAAAAAAAGTCTCTAA